>NC_088388.1:27625000-28272500 GCF_037993035.2 Macaca fascicularis
AAGAACATTGCTGTATAGGGCATACAAAAAAAAAGTAATATCAGATTAGAAAACAGCGCATGCAAAGGCATGGAGGAGTTCGAGAGTGAGGGACACTTGGAAAAATCGCACGCAGATCAGTATGCGTGCTTATTTACAGATATGCACAGATATCCAAGATTTAAATATATGCATGCATATTGCTTTCCATTCTTCACATATTTAGATACATATTCCCCCCTATTTTTTCCTGGTTGTAAAAAGAAATAAAGCACTTATTTTTCAGGGGCACACGATGAAACCTGGCTACTTTCTTAAAGCATCAAAGCAACAGAGCAATATGATCCAACCCCAAAGGCATGGGATGCTCTATTCCTCATCATTATTCCATGAAGCAGTTTGTCCATTTGTGAGGAAGACGTTTCACTTCTCAATTGAGATTCCAAACAGCTCTCCTAAAATGGAGATGCTTCATGCTTGAATTTTATGTATATGTTTAGTTAGTTATAATCATTGTCACAGTTGTCATTTCTTACTGTGTCCTGGGAGTAGGCAATTCCCTACCCCTACCCCAAGTTTTAAAAAAATCAAAACAGGGGAATTGAATTAAATCATGATTTACTGGTTCCAGCTCTATTCAGAAAAGCATTTTGTCATTTTTTTAAAATTCTAAACACCTTAAAAAGCATTTGCATCTTCAATGCTATGGAAGGTCATGTGTATCTCAGCGGGCCATGTTTGATGGAATTTTTTTTCAGTAGGCCTGACAGCAGAGAACATGGTACTGTAGCTCACACCTCACCAATGTAATTTGGAGTGTTAATTGAAAGAACCTAGCTGCCCCTGTGATTTCTGCTCTCCAAGAATTGGTGACAATATGTCCCATCTTTCCTTTCGAAGTCTAGGAGACAGAAAAGGTGAGGATTGCAGGGAATTTGTCTGAAGAGGAAAGCCATAGAGAATGTGGCAGGCAGAAGAGAAATGTCACAAAACAAATTTGATTGCTTGGTGAAAATAAATGAAAACAAATTGTATCGCTTCTGAAATGAAAGTTTAAGCAAATGAACTAGAGTGATTATGGCTAGTTATCTTCTAGTCGTGATTTTTTTAAGGTAAAGTCAAGAAGGAATCCTCAAAAGTTTTATGACAGAAGAGTCATGCAAAACAAAAAGAAGGGGACTTGGAGCTTCTCAACAGTAAGTCTAGGAGAATAAAAGAAGTGGTTATTTTCTCATTGCAAAACACTGCTCTGCATTCTGAAAATAATAGCTGATGCAACGTAAATAAATGCAAAATGTCAGTCACTGTTCTAAGCACTTTGCAAGTGCTTAACAATGTAACCCCTTCAAAACTTTATGAGACAGACCCCTGTTTTCCAAGAAAAGGAAGAAAAGGTAGATATAGGGG
The DNA here is from genome assembly GCF_037993035.2 of Macaca fascicularis. Taxonomy (NCBI): domain Eukaryota; kingdom Metazoa; phylum Chordata; class Mammalia; order Primates; family Cercopithecidae; genus Macaca; species Macaca fascicularis. Next base: position 27,626,387 of record NC_088388.1, read on the forward strand.
AAGTAAATGTAATATATTATGGCAGCATAGCTAGCAGGTAAAGCTGGCTTCATGAAGAGGCAGTAATTTGTTACAGATAACTTGGCTTGAGGGACTTCCTGCGATTAATTACTGTGAAGGATCAATACCAATTCTCAACTTTCTAAAAGAAGGACCGAAAGGCTCTTTATGAAAATAAGTAAATAAATAAATAAATAAATAAATAACCTATAAGTTTAGCAAAACTGACATGGAATTGGAATTGAGTGACTTAAAAATGTTCTCTATTTGAACACTGACTAAGCTTTTGATAACGTTAGACATAGTGGAGGGCATAGATATTGAATGAATAAGAGATGGTGAGGATTTGAGTTTGGTACACTGAAACTGACATTGATGCCTCAGTGGTAGCGAACCTTACCATCTATGATAAGCCTCTTCACAAACCACCAACTTGGATGATTAATCAACTTGCTAATACAATTGTAAACTTCTAGGATCTATGTATTTCATGTTTGAATTCTCAGGAAAAAAATTCCCGCCACATGATTACCTAGCTTAGATGGATCATCTTCTGTGATGGAGATTACCTACCTTTCAGAGCAATGCTTTACATTCTTGAGAAAGCTTGTTTCAAATTTTTTATTAAATTGATCCGAAACCAGTGGCCCTGTAGCATTTAAAACTGGATTCAATTCTACCTCCGGTAAATGGTTCTCCTAGGTAGATTGGCATACCTACCTTATCATTGTGATAAAATATTGGATGTTTTCAGTTTATAAAATTATCTTTAATTAGTAGTTGATGTAGCTGCAAAAATCACCACTTATCTAGTGGAAAATGTGAAGTTATTTGAAGTGATGAAAGGTATTTTTTCAATTAAAGTAACCACATTCTCACTTTGCTTCTCAGTTGCAGTTTTTGAAGTGCATCCATTTTATATTTCATCCTATAAATGAAGGGAAAGAGTGTTTTCAAAGAAGTAGAACAGAAAACTTGCTAAACAGGATTGTTTTATTTCCTAGGGTCATGTTTTTCAAATGACTTACTGTTAGGGAACTGTCTTTCTCTCTCATCCAGCAAAGTTAGATATCATCCAGACTGGAGAAGCATGAGGAGATTAATTTCAAAATTCTGTAAAATATAATCTAGGAATAGAAGTAAACAGCAATTTCTGAGGCCTGGGGAAGGACATTGTAAGCAAACTAAGAGTACACGAGGAAACTGAGGTATCGGTGATGAGAGATGGGGCAGAAGAAGTCATAGAGAAACAAAAGAAATACAAGAGACACACCACAACATTTTTAAGCACCAAGCGAACACTTTTATCACTCATAAAAGTAGCCTGTTTAAGGAGTAAAAATTTACTCTGTGTAAATGGCATAGCATATGCAAACAAAAATATACTTGTTTAAAGAGTTTGCTGTGCAAAATGAAATAAGAAATTGACGACATTTTTCTTGTAAGACTACTATCACCACCGACTACTAAAGAGATTGAGAAAATTATTCCTACTCCTGGTCTTAAATTTTTATAGATGTTCCTAAAATGTTCATTTAGCTCACCTCTGGTAACAGATTGTGCAGAATGATTTATAAATGGAGCTGATTTCCATATCACTGATGGATGCTTTATTCACTTAATGATCACTGGCAAGTGGCAGCTACTATAAAACTTCAAGTGTCACTAATAGGACTTTTTAGCTCTGACACTATGAAATAAAATGTGTGAGCTTTTTTTTTTTTTTTAAAGACGTAAAACCTAAAAAGCTTCAAAATCTAAACAAACAGACAAACAAAAGACCTTCATTTTTCAAGATACTACACATTTTAGACCTAAGATGGTTTTTCCAAATACATGATTACTATATTTTCAGGCAATAAACCTGCAAGCCAGGATGAATATATTAAAGATTGATAGTATACTAGTTGCATATACTTAGGAACAAATCTTTGAAATAAAACCAAAAAAAGAAACCTTCTCTTTTCCAAAACTGTCTGCATAAATATTACATCCAAGTAGCTGATGCTTCATCATCGTAATAATGACAAAATGAAAGTTATGTTCACTGTATGTCAGGTACTAGATGTTATTTTCACGTGTTTTTTCACTTATCTTGAATTTACGTAATTTTAGAAATTTGGAGTTAAAAATATTTTTCAAATATGCCCTTAATATATCTTGCTGTTTTTGTACAGAAGATATTAAAATATGTGATTTTAAAGGTCCAAGAGTCCAACTAGTGCAGTAAGTGAGAGGCTTTTGTCAAATTTACTCATCTATCAGTGAGTTGGGGAGTTACGTTGAGAGGGATGGGTGCTTAGCATTGTTTTTCAATTCGATAGAGGATGTCATGCACCTAAATTTGTCGAGTGGCTCTTGAGGCCTCAATAGTCTCATCTGGGTACTGAGGCAGGTGGACGAGCAGCTCAAAGGACTGTGACATCTCATACATTACACAATTTTATAAATTTACATTATATAAACCCAGAACTTAAATGGAATAGGCACAAGTTTAAAACAGACAGATATACAATGAACTGTCATCTCCTTCAAAAATCTTAACACCATTGTTTTATAACCACAATTATTAGGGAGTATACAGGGACTTGATGTCAGAACTTGTGAGCATCAGGTCCCAAAACACAAAAACAACCCCACTTTGTTTTCAGCACAGGGACTTGGTATAAAACTTGTGAGCGTCAGGTCCCAAAACACAAGGCCAAGGCCATTTCCTTGTTTTCAGCCTACATCTTAACTATGTCAGACAGTGATTAAATAGCCAAGCGTGATGGCCATTTAAATATGTAGTAGCATTAAGAAAAGGTGATTTTCTTTGTGTAACGCCCGTTTTCAAGAAAGGAAAAGACTTCCAATCTTCCATACCTTGCTCTATTGCATTTCCTTATCTAGAGCTCTTGTCATTTCAATAGATTTTGTTTTATTTATCACATGTATTGTTTAGTATCTATCTCCTACAATAATATATAAGTTCTTTGAAAAAAGTGTTTCTTTCTTCTCTTTTCTTTACCCGTTTACCCTTAATGCTGAGAAGAGTGGATGGCTCATAGTAATTGATTTAAGTATATATATTTTAACAGTCCCATGTTCTGCTGACTGAGCCTGTTGGGCATGAGTATAAGGATATATATATTTCAATAAATAAATGCGATTTGTTCTACAGCTAGTTTTCTTTGGGGATCTATATCAGAGCAACACTTACTGATTTTTTAACTTTAACATATTTTCTCTATATAGATAGATTTGCAAGTGTTGACAGGATTGCCGCAAACACATTATCAATGCATTCTGATTAATACTGATACTTTGTAGCATATTCTCATTCATAATGATAACCAGTGTTTGTAATCAGTACTTTCTTTTACAATCTATTTAGAAGCCACCAGAAGTTTATGTGTGTATGTACCAGTCATCTTTCTACCCTAATCATTACATATACGAGGAAACAGGTTTGTAAAAGGTGTTAGATAAGTGCAAAATAAGCTGGAATAACACAAATAAGTGCTAGTGTAATAACACAGTATTTGTTCTTTTGTGCTTGGCTTATTTCATTTAGCATGATGTCTTTAGGGTTCTTTCCTGATGTAGCTTTGTCAGGTTTTCCTGCATTTTTAAGACTGAATAATAACCCATTGCATGTATATACCACATTTTTTAAAATTTAGCTTTCATTTTAAGTTAAGAGATACATGAGCAAGTTTGATATATAGGTAAATGTGTGTCATGGGGGTTTGTTGTACAGATTATTTCATCACACATTTACTAAGCCTAGTACCCATTAGTTATTTTTCCCAATTCTCTCACTCCTCCCAGCCCTCCAACCTCTGATAGGCCCCAGTACCTTTTGTTGCCCTCTATGTGTTCATGTGGTCCCATCATTTAGCTCCCACTTATAAATGAGAACATATTTTATTTGGTTTTCTGTTCCTGCATTTGTTTATTACAGATAATGGCCTCCAAATCCACCCATGTTTCTGCAAAAGGCATGATCTTGTTCATCTTTTGTGACTGCATGGTATTCCGTGGTGTATATGGACCACATTTTCTTTATCCAGTATAGCATTGATGGACATAAGGTTGATTGCATGTCTTTGTTATTGTGAATGGTTTTGCAATGAACATACATGTGCATGTGTCTTTATGATGGAACAATTCATATTGCTTTGGGTAGATAGCCAGTAATGGGATTGCTGGGTCAAATGGTGTTTCTTGTGAATTGCCACACTGTTTTCCACAATTGTTGAACTAATTTACATTGCACTAACTGTATATAAGCACTCCTTTTTTTTTTCTGTAACCTCACCAGCACCTGTTATTATTTGACTTTTTAAAAATAATCATTCTGACTGATGTGAGGTAGTATCCCATTGTGGTTTTGATTTGCATTTCTCTAATGATCAATGATGTTGAGCTTTTTTTCATAATGGTTAGGTGCGTCTATGTCTTCTTTTGAAAAGTGTCTGTTCGCATCTTTTGCCTACATTTTAATGGGGAATTTTTTTCCTTATTGTTTTGTAAATTTTTTAAAGTTTCTTATAGATGCTAGATATTAGATTTTTGTCAGGTGCATAGTGTGCAAAAATGTTATCCTATTCTATAGATTGTCTGTTCATTCTGTTGATAGTTTCCTTTATTGAGAAGAAGCTCTTTAGTTTAATTAGATACTATTTGTCAATTTTTGCTTTTGTTGCAATTGCTTTTGGTGTCTTTGTTGTGAAATCTTTGCCTGTTCCTATATTAAGAATAGTATTGCCTAGGTTGTATTCCATGGTTTTTATACTTTTGAGTTTTAGATTTTAGTCTTTAATCTGTTTTGAGTTAATTTTTGTATGTGATGTAAGGAGGGGGTCCAGTTTCAATCTACTGCATATGGTTAGCCATTTATCGCAGTGTTATTTATTGAGTAGGAAATCCTTCCTCCATTGCTTGTTTTTGTCAGGTTCTTTGAAGATCAAATAGCTGTAAGTGTGTGGCCTTATTTCTGGATTCTCTATTCTGTTCCATTGGTCTATGTGTCTGTTTTTGTACTAGTACCATGCTGTATGGGTTAATGTAGCCCTGTAGTATAATTTGAAGTGAGGTAGCATGATGCATCCAGCTTTGTTCTTTGGGTTAGAATTGCCTTTCCTTTCTTTTGGGTTCCATATAGATTTTAAAAGTTTTTTTCTAGTTCCATGAAGAATGTCAATGATAGTTTAATAGGAATAGCATTGAATCTGTAAATAGTTTGGGGCAGTATGGCCATATTAATGATACTGATTCTTCCTATCCATGAGGATGGAATGTTTTTGGATTTGCTGTGTCATCTCTGATTTCTTTGTGCACTGTTTTGTTGTTCTCCTTTTAGAGATCTTTCACTTTCCTAGTTAGCTGTATTCCTAGGTATTGTATTCTTTTTGTGGCAACTGTGAATGGGAATCCATTAACTGATTTGGCTCTTGGCCTGACTGTCTTTGGTGTATAGAAATGCATGTAATTTTGCACACCAATTTTGTATCCTTGGAATTTTTTTAAGTTGTTTATCATTTAAAGGAGCTTTTGGGCTGAGAGTATGGGTTTCTCTACATACAGGATTATGTTGTCTGCTAACAGAGATAGTTTGCCTTTTTCTCTTTCTATTTGGATGCCTTTTATTTATTTCTCTTGCCTGATTGACCTGGCTAGGACTTCTAATACTATATTGAATTGAAGTGGAGAGAGAGGGCATCCTTGTCTTGTGCCAGTTCTCAAGGGGAATGTTTCCAACTTTTGCCCATTCAGTATGATGTTGGCTGTGGGTTTGTTATAGATGGCTCTTATTATTTGAGGTAAATCCATTTAATACTTAGATTACTCATACTTTTTAACATGAAGAGGTGTTGAATTTTATTGAAAGCCTTTTATGCATATATTAAGGTAATCATGTGTTTTTTTTTCTTTAGTTCTGTTTATGTAATAAATCATATTTATTGATTTGGGTACATTGAATCAACTTTACATGCCAGGAATAAAGCCTACCTAATTGTAGTAGATAAGCTTTTTGTTGTGCAGTGGATTCGGTTTGCCAGTATTTTGTTGAGGATTTTTCATGGATGTTCATCAAGGATATTGGTCTTAAGTTTTCTTTTATCTGTGTGTCTCTGCCAGGTTTTGGTATCACGAAGATGCTGGTCTCATATAATCAGTTAGGGAGGAGTCCCTCCTTCTCAATTTTTTTGGAATAGTTTCAGCAGGAAAGGTACCGGCTCTTCTTTGTACATCTGGTAGAATTTAATTGTGAATCCATCTGGTCTTGGGCTTTTATTTTTTGGTTGGTACCCTATTTATTACTGACTCAATTGTAGATCTCACTATTAGTTTGCTCAGGAATTAATCTTTTTCTGGTTACTCCTGAAAGAGTGTATGTTTTCAGGAATTTCTCCATTGCTTCTCGATTTTCTAGTTTATGTGCATAGAGGTGTTCATATTTTCAGATGATTGTTTTTATTTCTGTGGGGTCAGTGGTAATAGCCTCCTTTTTGTTCTGTCTCACTTTTTTCCTTTATTCATCTAACTAGTCTATTTTTTTTTTCATAAAAACAGCTGTTGGAATTGTTGATCTTTTGAATGGTTTTTAGTCTCCATTTCCTTCAGTTCAGCTCTTATTTTAATGATTTATTGTCTTCTGATAGCTTTGGGGTTGGTTTGCTCTTGGTTTTCTAGTTATTTTTTTTTAGTCATGATTATTAGGCTGTCAATTTGATATCTTTCTAATTTTTTGATTTGGGAATTTAGTGCTATTAATTTCTCTCTTAACTGTGCCTTAGCTGTGTCCCAGAGATTCTGCTATGATGTATCTTTGTTCTCATTAGTTTGAAAGAACTTCTTGATTTCTGCCTTAATATAATTATTTACCCAAAAGTCATTCAGAAGCAGATTTTTCAGTTTTAATATAATTGTATTATTTTGAGTGCAGTTCTTAGTCTTGATTTCTAATTTGATTGTACTGTGGTCCAAGAGATTATTTGTTATGATTTCAGTTTTTTAGCATTTGCTAAGGAGTATTTTACTTCCAAATATGTGATTGATTTTAGAGTATGTGCCATGTGGTCATGAAAACAATATATATTCTGTTGTTTTGGGCTGGATAGTTCTGTAGATCCATTAGATCCATTAGATCCAGTGCTGAGTTCCAGTTCTAAATATCTTTGTTAACTTTCTGTCTCGATAATCTGTCTAATATTGTCAATGGGTTTTTAAAGTCTCCCACTACTATTGTTTCAGAGCCTAAGTCTCTTTGAAGGTTTCTAAGAATTTGCTTTAGGAATCTGGGTGCTCTTGTATTGGGTGTGTATATGTTTAGGATAGTTAAGTCTTCTTGCTGAATTGAACCCTTTTATGTGGTGCCCTTCTTTGTCTTTTCTGATCTTTATTGGATTAAAATCATGTTTTGTCTGAAACTATAATTGAAAGCCTTGCTTTTTTATTTTCAATTTGCTTGGTAGATTTTTCTCCATCCCTTTATTTTGACCCTATGTGTGTCATTGAATATGAGATGAATCTCTTCAAGACAGCATATCAGTGAGTCTTGGTTCTTTATCCAACTTGCCACTCTGTGTCTTTTAATTGGGGCATTTACTTTCAAGATTAGTATTGCTATGTGTGGATTTGATCCTGTCATTATGGTGTTAGCTGGTTATTTTACAGACTTGTTTATGTGGTTGCTTAATAGTACCACTGGTCTGTGTACTTCAGCAAGCTTTTATAGTGACTGTCAATGGTCTTTCCTTTCCATACTTAGTGCTTCCTTCAGCTCTTGTAAGGCAGGTCTGGTGGTAAAGAATTCCCTCAGCATTTGCTTGTGTGAAAAGGATCTTGATTCTCCTCCCTTATGAAACTTAATTCAGCCAGATGTGAAATTCTGAGTTGAAATGTTTTTAAGAATATTAAATATTGGCCTCCAATCTCTTATGGCTTGTAGAGTTTCTGCTGAGAGGTCCACTGTTAGTCTAATGGGCTTCCTTTTATAGGTGACCTGACTTTTCTCTCTAGCTTCCTTTTACAATTTTTCTGTCATTTTGATCTTGGAGAATCTGGTGATCATACCTTGGAGATGATCTTTTTGTGAAATATCTCACTGAGTTTCTCTGTATTTCCTGAATTTGAATGTTGGCCTCTCCAACTAGGTTGGGGACATCAAATAGGTCATATGTTTTCTAAATTGAGCCCATTATCCCCATCTCTTTCAGGGACACCAATGAGTTGTAGATGTGATCTCTTTATGTAATCCCATATTTATTGGAGATTTTGTTCATTCCTTTTCATTATTTTATTTAATATTCTTGTCTGACTGTCTTATTCATTAAGCCAGTCTTCATACTCTGAGATTCTTTCCTCCACTTGGTCTATTCTGTTATTAATACTTGTGATTGCGTTGTGAAATTATTGTAGTGTGTTTTTCAGCTCTATCACATCAGTTACATTCTTTTATATACTGGCTGTTTTGTCTCTCAGCTCCTGCATTGTGTTATCATGATTTTTACTGCCATTTGATTGGGTTTTAACTTATTCCTGTAGCCCAATGATCTTCATTCCTATCCATATTCTGAATTCTTTTTCTGTCATTTTAGCCATCTCAGCCCAGTTCAGAACACTTGCTGGAGAGGTGCTGTAGTCATTTAGGAAAGAAGGCACTCCAGCTTTTTGAACTCTCAGGTTCTTGTGCTAATACTTTCTCATCTTTGTGGGCTTTTCTGCTGTCAATTTTCAGGTCAGTGACATTTGGATTATTTAACTTTTATCCTACTTGATGAACTTGAGGGTCTGATTGTGGTGCAAGGTGGATTCAGTCAACTTGCTTCATTTTTGGAAGATTTTAGAGGGCCATCATTCAGCACCCAACTTCTAGACTGCAGCTTCTAACTCTGAGGGACTTGTATTGGGCCTCAACTTTGTTCTCTCGCTCCTTGAGATTAGGAATCCACTGTTATTGAAGCGGGAACAGGGTGCTCCCAAACTGCTGCTCACTATACTCTCATAGGTGGTATCAGCAAGAGCATTTTGTTGTGCACTGAAAGCAGGATTTGTCTTTGTAGCAGCAGCTTGGCAGAGTGCTAGCGGGTACTGGGGTGTCTGCCTCCCTGTGGGTGTTCACCACAGTGGCAGAGGCAATGCAGCTGGGTGGGTGCAGGAGAACCCTTGCTGGCAACTGTGTGTGTGGTCATGCTGGAAGTAGTGTTGCCTTAGGGTTGGGGCACTGGTGGTTGCAGGTCTGGGTGCCTTCTAAATGCCCTGATAGAAAAGTGATTTCTCAGGGTGTGGGAAGATCCCTTGCTCTCTGCACAGTGTTAGCACAAGGCTGGCTGACTCTGTGCCTACCAAGGCTCTGCAATGGTTGTTGGTGGAGGGTGGAGTTGGAGGCACGGACTGCATTCCTTTGAGCTGGCTGGACAAGGGAAGCAAAACCTGCATGTGCAGAAATGAGTCAGAAAAACAATGTGGGGAGTTGCCATGGGTCTGGGGGAAGGCACAGTATGGGGAGGGAGTGTGAAGGCTGATTCATGGCCTTTGAGGCTGCCCCCATGGAGCTCTCCACTGGTCAGGCACAGTCCACCAACATAGACGCTATGGTGTAGGCTCCCAGGGCACCCAAGGTTGCCCTGTAAGCAAGCATGGCCAAACTGGGGCACCAGGAGAGGTCAGGAGACCAAGGAGTGCTCAGGGTGGATTGGCCCCCTCTGGTGGGCAAGACTTCCTTGTAGACTTCAGGTTTGACAGTTCCCTTAAGACTAAAATCTCCTATGGGAGAAAGTAAAGTTTAGAGGAATAGCCATCCCTGGCCATGCTCTGCTACAGATGCCCCCACACCAAACTCTCTTGGCTCCACATCAGCAGCTTGTTGCCCCTACCACTTCTCTAAGCAGTTCTCCCTGCCAACTTGAGTGTCCCTGGTGCTTGAGGGGTATTTTCCTGCTCAGGTTCCTGAGGTGTGTGGTGAGAACCGATTGCTCCATGCCAGTTCAACTGACCTGTTCCCCTAAACCCACTGGGTGCTAGGAATGAGTCCTAGCGCATAGCATCTCTGTGCATCATTCCCTGCTTCCCCCCCCTTCAGCTCAGCTTCTGTGTCTTCCCTTCATCCACTCTGGATAGGTTACCTCTGAATATCTGTTAGGAGCACAACAGTCATCTGGTCCCTTGGTGGGAGCTGTTTCATCTGACTGTCTAGTTGGCTATCTTGCCCTCTAGAACCACATAATCTTTATTATTCATTCACTGATGGACTTTTGGGTTGTTTGCTGTTTGGGGCTATTGTATAAGGAGACATTAAAAATAATTTTACAAGTTGATGATGCTTGGTAAGGAATTTGATAGTTGTTCTGGAATTATATAGGCAATCTAGACAGAGAGATCAGCATGCTGTGAAGTTTAAAAAGGGAAAAATTATATGAAAGCGTATCTTGTACGAATTTTCCACATTGATGTTCATGTAGTTATATTTTAAAAGGCAGCATACAAAAATTAGTAGAAAGCAGATCTAGAAAGTGACCAAAATACACATCAACTTCTTTAAAAACCCGGCCTGAAAGATGGTTTCATCTATTCGTCCTCTCAGCTAGCCCCTCCTGCATTTCATTTCTTGACATTCGAATGTGCTATCCCCCTTTTGTATTCCTGAATCATGTTTTAATTTCAATTTTCTTAATAATTTTAATTGTTTTCTGCCATTTCAATTAGTATGATGTTCATTGTTCATTTCCTTGGTCTTTCTGTTAGAAATTATGTGTGTGTGTGTGTGTGTGTGTGTGTGTGTGTGTGTGTGTGTGTGTTTTCAGTATAGTGGGTGCCTGTTACTTTTCCTTGCAAATACCATGGCAATTTATACATAGTAGGCATTCACCAAATACTTCTGATGAATTACTGAATTGAAAAAAACTAGGGTGACCTCTATTCTCGTTTGCCTAAGAGAGTTCTAGTTTATACTTAATTCGAACAGTGTGATTATTAATAGAGCCACCTTACATGCTCAACAATGCTTCATTTGGATAAGTAGTTGTATGAACATTCTTGTGGTAACCCTTATTAGATCAAGCCCTATAAACTGACATCACTGTGGTAATACAAGTTGTGTTCATCAAATTACCACTCACTTTTGTATGAAGGCATTCTAAATGTTTTCAGCATGTGGTAGGCAATGCTAACTTAGTGCAACCTCTTTTATTCCATTTTTATTTAAACTGCATCATGGGTCTTTTACTGACACCTGGGGAATTTGCACCTATAATCTCAGCTTTTAGTATGTTTTCCCCTTTTTAACTCTTTTCGCACCCTTCTGTTGAGTTCAGTTGAATTTTGACTTCATTTCTCTGTATTTACAATGTGCAAAAAGATAAGATTGGGATTCTTTCATGAATTTACTATCTTAGTGCAAGATGTTATCTGTACAAGTTAGATTTTATAGTTGCAAATTACTCAAACTAATTTTAAATAATCTAGTATATGAAGACTGTATTAGAATGATATTAAGTATATTATTTAATGGCTGAAAAGAACACTGTAGACTCGGGAGTAGGTGGGAACGATGGTCATTGGTGTTGGCCAACTAGGAAAATGTCACTGGTACTCTCCACGTGTTTGCTATTGCATCGCTGCCCTTTATCCCCAACACACCCTCAGCCGTGCGTCTCTTCTCTCAGCCACATGCTGTACATAATCTCTAACCAACCCTTGGCTTTTACTTTATTCCATTATGATTTAAATTTGGGTATTAAAGTATTATTTAGATGCTTGAATCATATGCTATCACTTTAATTGCACAGATATGGGGTGCCTCTGCTTTCCATTGTTGGAAGACATAGCTGATGGCATGAAAGATTTACATTACAGCCCACACAATGACTTTCTCAACATATATGTCCATCTTGTCATATTTACCCAAGAATGTCCTCTCATAATGTGATCTGATGATTTTTTTGTAACAACAAAACTCATTCAATTTTCCCTATGGAAAACAATCTAATGTTCAAAAATAATTCAATCTAAATAATCAAACACAGGTTTTTGAATATCAGTCAAACTTTATTTCTGTTATTCTCTCTCAATATTATTTAGTATATACTATAAATTATTTTAATCACAGTTACATATACACACACAAATATGAGAGTATCGGGGAAATAATTAAAAGAAAAGTTAAATTATGCATGTGTATATGCACATACAGGTATGAGATTCGATAAAAAGAAAAAGAGGTGAATGGTATAGTTTTCCTTTCTGCAAATGGTCACGGATCTTCACTAATATGTGCTATTTAGGGTTTTCCTCCTCTATTATGCACTCAATTGGTTACATAGATTTTCACGAGCTTTATTGGATGAATGCCTCAATTGTAATTACTGAGGAAATGAGCTCTTGGTGATTCTCCTGGGGTGAGTATTTTTCATGAGCTCCTTCCTCAGATGGTTTTTGTTTCCTTCCCTATTTCTCCATTCTTATAGTAAAAATCTTCAGTTATCCTCTAGTTTCCCTTTAGTTATCAAGATGATTTGAATATTTTTGTATAACAACAAAATCAATTCAAATCATTCCCTAAGGAAAACAATCTAATATTTTTAAAATTCTTAAAGTCAAATAATCAAGCCCAGGTTTCTGAATGGGCTTGATTATTATATAACATTATATTGAACATGACATTAATTATAATTATAACATTATAATCTGACTTTAGGCCTCTTCAGTGGAAAGGAAAAACAGGAAAGATTGTTAGCAAGTTAAGCTATCAATTTAACATAGATTGGTTGTCATCCCTTTTGGATATATTTCTAAAAGCCATTTAAGCATGAAACTGAGCTACAGAAACATAAAATAAACATATTTCAAGCAAGCAATAGATGTAATGTCAGAAGATACCACTCAACTTTCTCCAGTGTATTTTGGTAATCACACATTAGAAATATAGCAGGCAGAATTACTACACTCCCACAGAAAATTTCCACATTCCAAATCTAGGAATCTGAATATGTTCATTTTGTTTGTTTGTTTTTTGTTTGTTGTTTTTTTTGAGATGGAGTCTCGCTCTGTCACCCAGGCTGAAGTGCAGTGGCGCAGTCTCGGCTCACTGCAAGCTCTGCCTCCCAGGCTCTAGCAGTTCTCTTGTCTCAGCCTCCCAAGTAGCTGGGATTACAGGCACATGGCACCACGCCCAGCTAATTTTTGTATTTTTAGTAGAGACAGGGTTTCATCATGTTGGCCAGGCTGGTCTCAAACTCCTGACCTCAAATGATTCACCCTCCTCGACCTCCCAAAGTGCTCGGATAACAGGTGTGTGCCACCGCGCCCAGCCTGAATATATTTCTTCAATGGCAAACAGGACTTTATAGGTGTAATTAAGATTAAGCACGTCAAGACGGGAAGAGTATGCTGTATTACCCATGTGTGCACAATATGATCACATACATTCCTAAGCATGAAAAATCTTTGTAGGCCACAGAAACAAGAGAGACGGCAGCCTGAGAGGGCATCATCTTGCCTCTCCTGTCCATTATTGGCTTTGATGATGGAAAAAGAAGGCCTTAAGCTAGGGAATGTGGGTCATCCTTAAAAGTTGTAAACAAGAAAACAGATTCTCCCATTGAGCATCCAGAAAGAAATGCAGGCCTACTAACACCTAGATTTTAGCCCAGTGAGATTCTCATAGGATTTCTGATCAATCGTGCTATAAGAAAATAAATACTTTTTTAAAAAAATTCACTAATTTTGTGGTAACTCGTTAAAGCAACAATAGAAGTATGTCTGTCGGAACACTGTCTTTAGGAAAAACACTGTCTATAAGAAAAAACTGCATATTCTACAACTACTGGTTAAGAATATCAAAGTAGTTGTTCTCAGATTTGACTGAACATTAAAATTACCTTGAGAACTTTTAATACTTGCAATGCCGAGGCCCACCTCAGCCCAATTAAATCAGAATCATGGGCTAGGATCCAGACAACAGTGGTTTTAGAGCTCCCCAGGTAATTCCATTATGTAGCCAAGTTTTGAAAACCACTCATCCAGAGTTCTGTAGAAGAATACTTTAGCTGTTTGTGTTGGAACTGAAACATAGTATTAATCGGTCATTCCACAACCAGTAAGTGCTGGCTACTTCTAGATGAGAAAATACATTATGAGACAAGTGAATCTATTCTCTTAATAACTCATTGCCTTATTTCAAAGATGCCAGCATCTTTCTCAGAAGCAATGTTTGCAGAGTTGACAGTATATTGCTTTTTCAGAAACTTTCATTCTAGGCTGGAGTACTTGAGAATAGGTTATGAAATGGATTAAAACAATATGATAATGAAAGGATTCTAACAAAAAAGGAAAAGAGCAAGTATTTGAAAAGTAAATGACTTTGGAATGGTAACATAGTTGGTGCATTGTAAAAGTTAGAATCCCCTAATCAAAAATATGGATATATATTGGAAAGAAAACATAAGTTATTCTTGATGGAAATAAATAAGTCTACTATGTAGTAGAAAATAATTATATTTTTAAAATGTGTATATATTTTCAAAAAGTAAATTTATTTTTATTTTATCATAGGTTACAAATAATGATTGTATGTGTTTACAGGGTATACTGTGATGTTATGATACATGCATACATAGCAGGATTATTAAATTAAGCTAATTAACATATTCATCACTTCACATACTGATTTCATTGTAGTGAGAACATTTGAAATTTTTTTTAGTAATTTAAAAACATGCATTACTATTAATTTTAGTCACATTATGTGTGTTTAATGCTTTTCAATTAGCAAAGAAAAGAATTTAAAGAGTGAATGTTGTAGTTTTTTACATGAACTGAATATACATTTCCTATAAACACGATTGCATTGCATTATTTCAAAATATAAGAGTTAATAATATGGAAAATGATGAATCACAACAGTTTTATAAGTTGGTGGGGAGTGTAAAGAGTAGTCGGTTGGAAGATAAGTGACCTGCACATTCATCTTGGTTCTATGGTTGGTCCATTCACTGGTGACTCTGGGAAAAGATTGACTCTGAGAAAGAACAAAGTATATGAGGTATATTAGTATGTATTCATAGTTCACATTTAAAATTATATGATTTGTAAACTGAATATAATGCTGAATTTATATAAAATATAGCACTGAAAGAAGAAAACACACTAACCTAGAATTCCGTATACCTCAAAATTGTACTTCAAAAGTGAAAGAGAGATGAAGATTTCTCAAGCAAACAAAACACTAAGAAGATTTATTGTTAGTAGATCTACTATGCAAAAAATGTTAAAAGAAGTTCTTCCAGGAGAAGGAAAATGATACAGTTAGCAATTAGGAACTATGGGAGGCAGAAGCATGAGGATCATCTGAGGTCAGGAGTTCCAGACCAGCATGGCCAACATGGCAAAACCCTGTTGCTATGAAAAATACAAAAAATAGAAGCGTGTTATGGCGGACACTTGTAATTCCAGCTATTCAGGCGTAGAGGGAGGAGAATCGCTTGAATCCGGGAGGCAGAAGTTACAGTGAGCTGAGATGGCTCCACTCCACTGCACTCCAGCCTGGCTACGGAGCGAGACTCCGTCTCAACAACAACAACAAAAGAAATAAATAGAGTTAAAAATAATATTCTAATTTTTCTTATATTACTTGACCTATTCGATAACTATTTGTTTGAAGTAACAATAGAAACAACTTACGGGGTGATAGCTATAGTATATGGGTAAGTAAAATGAATGAAAGCAATGTTATAAAGGATAGGAAGGAGGAATTGGGGCTACTCTGTTAAAAGGTACTTGTATAATCTGTGAAGCATGATAGTGTTATTTAACAGTGAATTTAGATTTGTTGTGAATTCATATTGTGAAGTCTAGGTCAACTTCTATTTTATTAAAGTATAGTAATGTAATTGGTGTCAGAGAGGACAAAATGAGATTATATATAGTACTTAATTAAAACCAGAGAAGCCAGAAAATTAGGGAAGAAAAAAACATAACAAATGCAACTAAGAGAAAACTTATGCAAGCATGACACTTATTAAACCAAACAAGTCAATAATCACTAACAATGTGAATGCTTTAAATATACCAATTCAAAGACAGAGATTGTCAGAATGAATAAGAAAAATAACACAAAACACAATATCCAGCTATATGGAAACTCACCTTAAATATAGACACAGGTATGTTAAAGAAAAGAAATGGAGAAAACATACCGTTATAGCAATAATGAAAAGCCAGCTGGAGTAGCTAGATTAATATAAAACTAAGCAAACTTCAGGGAAGGGAAAATATCAGGAATAAAGATAGATATTTTAGAATGATAAATGGGTCAATTCTTAAAGATGTAATAATCCTTAATATTTATTCATCTAAAAATATGTATCAAAATCAATGAGACACAGCTAATTGAACTGTAAGAAAAACAGAAAAATTTACCAATATAATAGGAGACTTAATGCTCCTCATTAAGTACTCGATAGATCAAAAAGGCAGTAAATCGGTAAGCATATAAGTGACCTGAATAGAACCATCAATTGACTTGATCAAACGACACGTATAGATTATTTTATCAACCATCGCAAAATACACATTCTTCTCAAGCTCAAGAACATTGATCAAGAAAGACCACATTCTGTGCCAATAAAAACATACCTTAACAATTTTGGTTATAACATAAATTATGCAAAGTATTTTTTCAGATCACAATAAAATTAAACTAGAAACAAATAATAGAGTTCAAAAATCCCACGAACACAATGTTTGCTACTGTCTTAAAAATCATGTTTTAAACCTGTCAATATCTTTCAATAAGATGGAATACACATGGGCCCATTTCTTATATGACAAGGTGTAAGACAACAACAATAACAAAATCCCAAGTGTGAGAGGACCCTCCGTTTTCCATATGTAAAACTGAATTTAGGCAAAAACATGAGTGTTATAAAGAATAATGGAGCCAATTAAAAAAAAACAAAACACAGATTTATAACATTTACCCACATCATGGCCCTGTCCCAAATCACTAATCCCCTTAAAAAAGAGAGTTATAATTTTGTCCCAAAAGACTAAATTTTAAATATGCAGTATGCTGATTATCATCTGTTTTTCACAAATCACAGTAATAAGGCTATAGAAATTATGTTTTTAAAGTATTTGAGACCTATGTTGAATTTATTGGTAATTTATGATTACAAAAGTATACTGGTAAAGAAAAGATGTCTTGTATATGAATATAATATTAACTAGCTACCATTTGACCAGGAAGCTTCCACAGAAGGGAAAAGTAAAAGTCTTTGTTACTACCTGCCCATATTGCACATATTCAATTTCCCATTGCTCTTATCAAAAATCTATCTAGGCAACTAAAACATTATTTGCAGATAACGTGCTGGATTTTGCCATATGAATGGTATACATGAGTTACTCTGAGGCATTGCACAATATAAAGCAATGCGATTGAAAACTAGATACCCTACTTTGGATACTACTCCAACATATCAAGATAATTGAGTTATTAAACACTGCATAACCAAAAAGAAGAGCAAGGTGAACATCTAAAAATATTATTTATCCTACAGGAGGTGTTGCCTTATCTGCAAAATTTTTATTGGCTATTGCAATTGTTTTATTAAAAGAACAACCTATTTTAAAAACTAAATGAAATCAATTTACATCAGAAATTATGTTAGAGATATGTGAATGACTGAAGTTTGTGTTTCAATATTCTTCTTGGATTTTGTGTTTCTCAGATTTTAGTAGCCAAGTAACTATGATGACAGCAGCACACCTTCTGTGCTTTAGGTTTGGATTCTCCAGAGCATTCAGGGTTTTTAGAAAGCTGTTGCTCTCAGTTTTCCTTGCTGTGTATAGCTGGGAGAATGCTTTCATTTGCACTTGGTCTTGAGCTTAAGATTTCACTTGTATCCAACCCTGAGTACTTTCAAATTGCAGTTTTTAGAACAAATTAAACCAACTTTATATATAAAAAAAGGTTTCTAACAACTGTTGCAATTTATTTCAGATTTTCCATTTAGCAGAAATGAAATTGCCCAGTAGCCCTGTGTCTTTTCTCTTTGTAGTGGTTATTTATGAGTTCAAGTGCATGGATTTCTTATTCTTTCTATTTTTGAAAAATTCACAACTGCTAGCTTCTGTGAAATGTTCCATCTACTTGTTTCCTCACCACCCATCCCCCTTGTAATCTAACATCAACTTCTATAAAGTACTTTGAATTTTCCATAGCAATACTTGCTGTTTTAGTTTTCTCTTGGTACCAAAAATATTACTTGATAACTTATTTCCATTAAGGGCTTCACTTTGTTTTCACTACTCTTCCTGCTTCTTGCAGCATTTTTTCAGGTAATGCATTGCCTCTACCTGGAACTCTCCCTTGACTCTTGAGTAAGAGTTAGATTGTCCTCAGCAGTATAGGCATACAACCAGGTAGGTCCCGTAGGCTAGTACTTATTACATTGCATTTCCATGTATTCGTTGGTTTCTTAGGGATCTTGTCCTCATTTGTTTGTTGATTTAAACCCAGCACTTAGATTAATATCGTGACCAGTGAATACTTGGAAATGAGTGTTTCTGATTACAGGTATCTGCATGAGATAATATTCAAAATAAAAAAGAGATATTTTTCAATGTAATTTTACCTTTCATATCAAAATATGTGAATGTAGATATAACTAGTGACTTTATTGGTGTTTATTGTCTGTTGTGATAAAAATTATGAATTTATGCTCATTAATTTACAAATGGTTCTTCCACCCTCCGCCAACTTTTATTCCTTTTCTTGTCAAGTTGCATTTAAAATGACCTTGTTAGTATTGCTATATGAGTCATATGAACCAGAGACATGATTTGAAGTTAGGATGTATTTAGTTTTGGAACGTTAATGTTAAAAGAGGGATGTTAACTTCCCTATACAAATGAGATGATGGGTTTTGGTACTGAAGAATATCAACAGCACACATGCACGCACCAAAAAATCACTGAATATATGATTTACTCAGGTGTCAAAATAATTACCTAAGCCTTATATTTTTAGAAATGACAGGGCAACATAATACCTAAAATAATATCTATTGAGAGAGCATCCCTATAAATATCTTAGATCAAACATTATTTACTAAATGAAATAATAGCAGTTTGCACTATTATACCTTAGTAGAACTTATAAAATGAATGTCTTGCTTTCAGCACTATTAATGTTTTACATTAGCAGGTTTATGTGAGACACTTTTGGCTTTGGGTGGAAATACCAACAAAAAACAAATACAAAGTTCGCTTTGGAAAGTTTGTGATTTCTGAAGTTCCGATTTTGTTATTCATACAATTTCACTAGAATCTCGCTTTACAGTAGCATAAGAGCAGGATAAGGGAAAATGGCTATGCAAATAGATTTGGGTAAAGCAACAAAATATCCAAAATATATTTAATAGAATTTTAAAGGACCTTCTTCCTTGGAAGCAATGGTAATGGATGCTAATATCCATGAATTGCATATTTGTACAAGAAGAGGGAAGCTGAACTTTATTAGAGACCCACCCTAAATCAGCCCTTCAATGTTAGGAACATTTTAAATCTACGCAAATTGCATGTGTGTGTGTGTGTGTGTGTGTGTTCACTCACAAAAAGAGGTGAACTTCCTCTGATCCTCCTCCTATTGTTGGTAATAAGATGAGACCTGAGAAAAATCATTTGACTCCGTCCTGCCCCAGGCATTTGTCTTCTCACATAGGCTGTTTGCTGATTGAAATATGAATTCATATTCATTGACATGGACAGTTATACTATCCAGTAGAAAATTTATAAAGTGAAACCACATTAGACATTATTAGTGGAACCACAGTTAATGTGAGAGGACATGTTTATACACCAATATGTCTAGAAGACTACACGAAAACCTGATAATCCTAGTTGTCTCTGGAGAGGAACTTAGTGGTTGAGAGGACAAGAGTGGGAAAAAAGCTTATGTTTTTTTAATTATATTTTTGAACTTTTGAATTTTATGTCATGCAAATGTGTCTCCTATTCAAGGCTTCATTTACTTAAATTGTGTGTGTATGTGAAAACTACAGTTGAATGTGCCTCTGATAAAATCTATTCATTGTAAAAATGGACTAGCAAAATGTCATACTAAAGGCTCAAATATTACATCATAATTTTGGCATTTAAAAAGTAATGGTTTGGAGATATAGAATGCTATCACTTTCCACTTTCTTTCACATACTTGTTGGTAATTTTCTCCCAATTCTTTTATGGATAGAAATACCAAGAGAGTAACTTTGTTTTGACAAGCAGAAGAGATTTACAGAAATCGATGACCATGGAAATGCTCACTTATTTCTGGAAAGATGATAAATTGTCTGCACATTTGGCCAATAACTTCATCTTTTTTCTCCCTAAAATGACAAAGTCACCTGGCGTGTATAACATTATTTATAGAAAACAGTGTAGTAAATGTCATAGTGAAATGATAACTTCTGATCTTGTGACTGCTCCCAGATGTAACAGACTGTAGGTTTTACTTTTGTTAGACCTTAGAACAAGGACAATAATAAAGATAATAAGATAGCCAGCATTTACTGACTATGCCCCATATACTAATTACCTGAACCACGTGACCTCATTTAGTCTTCATAATGAGCCCTTAAGAGAGTGCTGTCATTACTTCCATGGTATGGATGAGGAAACTAACATACAGAGAGGTTAAGGGATTTTCCCCAAGTGCACACAATAAATACATGATAGAACTAATAGTCTTTTTCCAGAGTCAATGCTTCAAATCCCTAGGCTATACTAGTACTTGTTATTTCCCAGGTTGAAAAGCCTAGATCTAAATTATAGGCTTAATAGTTTCAATCTTACCTAAGAGAAAAAGGTGTTCTCAGGTGTTAAGGCGTCTTAAACACTGATATTTCTTAAGTAAAATCAACTCACTAGGCAAAGATTATTGTTAATAGATACACTGATTTATCATTTGAACTTCAGCCTCATGGATTTTCAGATTGACTAGAGCTGTGCATACCCATTTGCATCTCCATCTGAGCCCAATTTACGTTCCAGCTAGGCCGAATACAAACATGATGTTATTTTGAATCTAATATGTTTGGAAAATACTGTCTTGGAAAACTGGAATGGCGGAAGTTCTTGATTTTTTTTTTTAAAGCAATCCTTCATGCATGTGGGACAAAATTGATTTGATTATGTGTCCCTAGGAGTTCATGATACATCATGGTTTGGACCATTCCATTCCCAAGACATCATTTTTTGTTAACAGGGCATAAAACCATAGGATGAGATGTTTTTTAAAAATTTTCTATAAAGCTTAATGTCTGTAATTTTTCATGTTTGTGACTTGGTAAAAGATCAATCTAATTACATATAAAAGAGACTGGCTTACCACATCCCTACGGAGAAAAAGTGACCAAAGTATATTCACAGAGTTTGCCTGAGAATGATCTTCTTCATCCTTCCTGTCTACTATGAAAGAAGCCCGTACATTTGAAAAAATAAAATAATAAATCTTGGCTGAAGGGCACTGGAAGCCAGTGGAAATAATGTGTGATTACTAATTAACATTATCTTAATTAGACTTTTATAAACCTAGTTTGATTGATTTCTTGGCAATGTGACCTCTTAGCTCACAACATTAGAAAAGAACCAATTAATTAAGATTTGGGGGGAAAAAAGAGAATATTTCCTCCCATCATTGACCAATAATTCTCTTGAAAATTATTTCATCAAGATTAAAAATTTCTCAAGGAATACGAAACAAAAGCCCATTGCTTAATTTTAAACATAACTATGACTCAATTTCTACTTAACTAATCGTGGAAGTTTTATTAATCTTGTAAAAGAACAATAGCAACAATAACAAACCCCTAGGTTTTGTAACCTAATAGAGTCTGTGAGACTTCAAATGGAATTCTAGCAATTAAAAATACTCTCATGAAAGCATTTAATGGATGTCAATGAAAATATATGGATAAATTAACAAAAAGGCTAAAAGATTTAAGCAGACTGCTCCAGGTCATAAGGTTTATAAGCTGTAACCTAGAATTTGAATCCAATGTTTTCAGATTATTAATCCAATATTATATTTATTTCTCTCTGTTTAGAGGAATGTATAAATATAAACTATCTAGCCTTAAGTATGCCCTAAATTTTTAAAAATCTGATTTGTCACATATGGAGGTGGAGGTAACTATTATGCTAGTAGTTTTGTCTAAAATTAATAATTAAAAGAGATCTAAGCATTTCTTTTGCTTTTTAAACAAAAATATATATTTCACTCCAGATTGTTCAGAAAAAAACACTTTTTCACAGATTAGTGATGCTTAACAAATGTCAAATAAATTATAGAATTAGAAAAATCATCCTTTGTAAACATCAGTGTAATAATGGATTGTCACATCAATAATCAATAGATAAAACTATTGTTAAAAGTTATTAGGTGAATTGGTTTGAAGGGAACCAAATAATTCTCCTATGTTAAAGTATTACCTCCTATCCCAAATATTGTTTGCTAAAGTGAAAGAGAAACTGTTTTATGTAACAAAGAGACCTAGTGATCACAACCTTAAAGTAGCCAAACCCAACGTCACTATTAGTGGGATCCACTGGTAGAATGTGCTGCCTGTGATTGCAACGTGAAGTACATTGTCTCACTTCTCAAGTGTTCTTACTAAAACACTTCAACTTCCATTTAATCCAGTCTTTAGTTCCAAGTTTTAGTTTATAAAAAACACAGAGAAGAACAAGGAAATGACACTGTAAGAGAGGAATTTGACAAAACAAAGTTGGAAACATTCTGCAAGATAACTGACCCAGACTGTTAAAAGACTCAATGTTGCATATTTTTAAAGTAATATAAAATGTATGATTCAGATTAAAACACGTTAACAAAGTCTTACAGCAATACACATAATAAAAATGGCTGGTTGGTAGTGTGTCCAGAATTGGTTCCTTCTGGTGGGTTCTTGGTCTCCCTGACTTCAAGAATTAAGCCGCGGACCCTCACGGTAACTGTTAAAATTCTTCAAGATGGTGTGTCTGGAATTTGTTCCTTCAGATGTTTAGATGTGTCCAGAGTTTCTCCCTCCTGGTGGGTTCGTGGCCTTGCTGACTTCAAGAGTGAAGCCACAGACCTTTGCAGTAAGTGTTACAGCTCTTAAAGGTGGCACATCCGGAGTTGTTTGTTCCTCTCAGTGGGTTCGTGGTCTTGCTGACTTTATGAATGAAGCCACAGACCCTCGCAGTGAGTGTTACAGCTCAGAAAGGTAGTGCTGACCCAAAGAGTGAGCAGTAGCAACATTTATTATGAAGAAAGCTTCCCCACCACAGGAAGGGAACCCAATCAGGCTGCCACTGCTGGCTTGGGTGGCCAGCTTTTATTCTCTTATTTGGCCCCACCCATGTCCTGCTGATTGGTCCATATTACAGAGCACTGATTGATCCATTTTACAGAGGGTTGATTGGTCGGTTTTTACAGAGTGCTGATTGGTGCATTTATAATCCTTTAGCTAGACAGAAAAGGTCCCCAAGTCTCAACCCGACCTAGAAGCCCAGCAGGCTTCACCTCTCAGTAGTTTAAAAACAGATTCAATGTCATAAAAAACAAATAAGTAAAACGAAGTAGAACTGATCTAGATTAAAATAGACTAAAGAGATAATGTAAAGCAAATGCAATTAATAAACTGTATGTGAATGTGTTTAAAAAGGTAATTATAAAATATGTATTGCATGCAACTCAGGAAATTTGAAAAGGAACTGGAAGTTAGATGACATTAGGTAGTTACTGTTACTCTTAGATGTAATGAAAATGCAAATAACATAAGAGAATGTCATTGTTTTTAGAGAACAATGCTGGAATATTTTCAGTGTAAGTTTCATGAGACACATGAAAAACATTAGCAAGTGTTGGGTCTATATGGCTCATTCTTTTAACTTTTCTGTGTGTTGAAAGATTTCATAATGAAAACCTGGAAAAACATTTGATGATAAGCAATATACCAAAGATATATTACCTACATTCTCATACGTTAAAAGTCTTTAAAGTATCTTAGTCAAAATATATTGAGAATTGCTGTAAATAGAGAAGAAATCAACTCAAATAAAATTTATTTGAAAGGTGAAAAGACACATAGATAGCAAACGTCCCTTGGCAAAGTGACCTGTGCCTAAAACTGCTTTAATTTTTAAATCTTTTTTAAAAACAGGAAGAATTTTAGAGGACTTTGTGGAAATGATAGAGTAGTGTCCAGGATAAATCTTACCTTTTTAGCAACAAAAAATAAAATGAAATAAACTGATAGAAGTTGATCTAAATAGGTGCTGCCACTCTCACCCCTCTGAAACAATGGTTTGCCTTTCATGAATATAAGCGTCCTGGTTGCTAGAACCCCTATCTTGCATTTCTCCTGAGAATATGCTGTGTGTTGGTAGACCATCATGATTTACATAATTTCTCTCTCTTTTTCTCAGTGGGACTTTTGTAGTCCTGATATTTTTCCTCATCTCTAATTTCTCCCATTCAACATGAAATGAAGAGATGCTCCAGTGGAAAACAACTTATGATTTAGTCAGAAAATCTTACATGCTTCACCTACCAATCTTGGGTTTGGGGGAAAGATCTTTAATGTTTCTTCATGTATAAAATGAAGAGAATGATATGACAACCTACCCTTTAGGGCTATATATTTGATAATTTATTCTTTAAAGAAAATTCATTTTAGCATGTACTGGCTAGATGCTGGGATAGTTGATTGAAGGAATTTTGTCATCTAAAGGGTTTAATAGATGTTAAATTTTAAAAGTAGATGTAATAACTGTCTACTATGAGAATATTAAGATGGACCACCAATCTCAGGCCTTAGAATAGGGCTCCTAAAATAATTGATATCTCACTTGGTATTTGATAATCTAGTAGGAGATAAGTTTTAAAAAGACAGTAACAACACGATGAGAAGATGGAATAATATGTTAAGGCAATGAAATTGAAGATAGCATCATTCATTCAAAGAAGTCATACTTGGAATGAGACTCAGAGGTTTCAGTAGAACTCACGGTGTAAAGTGGGTAAAGACAAGAGTTGAGACAAATAAACTGGAACGATATTATAAAGGCGTTTTGATGTGTGAATTTCCATTGTTGCCAATGAGAATTGATGAAAATCAGTAAGTTCAGAGTAATATGTGTTTTAGAAAATGTATGACCCAAAGCAGCTATGTAGAGATATTAGAGAGAAAATCAGGACCTAGGGCGAGATCTTTCATATGTGCATCCTGAGAGCCAAACAGTCCATAACTCACAGAAGGTATTCAATTCTAAAATTCCAGGCAATAATGAACTGAGATACAAAAGTCAGTGAAACACTCTGGAGATATTAAATACTATTCTTCAAATTGAATGCAGTGGGACAGGTTTGTTTATTGCTCCCCTTGGAATCTTCATTTGCTTCTTATTCATTTTCCTCCTTCCCAGTGGGCTGAACATGGCATTGTCTCAGTGCTCTCTGAACCTGCAATAAAATTCTAAATTCAGAGGGGGCTTGAAAGAAAAGAAAATCTCCCTATAATATTCATAACTTCTTGCTCATTTAGGCACCTTGGGATTGGTAATTTCAATTCAAATAATCAGTTGTATTCTCAAGAATAGAGTCCGTGAGTGAGAACTAGCTGGGGCCTTAACTAAGCACTGAACAGTCTGCTACGGTGCAAAGGCAACCATGATTAATTCATGAAAAGATTGTATTTGAGCATTAGTTACTTTTCACCTGAAAATGTTTACTGACATGGATCAACTTTTTTTGACAAATGGGATCAAAATTTTGAGTGTTCTTTTTATTTGCCTATTTCTTCATTATTGTTTTCTGTGTAAAATGAGATTCTTTTTTTCTTCTGATTCAATACCATAATGAAGACTTAAATTAGATTTATCAACAGGTTCATGAAGATAGAGTGCCATGGAATCATGGAGCTAGAAGTTGCAGAGATAAGCTATGCTAAAACTGTCACTTCTAAGAAAGAGGGATCTTAGCCCAGGAACATCCAGTTTTTTGCCTAGTACAGTGATTGTAAGGATTAACATTTGAATCTGTGTTTCTTGTCTTCTAGTCCAAAAATAATTCAATACATTGATCTATAAAAAATGTGAAAACTATTGTTCATACAAATATAGAGGGAGGAAAACATTAAATTGATTGATAATTAAATTTATTTTGATATATTGATTATGAGAATATCAGGTCAACTGATTATCTTTCTTCGATGTAGCACCTTTGACCTCAAGGATCTGAATGAAAGGACCTAGTTTTTTTGTTTTTTGTTTTTTTTTTAAGAATAAAAGGATAAGAAAAAGAACACTGAGAAGGCTAAACATTAGAGATAACTGAACAGAGTACAGGTGACCCTTTTCTTAACCATCAGATAAGCAGAAAGGTGAAGAGCATTTAAAATTCCCTGGAAAACGACATGGAGTTCCACATCATAGAAATCGTGGTTAGTAATATCATTAGCAATATGGTTGCTCACTCCGTCAGTCTACATAGATAACTCTTAATCACAAAAAGTTAATTTTCTGGGTGCTGTGGTAGCTCAGTCTTAAACACATGTTTTAATATTGAAAACAATTTCTTAGGAGTATGCCTTAGGCAGAAAACACTCTAGGAGGATATCCACATTTCAAAAACATATTTCTAAAGCACAAAAAAAAAAGCAAGGAAAAAAGAAATTGGAAACTAGCATACATTAGTGCTTCTCAGTCTTAAATGTGCAAAAGGATCACCTGGGGATTGCAATGCAATGAATGTTCTAGCTCAATGTGCCTGCAGTGGGATCTGAGATTTTGCATCTGTAATAAACTTGCAGATATAATACTGACAATATTAATGTGCAGATCACAGTTTGAATAGCAAGCTTCTTTGTCAGTAAATGGTTTTACCATTGCATGGGGTGGGAGGGGGGAAGGAGATCTTCTAAAAATAAAAATTTTACTCTCTCATTCCATGGCAAAATACACTAAAATATATATTCCTGAATTTGAGAGATACTTTCCAAATAATTTCTTTTTATTTAGAAAGAAAATGAGAGAAAAAAGAATAATTTTATTTCTAAAAATGCTATACTTTATTGAAAAAGAATATCTCTGATTTCACCAATTGTGTACAGTTGAATAATGAAAAAATAAAATATCAAATAATATTTTAGGATGTATTGAGAAAGAAAACTGGATATTTATTAAGCAACTTATGATGTGCCCAGATCAATGCTAAGAGTAGCAGCAGATATAAAAATATTAAAAGAAAATTCTACACTCTCAAGGAATTTATAATTTAATTGAAAATAGAGACAGGTGTATAGAGATACACATGTATGTCATCATAGATTTATTCAATATTTACTACATGACTTCTTTTATGCAGACATGGTATGAAAACAGCTTGCTCCTACCTTCATGGAGATTTAAGATACCTAATTGTAGCCCATGTATTTGAAATCATTTTGCAGTACATGATGTTAGAGATTAGTGGTTAGCATATAAGTCAACGTAACCTTTATCTTTTACATTTGAACAAATTAAGACATCTATTTCAATCAAAACTTTATAGCTTAACAAACTCTCCTTTTCATTCCTACATAGTTTCTTGAAATTAACAATACGTGAACATGAATGCAATCATTAACAAAAAATTAAAAATGAATGACATGTATCTTTCTTACTTTTCCTAACAAACACAATGAGTGAGTTAGTGTATGATTTGTGAGAGACTTACTTTGAATATTGTAATAGCTGTACCAAAAATTGATTGAAGGATTAACACTATTCTGACTTGTATTAAGAAATCAATTGTATAGTCATAGGAAAGTTATTTTTTTTAATTGCTTGGAAAGCTTCCTCTTAAAATAAAGGTCCATAAGAATAGACAAGTGTCTCTTGAGGAAATTTCAATCACTAAATAATGTTTTCATATTGATTAGATTGTAAATGTTGTAATATAATTTCTAGCATATAAACCAATGGTGTGTTAAAATATGTGTTCTGAAAGATTCAAAGGACTATATAACTCGTCATATCTTGAGTTTCCAAACTACTATTTCTCAGTATATTACACTGTCCTAGGGAAATTAAATTACTACTGCTTGGAACCCAGCCTTGGAAATTCTGACTTAATTGGTTTGGTGAGGTCTCTAATTATTACTCTTTTGAAAAGCGATTCTAATGTGCTGCCTGGAATGATAACCACTGTATTAAACTATTAAAAGAGTAAAAGATTACATGACACTAAATGTAGCATTATGTAACCCAGGCAGTTCCAAGCTGTATAACCTTGGGAACCTTATTTAAACTTTCTGAATCTTATTTCCACATTTATAAAACATGATGATACCTAACTGGTAGTGATTTTAGATATTCTTGCTAATGTATAGAAAGCTCCTAGTAAATAGGTGTGTCAGCTATTTCTTGCAATTATTAATCATATATGTGGTACTGGTGGTTGTGAATTATGTAGTATAGGTAATAGCAGTAAAATCAGTGATAAGGTTTGTTAGGGAAAGTGAACTAAAAACATATGATATGAATTTCCAAAACCACTGTATCCAAGGAGTAATCAGAATAAGAGTCAATTAAAATTAAAAGGATTATAAATCATGCTGCTATAAAGACACATGCACACGTATGTTTATTGCAGCATTATTCACAATAGCAAAGACTTGGAATCAACCCAAATGTCCATCAGTGACAGACTGGAATAAGAAAATGTGGCACATATACACCATGGAATACTATGCAGCCATAAAAAAGGATGAGTTTGTGTCCTTTGTAGGGACATGGATGCAGCTAGAAACCATCATTCTCAGCAAACTATCATAAAAACAGAAAACCAAACACTGCATGTTCTCACTCATAGGTGGGAATTGAACAATGGGATCACTTGAACACAGGAAGGGGAACATCACACACGGGGGCCTATTGTGGGGAGGGGGTAGGAGGGAGGGATAGCATTAGGAGATATACCTAATGTAAATGATGAGTCAATGGGTGCAGCACACCAACATGGCACATGTATACGTATGTAACAAATCTGCACATTGTGCACATGTACCCCAGAACTTAAAGCATAATAAAAATAAAAAAGAAAGATATAACCACAGCCCTTAAAAAAAAAATCACATGATACAAAACAAGTACAAATAAAGCCTTCCCAAGACTTAAAAAAAGAATTATTTCATTGTAATAGAAATAAACTATAGGTACTAATGGATCAAGGAAGCTGATTTCTCGACATTTACATTTGGATAGCAAATAAGAGTCTGAAACTCAACCTGCCCAAAACTAAAATTTTAAGTTCTTGTTTTAGATTGAGATATCATTTACATACCATAAAATTTACCTTTCAAAGTGTACAATTCAGTGCTTTTTGGTATATTCCCAAGGTTGTAAATCTCTATCTGGTTCTTATTTTCAACTGCTATCAGGTTCCATCAATCTAGGACATGTCATATTAATAGATTTATACAATATGTCTCTATAGAGTCTGGCTTTTTGTTGTTGTTGTTGTTTGTTTTTTGAGATGGAGTCTCACTCTGTCGCCCAGGCTGGAGTGCAGTGTCACAATCTCAGCTCACTGCAAAGTCTGCCTCCCGGGTTTAAGTGATTCTCCTGTCTCGGCCTCCCAAGTAGCTGGGACCACAGTCACACGCCACCATGCCCAGCTAATTTTTGTATTTTTAGTAGAGACGGGGTTTCACTATATTGATCAGGCTCGTCTTGAACTCCTGATTTCAGGAGATCCACTAGCCTCGGCCTCCCAAAATGCTGGGATTACAGGCATGAGCCACCACGCCTGGCCTGGCTTCTTTCACTTAGCGTATTTTCAAAGCTCAGGTATGTTGTAACACGTATAATATGTTATTCATTCTGATATGGTTTGGATATGTGTCCCTACCCAAATATCATGTTGAAATGTAACCCCCAATGTTGGATGTGGAGCCTGGTGGGAGGTGATTTGATTATATGGGTGGTCCTTCATGAATGGTTTACCACCGTCCTTTCAGTGCTGCTCTCATGATAGTGAGTGATCACGAGATCTGGTTGTTAAAAGTGTGTAGCACCTTCGCCCCCTCTCTCTTCGCCTGCTAGGGCCATGTAAAGGGATGGCTCCCCCTTTGCCTTCTACGATGACTGTAAGTGTCCTGAGGTCTCTCCAGAAGCAGATGCTGCCATGCTCCCTGTATAGCCTGTGGAAGTATGAGTGCATTAAACCCCTTTTCTTTATAAATTACCCAGTCTCAGGTATTTCTTTACAGCAATGTGAGAACAGACTAATCACATTCTTTTCATAGCTAAATGATATTCTATTGTATGGATATACCTTATTTTGTTTACCTATTTGTTAGATGTTAGACATATGATCTCTTTCCATTTTTTAACTATTGTCTATAATGTTGCTATAAATATTTTTTATGTATTTTTTATAATGTGAATATATGTTTTCAGTTCCCTTGAAAATACATGTGTGTGTTTATGTATGTTAATGTGTTACATTTCCTAGAATGGCTATTGATTAAATTATTAGAAAGGGGCTATGTATAAAAGTGTAATTGCTGTGTCACATGGCAATTCTAAGTTTATCTTTTGAGGAACTGACAAACTCTTTTCCAAGGTGGCTGCACTACTTTACATTCTCGTTGGCAACGTACAAAGCTTTCAACTTTTTATATCCTCCCCAATGCTTATTAGTGACTGTCTTTTTGACAGATGCCATCCAAGTGGGTGTAAAGTGATATATTATTGTTTAGATTTGTATTTCCTTAAGGGCTAATGATGTTGAGTATTCTTTCACTGCAGCATTGTTTATAATATCAAATGTAATTCATGTGGCATCTGTCTAAATACAGATAATGAAAAAAAATCTCCAAGAGATATTGCTGAGTGAAAAATAAAAAGTTGCAGAACAATGTATGTATGTAGTATATACATTGTAGTATTGGAAAGCAAGGAAGGAAAGATACATATGCCTAGCACCTATGAAATAATCACTTGGCAGGGGGACAGGCTGTAAAATACATTGAACTTCTCATAATTTAATAAATGGTGGGCTACTTTTAAATTTTGTTTCACTTTTCACAATCATTCTAAGAGAGGTCATTATTATCTCTTTTTATCTGGAGCATATTTTGGAAGTCTGTGAGCCTATTTGCACATTACTCCCCTCCTTATTTTTATCTCCTACTTTCCATCTTTATCCACTGACTATAGTAGAAGCTAATTTGTTGCATTAGAGCCTAACTCTTACATGCAATTCTCGGTTTAGAGATGAATAAGTGACTCAAACTGGATCATAGCATCATCTATCTGGGACTTTTAGATTAAAAAAATAAAAGTATTCCACAAAAGGGCTGCATATATGTAATAAATGCTTTTAACTGAAATAACAAAACCCAAATTTAAAAACGATGATTTGATTGCATCAAGTCTGGATTCCACATGTTTACTTGATTCAAACACTTTTTTTTTTTCTCTACAACATCACACATATTGTATGTTTGGCACTATTTTAGCCAGTTTATGAAATATAAAAAGAATAAAATGATAAAAATTTGTAATATGTGATGAAGTGAATGATGAATAAAAATTGAATGAGGAAAGAGCAGGGAAGTTAAAGAGAACAGTTTTAGCTTATGAGTATTTATGTGAATGATAAAGATAGTTGCAAATTGATAGTGTTTTTAATTGCATAATATAAAATCTATTTCTATGAAAAAACTCAGTGTATCCTCAAAGAAGCATATAGAAGGACATTGATTTAAGCATTCTGTGTAATAGAGAAGAAATAGAAACAATCTAAAGGGTTATCATTAAGGAAAGGTAAAACAAACTATCTCTATAGCATAGAATACCAGGTGCAGATATAAAAGAATGGAAACACCTATGCAAAGTGACATGAAATGATTTCCAAAATGAATTAGGTAGAAATAATCAAGTTAAACAAACATACATTCTGATAGCATTTAAGTTAGAAAACAAAAGGAAAATCAGAAGTGAATTCTACAAACTGGTAAGGGAGAAAGAGAGACAGAGACAGAAAGAGAGAAAAAAATTTGAAAAGACACACATCAAACATATAAATGGTAAACATAAGGAGCACCGTCTTTCAGAGTTGGGGGTTATATAAGATTTTTGTTTTTTATAATGAGAACACATGGACACATCAAAGGGAACAACACAGTAGGGCCTTTCAGAGGGTGGAGAGTGGGAGGAAGGAGAGGATCAGGAAAAATAACTAATGCGTACTAGGCTTAAAGCTTGGGTGATGAAATAATTTGTACAACAAAAGCCCATGACACAGGTTTACCTATGTAACAAACCTGCAATTGTACCCCTGAACCTAAAATAAATTTTAAAAATATTTTATGTTTTAAACTACATGCTTATGTGTATTACTTCAGTATTGAAAATTCTCTAAGTATTTTTATAAAAAGATTAAAAGTAAGTCTGTCAATGCCAAATTCAATTACTGATCATATATCCTCTTTGTATATGCATCAACTGTACTATCTTAGGTATTTAGAGGCACAATAACATTTCTGTTTTTATTACCAGAATCAATATACTACATCTCTTTACATATACTTTTAAATATCCTAAAGACAGCATTCCTCTTCTCTGTCTTTTATGTGGTTGCTGCAGCAGCTATCTTCATAGAAATCAGTTTCTTAGGAGAGTATAGACAAAAGGAGAAGGCACGATTTAACAATTATTGTGATGTATATGGAATATAAAGAGATCTTGACTGTTAGATATGCACAGTTTGGCTTTGAATCTATGCCTGTTTAAAGATTAAGCAAAATAATTTGAGGAAAATAACATTATAGAAATATGATACTAGACATTTGTAATTCTCCATTTCCTGCCCTAAAATAGCTTTAAGATACTCTTGGGTGATTAAAATCTGGGCCATATGAGGTTTGGGGACCATAAGCTAGATAGAGTAATTCAATTTATATATAACGGTTTTCTGGATTTGCAGGAATAAACACACAAATCTCTAATAGATTTACTGAAATCTATATCCTGCATAATTGGCTTTTATTGTTATCAAATGGATTATTTTATCATGTGCAGAAAGAACAGAGGCTTCAGATGGCAATATAATTACATTCATATTATATATTTTTTTAGAGTAATCATTTTACACATAAAGAAAAAGGGTTTTTTTTATGAGTCAACTTCTCTTTTAATCCATAAATGTGATGCATCTTGGAAGGAAGAGGAACATTTAAGGGCAGTTGTCAAAGTTTGCCCCAAATAATTTCATTACATAGCAGTCTGCTGATTTAATAGTCTTCAAAGGCATATCATTCCATAATGGACTGTATGTAATTTATTAGAAATGCATACACCATTGCATCTGTTTCTCAAAGATGTTCCCTAGTAATTATTTTTGTTTTCTATTATAGGCATAACATTAATATTCTAAAAATCTAAATCGTTTTATGTATAAATTCATCCAGTGTTAATGTATTCATCAGAAGCCTTCGATACACCAAAAAGCTCACTATAAGCTGTTGATTAATCATTTTTTGCTTAAATCTTAATGCTTAAAATTAAGGTTTAATTAAACAATGTCTTGATGACTTAATACAATTTTTAAACAATTGAATTTCTTCCACTGCTAAAAGCAAGAATTATTTAATAGGATTGTGTTTTTGTGTTTGTCCACTATTTTAACCTCCTTTTTCCCCACAGTGTAAACTCCTGAATTTTCAACCTATTGACTTTTACTGATAGGATATTCTTGTCCTTGATGATGAGCAAACAAATCAGCTATTAATAATAATCTCCTCTTACTTTGAAGATGTTATTGACTCCTGATGAGATGGTGCCTGGGTCCAAACAATAAGCCTTCCTTTTCTAAATGACATGAATTCAAGGGATACAGTTTTCATCCACAAGAGACTTCTCAATGGCAGTAGACACTTACACAGTCTAAACAATGTCTTTCAAATCTCCCATTCCCTGGATCTATGTACTCATTCACAATACATATCATCCTCATCTGTGCATCCCCCTTGCTTAACAAATGTCCTATTTCAGAAAAATTAAGCAGACAAAAATTAGTTGAAACAAATATTGTGCCCAAGTAAATTTTCAGTCCTATTTATATTTGCATTAAACTCACTGAGCTGCAACTCTTTGGTTGGTTAAGTACATTGGTTCTCCAATTAGAGGGAAGTACTTAACATAATTATGTGATTTTTAAAAATCAGTTCTCTACCTAAATACAGTGTGTCAGTTTGTGTCCTTCAGAAAATATATGACAAAACCATCAGAAGACCAAGAGATTTGTTGAAGTTAGTACTTATGAATGATAAAGGAGAGAAAGCAGGAGAAGGAATGGAAAATGTTCAGATCATGGTCTCAGGGTGGTACTTGTGTAATGGGAGGGGATAAAAAAATGATTGGGTAGGAAGTGCTCCAAACCATGGTGTAGCTCTGAGTAAGTATCGGCCAGCTCAATGGGAAACTCTGTTATAAAGATTGCTCAAAGGGGAATCACATTGAGCAAAAAACAACTACTTCCTTCTTCTCTTCCTATGCTAAATCATTGACTTATTCCATCTTGGAAAGCATGTCCAACCATGGACCAATCAGCATACACTCCTCCATCCTAAGCCCATAAAAATCCTGGATTCAGTCTCAAAGACAGCGACCCATTTTTGGGTGCCCTCTGGTTGCCAAGAGCTTTCTTTCTGTTGTTCAATAAAATTCTGCTCTGCCTTACTCAGTCCGCAGTGGTCATGTACCTTATTCCTCTTGGCCACAGGACAAGAACCTGGAACTCATCAACTGCTGGAGTGAAAGAACTGTAATGCTCCCGCTCTCTGAGCGGTGGATGATGGCAGTAAAAGAGCTGTAGCCCTCTCTTCTGCTCGCCAAACTATAAGAGTGAAAAAGGCACAAGCAAAATAATCTGAATCCATGAAGTACGACAGAATGACAGCACTGGGGGGAATATCATATAGGAGAACGAAATCCACCCAAGATCAACCTTGGGCAATGATCTTAGTTCAACTGACTATTTATTAATTAGAGGTCACAGACTCAGTAAAGTTGTGTGTTAATTTGATTTTGTTTAAAAAGATGCAAATAACTTCAGTCCAATTGAACAGATGCCCTTGAAATTGATGGCTTCATTGGCCATTAACCAGTTTTATACTGAAACCAGTAATGTACCCTAATACTGTGTATGCATGGGGGTATGTGTGTATGTGCGGAGTGTGTGTGGCTTCTCATATGCTCTTTGAACAGATCATAAAAGCCTGTTGGTTCCATTGCTAACTAATGACTTGACTAGGAGCTTTGAAATGTGTACATATTATATATGCATTAGAGTTATGGTTTTTAAACTTTTGAAAACTTAGAGTTTAATAATAAAGTGGAGTCAGGCTACTTGTATTCAGATCCCTATTCTATCATTTTATAACTGGCTGACACTTAGTAAATTAATT
The DNA here is from genome assembly GCF_037993035.2 of Macaca fascicularis. Classification (NCBI taxonomy): domain Eukaryota; kingdom Metazoa; phylum Chordata; class Mammalia; order Primates; family Cercopithecidae; genus Macaca; species Macaca fascicularis. The sequence goes on from NC_088388.1 coordinate 27,661,879, forward strand.
AAGCTCTTTTAATTCACCTGTTTTTATACTTAAAATGAGGCCAATATTACTTTGTTCATATGACTTAGAGGATTCATTATTATAATTTTCGTAAAGTTGTTAGAACAGTACCTGGTAAATGAGCAATCAATAAATGAATGTTTCTCCTTCTCCTTTGATTTTTTTTCTTCTTCTTCATCACCTTATATGAAGTTTATCTACAACAGTTTAAAAATTTTTCATTTAACTATATTGTCTTTAGTCAGAAGACCTTTCCATAGATGTTAACAATAATACATTCATGATTTTATTTATGAATTCTTTCTTTTGTCCCACCAAGACTATTAATTATATACCCCCTGTTGATTAAATAAGATAAAATTGTTCCAAGTTTTATTCACTTGACTGTTGGTTGTGATTGCTGGAGGCACCATAACTACTTTGTTTCTAGAGTGTGATCTTTTGTCCAGCAAACGATCTCTTTGATACTGGCACATACTTGTATCTCAAATCATAGTTAATCAGGAAATACCATGAATACTTTTAAATATTTTCATGACAAATATGCTTCTAAATATGCTTCTAGATCTCTCCTACTGATGTATATACTAACAATATGTTTAGAGTTGTTTAAGTTTTTTTGTCATTTCTTTGTATGAAAACAATTGAAAATAATAAACTAGGAAGTTAATCCTACAGTCACATGTAACACAGCTCATTTGTTCCGCATTCTTATTCCTTGTATTTTACCAGCTTTACTTTAATACTACTACTATTACTACTAGTAATAACTTACAAATACATGACACTTCACAATCTTCTACCCTATAGTTCATCATTTTAACAATGAGTACTCTGTAGCTTCACTAAGTCATTTTAACAGTTCTGTGATTTATATTACTTGCATTTTAAAGATGCAGGAATTGAGGACCAGAGAGTTCAGCTGAATTGTCCCACCTCACAGAGCTTGAAGGGGCAGAACCAGAAATTAAAACCATCAGGACATTGGATTCCAATCCCTTTGTAAGCCATGCTGCCCTGTCTTTCATTACAAAAACTGATGATAACTAACCCTCAGGAAAAGATGCTAGACAGGTTAACAGTTAAGTTCAATAACCCTTTAAAGGTAACCAAAGCAATACCATATGTCCTAAAACTTAAAAAATTATCAAATATATCTATAATAAATCTGTTACTTTCTCAGAAGATCTTATCAATTAGTGTCTAATGTTTTAATCTTTTAAATTTTTTTCAATGTCCCAGCATCTAGCCAAAAGGCAAGCATGATTTGAATTGAAACTAATAATTGTACTAATATTGGTATTTTAAATATAATAACTCCAGTTAAATAAACTTGTTTTATAAATTGTATTAGTGTTGTGACTATATTAGCTCTGGAACAGGGCTTGTAAGTTATAAACAACTCCAGATAATAGTCTTACAAGCTGTGAGTGCTTTAAATCATTGTTTTCTATCACAGCATCAATGTTATCTCTAAGAAAAGTGTGATTTTACTTAGCATTTGTGAGCTTCATAGCCAGAGAGATAAATGGGCTAGACAAAAAAGTGTGAGAGATGTAAGGATGGCTTGATTTTAAAGTGGCAAGTACATGATAGTAAGTAAATTATAGAAATAACCAGGGGTCTTAGAAATGAATGTCAAAGTATTCCAAATCTGAAGATTATTAGCCCTTATAAAGGATTTTTTTTCACTGGTTAATTTTCAAGACTCTTTCAAAAACAAACAAATGAACAAAAAGGAAAAACAGAACAGAACTTGTATAACAAGCCAGGTTACATTTGGTTTATCTTGTATCTGCAGTTAATGTGGAATAACTTCCCAAAAGGAATTTCTATTCGTAGAAAAACTCTTTTCTCAAAATTTCACATTACACACAAGGCCTTTTCTTGCAGACACTACGACATTGATATTTTCCAGTGGATTCATGTAACAAAGATGTTTCACAAACTTATTTCTTCCAGAGTAGCATTTGTTTATTTTCAAAGAAACTGTCTCAATTGAATGTCATATTGATAATAAGTAATAACCTGAATTTTCTTATGGCTACAACATAAATTATAGTCACTTTCTCCATGAAGAGTAAATTCATAGAAATTCTTTTATTCTTAATTAACTGGCGATTTTCACTGTTTAGTTGCTTCAGAAAACAATTTTGCAAGATAAGTAAAGGGAACAACTCTTCTTTACGGTTCACTTATGTCTCAGAAGAGAAAAAGAAAAACATATTGCTGTCAAAATAGCAGATAGAAAACTCCATGATGGCCTTTTTCTTCAACACACAAACTAAACCCCAAATTCTTCTATAAAGAGACTCAGAGTAGACCAAAACACATTGTTTTTTCAGTATATCGCGAGGCATTTTATCCTCATGTTTGTAAATCTTCTAGTCAATAAAACCAGAAGTGGGAAAATCGATTGTCCTTACCAGCAGTCTTCAGAATTACAACTGTCTGTGAATGTTCCACTACTTTGCAGTCTCTCTTTTTTTTTTTTTTAAGGTTTTAAAAATTTAAAATGTATTAGTTAAAAATATGCAATTCTCCCTAATTAGAAACAATATACCCCCTGGTAAGATGGGCTGGGAAGTTGCCACAATTTGTGAAGCAAAGTAAATTACACCTATAGCCTAATTTTACCACCTTATATTGGTAAATAAGACACATTTGTGTAAAAAAGTGATATATTCATATGTGACTGCATTTTTGCTGGAAACAAACAAACAAACAAACATCTGTCCATACTTAGGTTTTATATAATAGCACTATTTTCTGTTGAGAAATAAAGCCAATGTAATTTGAAATGTCTGTGCTAAATAATAATGAGACTGCACATATTTTTATATACTTATGTTAAACTTTTTATTAATATAATTGCATGATATATTTTCCCATAATTGTGTTATGCAGTACAAAGAACAAACAATAATAATCATACTACTTGCTCAAGAAAATATTTGCTTCTGGAATGTAGAACTGCATGTGAACCAACTAAAGAGGCTTGCTTATCAAGTCCAACAGTCTAACGTCTAACACCAAGAATAGTTTTCAAACCTTTGCTTCATTGTACCACTAAACCAATCCAACTGTATCATAACATTTTCCCAGAATCAATCAGTACTCTGCCTTGAGGGACTGTTTCTGTCTGTTTTGTGTTGCAATAACAGAATGCTGGAGACTGGGTAGTTTATAAACAAAAAAGGTTAAGTTATTTGACTCACAATTCTAGTGTCTGGAAGGTTCAAGATAGAGCATTTGTATCTGGTGAGGGCCTCAGGCTGTTTTAACTCATGATGGACAGTGGAAGGAGAGCCAGCATGTGCAGAGATCAGAGGGCAAAAAAAGGGAGGAAAAAAAACAAAACAAAACAAAAGCCAGAATCTTTTTAACAACCCACTCTCTCAGACTATTCATTTCTGTTAAACTGAGAACTCACCACAATGGGAGGGCATTAATTTATTTTTGAGGAATTGACCCCCTATTACCCAAATAAATAAAATAAACACTTTTTGACAAAAATATGGAGTAAGAAAAAAAAATCATTTATCTGATAGAATAGCTCAGTAATTTGCAAAAAGCACAACTGCTTGGAAAATTCCTGATACCATAAATACCTGATTCTTTCATTTAATTATTAAGTACCAAGTATATACTGGATACCATAGTAGGAACTATTAATAAAATAAAGAATAAAGCTGATTCTATCCCTTCTTCATAGAATATAGTTTGTGTATATACTATCATCTATAACATAGAGACAATTAACATACAACTCAATTCTATAGTCAGCTGCTTAGTAACTATTAAATTGTGAGCATATCACAATCTGTCTAAACTTTACTTTCTTTACTTGCAAATAAGATTGATAATAATTGCTTTATAAGGTTTTTGCATGATTGAATGCATTGAGTTATAAAAAGGATTTAAAGCAATGTCAGGCACATAGTAGGCCCTCAATAAAATATAATGTTAATATTTAAAGGGCAAAGAATGGAAATTAATATTGAAATAATTGCAAATTATAGTGATCTCTGTGAAAAAAAAAAAACAAACTAAGAGGAAATAGGGAGACAAGACTGTATTCAAATGACATTTTATCTGTGAATTTAATAGTGCAGTTGCTACTCAAGGTGTGAGTAGAAACAAGCCATTAATAAGAAGAGGGTGGGGAAACACTTCAAGTAGAAGAAAAACTAATATGTGGAAAGGCCCTAAAATGAGCATGGAAGAGTCTTCAGGATTTAATGCAAGTCCAGTAAAGTTAGAGCTTAATGAACCAAGTGAAATAATTAACTACCAGGACCATCAGCATGCCCTAATTTTTGAAAAGGCTAACAGGTAAAGAGGTGGGGTGGAGTGGGCAGAGAGCTTAGTCCTTAGTACTTAATTTCACCAAACACAAATATGTCACCCAGTTGGACTGTTAGCTATACGCTCAAACTACATTCATGAATGAAGGTAGGAAGATTCCAATTAAACAAAAAGATTCCATCCAATTTGGCCAACCTGCAGCAGAACATTCGGCAAAGACTCTAGAACTCTTAGTACACCCTCTTTCTTTTCTTTTCTTTTCTTTCTTTCTTTCTTTCTTTCTTTCTTTCTTTCTTTCTTTCTTTCCTTTTTTCTTTTTTTCTTTCTTTCTTCTTTCTTTCTTCTTCTTTCTTTCTTCTTTTCTTTCTTTCTTTCTCTTTCTTTCCTTTCTTTCTTCTCTTTCTTTCTCTCTCTCTTCCTCTCTCTTTCTCTCTCTCTTTCCTTTCTTTCCCTTTCTTTCTTCTTTCTTTCTCTTTCTCTCCCTTCCTTCCTTCCTTCCTTCCTTCCCACCTTCCTTCCTTCCCTCCCTCCCTCCCTCCCTCCCTCCCTCCCTCCCTCCCTCCCTCCTTTCTTTCTTTCTTTCTTTCTTTCTTTCTTTCTTTCTTTCTTTCTTTCTTTCTTTCTTTCTTTCTTTCTTTCTTTCTTTCTCTTTCCTTTTTTTTTGTTGTATTGCTGACTACTCTGATTCTGATCTCCTGTGCCTGAAGCAAAGTAGAGGCAGGCTTCATGAACATTTTCTACTTTTCCATTCTGTATGAGAAACTGAATTCAAAGGTACTAACTTGATTTAAAGTATAAACAGGTAATGTTGCTGAAATTGAATTCCATTTTTAAAAACACTAGTGGTTAGAAATTCATAATATAAGATGGTACTAGAAGTAAACTCTACACAAACTTCATTCCATTTTACTTCTCTAGAGGTAAAAGTTTAGAACCATTTTTGAGAAAGTTGGATATATCAAAATTCTCAGACAAATCTGTGCAACAGTTCATAAATGTGCTCAATGTTTTCCTATTTTTCTTTTTGTAACTGCCTAGCAAAGTATCTATATTTAGTATTTAATAAATTGATTGTTTATATTTGGTATGATAAAAGTCTCTGGACTACAATTTGGAATATAAATCAATAAAATAATCCATTCTTTTTAGAATTTTTTGTTCTATACAATCTTACGGATCTTGAGAAAATTCTATTATGCCATAGGAGTTTAGATCCACCATTATTACTTAATTAAATCCTCATCATCCAGGTCAGAAAGAATAAAAATTAATATTGCATACATATGTATAATAAAATAATGAAAAAACTGTGGAATCTTTTAGAATAGCTCACTTCTTTTCCCCTAAAAATACAAATTTTGCCTTCAGAACTACACAGTTAAAATGTTACCATTTACTCAATACAACATACTTCCCTATCTTCACTAACTAATTGTGTTCTCTGTGGAAGGCCAAACTATTTATTCAAAAATCTTACACGTCTCCTATGCCGGACTCATCAGGGAAGCTTGGCATACCTGAGCCAAAAAGTGAAATACTATTTCTTTACTCTAGAATTGACAAGGTTATTTCGTTTACATAAAACTTGTATTGGTACATTAAAAGACTGTATGTCAAGGGTATATGAGTTTATTAAAACTGTAGCACCAGTTGAACACACTAGGAGAGAATTGTAATATATGTTCAAAATGTGGAGATTTTACACACACATATATGAAGGGTCTTCAAAAAGGTCATGGAAAATACATATTATCAAAACATTATATATGGATTTCAAAAGTTTTCGACCAAAATAAACTCATACTAAATTGTTATTATGTGCCTGAACAGGATCTAGTTTCAGGTACTAAGAATAAAACATCAGTTTGAGAAGAGTCCCTATCAAAGCAATATGAATTCTGCTACAATTGAAGAAAGGACACACATTGAATTTATGATAAAGTTTAGATAGAAGAGTAGTTTTTCACAAAAAATTTGTGAGCACAATGCTCCCAAAGAACTTGGCCACTTACAAATAAATAATTCATTTTAAGAAGGATCTAGATTATGTTGAAGATGAAGGCCATGATGGCAGAACATCCTCATCAATTTGCGAGAAAAAAAAATCATCTTTTTTTGCCCTAATTGAAGAAGACTGATGATTAATAACTGAAACAAGAGCCAACACCACAGACATCTCAATAGGTTGAGCTTACACAATTCTGAATGAAAAATTAGGGTTGAGCAATCTTTCCACCCGACAAGTGCCAAATTCATTGCACTCAGATCAGCAGCAGACAAGAGCACAGCTATCAATGGAAATTTTAAAGATCCTGAAGCCCGTAAAAGATTTCTTCAAATAATTGTATCAAAAGATGCAACATGGCTTCACCAGTGTGACCCTGAAGACAAAGTACAATCTAGTTAATGACTACCAACAGTTGGACTTGGTCCAGTCAAAGCAAAAGTGATCCAGTTAAAAGCAAGGGTCATGGGAACAAGTTTTTGGGATGCTCAACGCATTTTGCTGTTGACTTACTGAACGGCTGAAGAAGGATAACATCTGATTGTTACAGAAGTGTTTTGAGAAAGCCAAAGCTTTAACAGGAAAACTTCATCAGAGTCTTTTTCCATCACGGGAATGCTGATTGTTCCTTTCGTAAGACAAGGGCACTTTTTCAAGTTTCTATAGGAAATCATTAGGCATCTACCTTACAGTCTTGATTTGGCTCCTTCTAATTTATTTTTGTTTCCTAATTGTTCAAAAATCTGTAAAGAGCAGAGACAGGAGGAAGGTAGTTGGGGTATGGTCAATGGGTACAGAAAAGATAGAAATAATGAATTAGACCTAGTATTTGGTAGCACAACAAGGTGACTATAGTAGGTATACATATACAATTTAATTGTATATTTGAAAGCAACTAAAAGAGTATAATTGTAACACAAAGGATAAATTCTAGAGATGATGGACACCCCATTTACCCTGATGGGATTATTATGCATTGTATGCCTGTATCAAAATATATCATGTGTTAGGCCGGGCGCGGTGGCTCAAGCCTGTAATCCCAGCACTTTGGGAGGCCGAGACGGGCGGATCACAAGGTCAGGAGATCGAGACCATCCTGGCTAACATGGTGAAACCCCGTCTCTACTAAAAATACAAAAAAACTAGCCGGGCGAGGTGGCGGGCGCCTGTAGTCCCAGCTACTCGGGAGGCTGAGGCAGGAGAATGGCGTAAACCCGGGAGGCGGAGCTTGCAGTGAGCTGAGATCCGGCCATTGCACTCCAGCCTGGGCGACAGAGCGAGACTCCGTCTCAAAAAAAAAAAAAAAAAAAAAAAAAAAAAAATATATATATATATATATATATAAAATAAATATATATATATCATATGCCCATAAATATACACACCTATTCTATATCCACAAAAATTAAAAAATGAAATTTAAAAATCTGTAAAGGAAACATACTTTTTCAGTTAATTATGTAAAAAAGATGACATTGACATGGTTTAACTCCTAGAACCACACTTAGTTCTTCAGGGATGGGCTAAATGGCTGGTATCACTGTTTACAAAAATATTGTGAACTTTATGGAGCTTATGTTGAGAAAGTTTACATTTATATTATCTTTTAGGTCCATTTTTGTTAACTTTTTAAAGTCCCCACGTGTGTGTGTGTGTGTGTGTGTGTCTGTGTACTTTTTGCTTGAACACAAAAATCAAATCTTTATTACAGAAAGACTCTTTTTCTTTCAAAGAACTGGTGTTTTTAACTTAATAAATTATAAAATATGTCTATTTTATTTGTTTCATTAGTATTCTCTTCTTCCTTATAATCAATAGTCTTTCTACAGTGGTGACATTTCACATATAATTGTCATATCTATTGCAAAAGATGGGCCCACAGAAATTACGCAAAAAAAAAAAAAAAAAAAAAAAAATAGATTCTCTACAATGGGAAAAAAATAGATTCTCCTTAGAACTTATATCTCTGTCTCTTTCACTCTGTTTCTTTCTTACACAATGAATTCCTTTAATTTTCAAGAGAGAAAGGGCATAGGGTAGGCTATTGCAGTCATAAACAACCTCCAGATTGAGACAACTCATCATTTCCAATGGTTTCATGCAAATCACTAATGGCCCATCTCAATGGATAAGTGGGGCACAGGCTCTGCCCATGGAATTATACAAGGGCTCGGGATTTTTTTTTCTATGAATGTGCTTGGGCAAAGTCAACCTGCACTTTACCTTCTGAATCTAGTCAGCTGTCAAGGGATGATAGATGGATTGTATAAGACTTTCTAATATTCCAGGTCTAGAGATGGTATACATCACCTCTGCCACAGTGTATTGGCCAGAACCCAGTCTCATGGCTCTAACTAGCTGCCAGGAAGACATGAACACTTGCTTCACTGTGTGCCAAGAGGAGAAGCAGGGAGGATTTTGTGAACTTGTATTATTCTTTAAGATGGGGTCCTTGTGGATTATCCAACCCGTTGATGCATATATTACAGTTCACTTCATTACAAGTGAAATGAGTTGGTTGAGATAAGAATACATATTGATCTGAACACAGTTGTGTCAACAAAGCTGTGGAGAAGTGATACCAATACATCTGCTTTCATAGGTTAACACTAGCAAGCATTAACACATTTGAATGGAATAATTTTACTAAGGGGAAAATTGGTTAGAACATAGAACGTGGCACAAATGTACTAACAAAAATATTAGTCACCCCTGTAATATGATTAATGTTCAAAGTTAGTTTTTCTACATGCCAAATGATGGACTAACTTTATCTCATCTAATTGTCATAATTAGTTTATCAACCCCATTTTACAGATAAGAAAAATGGTAATATGGGAAGTTTAAGGACACAATGTAAAGCAACACAGCAAGTATCCCTTAAAATAGATAGTCAAACCAGAGTTCATAATAAAAGGTTTTAACCAGAGTGCTACATTGCTTTGCATAATACACCCCCTCACCACCATACGCGCCCACGCACGCACACACACACACACACACACACACAAAACCCACTTTATGTATACCTGTAAAAATATATTCAAGAATTTGCATGAAGTAATTTTGGATTATGAATATGGTATCAAGTATGCACTACTGTTTCCTTTCTGGATAGAATCGTTTAGAGTAGAAGTCCCCAACCATTTTGGCATCAGGGACCAGTTTCATGGACGACAATTTTTTCATGGACCAGGGTCTGGGTCGGGCAGGAAGATGGTTTTGGTACGTTTCAAGTGCACTTCCTTTATTGGGCACTTTATTTCTATTGTTATTACATTGTAATATATAATGAAATAATTATACAACTCCCATAATCAGTGGAAGTCCGGGCTTGTTTTCCTGGAACTAGATGGTCCCATCTAGGGGTGATGGAAGACAATGACAGATGATCAAGCATTAGATTCTTATGAGGAGCACACAACCTAGAGCCCTCACATGTGCAGTTCACAACAGAGTTCACACTCCTATGAGAATTTAATGCTGCTGCTGATCAGGCAGTAATGAGAATGATGGGGAGCAGCTGTAAATACAGATGAGGGTCCCTGACTGCTAACCCACCCACGCTCACCTCCTGCTGTGTGTCCTAGTTCCTAACAGGACCCAGACTGGTACTCATCCATGGCCCAGGGTTGGGACCCTTGATTTAGAGAATGTAGATTGTAAAGTTATTTATCATAGTTCCAATAGTCACATTATGAGAAACTTAGCCTAGCCAAATACCTTGGACTCTCAGAATGCTAGTTCATATATAATTCATCTAAAACTTGTAAACATTTTTCTTAAAAATCTATAATCTCTACTTGAATGTTAAAATCACGAAGGAAGGGATTGTGCTCGTCTTCTTCCAAGTTATATTCTCAGAGCTTAAAAGTGTAATTGATAAGAATAGAATGAATAATAAAATAACTAAAGGAATGAATGACTAGAGGCAGAGAATGCAGTGCTGTGATATAGACAATATGCATAATTTCTCCCACAAGGAGTTAGTGTTTTATCTCAGAAATCAGTTAAGCAATTGCTACACATGCATATTATGTCAAGGAAGTAGGTTTAAATGTGAAAGTAGACCACAGTAATCTGCAAATCACCATGTAAACGTGAGCCATTCTTTTACATTATCACTAAAAATAAATATACCTAACACGTCTGCCCACTTAGCTCAGCCAGTAGGAAAGGTGTCAATGAACCACAAGCAATAGTTTTCCCTGAAGGAAATGTTACCCTATCTAAAAGTGGCTTTCAGGGAGAATGAGCTGTACTGCCACTGGCCACAAAAAGAACCCAAATGAGAAGTCACTTCCCACCTCCACTGCAAGTACGGACTGTGTTCATACCAGACAGTCACACAACTCTATATGGAAAGAATTAACAGCTTTTTGTTATTTGTAGATATTTCACTGAGGATGTGTTTACATCATTTAAACAATAGAGAAAAATGTCACAGAATACTTTTTTTTACTCCAAAGACTGTGCTTCATAGTAAAATTTTTGATACTTACTGCCAACTATTTCTTAGCTGCTGATTTTTAATTTTTTTCAATATTGCCTAGCTTTGTTGTTCAAATATTGCCTTTGTTTCCAAACTATTGTTTCAGAAGCACAACTCCTTTTTCTTTGTTCTTTTTTTAGTCATTTTTTTTTTAGTCATTCATAAAGTGACAAGGAGGAAGTACTAATAAAATTGTCCTGCTAAACACAGATTGAAGAAACAAATAATGCTACTTTCCCCCTTATCTCTGCTTTTATTATTTATGAGTTGCTAAAACCCTTTTCATGTGCAAACCATGCCTTCAGATTTTGCTAATAGCATGTACACTAAGAAAATAAAACAATGCAGTAAAAAATAATAAAAATTGTCCCTCTAGTTTGTTGACTTGACTTTATAAAATTGCTGCTGAATCTAAGACTTTTCTATTTAGTCAATTCGAGATAAGTAAGTTTATAAACTTGTCATAGCATTTTAACCATGTTTAAATTTATTGCAAAAATATTTCATTTATCTACCATTTTCACTCACCATTTTACTAATCGCTTTGAAATTTCAAATGATTTAGAAGTCTAACCCTAATTGATGGAAAATTTTCAGATTAATATATTCAGAGAGATATAATGCATTGACAAAGAATGCACAAAACTCATTTAACTTTTCTTGACATGTCCAAAATATAATAGAATGAGCATGTATTACTGTACATTTTGATTATGCAGTACTTTTCGTATCACCTTCTAAGCCAAAACATTAACAATTATTATTGATAACTTTGATTACTGATTTTTGCTGCTAGTCTTTCTAATTTTCTTTCCTATTTGCAAACTTCTTGAAAAATCAAATGTATGCAACCTGTTACGGTGAATTGATTCTAGAAACAAACGCCTTGTTTGGAACTCCTTAAGTCATTGGGAGAATTTTAGAAACATCACTCATTTTCTCTTGGAATCTTTTAAAAACTTTTCTTCATGAATTTCTAGCACATTGTTACAGCTGAAATGTGCCCTGCCAACATAATGTGACCTTTTAAAAAATATATAACTTGCTTTTTCTTTGTTCAATTTTTATTTTTATTTTTCCATTTAGCTAAGAAAGTTTACCAGGATATGTCACAAATGAGATTTTGTTTTGTTTTGGTTTGGTTTTTTGATCATTCTAATTGAGACTTGGTGGAACTTTCAACCTGAACTCTAAAGTTATTCAACTACAGAAAGTTTGTCCTGTGTTTTCTTTTTATTGTTTCTTTCATCTCTGACTTTCTCTATTTCTCTTTCTTTAATCTTCCATTCTACTTAATCTTTGTCCTTTTACATTTTATTTCACATCCAATATATCATTTTTAGTCTAATATTTAGCCATGTACATTCCTTTATTCCATTGATTTTTATTTTACTTTTCAAGTCGTGTTTTTAAATAGTAATTTTTAAAATTTTTCTTTTATGAAACCTGCATTTGAACATCTAACATTCTTGCTAATTTCTGTGAAGATACTATCTGCAATTTATTTTAAAACATTTAATGCTTTCTTTACAGGTATTAATTATGTTTCCTCAGGAGGTTTTATTTCTCCTTTTTATGACTGGAGAGCTTCTTTCACAGTCTTGATTTTCCTAAAATGTTTTATCATTTTTCTTTATAAATCATCAGTATTGATAGCAGGAATATATCTCTATAGTCCAATAGTTCATCACTGGCCTCCTTGCTCTGATTTTTGCTTCTAATTAGAGGAGTTTGACACCAGAGATAGTGCAGGGATTTGTGCTGAAGAAGAGAAATATGAAAATAGGCTTTTCCTCCAGCATGGTTGCTTATATTCCGGTTATGGTTTTTTCTTGTTTCCTTGAGATGGCTCTCAGTTATCTTGTATATGGCTACGCTTGGCATCCACTCTGTGAATCTCCTACATCAAATCTGCAAATTTTATTTAGACAACTACTCTGCTTGGTTGCCTATTGCTAATTTGGGAGGGCACTGCTGCCTTCTATGCTTTGGAACAATAGATCACAGAAATCTCATTTCTGCATGCTCCCCAGTCGAAGTTTTTCAATGACAGGAACTTCTTCAAGACTGAAGAGGCAGCTGAAATGAAATAGATTTTATTATTTTCCAGAGGTAATGACAGCTGGACACATGGGTGGAGGAGAGAGTCCCAGCAGCTCCTAGCAAGCTTCTGATAATATCTCATACCATGTTGCAGACTTACATCTGGGAGCTTCTCAGAGATACTTGAGAATTGCTGTGGATTCATGCAAGCTTTGTATGAACCATTCACTTTGACGATTCAAGTTGAAATCTTCAGAATCAACTAATTGACTCTCAAGAGCGGCTTCTATGAACTTCTTTCCCCTCCAGCTTTTCCAAAAGTCATATAAGCCATTTTATTCATATAATACATCAAATGCTTTCTGTTTTTTTTCACTGGCTCTGATAAATCCGACAGCAGATTTAGCTTGAAGGCAAATACTTTATTTTAGTTGCTTTAGAAATAGGAGAATAAGAGTGTGAGTAGCCTTTTAATTAGTTCTTGAATGAATATCCCAATATATCCATACTATATGTATGTATATATACACACACATATGTATTTGTGTATATATATGCATACATACATATATGTATATACAATGTCACATACATTTATATAACATATGTATCGTATATCTATATTATATATATCATATATAAAGTATGTGATATTTATGTACATCTTACTTAAAATATATAACATTTATATAAATCATATATATAACATGTATATGAGAGATATATACACATACTTTTTGTTTGGCAGTCCTCTCTTTCACCCACATAAGATGTCTGCCTTCTAGTTCTTATGAAAAATTTTAAAAAATTGATCCTAACATGTCTTTCAAATTGATCCTAACATGTCTTTCAAAACATAAGCAATTCCTCATTATTCTTTTCTGTTGATGGTGTTTTCCCAAGATTTCTAGTCCTATATCTGATCTATATTATTTTTTATGTATTACATCATTTCAACAGGACATCAGAGGGAAGACTAATAAATACTTGTGTTTAGTAAGCCATCTTAAACCAGAAACCAAATCTGTACACTTAACTTTCTTATCCTGCTCTTTTAAAAATATCAAAATATGTGATGATAATTTAGTTAAATGAGATTAATAAGTGTTTCATACTACTTCTTCTTCTCTGAAAATTCAGGATGTACATTGGTATATTATAAAATATGGGAAGTGTTACAATAAAAATAACAAAATCTATAAAATTTTATTTAACACAAAAGATTTCCAAACTTATTTGGACAACTTAGCACAAACAGCATTCTGAAATATAGTATACATCAAAACATGTATATTTAACATTAATACAACATGAAGATTATTTAGATATTAATTTTGATGTGAGAAGACTATATAATGGTGTTGACAGATTTTTCTGGAGTAGTAAGTTTAATGACATTTGAAAAGAACATTGGGGTAAGAATACTTAACATATCTGATGTATATCTATGTATATTTAATTAGAACTGAAATATGGTTCCACATAGTTTGTATTTCCATTTTATTTTTTAAAGAAGCTGACATGCTAGCTACTAATGAGGGAATAAGTAAGTATAAAAAAACACAAAGGGATCCTAAAAACTTATTAAATCTCATCACAACATTTTCTGATGCTAGTAATTATGCTTTTATTGTTCTGATTGTTTTAATTGCATCTTTAGCTTTAACAATCCTAGGGCACCAGTGCAGTTAAATATTAACTAAATTATTTAGAACAAACAGCTGCAGCAATTAATAAAACATCAGAAGAGAACAATATGAAAATAGCAATAATATCTCAATATTTTAGAAGTATTGTATATAATACCTTAACACAGAGATCATTAACCAATGTGACTAATAAAGTTAAGTTTTGGACTCCATAATGTGTAAAAATATACTGCCATCATGTATAGTATGTTGATAAATTTCCGATTAATTGCACTCCTACATTTACACTAAAACTAATGTTTGCTTGTAAGAGTCACAAAGTAATACATCAGTTCTATTTCTATCCAAAAGTGACTTCTTGAGATACTGAAACTAGAAAATTATTTCACTTGTAGTCTTACTTGAAGAAACGGTAATATGTTTATTCCACTCCATGACCTTTACATAACAAGCAACAATTATCTACTGAAGATTCCGTTCTTTATTTCTTTTTCTGTGGCAAGCAAATTCTTATCATATCTTTCACAGTTCTCTCAGAAATGTTCTATATTTCCTTTTTCTCTGTGTTACTTAGTTTGGGAGCTCATTTTTCTCTCACCTGCATGAATACAAAAGCCTCCTAATGATTTGTTGTGGAGGGCCTCTCCTATTAATACTGAATTTTCCACACTGACTATAGTATTCTTTTTTTTTTTCAAAAAAAAAAAAACCTTTATTAAATTCCTATGTGATCCAAAAGTACTTTTTGTTTGCATTTGCTCTTGGGCTATGTTTCAAAATTATTTGCAAGGCTTATTAGATGCCACACAGCATGATACTCACATTTCTTTATTTGTGAAACAAATATTTTTGAGTTTCTGCTGTGGTCCAGGTCCAGGGAACATTACAGGTGGTAGGGTTTGTGTTATATACAGGACAGAGAAAATAAGCAATTAGAAACTGTGATGGTCTTTTGGTGGTTCAACTTGGCTAGGCTAGAGTTTTCAGTTATTCAATTAAACATAATCTATGAGTTGATGTGAATATATTTTGGAGATATGATTAAGGTGTCATCATTACACAAGTTTATGTAAGTTAACTTTAAGTAAGGGAGATTATGCTTGATAAAATCGGTGGGTGTGATTAAATCAGTTCAAAGACCTTTAAGACAGAGCTAATGCTTTCCTTATTGAGAACTCTGCCTGAAGATGACACTTTTAGTCTTGCTAGACAATTTCCAGACTGCCCTTCCTCAAGGCTTGCCTATCAGCAAGATTTTGAACTTGCCTACCAGACCATAATTCTCTTAGTCAAATAGAGGTGTGTATATCCTACTGGTTCTGCTTTTTTTTTTTTTTTTTTTTTTTTTGGTGGAAACATTGCTGGTAGAGAAACAAAAACATCTTGAACAAACAAGTAATAAAATGGACAACGTAATTTTTATTGTGCTTAGTGCCATAATAAGAATGAAGCACAGCAATAGAAAGTGATTGACTTTGTTTATTGCTCTTACTCCGTTTGTATTTTAATGATGATGATATCTGATGAGCTACATCCTTAGCTTAACTTTTGCTAAATATTTTTAGTTCTGATGATCTGCACAAAATGTCCTCCTGTCTATAGCAATAATATTAGTAGTGAAAACAATGCTGGCAATTTTGGCAGATGTTTCTTGATTGTTCAACACATTTCAGGCACTATAATAATCACTTCACAAATACTATTCTTTTGATCTTCTTAACAGTATGATGATGTAGGTATTGCTGTTTTTCTTATGTTTCAGGTGAAAACCTGAAGTATGTGGAGGTTCAATTTACCCAACATTGCCCAAGTAGTACATAGTATAGGCAATATTTTAACCTGATCCTTAACCAATATGAAATTCGGCCTTTTTTTTTTTTTTTCTTTGAGACGGAGTCTCACTCTGTCACCCAGGCTGGAGTGCAGTGGCATGATCTTGGCTCACTGCAACCTCCACCTCTCGGGTTCAAGCGATTCTCCTGCCTCAGCCTCCTGAGCAGCTGGGATTACAGGATTTGGCCCATTTTTATGTTTAACTTGGTAGTATTATTTCAACTCCGACATCTGTGAGAACTATTTTCTAAGGGTCTAAGGTAACATAACCTATAACCGTAGTAAAAAATTGCTTATGATTAGGAAAATATCACAGTGCAATTTAAAAAGCAGCTCTTCTGTGAAGCCTTTCCAAATCCATCAGCCAGAGTCAGTCACCTTTTTCTAGGAATCATCATAGTACTCTTTACTTACCTCTATTTCAGCTAGGGAATGAAATGGCGTGTTTATTATGTATTTCTCTTGATTAGGCTATATGCTGTTTGAGCTATCTATCTTTATTTGGCTCAGCAACCAATCCAGTGCCTAAAATAATTCTTGAAGTAGTCAATTAATATACATTTCATAAAATAAATTTAAAACTCGGAACTTTTTGATTACCTAGTTATATGAAGTAAACTACTGCTAAAAAGAAGAAGAGAACAATGATGCCAGGTCTATTCTGACTTATACACATTCCCCAGGAATTAAGGGTATATAGTACTCATTACACTTTTTCTTCTCTCTAAATGTAAACATTTTTTTCTGCCTCTTCTATTTTAATGGTCATGAATGTTGGCAGGGGTTCCTTTAATACAAGTCTCTTCATGTCTCATAAAATATTCAACAGCTAATATCCCAAAGACTATGACCAAGTACCAAGTAGCTTTCAATTTTTTTGAGGAGGAAACTGTGGCAGCAAATTTTACAAAGATAGCCATACAAATATATATTCTGATCCAAGGTCCCTTTTATTGGATGACACTGACATTCTTCAATAGAGAGGTGGAGTCCATGTTTATTCTCCTTAAATATAGATGGACCTTTGCAACTGCCTTAACTAATATGATGGAAACGGCACTGGGTGACTTTGTGACTCCAAGGCTAGGTCAACACAAGCAATACTGCTTCTGTCTCTCACTCTATTACAATGATTGCCCTTGGAACCCAGCCACCACCCTGTGAGGAAACTGCAGTCACATGGAGAGGACACTTGTAGGTGTTCTGGCAAACAGCCCAAATGAGATCACAAGACATGCACGCATCAAGAACCAGACATGAGCGTGGATGAGAATGAAAGTGACAGCAGCCTTCAGCCTGTTCGTCTTCCAGCTGATGCCACAGGCATCCAGGGCAGAAATAAGTTGTATTCCTTCTGAATTTCTGACCGCATAAATTATAAGACATAATAAATGATTACTGTTAGTTTAAGCCACTAAGTCTGGGTAATTTATTAAACAAACTGGGACAGAAACATGATAAAGAATATGTTTTATATTGTGCGCCAATACACACACACACACACACACACACACAGACACACACTCTCACACAGAAAGCAAACTATCCTAACAAACACTTACTTACTTTCACTAGATTCACTAGATGTAATGAACACTTTAATAGAACTGCTCTATTTTATTGTTCATATTATTATATATCTATTGTTTCTTAATTTATTAGATACATATTCCATTTAATACATTTAATGACGGAATATTAGGTCACAACTTGCAGCTTGAGGAACATGGTTTTAATAAAAATAAGTTTAAAGAAAAAGCATAAATCAAAAAATTTCCTGAAGTGGAAAAAAATGAAGGTTGTTGCCAGATTGCTATACTTTTCTTAAAAAGAAAATATGTCTATACTACTACCATGATCAAAATATTTCCTCAGAAACATAAGAGTAAACAGCTCTAGGTTTATGAACTCCTGGAGGTGAAAATCAAACTTGGGCAGACTGGCTTTGACCTTTGGATCATATATTCTTGTTTTGAATAAATTTATTTTAAGCTTGAAAAAATTGCCTTGTCTGATTCATTTTTAAATGCATGCTCTGTTAAAAAGTAATAAATGGCTTTTAAGTAGGTTTATAAGACTAAGACCTTTGAACTCTTAAGATTGACTTGTGTTATTGGTCAAGGAAATCACAGCCAAAGCATCACTAATAGAATCAGGTCTCTAAGAATATTTTTAGCTTAGGGCTGTTTATGGCTATTAGTACCAAGTAGAAAAGGGAAGACAATTAAATTTTTAATGTGAGGACTTATTACATTGTTGAATAAATTCCTGGAAAGAAGAGAAGATGGAGCAAAAGAAAGAAACAGAAGAAGGAAAGGAAGAAACATCATTCTGTTTTACAAACTGAGGCTTGAAAAGTTGAAAATTCTACTCAATCCATGAAGTCATGCAAGGTCTTCTTATCTTGCCTTAAAAAGGAGCTATTTCAGCTTTCTCCTTTTCCTTAAATTGTTAATGTTTGGCAAAACTCAAGGCCAGAGTCAATCAACAGGAAATGTGCTATCTTCTGTGTATTACATAAATGGGAAAAATATTTGGATTGCAAATTCATGACTAATAATCTCATTTCTGACTAGTGTTCTGTTTTTATTTTAATATGTTCCTTTAAGTCTTATGAAGTTCAAGATTTTTTTTATTAAAGTTCTACCATCAAGATGGTAATCATATAGTTTTCAAGATATTTTTAGATGTGCTAATGAGGAGAACTGAGATCAGTAAAACAGCAAGCATCATTAAAAATTAGATTTATTTGGCAATATCGATGGTATTTGTTCAGGTTTTTTATTTCATCAGTTTGGAAAATATTTTTCAATGCTAATCAGATTGCTTTGAGTATATCTGTACTCTTCTCACCCTCACACATATGTGTACACACGTATCTCTAGCTTAATGCCGGAGTAGCTGAGATTCCAGGATTTGAGGTGAATTAAAAAATCAGTTTGACATAAATGAGAACTTGATAATAGAACCCCTGAGTTAAATTCATGCCTCAAAAAGTACTGACCATAAAGATTTAAGCTAACGGTTGGTGGTGGTTGGGTAGGGTAGGGGCTCATGGGTCCTAAAACTTCTGAATATGTTTTGGGGAAGGAAATGGGGAAAGGAATTGATTACATGACACATTTTTTTTTAATGCATAAAACAGCAACCAGCCAAGCTAGCTCAAGGAAAGGAATAAACTTGAGTTTCATAAAAATATGGAATTGATGGAAGTCAATGACAGGAAGTGAGAGGGTGAACTAGGAAAATCTCAGCCATCAGACATTGAACCTGTTAGAGTATAGTAATGCTCTGTCCCTGTATGCCAAAGACTGTTTTTGTTGGTTCTTTGTTTTCTTATGTTTTTTGTTAGATTTTTTTTGTCCACTCCTTCTTTGCTCTAAATGCCAGATTCAGAGTAAATTGCTTTCACTCAGAAATTTGGCTTACCTTTGACTTCGCTGTGTATGTTGCTTTGGGTGTATTTCAATTGTCAGAACAAAGGCAATTCTGTCTCTTCGTTAAAATGTGGAGATGAAGGTGGAAGCCTGAGTTATCCATTAGTTAGATGCCAAATCAGTACAGTACACTCATTTATGCTTCAGGGAGAGAAGGAATGACATATTACCAATATGGTTACCCAGGCCACCCCTTCAGCAGAAATCTGAAAATATGTCCAATATGGAAAGAACAATGGTTGTGACATTATTGTGGTCAAGTACAGAGGTAGAGTATGTTACATTTTCTTGTCTTATAAACCTCCCAGCAAAACAAGAAGTTATCATCCTCAACTTCAGTAGGTAAGGAAATAGGTTAAACAAGTCTTCTCAGCTAACAAGTAAGAGTGCCAATATTTACTTGCGGCTCTACAAGGTAGCAGATTCATAATTATTCTTATATATCTGCCTGTAATTTAAAAAATTACTGATTTTGATAAGAGTTTATACCAAAAACTATTTAAGATATTTATTGACACTAAGATTCTATCCATTCTCAAAACTCTTTGAATTAAAGATTTTCAATTTCTTTCCTCAAACCAGATATTTACGAAAGGTTTTATTTATTTTCCATAGGCTATACGGACTCAGTCGACCTATACCTCATTGCTTGACGTCTTCTATCCTCTTAATACCTGATGTTTACATGACCACAATATGTATTTTACACTCATAATGTGGCTGATCTCTTCAGAAAGTTCGTAGACTTCTTTAAGTCCACACACTGACTCTAGAGTCCTAGGATTTAACCCAAGAATCCAGAATGTTTCTGGACTTTTCTCTTTTCATCTTTTTATTTTTATTTCTTGAGACAGAGTTTCTCTCTGTTGCCCAGACTGGAGTGTAGTGGTGCAGTCTCGGCTAACTGCAACCTCCACCTCCCGGGTTCAAGCAATTCTCCTGCCTCAGCCTCCCAGGTAGCTGGGACTACAGATGTGTACCACCACGCCAGGCTAGTTTTTGTAGTTTTAGTAGAGACAGGGTTTTGCCATGTTGGCCAGGATGGGCTTGACCTCAGGCGATCCACCAGCCTCGGCCTCCCAAAGTGCTGGGATTATAGACTGAGCCACCGTGCCTAGCCTTTCTTTTCCTTTTCAATTCCTTGGACGAATCTTCAGTTTTTCCTTAGCACCTGACTGATCACTACCAACTGTCTTCTAGATCTATACCCTGCTGGTCTTTCTAAACCATAATTCCTACATCTGAGGCACCAGACCATGTTACAAACAAATTCTCAATAAATATACATGCAATTATTACAAGGCATTTTAATCAATTATTATAAGGCATTTTAACTTTTATATCAAAATATTTCTAAAAAGAAAATATTCACTTTTTCTTAAGATGGATAGGTACTAATTAAAACTATGAAGCAATCTGTTTTTGTTCTTTAAAAGAAATCACTTGACTATGAAATGTAGATTAAGCGAGCCCCATTGTCCTGGGGAGATAGGTGTAAACAACTTGTTTGTGTTTGAAAATGTCATTATGGAGTTATTTAATGGCTGCATATGAATTGTCCTTGGGGAAGAAATCTGGTCTTAAATACTAGAATTGTGAGTTGGGTACAAACTAGTTGTTACATGGAAATGGTTGTATAAATAAAGTGAAATTGAAAGTTGCAAATAAACAGGAAGAAAATGAAGAGAAAGTGCCACATTGCAGCATCCTGGAACCGGGGCTATACCTGATCAAATAAACATATGGCCTGAACTAATCTAAATTTGCCATCATTACATAGTGGGCAAGCATGTCAGAAACTATATAGAATGGAATTATACAGTGACCAAAAGTGGAAGCAATTAAAAAAGAAATAACCAGTAATGCCTGGCATTAAAGGTGGTGGGTTGAATAAGCAGGATCATGGGTAATTCTAGACAGAGACTGTAGCCAGCAGAAGACTACAGTGTTTATGCAATATGCGTGTAAGCCAAATATTTCTAAAACTACAAGATTTTTATTTTAGCCAGGTGTGGTGGCGTACACCTGGAGTCGCAGCTAATTGAGAGGCTGAGGTGTGAGTATCCCTTGAACCCAAGAATTTGAGTCTAACCTGGGTAATATAGCAAAACTTCCATTTTTTAAAAAAGAAATCTTTTTTTAAAATTTACTTCATTCCTCTGAGTGTATGGAGAAAAATTTCATAAAAAAGATTTTTTTTTTTTCATTTCTAAAAGTGGTTTTGTTAGTGTGTTTTCTGCAAGAGTCAAACATTACAGGCTCACAGTTTTTAAAAACTCTCACTGTATAGACTGATTTCATTGCTTAGTGTATATTACTCTTGATATATATGAAGATTTGCATTTGAATTTATAATCTTTCTTCAAATAAGTTTATAAAATATATCTAATATTCCATGTCTTTCAGCAGTATCTATCTCCTAATATTACAATAATTAATTAATGTACTTCTTATTCCTCACACATCTCTACCTAATATAAAATAATTTCCCTGTCAAGCTGATTTCACACTTTTGCATTTGGGCATGAATATATCTCAATTATTTAATGTCAGGTTTCTATAATCTCCTTTGATATAAATATAGTAAAAGTGAAGAAATCAGAATACTTTCTCTGCATCCTACATTGTTACTCCCTACTTAATAATTTTCACTTACCTGATTTTTTAGCTTATCACATATATAACCTTGACCTTTTTTTCATTACTGTACTTCCAATAGTTGCTTGAACATTTTTTTCTATGACTAAATGAATTCATTCCTGACAGGCAAAAATTTTTGCCTTTATTTGTTTTTCTTTTTTTACCTTTTACTTTAGAATCAGGGGTACATGTGAGGATTATTATGGAGGTGTATTGGCATGATGCTAAGGTTTGGGGTATGACGGAACCCATCGCCCTGGTGATACAATGATAGAGGCAGGATACCGAGAAATTCTAGGCAGATATGGGCGGGTCCCTGGCGAGGCCCCACCCTTGAGCCAAAAAGCCTGAGACCTTGGCTCAAAGTGAGAACTTCCATCCTTGTTTTCCTACTAGAATGTTGCCTTTTCCTAAACAACCCATGGCTCCACGCTGCCCCGCCCTGTGCCTATAAAGACCCCAGATTCAGCCGGCAGAGAGGAGAAGCAGCTGGATGTCGGGGACTACAGCTGGATGTCGGAGAGAAGTGGCTTGACTTCAGAGGGACAGCTTGACCAGCCTAGCTTTAAAGAAGAATCCAGCCAGAGACAGCCAGACTTCAGGAGAAGATTACTTACCCGCTCCCTGTCCACTTACCAGCTCCCCTTCCTGCTGAGAGCCATTTTCATCAGCAATAAAGTCCTTCACATTTACCATCCTTCAATGCCTTCCTACAATCTCATTTTTCCTGGATGCCAGACAAGAGTTTGGGAGCAAGGAGTGCGGAAACACAGGGTTGAACACTGGCCCTTTGCCCCCACTGTCTGAGGGCAGCCACAGCCCCACCGACCTGTTAACGCTAAATTAACACTCAGCCACTGTATGGTAGAGCAAAAAAAGAAACAAAGAAAAAGCACTGTAACACGTTTTCTGGAGCCTCAGGGGTCACAAGCATAGCCCCCTAGGATGCTGCTGCGGGGCCCTCACAGAGTTTGCTTCTGCCAGCACCCAAAAGCACCTGCTTGCCTGCATGCTCCCTCCCATGAGGGGTGGAAGACAGCAGGCCTAATGAGTGGAGTTCAAGCAGCCAGCTGGTTCCATCACCCGTACGCTCCAGTTCCTTCCTCCTCTGCTCAAGCTCCTCCCTCCCATGAGGAGTTGAGAGTGGTGGGTTGACTAAAGGAGGCACGCCTGTTCCAAGTACTGTTTCAAAGGGGTCAGGGAAATATCCCGCTTCACTGATATTGAACATAGTACCCAATAGGTAATTTTCAACCCTTGCCCTGGTCTCTCTCTCCCCGCTCTGGTAGTTCCCAGTGTCAATTGTTTTCACCTTTACCTCCATGTGTACCCAATCCTTAGCTTCCATTTACAAGTGAAAACCTGCATTATTTGGTTTTCTGTTTCCATATTAGTTCCCTTAGAATAATGGCCTCCAGCTGCATCCATGTTGCTGCAAAATACATACTTTTGTTCCTTTTTATGTATGTACAGTATTCCATTGTAAATATATACCACATTTTCTTTTCCAATCCACTGTTGATGGGCATCTGGGTTGATTTCTTGTTTTTACTATTGTGAAGAGCACTGGCAGAAATATATGGGCGCATGTGTCCTTTTGCTAGAATGATTTCCCTTTGCTTATAAAGCCAGTAATGGGATTGCTGGGTCAACTGGTAGTTCAAATCAGTTCTTTAGGGGCTGAACTAGTTTACATTTGCATCAATAGGATAAGTGTACCCTTTTCCCCACAGGATAAGTGTCTCCTTTTTCCCACAGCCTCACCAACATCTGGTATGTTTTGACTTTTTTACAAAAGTCACTTTGACTCCTGTGAGATGACATCTCATCATGGTTTTGATTTGCATTTCCTTGATAATGATGATGAGCATTTCTTTCATATGTTTGTTGGCCACCTGTATATCTTCTTTTAAAAAGTGTCTGTTCATGTGCTTCCCTCACTTTTTAATGGGGTTGATTTTTGCTTGTTAATTTGTTTAAGTTCTTTATAGCTTCTGGATATTAGACCTTTATTGGATGCATAGTTTGCAAATATTTTCTTTTATTCTGTAGGTTGTTTACTTCCTGAATAGTTTCTCCTGCTGTGCAGAAGCTCTTTAATTTAATTAGGTTCCACTTGTCAATTTTTGTTTTTGTTGCAATTGTTTTTGGAGATTCAGTCATAAATTGTTTACCAAGGCCAATATCAAGAAGGGTATTTCCTAGATTTTCTTCTAGGATTTGTATAGTTTGAGGTTTCACATTTAAGTCTAATAAATTATGAGCTAATTTTTGTATATAATTATAGGTCGGGATCCAGTTTCATTTTTCTGCATATGGCCAGTCAGTTATCCTAGCACCATTTATTGAATGGAAATTCTTTTCCCCACTGCTTATTATTATAGAGTTCGTTGAAGATCAGGTGGCTGTAAGTGTGTGGCTTTATTTCTGGGTTCTCTATTCTGTTTCATTGATCTATGTGTCTGTTTTTGTACCAGTATCATTCTGTTTTCATTATTGTAGCCTTGTAGTACAGTTAGGTAATGTAATGCCTCTAGCTTTGTTCTTTTCGTTTAGGAAAACTTTCGGCTATGTTGGACTCTTTCTTAGTTCCATATAAATTTTAGGATAGTTTCTTTTTTTTTTAATTTTGTAAAAAATGACGTTGATAGTTTGATACTAATAGCATTGAATCTATAAATTGCTTTGGATGGCATGGCCTTTTAATGATATTGATTCTTCCAATCCATGAGCATATAGTTTTTCCATTTACTTGTGTCATATCTGGTTTCTTTCAGCAGTAGTTCTCTTTTCAGCAGTAGTTCTTCTTGTAGGTCTCTATCACTTCATTGGTTAGATACATTCTAGGTATTTTATTTTTGTGTGTCTACCTTTATTTTTATTTTGTATCTTGGTAGAACAAATTTAGCAAATTCCTAAGAAAGTTCTCACATAAACAATTTTTCCTGTCTTTATATGTCAAATTTTTGTTCCATTGTATCTCTTTGTTTCCCTGAAAATTTTGTAGGTATTGATCGCCTGTATCATAAACATCATTATAGTATTGTGAATAAGTCGGAGATCAGCCTAATCTTTTCCACTCTTAACTGTTTTGAAATTTGAGGACTTATCATTTTGTAGTCAATTCCGAATCAATATTTTGTCAGACAAACTATGCTTTTCAATTTGTGTACTGAAGTCCTCTTTTTTTTATTTGTATGTATATTTTTAAAAACATGTTTTATTTTTTCCCATAAATCTTACATATATGTATACATGTATGTGTGTGTATACACAAGATAAAGTTATGTCACATATAAATGTGTATATATGTATATGTAATATATGTATATATACATATGCATATGCATGTAATATATGTTTACATACATACATATGTGTGATATATGTATTATACATACGTACATATGTATGTATATATGAGACATACTTTTGGTTGTCTTGTATTTATTCTGCCTTGTACTTTTTCCAAATTTAACTTTATTTTTATGTTAGTTTCATTTCTTTGTCCCAGGTGTTTCCTGAGCTTTGAGAGTTCAGGTTTCATTTCTTTACATAGACTTATCATAATTTCCTGAGCTATTTTATTTTCTCTTTGAGCATTTGAATTTCTGTGTAGTTAATTTATTATGTTTCTTTCTTCATTGAATGTATGATCGCAATTTTCTTCTTTTTCATTTTAATATCTTTCTTACTGATAATCCCTATCTGCCATCCTGTTTTTCTCTATTTTGCTTGTATGAGAACAATTAAATAATTTTATTATTCATGTTAAAATGTTTTTTCCTCAATTATAATTATTATTTTTATTCCAATATAGGTGTACTATTATTAATATCTATAGTTTACTTAGTAGTTCCCTCTTTTAGCTGTACAGTTTCATGGGTTTTGACACAGTTGCATAATGTCCCATATCTACTATAACAGCATCAAACAGAATAGTTTCATGGACTTTAAAATCTCTTGTGCTCCATCTACTTACCCCTACTTCCCTACTCCCTGAGAATCAGTGATTTTCTATTGTCTTTATAGTTTTGCCTTTTGCAGAATGTCACATAGTTAAAATTATACAGTATGTGGCCTTCTCACACTGCTTTTTTCCCTTAACAATATGTATTGTAAGTGCCTCCATGTATTTCTATAGCGTGACTGTTCATTTCTTTTAATTTTCCATTGTATGAGTCTATATAAGTCTGAGAGTCTGAGGCTTGTCTAATTTTTATTTTCCTATTCAACTGTTTTAGAATATCTTCAAACTATTTACTCATTCACCTATTAAAGGAAATCTTGGTAACTCCTAATTTTTTTGTGATTGCAAATAAAATGGCTATAAACACAAATCTGCAAGTTTTTGTATGATGTAAACTCTCAATTTATTTGTGCAAACATTTAGGAGAGTAATGGCTGAATGACCTGGTAAGACTGAGTTAAACTTTGTAAGAAACTCCCAAATTGTCTTCCAACATGGCTGTATGCTTATTTTGATCTGCATCCCTTTGTGCTTTCTAATGTTTTGGGTGCAGAGTCCACCTAGTTCATAAACTTGAAGAGATTATTTGAAAAGTTTGCTTATAGAGAAAAAAAGCAATAGAATTCAAATGTATGTGGCAGACTGAAGAGAAGTCACATATTACCTTTCTTGTGATCCACTACCGTTGGAAGTTTCTTTCCTTTCCAGCTTCCTAGCATCTGATATCTGAAGCTAAAGCAATATGTATGTTCAATACAAAAGAACTAAACAAAAACAATTAATAGGCAACAGAAAATATTAAAAACACGAATAGACAACCAATATAGTTTAAAAGACTGTTAAATAAATGACAACTCAACAACTTTAGAAATTCAAGAAAATTTAAACAAAATGTTATGGGATGTTGACATTCTGTCCTTTACATGTCAAACTGATAAAGCTGGAAACCAAAACATGTTAAACCCTGCAACTCTGAGCTTTATTTCAAAGTACCATGCAGTAGGCACTCTTTTAAAAACACTGGAAAGTTTACAATGGCATCACACTTTGAGATTATTTATCAAGAGCCTTAAAGAATAAACACACACACACACACACACACACACACACACACACACACACACTCTCATAAGCATACCAAATAGATGCATATAGCGTATTCGATACAATGGCATCGCACCGTTTGAGATTCTTTATCAAGGGCCTTAAAGAATACACAAACACACACACACACACACTCATACGCATACCAAATAGATGCACATAGCATTTTTGATACCAGGAACAGGTCTTTAAAAACATACTTGGAATCTTATTCCAAACTGAAACTTGGCATTGCTAGACATGTATTAAGTAT
Source organism: Macaca fascicularis (assembly GCF_037993035.2). Lineage (NCBI taxonomy): Eukaryota > Metazoa > Chordata > Mammalia > Primates > Cercopithecidae > Macaca > Macaca fascicularis. The sequence goes on from NC_088388.1 coordinate 27,689,613, forward strand.
TCTTGAGATGTTAGTTGAAAGGGAAGGGCAGACAGCAGGATTGGCCAATAAGAAGGTGAGCTGCAAATGCTGTCAGTCTGTTAACATCCACGAGTAACCCCACAGGGACTCTCAAGCTAGAAGAGTCCTTTAAAATTGTCCCCAGTTGAGTTAATATAGTCAGGCCTTTTTTCCAGCGTTGATCAGCCTTTGCATATGGATATTCCTGGAAACCTCCCCTAGGCAAATGTATATAAATATATATGATATATTATAAAATATATATAGGATAAAATATATGTAATAAAATATATATAGGATAAAATATATGTAATAAAATTATATATCGGTTAATATATAATTATATATTGGTTAATATATTATATAAATATATTTAAAAATATATATATTTAATATATGATATATAATAAATATATATTAAATATAAAATGTTTTATATATAACATATAATATAAAAGTTATACATAAATATATGAATATATAAATAAAATATATTAAAAATAATATATATATTATATATATTTATATATAATATATAATTTTTATAAATATATATTTATATATTATAAATATATATTTATATATTATAAATATATATATAAATATAAATTATATATATTTTATATATAAATATATATATATAATATATATATTTTATATATAAATATATATATATAATATATATATTTTATATGTATTATATTATTTTATATATTATATATTGTATATATAATATATTGTATATATAGTATATATAAATATATATTGTGTATATATAGTATATATAAATTGTATTTATATATACATTGTATATATAACTATATAATATATATTGTATATATTATATATAAAATAATATAAATACATATAAAATATATATTAAATATAAAATATATATAAAATAATATAAATATATAAAAAATAATATAAAATATATATAAAATAAATAAATATACACACAAAACCATATAATAATACCTGATAATGATTACCTTTGTTAACTTGTTTTTTGTTTGAAAAATATATTATTCAAATTTATAAAAATTTTATACATAACCACAATGTTTGAACTCATTTACACTCCTGTAGACATTGCAAGACTCTTATTTTAACAATTTTCTGGCTATAAACATTCTATTTTCATGTGAGCGTGAATGGCCAAACTGTTAGTTAAAATATAGGATGACTATAGTGAACAATAATGTATATTTCAAAATAACTGAAACAGTGAAATTAGAATGTTTCTAATATAAAGTAATCATAAACGCTAGAGGAGATGTATATATCAATTACCTTAATTCGATCATTACACATTGTATTCTTGTATAAAAATATCACACGTACCCCACAAATATATACAACTATTATGTATTCATAATAACTAAAGTTATATATATGTTCCCTATTTTCCTATTTTTTTTACCAGTATTCTCTATTTTGTTTTTGTACAATTACTAATGGAATCAGGAATTACTTTTTGTGTTTATTACTCAAGTGTACTTTTTAAACATTAAAGCCTGGGTACAAATGATTAACAATGTTCCTCATCCATACTCTAGTATTAGATCTATTTAGGTAGATTAACCTATTTAAGGCCTCTCTCTTTATTTGTTCACAAATGTATTCTTTTCTTTGTAATTCAGATTTCCAGTCTTATTACTTTCTATCAACATTGACAATGATTCCATGTGTTTAAAGCACCCTTCTGTTTATTCGTATTATTTAAAACATGTACTATTGAATTAAAAGCAGTATATTAATTTTTACTTTGAATTTTAATATTAAATTTTTATTGTATTGAAACGGTATTGTCTAATATACCTAATTCTGTTTAATTGTTTCACTTACCACAGTGTTTTTTGTAAGATCCATCCATATTATAATGTGTACATTTTATAGTTTTATACCAACTGTTGACTGAAAAGGTTTCGATGATTTCTTTAGTACTTTATAACCCTTTCTATTTCATTATTTATTAAAGGATTATTTCTGTTTATTTAGCTGAATTCTTTATTTTTGTTCTACTAACAGAATTTTTTTTATTTATCAATTTCGATCAGTGTTTAATAATTCTTTTCTGCTTAAAAATTTATTCTTAAGCCAGTATTTAAAATGTGGTCTTTTAAATTTGATAACACTTTTTTTTTTAGCTTCCACTTATTTTTATTTTATTTTTTATTATTATTATTATACGTTAAGTTCTAGGGTACATGTGCATAACGTGCAGGTTTGCTACATGTGTATACTTGTGCCACGTTGGTGTGCTGCACCCATCAATTCATCAGCACTCATCAACTCGTCATTTACATCAGGTATAACTCCCAATGCAATCCCTCCGCCCTCCCCCCTCTCCCTTCCCCATGATAGGCCCCGGTGTGTGATGTTCCCCTTCCGTTGATAACACTTTTAATGGATTTTTTCAGCCTACTGATCTATGTGTGAGATGTGCATGTCTATGTGTGCATAATGAGAGGTCGCTATATCTTCTCCTCCCACTCTTCAAATGCTTAGCGATAGTTGCAATACCATTTCTACCGTTTTCTATTTATATAACAATATGACATTCTTTTAATTATTAACCCCCTAGTACCTTTTCAAATTTTACCCCAAAAGATGCTTTTTTTCAAAATGTTTTGAATACTCTCAGATGTAATATTTATCCCAAATTGACTTTTAGTTCAGCTTGTGAATTTCTGTAAAAGAAAATGTTGTTAAATTGACTGGGTCCACGTTGACTTTTCAGATATATTGGGAAAATCTTGCAGATCATACAATACTAGATATATGTATTTATGCATGTAGACTACCTCTTCAAATAGTCAGGGTTTCTGCTATATTCTGCTGTATTTGTCTTTTGAAAAGCTTGTTGAACATATATATAAATATTTCTACAGTGAAATGTTTCTATCTTTCAATTTTTATGATCAATTATGCAATGCAGAAATAGCTCCAATTAGACAAAAATATAGAGCTATTGCTTCTATATATAATTGTTGCAGCCTTGTTTTCAATAGGAGATTTGTTTCAAAAATTAAAAGACCAGTAACTGGGAAATAGATTACTTATAAAAGTTTTAGCCAGGTAGTGCCATTTTACAGTCATCCTCTAGTTCTTATTTTATTTGAATTTTTAGTAACTTGTGGCACAGTTAATGCATCTTATTAAACTTTCTTTTATTGGCTCCATTAACAGCACATTTACTGAATTCCTTTTACTTCATTGGCTACTCCTTTTCAGTCTTAAGGTTTATGTAAATGGTTCACTGCTAGACTAAACTCTTCCACTTGTTTACTCCTAATATGGTAGCAAGGAGATAAGTCCTTGGTCCTTTTCTCTTCTCTTCCTACACCCCCACTTCAACGACTTCACTTGGGTACCATGGTGATATAGTTTGGCTGTGTCCCCACCCAAATCTCATCTTGAATCATAGCTCCCATAATTCCCACATGTTGTGGGAGGGACCGGTGGGAGATAATTGAATCATGGGGGCAGTTTCCCTCATACTGTTCTCATGGATGTGAATACGTTTCACAAGATCTGATGTTTTTATAAGGTGTTTCCCCTTTCTCATTCTCTCTTGCTGTCACCATATAAAACATGCCTTTCACCTTCCACCGTGATTGTGAGGCTTCCCCAGCCACATGGAACTGTGAGTCCATTAAACCTCTTTTTCTTTATAAATTACCCAGTCTTAGGTAGGTCTTTATAAGCAGCGTGAAAATGGACAAATACACATGGCATTAAAGCTGTATAAATTGAAACTACAAATTGACAACTTCAACCTAGACTACCTCTTCAGAGCTACATACCTTTTTATATAACTATTTACCCTATAATTTGGTTGTCCACATAATAATATGATAAACATGAAAAAGATTGAACTCCTCCTCTCTCTACTCCCAAACCTGATCTACCCTCAGCCTTCTCCATATTGGCTTATGGTAACTCAATTATTTCAGTAGCTCAGGCCAAAAACCTGAAATATTGTTGACATGTGTGTCATTTATATTCTATGTCCTGTGTACCAAGTGATCATATTTTATTTCCTTTCTAGCAAATGTAGGTTTGTACCATTTCTCACCATCTATACTTGCACCACCTTAACCTGAGACACTCTCATCTCCCACTGGGATAATATGGTAGCCTCTCCTTCCTAGTATCTACCACTGTCTTTCTATAGCTTATCAACATATTAAAAAGTAACTATTTAAAATGTTGAGGATCATAATTTTATTCTTCTGTTCAATATTCTTCTCCCAAGGCTAGTTCTATAATTTGAGGGGCTTGGTATAAGATAAAAATACTGGTCCTCCACTGTGGGCAGAGAACTTAATCTGCCCTCCTGACAGATCCTCCATCCTAACTCCCAACAGACTGGCAACCTGATATGATTTGACTGTGTCTCCACCCAAATCTCATCTTGATTGTAATTCCAACAATTCCTCCTTATTGTGGGAAGGACCCAGCAGGAGGAAATTGAATCACTGGGGTGGATCTTTCTCATCCTGTTCTCACAATAGTGAATAAGTCTCAGGAAATCTGATGGTTTTAAAGAGGAGTTCCCATGCACAGACTCTTTATTTGCCTGCTGCCATCCATGTAAGACATGCCTTGCTCCCCCTTGCTTTCTGCCATTATTGTGAGGCTCCCCAGTCACATGGAACTGTAAGTCCATTAAACCCTTTCCCCTGTATAAATTACCAAGTCTTGGGTATGTCTTTATCAACAGCATGAAAACAGACTGATACAGTGAATTGGTACCAAAAGCTGGTGCTGCTGTAGATATGCCAAAATATGAAAGTGACTTTGGAACTGGGTAACAGGCAGGGGTTGGAATAGTTTGGAAGGCTAAGAAGAAGATAGGAAAATGTGGGAAAATTTAGAACTTCCTAGACACTTGTTGAATGGCTTTGACCAAAATGCTGATAGTGATATAGACAATAACATCCAGGCTGAGGGGGTTTCAGATGGAAATGAGGAACTTGTTGGGAACTGGTGCAAAGGTTACACTTGTTATGTGTTTTAGTAAAGAGACTGGCAGCATTTTGGCCCTGTCCAAGAGATTTGTGGAACTTTGAACTTGAGAAAGATGATTTAGGGTATCTGGTGAAAGAAATTTCTAACCAGCAAAGCGTTCAAGAGGTGACTTGGGTGCTGCTAAAGGCATTCAGTTTTAAAAGGACAACAGAGTATAAAAGTTCAGAAAATGTATAGCCTGACAATGCAATAGAGACGAAAATCCCATTTCTGAGAAGGAATTCAAGCTGGATGCAGAAATTTGTGTAAGTAACGAGGAGCTGAATGTTAATCTCCAAGACAATGGGGAAAATGTCTCCAGGTCATGTCAGAGGTCTTCACAGTAGCCCCTCCCATCACAGGTCCAGAGGTCTAGGAAGAAAAATGGTTTCAAGGGCTAGGCCCAGGGTCTCCATGCTGTGTGTAGCCTGGGCACTTGGTGCCCTGTGTTCTAGTTGCTACAGCCCTAACTTAAAGGGGTAAAGGTGTAGCTCAGGCTGGGCTTCAGAGGGTGTGAGCCCAAAGTCTTGGTGGCTTTCAAAACACACAGAAGTCAAGAACTGAGGTTTGGGAACCTCCATCCAGATTTCAGAGGATGTATGAAAACACCTGGATACCCAGGCAGAAGTTTGCTGCAGGGGTGGGGCACTCACAAAGAACCTCTGCTAGGAAAGCGCAGAAGGGAAATGTGAGGTTGGAACCCCCACACAGAGTCCCTACTGGAGTACCACCTAGTGAAGCTGTGAGAAGAGGGCCACCATTTTCCAGACTCCAGAATGGTAGATCCACCGACAGCTTGCACCATGTGTCTGAAAAGCCATACACACGGAATGCTGGCCCATGAAAGCAGCCAGGAGGGAGGCTCTACACTACAAAGCCACAGGGACAGAACTGCCCAAGGCCATGGGGACTCACCTTTTGCATCAGGTGAGCTGGAAGTGAGACATGGAGTCAAAGGACATCATTTTGGAGCTTTAAGATTTGACTGCTCTGCTGGATTATGCACTTGCATGGGGCCTGTAGCCCCTTTGTTTTGGCCAATTTATCTCATTTGGAATGGTTGTACTTACCCAATGCCTGTATCCCCATTGTATCTAGGAAGTAAGTAACCTGATTTTGATTTTACAGGCTCGTAGGTAGAAGAGACTTGCTTTGTCTCGGATGAGACTTTGGACAGTGGACTTTTGAGTTAATGTTGAAATGAGTTAAGAGTTTGGGAAGGCATGATTGGTTCTGAAATGTGAGGACATGAGATTTGGGAGGGGCCAGGGGTGGAATGACATGGTTTGTCTGTGTCTCCACCCAAATCTCATCTTGAATTGTAAATCTCACAATTCCCAAGTGTTGTGGGAGGTACCCAGTGGGAGGTAAATGGATCATGAGGGTGAGTCTTTCTCATGCTGTTTTTGAAATGCTGAGTAAGTCCCATGAGGTCTGATGGTTTTAAATAAAGGAGTTCACCTGGACAAAGTCTCTCTGTCTTTGCCTGCTGCCATCCATGTAAGACATGACTTGCTCCTTTTTACCTTCAACCATGATTGTGAGGCCTCTCCAGCCATGTGGAACTGTAAGTCCATTAAACCCTTTTTCCTGTATAAATTATCCAGTCTTGGGTAGGTCTTTATCAGCAGTGTGAAAATGGACTAAAATACAATGCCAGAGAAATTTCAATCACTTTATCTGGACATTCTATGTACCTGGAAGTGGTAGAAGGTAGAGTTAGAGGTCCTCACCTAGTCACCTGCCACCTAGTGCTGTCAGCCCACAGACGGAAAGTTGCAGCCTTGAGATAGTGTAGAGTGTTTGCCTCACACCACTGGGGGCATAGGAAGACAGCAGAGTGCTGGAATCCCCATATTACCAGGTTGCTACTCTAGCGAAAGTTAGCATCAGTCTCCAGTTGGAGAAATTGAGTAAGGCCTGGAATGACAGGGGCTAGAAAGTAAGATTGGGTACTTTTAGTAGAGACAGGGTTTCACCGTGTTAACCAGAATGGTCTTGATCTCCTGCCCTCGTGATCCACCTGCCTACCAAAAATTTAGCTGGGCATGGTGGTTGGCGCTTGTAGTCCCAACTACTTGGGAGGCTGAGGCAGGAGAATGGCAGGAACCTGGGAAGTGGAGCTTGCAGTGAGCCAAGATCATGCCACTGCACTTCAGCCTGGGGGACAGTAAGAGACTCCATCTCAAAAAATAAAAATAAAAATAAAATAAAAAGTAAGATTGAGTAAGGCCTGGAGTGACAGGGGCTTCTACCATCCTGAAGAGGTAGAAAGGAGATAGGAGGTGGGATTATGAGTGAGCTAAAACTTCTGACACCACTACCCTGGAGCATCTGCCATTGTCCTATAGGACATCACTTTCAAAACACAATTCAAAGATAAAATGTAACCAAAGAGCATTACATCCTAAATGCTGGGTGTCCTACACTGGTCACTCACACAGAAAGTCCTGCGTTGATATTTTTTTTTTTTTTTTTTTTTTTGAGACAAGTGTCTCACTCTGTCACCCTGGCTGGAGTGCAGTGGCATGGGATCTCTGCTCACTGCAGCCTCGACCACCCAGGCTCAAGAGATCCTTCCACCTCCACCTCTGGAGTAGCTGGGACCACAGACATGCACCACCACATCTGACTAATTGTTTGTACTTTCTGTAGAGATGGAGTTTTGCCATGTTGCCCAGGCTGGTCTCAAACTCCTGACCTCAAGTGATCCGCTCTCCTTGGCCTCCCAAAATGCTGGGAGTAAAAGGATGAGCCACTGCAGTTTACTTAACAGCCGAGTCTTGATGAGATAATACAGGGCATCCTACCTGACATTCCCAGATTCTACTCTTTTCTCTTTCTCTTCAGTCATCAGGGCCTCCATTTCTCTCCTAGAACACACCAGGCTTAGGGTTCAGGCACTGGTTATTCTCTCTGCCTGAAATTTTCTTTCACCTTTCTCTGATATTCTCAGGGCTAACTTTCTTACCTCCTTCAAATCTGTCAAATCTCACCTTCTCAATGAGAACAGCCCTGCAAGGCTGCTTAAAATACAACCTCTCACTTGAACCCAGGAGGCAGAGGTTGAAGTGAACTGGGATCGCGCTACTGCACTCCAGCCTGGGCGAGAGAGCAAGACTCTGTCTCAAAAATAAATAAATAAAATAAAAACAAAATAAAAAATACAACATCTCTATCCTATTCACTGATTATTTATATCATATTTTTTTCCTTAATACAATACATGGCACTCATCATCTTTTTACTATACTATGTAATTGAGTTCTATACTTTTTAAAAGTTGATTTTAAATCAACTTAAAAATTGAGTTCTATACTTTTTAAAAGTTTTTATTGCCTATCTTCTACTTCCAAAAAACAAGCTCTATGAGAGCAAGGATCTTTATCTTTCCTTTGTAAGTAGTGTTGTCATGGTTTTTTTTAATTTTTTTTTTAATGTCAATAGTTTCTGGGTTATGGGTGGTTTTTGGTTACATGGATGAGTTGTTTAGTGCTGAATTCTGAGATTTTAGTGCACCCATCTCCCGAGCAGTACCTAATATGTTGTATTTTTTCCATCAACCATCCCAAATTCCCCACCTCCGCCGAGTTCAAAATCTATTGTAACACCTTGTGTGTTTTTGTATCCTTATAGCTGAGTTCCTGTGAAAGAATATGGTATTTGGTTTTCCATTCTTGAGTTGCTTCACTTGAAATAATGGCCGCTAGTTCCATTCAAGTTTCACTGATAAAATTCATCCATCTACAAAAGTATCTGGCACATAACAATCACTAAAAACTTAGTTGTCAAATTAACTAATTGAAATTATTATTTTCACATATATTTTATTTAAAAAAGGTCATAATACACTGAATGAAAAGATACAAAATTGTAGACACTGAACGACCTATCTAGTATAAATAATGTTTGTATGGGTGTAGAAATAAATGTATACCTGTACGTATGTGCTTGATTAGATGCATGTGTTTGTGTGTGAGTGTGTGCATGGAAAAAACTGAAAGGGAATATTTCTAGTTTTTTTTTTCTTTTAAGTGTTAAATTGATGTGCAACTTTTTAAAATGTTTTATAATTTTAAGTTATCTACAGTATTAGTTTAATGGGTATAATAAATAAATACTATGGCCGAGCGCAGTGACTCACGCCTGTAATCCCAGCACTTTGGGAGGCCGAGGTGGGCGAATCACGAGGTCACGAGATTGAGACCATCCTGGTTAACATGGTGAAACCCCGGCTCTACTAAAAATACAAAAAATTAACCAAGAGTGCTGGCGGGCGCCTATAGTCTCAGCTACTCGGGAGACTGTGGCAGGAGAATGGCGTAATCCGGAAGGTGGAGCTTGCAGTGAGCCAAGATAGCACCATTGCCCTCCAACCTGGGCGACAGAGCAAGACTCTGTCTCAAAAAAAAAAAAAAAAATTAAGCAATACAATGTCATCATTTCCCAGAAATGTTAATAACCTCTCCCCAGTGATATCAATAGAACCTCAGATTCTTACTTGTACCTGTACCTTTCAGGAATTGCTGAAGATCAGTAGAAGAAAACTTAAATCAGTTTCTCCTAATAGCTAAGAAATAGGTTTCTTTGTCTAATCCCAACAACCCTAATGTGTCTGTCACATATTTTATAAGTAATGCATGATACTCACACAGTGACTTTGACTGATGTTAAGCTACTGATGATCTTTTCTCATATATTAATTTAGAAATCTATTTTTTTCTGTGTGATCGCTTGTGTTTCCAGTGACTATATATGGTACGACCACGAATTGACACTAAAGCAAATGTCTCCTGATGTTATGGTGATGAAATTTTTAAGAACTGAAGTCATAAGGAAACTCAGTGATATTAGATAGACAGGGGAAGTACACATGGGGTGTATGTGCATCAGGATTGAGACTGGGCATAAGCACTATGTGAGGCCAGGTGCTGGGTTTTCCTGCTGCCACCCACAACATTTGTATCTGGAAACAGTCAGCTTAAGATGAACATCACAAGGAAGCCTTGAAGAGGGAACCAAGACATATGCCTTGATGGTAATAGAGAATCTGATTGATTATTTAGAGTACATTTTTATATGTTATACATTTGAACTTATAGTAAGCTCATGCTTTGTTTGTGTTTTATCAGCTGACAAAGCCCTTTTCTTTCTCTTTTCCTGCATATATATTACACCATATTCATTTTATAACAATATTTCTCAAAATTCTTGCTTATTTTAGATGAAAAAAATACCAATTTAATTTCTTTTTCTTTTTCATTTTTTGGACTAAATTATCCAGCCGTTACAATGTCAGAGGAAAGCACAGCTCACAGTGCATTATAGTGAATTCAGCTTCAATCACATGGAATAATACTCAGCTCAATTCTCATTTCAACTCAATTGCATTCATTCCTACTGGGTTTAAATTCCATTTTCTTGGTAGGCCCTCTTTTTTCTTTAAAAGTGGGATACTATTAAGCATATAGTAGTAGCACTTTTGAATACAACAGAACGGAATCAGACTTTTATTGAGGTCAAACAAAATGGGAGAATAATTGCATATAAATCCATTTCTGCACATGTTTTCAGCATTATATGTGCATTCAATGTTAATTTAGTTCAAATTATAACTTTCCATATTTCTATAATTTAATTAACCTCTTCTCACTCTGTGCTTCAATATCTCTTTGTTTGCACTCCTTGGTAACACTTAGCACATTTGACTTGCTCTGTGACGATGAAGAAGTCACGTTGATTGGATTTCTAGGTGACAATTACTGTACGGGTGTTTTCATACACAGGTGATCTCCATTTTCTCATTGAATCCCAGCATTAACACTTTACAATTGATGCTAATTTGATGCTAATTATCTGGAGGTAGTACTAAATTTCAGAAGATTTAGGAACATTGTTTCAAACCACAGTACAATACATAGAAGGACTTTTTTTTTTTTTTTTTTGAGACGGAGTCTTGCTCTGTAGCCCGGGCTGGAGTGCAGTGGCCGGATCTCAGCTCACTGCAAGCTCCGCCTCCCGGGTTTACGCCATTCTCCTGCCTCAGCCTCCGGAGTAGCTGGGACTACAGGCGCCCGCCACCTCGCCTGGCTAGTTTTTTGTATTTTTAGTAGAGACGGGGTTTCACGGTGTTAGCCAGGATGGTCTCGATCTCCTGACCTCGTGATCCGCCCGTCTCGGCCTCCCAAAGTGCTGGGATTACAGGCTTGAGCCACCGCGCCCGGCCAGGACTGGCTTTCAAACCAGGTTTATCCTAATCCAGAACTCAATTTATGCTATCTCTAATTATCCATGCCAGGCTTTATCGCTAGACTGTAAGCTACTTAAACTCAATAATATTGATTTCTTGCAGAACACAGCATTTTCTTAGCAAATTGCAAATTTTTATATAACGTTGGCTGCAGGCTAACTCTTAATATGTGTATTCATGACACGTAGGTTTAAGTGATACTCCACTTTACAATTAAAAAAAGACTACTTTGATCCTCAAAGTGATTTTATAGAAGTAGAAAAATCATTACATTTTTCAGGGCTAATGTGTGGGGAAAATAATGAACAAATAAACAAATACACAAATAAATGAATGAATAAAAACTACCAGGATCTAAATAATAAATCACTTAATTATTTAAAGCCAAATCTGACTCATAATGAATGGCATTGCTTCTTAGTCTGTGCTCTGTTCCAAAAATAAAATAATATATATTAGGGAAAAATCAACCCAAAGAAATTCAGATTTTTTTTCTACATGTATTCAGATTTTTTTTCTACATATATGTAAATGAAATATTAAAACCTCCACACAACTTCTGAAAAAAAGCTATTTATTGAGACAAAGCACACTAAAATGTACTAGTATATTTAGAAGTTTACTTCTCCTAAGATGAGAAAATCTACAGTCTACTGCTCATTTTTTATTATAATTACTAAAATAATTATTAAAAAATAGTTTTTCATGTCCAAAACAAACCAAAATGAAATAAAACTATAGATCAAAGCAGCTTTTTCCTTAGCTATATTAGAAACTTTTTAAAAAAATTAATGTATTTTATATAACTTTCTGTTAAAAACAAAAAATCATTCAATTTATAAGTATACTAATAATTATCCAGAAAATTAAAAAAACATATATTCTAATTTCCAAATTTCCATTTATAATTATGCTCATTACTTTAGATATTTTTTATAAGCACATACAATTGATAAAGGATGGAAGTAATTGAACTTCAAATTAGAATTCTATATATAAACTATGTCTTACTTCAACCTGGCTTTAAATCTGTGAATAAAAGTAAAACCAACTTCAGTTGATATTAATTTAATAACCTTATGACAGTAGAAAGAAATGGGCATGGATTTGTTTTTGACTAAGATAAATATTAAAGTTAAGTTTTTCTTCTCTACTTAGCTTTGCAGTTACCCTCAAGGCGTTAATCTATTGAAAGGGATAAGATATCATCTTTCAGAGAAAACATGTCATAAGTATTTTGATAATCCTCAAAAACAGATGGCTATTCCAAAAAGACTGTCAGCTGAGAAGGTTTTGCTGACAGAATCGTATTAAACAACAGCAACTCGGTTTTGTACTGCACAATCAGATGTATTTTCTTCTATTAGTCAATCACAGCTGGCTGATTTTTCTGACAGCTGGATCTTACAAGACCTAATTTTCACCCTTTGCTCTATTTCTGACTAATGAAACCCAAATCAAGTGAAATAGTCTCTTGCAGGGTGAGGGGTATAATGATAGATTAACAAGTAGAGGAGAAACATGAAGAATGTTGACTAAACCTTATAAATATGGGGAAATCCAAATATTCACAACTACCATGGGCAGAAGTATTTTCCAGAAAGTTGATATATCAGGGGAAAATATCTCTTTATCAATAATGATAACACAATAAAGAGAAGGTTCATTTCCCCCAGGGGTTTCCACTTGGCTAATGACATTCCATTACCTACTTGATTATTGCATATAATTTTCTTTATCAACATTTGGATAATATTTTGGTGGGTAGGCTGCATGACTTTACATTACTAAAACTCAAGTTGTGCTCTTGTAATTTAGAATTGAGAATATTCTTTATAGAGGATTACAGAGTTACTTACTGTATTTGTCTGTTCTCATGCTGCTAATGAACACATACCTGATTGTGTAATTTATAAAGAAAAAGAGGTTTAATGGACTCATAGTTTCACATGGCTGGGGAAGCTTCACAATCATGGCAGACGATGAAGGAAGAGCAAAGGGACGTCTTACATGTCAGCAGGCAAGAGAGCATGTGTAGGGGAACTGCCCTTTATAAAACTATTAGGTCTTGTGAGACTCATTCACTATCTTGAGAACAGCATGGGAAAAACCTGCCCCCATATTCAATTTCCTCCCACAGGGTCCCCCCAATAACACATGGGGATTAAAATTCCAAGTGAGATTTGGGTGGGGACATAGCCAAACTTTGTCATTTACTATTTGTAATTGTTTTACTACTAAGAAGATAAGAAAAAAGTCTTCAACCAATTTTTCTAAATATCAAATGACCCAAGGCATGGAAACAATGGGTGCAATTTGATGTGATAGACCAGGAGTGAGTTTAAGGGCACTCTTTAAATAATTTGTTGAATTTCTTCCTTTATCTGTCATTGTCTCAAATTTTCTTTTCATTTATTTTTTTCCCTTTTTGATCTTTTTGTCTCCCTTCCAATACAGTATAAATTTATGTAAGCAAGAATTTTGTGTTATCATTGCTGTATTATATCCTCAGTGTAGAAAACAATGTCTACTATAAAATATATCCTCAATAAATAAATATTCAAGGAATGCCATGCAATGTACCTATAAAGTTGAACTCACAGTATACATTTTGTGTTCTGAACTAATTTACTTTTTATTTGCAAAAATTATTTATTTATCAAATATACATTCTGTACCTACCATGAATGAAGCATTATGTTAGGTGCTTCAGAGCAAATATGAGTAGGATATCATCCCTATCTAGAGGTGTTCACAGGAAGGTGGAAAAGAAAAGAAGGAAATCAAACATTACAGCAAATATTTCATTTGCTTATTTATTTGTTTACGTATTCATTTATTTATTTTGTGATGGTGTCTCACTCTGTGGCATACTTTGGAGTGCAGTGGAGTTATCTCAGCTCACTGCAAACTCTGTCTCCCAAGTTCAAATGAATCTCCTGCCTCAGCCTCCCAAGTAGCTGGGACTAGGACTACAAGTGCATGCCATCACGCCCGGCTAATTTTTGTATTTTTAGTAGAGAAGGGGTTTCACCATGGTGGTCAGGCTGGTCTCGAACTCTTGACCTCAAGTGATCCACCCACCTCAGCCTCCCAAAATGCTGAGATTACAGGCATGAACCACCGCCCTGACCTCCTTTGCATTTTTAGTTTTTCAAGTAGAGAAATTCAACTTTCATGCAAAGAGCAAAATCCGAGTATTTTAGACCTGAAATCAGGATTTGCTAACCCACATTCATTTCACAGAGAAGAAATTCAGGGACCCTTTGGCTAAAAGAATTGTGTAATATTTATTTGCTTGTTAGGGAAGATTTTCTAATTTTCAGGCCACCATTCTTTAAAAGAGTGAATTCATCCATTTTTAAAATTTTGAACACTTATAAAAGCTATGTAGGGGAGATGAAGAATGGAAGGAATAATGTGAAATGATTAAGATATTGTTTCTATCTTATAAGTAGCAAAAAGTTACTGGAAAATAGATTATTTAGATCTTTTTTGCAATCATCTGAAATTTTATAAATACTGGGACTGCCCATACGCTTGGGTAGTTTTAAATTGTTTAAAGGTTTTTTTTTTTTTTCCTGACACAGTGCCTTGCAAATATGTATTCAAAATGGTTAAACTGATAAATAATGAAAGACTGAGTGTATTACACAAAAGATGCCCACGTTATTTATTTTTGTAGAAATTCTGATAATATATAAGAGAAATGTGCTTTTATCTTTTTATAAAGCACCTGACACATTCTATATGGCCCGTGCTTATCATTGAATCTAACTTGATATTATCTTAAATAAATTCTAGAAAGGCAACTTTCAGGCTGTATAATTTAAAAGTGTGCCATGAGTCAGGCATTGTGCAAATATGAAAAAAATCAAATATTAACGTGAGTTATTCTCATCCTTAGGTATAGCTCATAAACTAATGAGGTAGGCAGAAATATGAACATGTACAAATACTAAAGTGTGAAAAGTGACTTGATTCACTCAAAAAGCATTGGTTAGTATCATTATAAAAATGCCTCACAATTCTAGATTTTAAATTGGAGTTTATTTGCTTCATGTCATATCTGTATGTTCTGCTACCCACTGCATGCCTCCATATGAGTTTACCATAAACATTTCAAGAAAGATGGGCAGAACTTATCTCATTATTATTTCCAAAATGTATCATATTTCTTGTGCTTCTAATCTCTATTAATGGTAGAATCACTAACCTAGTTGTTCAAGTCATTTTTATTGCTCATACACAATTAATTTGCAAGGCTCTTGATTTTCCCTTTGTTTCCTTCCTTATGTCTACTGTCTATTTCTATTATTTCTTATGTGGTTCTGTCTATTCCTATTATTTCTTATGTAGTTGAGACCTCTGATTCTCTTTAACCAGAATCAGTACTAGAGTCTGCTCAATTTTTTCTTGCTTCAAATTCTGGCGGACATTTCATAGAACAGCAATGGCATGACTAAAGTCATATAAGAATTGACTTGTTCTCAGGAAATTGCAAATTATTGGCTGCCACCAGGACTTAAGAGAGCAGTTGTTAAGGTGTGCAATGCCTTGATATAAGTGTACTTAGGCCGGGCGCTGTGGCTCACACTTATAATCCTAGCACTTTGGGAGGCCAAGGCGGGTGGATCACCTGAGGTCAAGAGTTTGAGACCAGTCTGGCCAATATGGTGAAACCCCGTCTCTACTAAAAATACAAAAAATTAGCTGGGCATGGTGGCATGCACCTGTAATCCCAGCAACTTAGGAGACTGAGGCAAGAGAATCTCTTGAACCCGGGAGATGGAGGTTGCAGTGAGCTGAGATGGCGCCATTGCACTCCAGCCTGGGTAAGAAGAGCTAGATTCTATCTCAAAAAAAAAAAAAAAAAAAAAAAAAAAAAAAGACAGAAAAAAAAAGTGTACTTACACTTATAAGTTTGGATTAGATAATGTATACTCTAAAGGTATTACACAATTCATGAGGCATGGTTCAAGATGACTGACTAGAAGCAGCTAGTGGGCACTTCTCTCATGGAGAGCAATCAAAATAGCAAGTAAATATTAACATTTGAGTAGACCATTGAAGAGAGCACCTTGGAATTCATCAGAGAAGTGGCAGGAATCGGGGAATGCAGAGAAGAGTGAGGTAAGGCATCCTGCTGAGCTGGGACTAGCGTGGAGCCAGGAGAACCTCCCTGTCACAGTGAAGGAATGAGTGAGTGAGAGACCCACAGGATCTCACCCTTCCACCATGGACTTTTATAATCTTCGCCATAGGAGAGCCGGCTCAACCCTTACCTCCACCATTCAGAATAACAGAGAGCTGCTTGGAGACTTTGCAAAGGCATTTCTCAAATCCACATGGAGTCACGCAGGCTTTTGATCCCTAAGCAGCTGCACGTAAGTGCCAGCTGCCACTGTCGTGCCAGGGAGGGAGCAGAGAAGTCAGGCATTTTTGCATACCCCAAAGCCAGACACTTCTGTCACTGCTGTGGGATGAAGGAGTGTGAAGACTGTGCACCCCACGACTGCCTGCCTCTGTTGCTCCCTGCTAAGTGGGGGCTGCCATCCCTGTTATCAAATCCTCAGGGCAGCTGCTGTGCCCCCATCTGAGCATTGTGGCTGTGACTCAGCATTCTTCTGAGACCCCAACCCCTACAGGATGATGATCTAGACTTCAGATACCACAACATTTATTACTTCCACCATTACTGTCACCTTTGCCACTGGCAGGCCAGGGATGGAGTAGAGAAACTGGGTACATTGACACACCCCAACTGCAAAATCCACCATCACTTCTGTGGGACAAAACTGCAAGTGGATTGCATGCCCATAGTTGCTAGCTTCCATTGCTCCCACTGAAGAGGGCCTACTTTCCCCAGTAACAGACCTGCAGAGTAGCTTCTCTGCCCTTGCCTGAGCATTGTGGTAAAGACCTGCCCCCGTTTTGAAAGCCCAGCCCCTGGAGGCCTGCATTCTATGCTGGGATCCAGCCACATAATGCTGCTGTAGTCACCTCCAGAACAGAAGGGGAGTGAAAGATTGGGCACTTCTGTGTCCCCATATAAAGGATTCTGCCACTCCTTCTGTGGGAGAAAAACCACTTGTGGGCCATGAGCCCCATAGGTGTCTGCCTCCACTGCTACTGCTCCCACTAAGTAGGCCCTGACTTCCCCAGTGAAAGGTTCCCACCTGATTATTTTAGTTGCGACTCAGAGCTTTCCTGAGAACCCAGCCCCTACAGGCCTGCAACGTATCCTGGGGCTCCCACACCTTGAGCATCCTGACACTACAAGAGCATTCTGCCTGCCCTTACCTTGGAGTTCTGTTGGTGACCAGGGGACTAGCTTACCCCTCTGTATTGCAGCTAGCACCTGAATTTGATGGATCTGAGAATAAGTCTGCTGTCCTAATCCTGGTCCAAGACTTGTACACAACATCCAGTGGGCTATCTAGGGGCCTGTGGAGTAGGGAATTGCCTAGACCAGTCCACCACAACTGGCACCTTACCTCCTCCCCTGGGATCTGTGGTCAAGCCAACACAGCCAGCCAACACCACAGCTGACACCCACACATGTACTGAAGGATGGAGCCCCTGCTCCTCTGTACGTGAAGCAGCAGCATCAGAACAGGCAAGTTATAAAGATGCCTATATTTGGCTGAGTAAAGAGGTTCCACACTGAAGTCACTCCCACGGGGAACCACAGAGCAGATGGTTTCCATGTCTCTCAGCTACACTGTGACCTGCTGATAGACAACACTGTATGCCAGAACTGAGAGTCACAAGCTCTGGGACACAGATATGATAGGAAAACAGTGCATTCCTGCCTTTCTGGGATGTGGAGCTGATGCAGCTGCCTCTCTTATCCCCCACAGAGATTTGGGTATATTTTACCAGGAGCTCCCCCAGCCATCCCCATCAGAGATGGTTACTGTGCTCATCACTGGGGTATTCATGGGTGAGCCAGGTGGTCCAGCTCTGCCCGGTCTCCCCCCTTTCCCGGCTGAACAGGAAACTCAGACTGCCAGGCATTTTGTTGTGTAGCCCATCACTTGAAGCAACAGAGAACACTTTACAGTAAACAAAGGTCAAGTACTTACTCATCTGCCTTTGCCAGAGCTGGCTTTTACCCGTAAGCACCACCTACTGGCCTGAATGTTGAATTGCACAACCCAATACATAATCTGCCAACACAAGGTTCACAGGGCTATAGAAGCAAAGCTGAAAGACCCTACCCAATGTGCTCCACAGTCACACCCCCTGGGGGCGTTGGGGGTGGAATTTCCATCCAAATGACAGTGAATTCAAAAACAAGAAGTGGCCATTCCTCCAGATGAGAAGAAACCAGCATAAGAACACTGAATATAGTGATATTACTGAAAGATTACAGTAGCTCTCTAGCAATAGACTTTAACCAAAATGAAGAGTCTTAAATGATAATTCAAAGTATAGATTGTAAGGAAACTTAAGGAGACCCAAGGGAAGGTTGAAAACCAACACAAGGAAATCAGAAAAATAACTGAGAATATTAATAAAAGAGACAGAGATCTTAAAATAAAAAACAGAACTTCTGGAAATGAAAAATTTACTGAAGGAATTTCAAAATACAGTTGAAAGCTTTAAAAATAGCCTAGATGAAGCAGAAGGGACCATTTCAGAGCCTGAAGAATGGTCTTTTGAATTAAGCCAGTCAGACAAAAATAAAGAAGAAAGAAATTTTAAAATGGAGAAAGATTTTGAGAAACATGAGATTATGTAAAGCAATCAAACTTACGAGTTATCAGCATTCCTGAAGAAAGAAAAAAAATTTAAAAACTTGAAAAACTTATTTGAAAGAATAATTCAGGAAATGTTCCTGATTTTACTGGAGATGTAAGCATCTGGACACAAGAAATTTGAAGAACACCTTGAAGGTGCTACACCAAATGAACATCACCAGAGAATGTAGCCATCAAACTATTCAAGGTCAAAGTGAAAGAAAAGAAAACAAAAAAACAAAACCTAAAAGCAGCTAGAGGGAAGCATCAAATCACCCATGAAGAAAATATCATCAGATGGTGGACATCTCAGAAGAAACCTTAAAGGCCAAAGTTACTAGGATCCTGCTTTTAGTATTCTTAAGAAAAATACTTGCCAGCTAAGAGTTTTGTGTCTTGCAAAACTAAGCTCTATAAATAAAGGAGAAACAAATTCTTTCCCAGGCAAGCAAATGCTAAGGGAATTTGTCACCCCTAGACTGGTCCTACAAGAAATGCTCAAAGGACTTGTAAACATGGAAATGAAAAAATGATACTCATCATCATGAAAGCGTATGTAAATATATGTGATCCTATAAAGCAATTAAACAATTGAGACTGTAAGGAAACTAGCTAACAACACTACAACAGGAACAGAACTTGTTGTATCAATACTAACATTAAATGTAAATGGCCTAAAAGCTTCATGTACAGAATAGATGGACAAATTAGATTAAAAGAAAAAAACACAACCCCTGCTGTCTACAAGAGACTCATCTAATAGGTAACAACAACTACAGACTCACAGTAAAGGGGTAGAAAAATATTTATGACTCAAACGGAAAATAAAAATAAGCAGGAGTAGCCACTGTTATATCATATAAAACAGAATTTAAATCAACATCAGTTAAAAAAAAGACAAAAAGGGTTCAATTCAACAAAAAGTTTTAACTATCCTAAGTATATATGCACCTAACACCAAAACACCAAGACATAAAACAAATACT
Source organism: Macaca fascicularis (assembly GCF_037993035.2). Lineage (NCBI taxonomy): Eukaryota > Metazoa > Chordata > Mammalia > Primates > Cercopithecidae > Macaca > Macaca fascicularis. The sequence goes on from NC_088388.1 coordinate 27,709,610, forward strand.
ATTAGACCTAAGAAAACAGAGAGACAGCAATGTAATAATGTTGAGAGAGGTCATCATCTCATTGACAGCACTAGATAGACCATTGAGGCAGAAAATCAACAAAGAAAATTTGGACTTAAAGTAGACTCTAGCTAAATGGACTTAGTAGACATTTACAGAACATTTAACCCAACAACTGCAGAATATAAGTGTTGCTGTGGTTGTTTTAATCTGCACATGGAACATTCTCCAAAATTGACTAAATGGTTGGTCATACAGCATGTCTTAATAAATGTAAAAACTCAGAGTCATATCAAGTATCTTCTTGGACCACACTGGAATAAAATTAGAAGTTACTACCAAGAAGAACTCTCCGAATGACAGAAGTACATGGAAACTAAACAACTAGCTCCTGAATGATCTTTGGGTAAATAATGAAATTAAGGTAAAAATTTAATTTTTTTTAAATAAATGAAAATAGAGACACAACACATCAAAAATTCTGGGATACAGAAAAAAGCAATGCCAAGAGAAAAGTTTATAGCCTTAAATGCCTATATCAGAAAGATAGAAATGTATTAAATTAACAAGCTAACATCACAACTCAAGGAACTAAAAATATAAGATTAAACTGAACTGAAAGCTAACAGAATAAAAGAAATAACAAAGGTCAGAGCAAAGCTCGATAAGATTGAGGCAAAAAATGATACAAAGGACCAATGAAAAGAAAAGTTGGTTGTTTGAAAGGATAAACAAATTTGATAGTCACTAGGAAGTTTAAGCAAGAAAAAAATAGAAGCTTCAAATAAGCATAATCAGAAATGATAAAGATTGCATTGCAATTGATACCATATAAACAAAAATAGACCCTCAGAAACTACTATGAACATCTCCATGTGCACAACCTAGAAAACTGAGAGGAAATGGATAAAGTGCTAGAAACACAACTTCCCAAAATTGAGCAAGGAAGAAGTAGGAATCTTGAACAAGCCAATAATAAGTAATAAAATTTGATCAGTAATTTAAAATCTCCTAAGGAAAAAAAAAAAAAAAAAAAAAAAAAAAAAAAAAAAACAAGCAAGGACCAGACAAATTCACAGCTCAGTTTTACCAGACATATGAAGAAGGGTTACAAATCTTACTGAAACTATTCTAAAAAATTGAGGAAGTGGTATTGCTCTCTAACTTATTCTATGAAACCAGTACATAGATATATAATTCTTCAACAAAGTAATAGCCAATTAAACTCAATAGCACATCAATAAGCTAATACATTACAATCAAGTGGGTTTTATTCTAAGGGATACAAGGATGGTTCAACATATGGAAATCAATAAATGTGATTCACTACCTAAAAATACTAAACATGAAAACCATATGATCATCCCAATAGATTAAAAAAAATTGAATAAATTCAGTAGTTCTTTAAGATAAAAACCCTCTATAAACTAAGCATCAGAGAAACATATGTCAAAATAATAAAAACTGTCTATGACAAACACAGTCAAATATCCTACTGAATGGAGACAGTTGAAAGCTTTCCTGTTAAGTTTTGGAACAAGACAAGTACGGCCACTTTCACTATTTCTATTCACCACAGAAGCAGATGCTCTAGCCAGAGCAATCAAGCCAGAGAAAGAAAGAAAAGGCATCCAAATTGTAAGGGCAAAGTTAAATGATCTCTGTTCACAGATGGCATGTTCTTTTGCCCAGAAAACCCTAAAGATGCCTTCCATAGACTCTTAGACTTGATAAATTACTTCAGTAAAGATTCAGAACACAAAATTGATGTAAAAAATCAATAGCATTTCTATGCACCAATAATATCCAAGCTAAGAACCAAATAAAGAGTTCAATCCCATTTATAGTAGCCCCCAGAATAATAAAATACCCAGGCATACATTTAAACAAGGAGATAAAAGATCTCTACAAGGAGAGCTACAAAACATTGATGAGAGGAATCATAAATGACATTAAAAAATGGAAAACATTCAATGCTTACAGATTGAAAGAAACAATACCATTAAAATGAACATATAGCCCAAAGCAATTTATAGATTCAACATAATTCCTATAAAATAGCCAATGTAATTTTCACGGAATGAAAAAAAAATCAATTCTAAAATTTGTATGCACTCAAAAAGAAACCCAAACAGCCAAAACAATCCTAAGCAAAGAGAACAAAACTGGAGGCATCTTATTACCTGACTTCAAATTATAATACAATTCTATAGTAACCAAAACAGCATGGGACTGGTACAAAAAGAGACACAATGACCAATACAATGGAATAGAGAACCCATAAGGAAAGTTATATACCTACAAGCAACAGATTTTTAACGAAGATGACGAAAATAAACAATGGGGGAAAAGACACTCTATTTAATAAACGGTGCTGGGAAAATTCTATTACAATATGTGAAAGACTGAAACTGGACCCCTATCTCTCACCATGTAAAAAGTTAACTTAATGTGTGTGAAAGACTTAAATATAAAACCTCAAACTATAAAAATTCTAGAAGAAAATCTAGGAAATACTCTTCTGTAATTTGGCCTAAGTAAATAATTAATGACTAAGACCTCAAAAGCAAATCCAACAAGAAGAAACATAGCCAAATGGGACTTAATTAAACAAAAAAGTGTCTGCCCAGCAAAAGAAATTATCAAGAGAATAAACCCAAACACCTACATAATGGGAGAAAATATTTGCAAACTACATATCTGACACAAGACTAACATCCAGAATGTAGAAGAAACAAACAACCCAACAAGAAAAATAAAAAAAAGAATATGGAAAAAAAAAGAATAAAAGAATAAAAGAAAAAAAGAATAAAAAAATAAAAAAAGAATATGTGGGCAAAGAATATGAACAGAAATTCTCAAAAGACAAATAAGTGGCCCACAAACATATGAAAAAGTACTCAACATCATTAATCATCTGAATAACGCAAATTAAAACCACAATTAGATACCACCTTATACCAGTTAGAATGGCTGCTATTAAGTAAAAAACAAACAAACAAACAAACAAAAACAGATATTGGCAAGGATGAGGAGGATATGGAACACCTGTACAGTTTTGGTAGGATTCTAAATTAGTACAACCTCTATGGAATAACAATATGGAAATTTCTCAGAGAGCTAAAAGTAGAACTCTCATTTGACCCAGTAATCTCACTACTGGTTACATATATCCAAAGGAAAAGAAATTACTGTATAAAAAGACAGCTGTACTCGGATGTTTATCAAAGGATAACTGGAAAAAAAAGTGTGGTGTGTTTGTATATCTATCTATATCTATCTATCTGTCTATCTATTGATCAATCTATCTATCTATCTATCCATCTATCTATATATATATAATGGACTAGTAATCTGCCATAAAAAAGAACAAAATATGTCTTTGCAGCAACATGGATGGAACCGAAGGCCATTATACTGAGTGAAATAACTCAGAAAGTCAAATTCTGCATGTTCTCACTTATAAGTGTGAGCTAAATAATAGGTAAATATGGACATACAGAGTAGAATAAAAGACATTCGAGAATCTAAAGGTGAGAGGATGGGAAGGGAGTGAGGGATGACAAATTACTTATTTGGTCCAATGTTCACTATTTGAGTGATCAGTACACCAGAAGCCCAAACCTCACCATTATGCATTATATCCATGTAACAAATCTGCACTTGTACCCCCGAATGTATAACAGAACAAATAAATAAACATCTTTTAAAGAAACCTTGTCATCATCTATTCATTTCTGTAAGAATTGATATTCAATAACATAGCTGAATGAGCTAGAAGCTAAAGTTTTCTCTGAGCTATGTACTGAAATAGAAAGCAATTCATCATTTTATTGTTTAATGAGTCTAGGTCAAAAATACAGAAAGAAGCAAATGAATTTGGGAGCTAAATTTATCATTAATCTCTTCCTTAATCTCACCCAAACTAACCTGTTGTTACTCAACAGTTGATCTGTTTCTAATAAGCATTTTCTTATTCCATCTCCATTGTCTTAATTTGCTTGAGCCTTTGCACTTATTTGTAAGGGCACTGAATGCATTTCAATGTGTGGTTTTCCTATCCAGTTAGACTGCAGTTCCTGCAGACTGGGAGCTACTTTGTCTTTTTTCCTTTTCTGTTTCTTCTCACAGAGCACTAGAAAAGGGCAAGTCTATCTTCACAAGAGAATCCACAAATAAATGTTGGTAATTGAATAGCTCCAAAAAATTAAAAGTTTTTTAATTGCATGTTATTATTTTAAATTAACTTATCATGTAACATATAGTCATACAGTTCCTCCAGAGGCAGCAAGGCTAAATGAGAATATATTTCTTAGCATGATAATGTTTCCAGTTCATTTGCATATTTTACTCCTGATACATTATCTTTTATAAATCCTCTTCTACGGTAAACCTAAGCCATTTCTAACATACCTGGATATTTCTACAGTAAAATGGAAAAGCAATTTTTGAGGTGACTCTGGTGGTTCTTGTACACATAATAAAATTTTAGATATTCCTAGAGCCCTCATTTCTAAAATTCTGTTAATAGTTTGTTTAAAATATCTTGTATTGGATTTGATGATCTACTTTCAATTCTTACATCTTTCTTCTTATGAATAATATCTAAATACAACTCTGAAATGTTGTCTCTTGATATTCTAAAAATCAGGGTTGTTGATCTGAGAAGACCTCTAGACTGTCCTCTCCCATTTTATTTTTGAAAAAACTAGGTGTATTTTTACCCCCTTTTCTCCTAAAAACAGTGTAGATTTCTTATTGTTAATTTCCTAAGGTAGTATACTTGTGAAACTTTTAAAACTAGGAGAAAATATAATCTTGAATTTTTATTTATGGTTCTATTGCAAATACTGTGGACATGAGTCAATATCTCTTTATTTTTGAATAAGTGGATTGAAATGAATAACATAGTAAAGAGCTTTTAACTCACATACAATTTGGAATGTACACCATTGATAACAGATACAACTAACTAGATAATAATAAAAACTTCAATGTAGATATTTGAAGGATCATTTCTATATAAAATTACAATGTTTTAATGGCAAATTATATATAATGAATACAGCATACTCAATATATTTTTCAAGTCACATTAGTTTTTAGATGTGTTAAAATAATACACAATGAAACTATTACCTATACATTCTATTCAATTGTTCTCAGTAGATATTGCTTATATAAAGTCAAAAGTAGAATCAACAGAGCTGATTTTGTGAAAAAATGAAATAAAGAGATTAGAATAATATATATAAGATAAATAATTTGCATTTTATAAAACCACATCAAAGGCAAAACAATAGCACAACATTCTCAAACTTTTGAGACAGTTTGTGCTTCAAATTCTATACTTTATAAGATTTTCATCATGAAATAAAAATGCCCATGAAATAGAAACTAGGCTATTAATTTTTCCCCATTTTCCCATGCATAAAATTTTTTCCCATATGAGAGTTTAAGTTTTTAAAGTCAAGGATTTAAAAATATCAACTTCTACACATACAATTAATATTTGCTAATTAAACCTTGAATATTATTGAAAAATGTAGTGAAAGTTACAATAGTTAGTATTCTTGTATTTGAGATTATGGAGGAGCTATATATTGGTTACATAAAGAAAAGTTACTCTACTGTTACAGAAAGGACATTTGAAATCACTTGTCATTTCTGCCATCCATCACCAGTTTATAACTCTGGTATCAAATCTTTCCCACAGGTACCTGAACAAAATTCTTATTAGGTCATCCATTAAATGCTTATGTTGCCATTGGCAAACTTGGCTCATCCCTTGGTGTTTTCACTCAGTTTTTGTATTTAGGTATTCCTCTGATTCAAGAGTCACTTAGATAATTCTTGTGGAGACGTACTGAGGTGAAGTAGTTATACAAAATTAATAGATTTTCAGCCTTGAAGTCTGTTGTTAAAGTCATAAAAACTGTAACATAATCTATAGTACAATGCTATATTACCGAATAATTGTATATAAATGTCCAAAATGAACAAAACAGTTAAAAAACAGGAAATAGAATTTCACTTACAATGTACAAAATGTAAAGAAATGTGCAACGACACGTCTACCAGGAAAAAATATTTAAACTTAAAAAAAATTCCACCAGATATGGAATCTGGAGACTTACATTCTAAGCCTGGCTCTTCTATTTATTAACTATAGAACCTCATGTAAGTAACTTGATCTGAGTATCCTAATCACTGAGAATCATTTATTTATCTGCAAATTTCAGGACTGAATTAAGTATGCTCCCCAATGCAAAAAAGAAATAAGAGAAGTTCAGAAGTATGTAGTTTATTTTAAATTATGTAAGTAACTTTTATAATCTCTATTAATGGTAGCTTATTTACTTGCAAGTAGAAAAGTAAACTCCAAGGTAAGATTGAACTTCATTGTCCTCTATTTCTATGCTAATTGCTTCTCTTTCATCCTGCTATTTATTTTGGATAATCACATCATGGTGTGATATTTACCAATTTAGATATGTTTTGTGGTTTTATTGTGTCACTTGGATTTTAGACCAATTTTGCACAAATGAAGACCTTAGGCACCCAGACAAGTTACCTTCAAATTGTTGTGTTTGATATATCTCATACTATACCTGTATGTGTATTGTACCTATATCTATACTTATTTATATATAGGTATATATATGTATAGTATATATGCAACTATATATAATATATGTTACTATATATACTATATACATATTTATACATGCTATATGTTATACAGTATTATATATTATAACATAATCATATAAATTTTATTATTACAAAATTTATATGCATATATAGGAACGTATACTTATGTAAGTATATGTACTTATGTAGAGAGTATATATATACTTACACTCAGTATATTTATAAACACTTATACTTACTTATACTTTATATACTCAGTATATACTAATACTTCCTTATGTAAGTGTATATACACTCATATGTGTGCTTATATATACTCATATAAAAATTCATAGCTATAGCTATCTCATCTGTCTCTCTGATCATAGGATTTACATTTAAGTTAATGGCAAAAATGTAACACCTAATCCTGGAAGAATAATTATGGGGTTAAAACGAAGCTGGAAACCATAATTCTCAGCAAACTAACACAAGAACAGAAAACCACGTGTTCTCACTCATAAGTGGGAGTTGAACAATGAGAACACATGGACACAGGGAGGGAAACATCACACACTGGGGCCTGTCGGGTGTGTTGGGGGGCTAGCGGAGGGATAGCATTAGGAGAAATACCCAATGTAGACGACGGCTTGATGGGTGCAGCAAACCACCATGGCACTTGTATAACTATGTAACAAACCTGCACGTTCTGCACATGTATTCCAGAACTTAAAATGTAATGAAAAAGATTTAAAAAATGCAAGTCAAAACTGCAATGAGATACTATCTCACCAGTCAAAATGGCGATTATTAAAAAGTCAGGAAACAATAGATGCTGGTGAGGCTGTGGAGAACTAGGAATGCTTTTACACTGTTGGTGGGAATGTAAATTAGTTCAACCATTGCGGAAGTCAGTGTGGTGATTCCTCAAGGATCTGGAACCAGAAATACCATTTGACCCAGCAATCCCATTACTAGGTATATACCCAAAAGAATATAAATCATTCTACTATAAAGACACATGCACACGAATGTTTATTGCAGCACTATTTACAATAGCAAATACATGGAACCAACCGCAATACCCATCAATGATAGACCGGTTAAAGAAAATGTGGTACATATACACCATGCAGTACTATGCAGCCATAAAAATGAATGAGAACATGTCCTTTGAAGGGACATGATGAAACTGGAAGTCATCATCCTCAGCAAACTAACACATGAATAGAAAACCAAACGCAACATGTTCTTACACATAAATGGGAGATGAACAATGAGAACACATGGACACAGGGAGGTGGACAACACACACCAGGGCCATTCGGGGGCTCAGAGGAATGGATGGGAGGGAGAGCACTAGGACAAATAGTTAATGTGTGTGGGGCTTGAAACCTAGATGATGTGTTGATAGGTGCAGCAAACAACTATGGCGTATGTAGACCTATGTAACAAGTCTGCACATTCTGTATTTGTATCCAGAACTTAAAGTAAAGTAAAATAAAATAAAATAAAATAAAATAAAATAAAATGGCAGAAGCTCTATTTAAAATCTATCATATCTGCAGCCAAACTCACTTCTAGAGAGAGTCTATCAAGCTGCACTGCCACTAAAAGTTTATAAGTGCCCATTTCACTGCATCCTCACCAACAATGGGTCTTTGATTTAATTAAGATATTCATCACTTTCATAGGTGAAAAGAGAATGATTTCATTATGTTGGGTTAATGGGAATGAATATTATTCAGTCTCTTCAGGCTTATGCAATGCACTTATGACAGAAAAGTTAAAATGATGCCACTATGCTGTACTAATATTGATTACATGACATAAAAGTAAGATGTCTCAGAATATTGTAACAGAGAGAAATAAAACAATATTTGATTAATTTGAGGGACTCAGTAGAACAGACATGTGACCCTCAAAATAACAAAAGTAAAAAATTCTGATAACATATACTAGAAAGACAATTTATACAGTGATAAAAGATAGTGGAATTGCCAAGAGGAGCAAGCATTACATACTACCTAAATGATTCAACAGATTTGAAAGAAATTATTATTTAATATAAATTACATTGTATATATAAAGAAAAAATTTTGTATATATAAGAAAGATCTTATGATCTTTTTTTATTTTTATTTTTTTGGTTTTAGTTACATCACTCACAAGACTAAAATAAGCTGGCAACATTTTCCTGTATCCCTAACTATGTCTATCTCCTTTATGTGAACCTGGAGAGCCAGTGGATCCTCTCCTTGAATGTATTGAGATAGGCACAAAGTTTATTTCTGTGGCTGTAGTTTTTGGTGACTGAAGAAAAATCCTTATTCATTTTTTAGTATACTAGAATGTCGATCCGATCCGTATTCAATTATTGCAAGCTTCAGAGTCCTCATTTGCATTTATTTTAACAATGGCTTTGTATTTTCGTATTCTAGTTAATTCTGCACTTACTTCACCTTTCAGATAGTAATTCATTTCTAAATTACTTCAAGGTCAAGGTTTCTCAATATACTTCTAGAATATGGGAAAGACCGTTCACTTGAGAGGTTCTAGAGTAAATTCCTGGAGTTTAACTCTCAGCCTTGAGCCAGCAGTTTATATGACTTTGAGGAATGCAGTCTCCTCTGACTTTCTCTTTCATCATCTGAAAACTGGATATTATAATGACCTTACTGAGTTTTGCTTAGAATAAATGAAACACTATTTCAATGATTCTCAAACCTGGGAGCATCTTAGAATTACTTGGACATTGATATTCTTAAAACACCTCGGGTTATTTAGTGTGTGTCTGTCTTCTTAAATGACAAACTGGTACGTGCTAGGAAAAGTTCTGATTCTGCCAGCAAGTCTGTGGTCAGACTGGCCATAACTAATTTTGGAATCTTATTAGAAATATACACATTTGGGTGCTGAATTTTTTATTTTGGGAGTGATTTGCATTTTGGTATCTGAAGGCATTTTAATTTATGTTAAGATATGTATCTTGTAATCATTATTGTTTGTCACAAAATATGCAATATTTATTCCTGGCTAAAAACAAATGTTTTTAATCCACTGGCAGGCTAGGTATACCCTCTTAGCACCTCTGCCTAAATAGAGAAGGATGTCATTTTTGATCTCAAGCTGAAATCAGGACAGGAATGAAATAGAGAAAAGCTTGGGATATTCAATCTGAATAGGCTACAGGAGACAATATCTAAATTATATTGAGTGCCTATTGTATACCATCTAGCTCACAAAAGAGTTGTACAGTATATTTATATAATATAACTATAGAAAACAGATATACAATATAGTTCCCAAATCTATGTAACTATAATATAAAGTGATATTATTATCATGATTTAGTAGATGGAGAAATTAAGTTTCAGAGAAATGAGTATATGGTCTACATAAATGATAGATTTTTCAATTCTATCTAACTACTACTCGGACCAATAATGCATTATCCTACATTAAATAGTGGGACATAATTAGAGAGACCAGTTTTAAGAAAACACTAACACTAACAAACATAGAACACTTCAACGCTCCCAAAGGAAACATTTGAACCACTTTAGCACCCATTAGAACTGATAGGAAGATAACTTCACTGATTTTAATAGTAGTGAAATGCTATAGATAACAATGTAATAAAACTTGAGGTTAATACAAAATAATGATGACGATACTATGCTATAAGGAAACAAACAAATAAAACTCTTCTAAACAACTTGACATATCAAAAAGGAAATCCAAATTGAAATAGGGTAATTTAAAAAGTTACATGTTAAAATAGGTGATATATAGATAAAAGGGTTTTTAAGAGAAACTAAATGCTGTATATATTTTTATTAGCAAAAAATCAAATTCAAGACACTAAAAATATAAATAGGCATTGGAAAAGTGGAATTATCTGATTTTAACAAATTTCAATGCTGACATTAATGAATAACAAAACAAAAAGTGACAGAACTAATAAATTATGAGATAACTTAACCCATCCCCAAAAATAGAAGGAACAACAACAAAAATTGTCTTCAAAGATAATGTCTAACCACACACAGAAGAAATATATCATGAGAGAGTGTTCACATCTAGACATTTTTTTTGCAATGACTGAGCATCATGAAAAAATAAAACATCAAAAGCAATCTTCCAAAAGATATCAAATATAGATAGAACAATGGTTACAAATAGAAATAAAAGTATCAACAGGCCATTTAATATGAGATTTCTACAAAATATTCTGAAAATAATAAGCCCCATAGCCACTTAAAGGGCTTCAGAGCAAAGGAAACATTTTTTTAAAAGTATCCAATTATTTTATTCTAATACTATCTCAGTACCAAAATCCAACCAGGATTGTGCATTCTCACATACAGGCAGATATTTGCACACACATGCAGACTTCCATGTGCATGCACAGACACATTTCAGTTTCCATGCCTCCAATTAGAGAGTGGCTGTGTCATATAGTGCAAAAAATATATAAATATCCACATACAATAGTACATTATTCCTTACTCAAAAAATAAAAGCTCATTTCTTGCTCTTGTTAAAGAACTTACTTAGAGTCTGTTAGCAAGTTGCCAAGGATACTCTCTCTCCCATGCTGGCATTCACAAATACAAGGATATTGGTAGCTTTGCTGATTTCAACATTTATTTTCCAAGTCAGCCACCTGGAAGTGGAAAAAAGCCATAACGCAGCACTGTGTGCAAGGTTTTTGTGGGTCAGAACTGGAAAGATACCTCATCAATTCTATTCACATGGCCTTGACTAAAATATACTACAAACTCTAGCTGCAAGGGAGCCTGGGAAATGTAGCTCCTCTAAGGTCAGCCATTTTCTAGCAACAGCTTGATACCACGGAAAATAGAGCTTATATTCTGGAGTAAATTTAGCTTATTTCTCAAGTTAGTTGTGAGGATTAGATGAATTTATTGTTGTCAAGTACTGTTAAATGGAAATCTTCCAATAAATTATCTTAATGTCCATTCTGTTTATCCCTAGTCTTACTCTGTGTTATGGTCTTACTACTTCCCTTATGTTTTACTCAGAAAACTTTAAGCTATAACAAGAGAAATATCTAAAATCCAGTGGTTTTGGCAGTAAGAAATTATTAGAAGGTAATTTAAATGAAGCCTTAAATTGTGACAATCCCAAAGTTGCTGAATTCAGCATCTCACAGAAATCAACAAATATGTAGTGTCTTTCAGCTTTTATGTCCAGAATTCACTCTGTGTTAATATTTATGTATATAAGACTTTGTCCCATAATAAACAGAAAATGTACTGGGAATCCCAAGATACAGGAATATCTAGAAAAACATTACTGACAAGGACACTTCCTTCTGTATCTTTTACTAATGCAAAAACGTTAACCAGAAGTTCTCAAGAAAGTTTACTTAATGCCATTTGCCAAAATTAGGTCACATTTTCACTACTAAGTTAATTTACTAGCAGAAGGGAAATTCCTGCCATTCTTAACTTAATAAATCAGGATTTAACCCTTGAGTTAGGGATAGGGCCATCTTCTCTTCAATTAAGGGATGGAAAGAAGGAAACATGGCAACAAAGTTGGTTGTTCAAATGGAAAAAGGGAGCAAAGGTTTTCAGAACCTATTTGACAATGTTTGCTATCACTTTTTATCCCTTGCCCAGATTACTAAACACTTATATGAAAATTCTATAACTGGGTTTTCTGATTCTACCCTACTGTGACAACATCTCATATGTTACTGCCAGATACATTTTCCGAATGGATAGGTTTTATTAGTTCCACATCAAAAGCTTCAATTCATTTTATACAATTTGGGTCTAAGAGCACCTGTTGATTTTTCTACTAGCAACTCACCATATAAAATTGCACTCACTGAACACTTTGCAGTGCATCTTTCTCCCCTAAATATTGGAATTGTCTTCCCTATTACCTCAGTAAGGTCTTTACTCATATGCCATATTTTTAATTAAGTCCTTTTATATTTACCCTTGCATAAAATTCCAAATACTTCCAACTTTTCCAATCCATTTTCACATTTTATATTTTCTTATAAATTGACATTATCTGATATATTCTAATTAGACACTTACTGTCTTTTACTGCAAAACTTTATGCTCCAAAAAGTCAGAAATTTTAAAATGTTTAAAAATGTCCTATCCCCAGAATCTAGAACGATTATTACTGCCTGCTAGGTATTCTCCAAATATTTGTTGAATAAGCAAAAGAATACCTTAATTATGGGTATAAAAAGTCAATCAAACAGACTATCATTTGTGGAGTGTGCACTGATCCCTAAACTATACAAAGGAAATAATTGATTAAACCTCCCTTTTAAGTGCATTCTTTTTTTTTTCCTGCAATCTCTACTTTCCGGGTTTGAGTGATTCTCCTGCCTCAGCCTCCCGAGTAGCTGGGATTACAGGTGCATACCACCAGGCCTGGCTAATATTTTGTATTTTTAGTACAGGTGGAGTTTCACCATGTTAGCCAGGATGGTGTCAGTCTCCTGACCTCTTGATCCGCCGGCCTTGGCCTCGCAAAGTGCTGGGATTACAGGTGTGATTAAGTGCATTCTTTACACTTTAAACTTTTTTGTTAACCTTCACATTGAATGCCTAGTCAGCATTCCCAGTTGTATGATTTTTTTGTTGTTGTTTTAACTATACTAAATTTATAAAATCGGAAAACAAAAATTACAATAATTTTATGTTATTTTATATAAAGCCTTAAAATAACAAATATTAAGATCTTACATAGGTAAATTCTGCTAAAGAAAACTTGCAATATCATTTATATTTCTATTGGTCATTAATAGGCAGTACTTCTATTCAAAATAATGAAAGGGTCTTCAACAGATGAGTTTCTTAAAAAATTAATATTCGAATGGTGGTTTGGAATGGTCAACAATAATGTAAGAATGTAAAAATGGTGAAAGGACAAAGGTTCAAACTGACTGAAATTTTAAATTTATATTGAATAGATTTCTTCTACTTGGAAACATTTGAATATTTTATACATGCTGCAAGAATTTTCAGTTCTATGACTACCATGAAACTTTCCCCAATATCTTTATTTCAAAGTCGGGTAGATTGTCCTGTTGTTTCCAAATGGTTGTTCTTCCCTTCACTGTCAACAGTATTGTATGTTTCGTCTTACTGTTATGTGATATTTTCTGATTGATGACATGTGAATGAACTCATCTGAGTAGTTGTTTTAAAAGGAATCATCAATCTCAGTCATGTCTCTTGCTCTTTTCTTTCTACCGCACAAGTGATATCTCCAAAAGAGGAACTTCACTTTTAGACTGAGTCTTGGGAAGGTAAGACATTTGTAATGGCATCACAGTAGTCACTGTAGCTACCAAAATGTGACATAAGCAAGAAATGAATTGCAAATTACTTCAATTTAGAGAGTTGTTTGTTGTTGGTGGCAAATAAATTCTAATGTGACCCCCAATTATATCTCATTTCCTGGTGCTTAATACCCTTCCTTTGGTGCAAGCTGGACCTTGCTTCTAACACATACAATATGGAAAACCAGGTGGGCCATCACTTCCATGATTATGTTATGTTATGTTATGTTATGTTATGTTAGATCTGTTTTAGTAGATGTGACAAATGGATACCCCCTGATAGCAAAGAACTGCAGTTGACCTCTAGAATCTCAGTGCAGCCTCCAGCCTTAGCCAACAAAATCTTGGGACCTCAGTCATAAAACCACAAGGAAATGAATTCTGCCAAAAGCCTTAATAAGCTTGGAACTGGATTATTTTCTAGTGTAACCTCCAGATGAGAACACAAACAACATGTTGATTGTATACATTTAAGACCCCTCAGAAGAGGGCCCACAGGGGTCTTATCCAAACTCCCAATCTATAGAAGGTGAGATTAAAAAAATAGGTGTGATGTTTTAAGTCACTGTGCTTGGAATAATGTGCTACAAGACAATAGAAAGTTAAAACAATTATAGAAAAGTTATCTCTTGGACAGTTCCTACCAGTATTATAAACCTAATCTCAAAGTCTACCTTCTTCAAGAAGGCAATGAGAAATGATAGTAACCACTCTTCACTTTCCTAGCATTTTGCACTGTGATATGGCACTTAGAATTTGCATCTAGACATATGTTAATGTTTAAATCTTATTCTATCTCGTGTGTTTCAGATAAATGAGAAAGTGCTCTTTATTTTTATTTGCCCACACTGCTAACATAACACTCTTCAATAAAATGTGTTCACATCAAATAATTAAATCAATTTAAAATATAAGAACTATTTTTAGAATCATAATTTTAGTCTAGGCACTAATATTAAACATATTTTAAGGAAAACAAAAATTTATTTAAAGATAATCTGTACTTTCTTTACATTATTTTGGATTGATCTCTTTTTAGGCTAAATTTTTAGGGTTTCTTGTAGATAAAATGAAACTACTTAGCTTAAACTCTTATTACATTTGAGCAAGTGATTAATTGTGCAGCTTCCTTAAGGTGATTAAGTATCGATCTGTGAGTCTCATTCTCTTGGTTATAATTTCTCATTATACTTCTATGTCCCTCTTACCGTACTTTCACGTTGTAGGGATCGCTATTATTGGATGTACTCCGCACAACTCTCAAATATGAGGTTAATCAGAAGCGTAGAAAGAGGTGACCATGGGCTTTCCTGTAGGTACTAGTGTGAATAATTGATTATCAGAATTATGAAATCATGCAGTGCTAACAGTAGATGTTTGTTAAAGCACAGAAGTCCTAAGAGATATGTTAAGTGGCATCAGACTTTTAGGCTTACATCAATTCAAAAAATATATTTTAGAATATGCTAGAAACATGGAAGGACTTTGCAAATATTTTGTGAAGTCCAGAGAGTTTGGTAAGTCTAATGTATTCCATATATTTACACATTTATTTGCTTATCACTAGTCTTTCCTCACTAGAAAGTCAAGTCCATGCAAGCAGATTTCATTCTTTTTATTCACTAATGCATATTACCAGAATTTAGAATAGCTTCTCATACTTAATGTTAGTTGACTAAATAAATATGTTTACATTATCTTGGCAAGAAATATAAATTTTTATTAAAGTGAATTATAACAAACATGTTTTCTGAAAAAGATACCCTAATGTAAGCCTGATTCCTTTGTCCTTCATGTATCTTCTTATATTCAGGATTTGTTTACCCATATGCAGCACCAACTGGTATAATCTATATATGAATGTGGATATCTCAATTGGTATATATAATTAAATAGAGTTATTTGTTGTATAAATTGGTTGGCATATCTTTAGAGCTTTATATTGTTTCTCTATTATTTTAGTATTTTCTTTTGGCACTACAATCAGAGAAGGTAAGAATTGAACCGACTCTTGGCTCTGCAAAACACAAATTAGCACCTCCATTTTTTCATGTGTCCTTATATTCTGTGTCTAAGGCAAGGTATTTTTCATGAAGGACGAAGAGAAGAATCACTCATGTCCATTCAGCTCAGCCATGATCATAGACTTTGAAAGACTTTAGTTGGAAAAAAAACTGGATTTTTACTATTAGCAAAAGTCTCCAAAGATATATAGGTGTAACTGTGTGAGAAGTACACCGGTGTGATGGTGTCCTGTCTCTTAGATCAAGAATTTTGGTGTGGGGAACTTGCAGTTCACTGTCCTTAATTATATTTAATATCCTCTTGAGGAGTCATTAGGGCTAAAGCAGTTAAATACCAGGAGTTTGTGACTTAGTATCAATACAATGTCACTGTAGTTCTTGGCATGTTTAATAATGATGAACAGGTAGTATTTTTTTCCACAGTTTTGTCATTACAAGCAAGGTACACAAGTTGTTGGATGTACAGAAAATATCATTTTCCACATATAAATAAATGGCTACCTGAGTAATGAGCCCAGGATAATGAGGGATGAATATTACTATCTTCTCTTTCCCATCTTATAAGCTTTTCCTGAAGAAAAACATACTATCTATCTATAGCCATCAAAGCAACGATGCTTGGTGTCTGAGTTGACTTCAGCAGTTACAAGAAGAGATAATCTAGTTTTCTTTATGTGACAAAACCAGGAAAAATAAAAGTACTAAAAATCATGAGAGAGAAAAAAAGTAAAAACTATAATAATGTTGAATACTTATAGAATTTTGTTGTTGTTTTTGAATTTAGGGGATGTCACCATGTAAAATATCTGTCTGTTGAAATAGACCTCAATTTTTATACCAGCAAAGATCATGTTTGAAGAGGAAAATTTTTAGTAGAAACCGGGTTTCACCGTGGTCTCGATCTCCTGACCTTGTGATCCGCCCGCCGGCTGAGGCAGGAGAATGGCGTGAACCCGGGAGGCGGAGCTTGCAGTGAGCCGAGATTGCTCCACTCTCCAGCCTGGGCGACAGAGCGAGACTCTGTCTCAAAAAAAAAAAAAAAAAAAAAGAAAAGGAAAATTATTTTTAGTGTAGGTATGCTGAGCAACTCTAGCACAGACTAGAGTTGGGCTAGTAACCATTTCAATTTTATTAATCTTAAATTATCAAGTGCCACAAAAAAACCTGTAAATATCATGTGAAAGTTGATCATTTTTTTTGTTGTACTCTGACTTTATTCATCTCTTCTCAGTTTGTACGCATGAGGGAGTAACAAGGAAAGGGGATAAGCTTGACAAACATTAACATTAACTTGAGGTATGGTATTGATACCCAACAGGTGATTTTGCATAGTCTATAGTATTATCTGCTATGCTGCAATTTGGGTCATGTACTGACAATGGATTATACTTTAGACAAGGTTCCTTAGAGCTAAAGAGCTAGACTAGATGTTTATTTAAATGTATGCCAATAATTAGAAGAGGTTACTCAAGAGACAAAACCTTAGTTTGGTAGGCATATCTTAGACTGGAGTAAGAAAATAAAATGCTTCCTCTTTACCTAGGCATAGCCTTCCTTTTGACTTAGCACCCTAAGAATAAATATAACAAAAAAATATCTGGGGTACTTGTGGGTATATACACACCGTGTGTACGTGGCGGCAAGAAAGAAGTTTGTTCCTGGATGTGAAGGTACTTTGAAATCTTTACTCGCAGCCTTTCTTATTATGTTCTGCAGTGTTCCATGGGAAGAAGAATGTAATATGAAATAACTCTGAGGCAGATAAGGTTAAATTCTGACCCTTGGTTGAAACTAGAATGAAATAAGAACAACTAAGTGAAGTTGATGTGCTCTACTGAATGAAGAAAATTGCAAAAAGTTTCAAGATATGCTAAATAATTCACTATAGAACTACTACTGAGTGATGTGTCTACTTATAGTGTGAGTTGCGTTTCCTGCAAATCTCCTCAGCTATACCATGGTTAAGCTAAATTATGTGTATTAGCAGGTATGTTGCATAATATGGCTATATACATACATATATACATACTATATATATGGCTATATGCATACATATATACATATTATATATACATACATACATGTATACATATACATACATATTACATATACATACATATATAATATGTATATGCATGTATATATACTATATAGTGTATATTGTATATATATGCTGTATATATGCAACATAGCACAGTATATACATATGTATATATGCTGTACATCCTATGCATGTATATTATATGTATGCTGTATTAGAGACCTAAAGCTGAGAAAGTATGGAATGTTAGAGTTAGAAGGGACCTTAGAAATCATCTGTGTTTAACCTGAATTGCCTCAATTGTTTAGCATTCAAAAGGTTGTAGTGAAGATCTAGAAGCTATTTTGATAATCAGTTGTAACATCCTACTAAGACACATGAAATTATATTCAGCCTAGTAGGCCTTATGATTGTGGTAATTTATGATTTGTATTAGGCTCTCTGAAATATTCAAAATAGAACCCCAGATAGTAGGTAACGATGAATGCCACTTTCTGTCAGGCGAGAATATTAACAAACATAGGAATTTCAAAGGAGGATATTTTAAATTATACATACTACAGATAAAAAGTCTGTTAGAAGTGAATTGGATGGTTTTGGTTTCTGATCATTGTTTCACAAGCAGAACAGCCACTCTGCCCAAAAAATAAACCAAAATTACAAAGCATAGTTTTGTGCTAGTTCTGGCTCCTCAAATACTTGGAGAATTTTCTTCAAGCCTGGACTTCTATCAAAAAGCAATTTTATCTCTCACTTTGCAATTCTATGTAAAAATATGTCATGACTTTTGTCAATGTGCGTCTTCTGAGAAAGTTGCTGTGTTTCTACAACAAACTGATTAATAATGGAAACTTTATAACCTTGGTAATTTTGCAATTTTTTAAATTTAAACATCAATTTTTCCTTCTTTTCTTCCTTCTACATTCCTTCCTCTTCCTTCCTTCCTTCCTTCCTTCCTTCCTTCCTTTCTTTCTTTCTTTCTCTTTCTTTCTTTCTTTCTTTCTTTCTTTCTTTCTTTCTTTCTTTCTTTCTTTCTTTCTTTCTTTCTTTCTTTCTTTCTTTCCTTTCCCCTTCCTTCTTTCCTTCCTTCCCATCTCTCTTTCTTTTCTTTTTTCCTTTCCCCCTTCCTTTCTTCCTTTCTATTTTGCTATCTCCTCTTGAAGTTGAATCTTTTACAAATAATTAGTGCAGAATGAATTTCTTCTTTTCTCAATACTTTTGCCTCTGAGTCTTGCTTTCACAGCCACTAGTAGGTATAAAGTACCATTTATTATCATTCTGTGATATACTAGCCATTGTACAAAGGGCTTAGAAAACATTATCTTTTAAAATCTTTTCATTTGGATGAGGATTTTAAAATAATAAAGGAAGATTTTAGTAATTTTTCCAATGTCACAATCAGTGCCAACCTAGGTCTATCTGTCTCAAAATCCATGCCTCTCATTAGCATACAATGAGAATGACTTAACTTTAAATTTAATCAGGATCTTAAATGTGTATTAATTGACTTGTTACTTAAAGTATGCCTTTGTTCCTAAAATTTAAGACAAAATTTCCCAGGAAATATCTTAACGTAGATTATAAGCTAATAATTCATCAAAAATATACAAATTTTATAGAAAATTTTGATACTGATTTGTTGTCTTTATGTATCAAAGATAATAATTTATAAATGTTATATTAAGGGCTTTTATTAAGTTCCTTTACTTTGTTAATCATGTATTTACATACATAAGTTCAAAAGGAATCTATCTTCCTTATTAACACACTTAAATTTGTAAATCACACTTTTAATTATTACCATGCTAGAAATACACCATTTGTTAGGCATGACAAGACCTCCACTGAGCAAAAAGATTATCCTTCACATGAACTGATAATTAAAATAATATATTTCTAGGCCATAAAAGTCAACTATACTCTGTGAACACAGATTATCGTCTCTAAATAGCATTTCCCATTAGTAGTTGAAGGGCTCCTTGAAGAAATGGCTCATTTTGGCTGTGGGACAGGATACATCCAATATGAGTCTGAAATACCTTGTCACATCAGATAGCAAGGATGCTTGTGAACATAATGATGGTCAAATCAATAAAGCTCAGTCTGGTAGCAAACATAAAGAAGCTACCAGAGGGGAAACTTCTACAGGTGTGACAATTTGAACATAGATAATAGTAATAATTGTAATGAATTAATGTAGATCAAATATGTTTAAACCATAAGTTCAAAAACGTCCGATCTGAATTGAGATGCACATATTATGTAGCATTGCTGAAACTCTTGGTCTTTCAGTATGCATGTCCTCAAAGCAGTTCTGAAATCTTACATTTGTTTTAAAGTTGTTTACATGGGAACTACTGTGCCCAATATGTTTTGCCTCTGAGTGTTTTATGTTAGTATCCCACAGTTTGGTAGTAGTGAGTTTGCTCTGAAATCAATATGCTTATCTGAATTTGGTGCAATGAATAGAGGAGGTAAGTCAAAAGCTGTCGTTATTTTTGTTTTCTCTTTCAATATAAATATATCAGTGTCTAATTTGGGGAGTCTAAAATAAAAATTGAGATAATAAATTTCACAAGTATTTTATCTCCCACTAACATAATATAGACAAAATATTTATAATTACAATGACAAAAATAGCTTAAGAAAATAAACACTACATTTTATTGCCCAATATGATATGATTGTGTGTATGTTTTTAAGTATTTTCACTACTGTTTTATCTACCATCTATTCTCATGACATACCTTAGGAAGATAATAATTCCTTAAAAAGGAAATAAAATACCAGAACATTGCTAGATAAAAGCTTTTAAAAGGACAAAAATGTAATAACATTTGATTAAATTTTTAGCAAAATCTGAAAGTAGATACTTCAAAGAGAATGTACACTTGAGGTAAAAATTTATCAAAATCTTCAAATGTATTTTCCCCCCAGCATTTGGTAGTAGATTTAGATTGGCAAAAATATCCAGGTACTTAAAATGAGACAAAATGAATATGTCCTTGTCCCTCTGTTGGGTACTGGTAGTTATCATCCCCTATTTAGTTTACTTCTCCTTATTGCCTCCATAAAATCATTAATTCTGCTTTTGATAATACTCTCTAATTTACTCTGGAGGAAGGATACTTTCTCCACATACTACACATGTTCATCTGGTGAAACTGATTTTACTATCAGATTACAAAAGTGTAGCAGCAAAAGATCTAGGCTAAGCCAGTACCAGAATTCCAAACACACCCTCTACCATAGAGATAGATCCGGAAAGATGAATATATTCCACAAATGAAGACAATATGTGAAAGTTCTGGGTGTTTGTTGTTGTTCTGTAAGTTTGTTAATATAAACTCTCCAGTGCCTCCTCCTTGGATGACTCTAGCTGTAAATAATTTATCAAAGTCAAATACCTAATGTTTTTGAAAGCCAGACATCGAAAAGGAGAACAGAATCAACTCAGAGGAAAGAAAGCTGACAGATACTGGTACAGTAGTTTGGACCCCAAGCAGGCTGTGTTTGAGACCAGAACTCCACAGCACTGTGGAAATTATAGTCTCTCAGCAAAATCATGTTTATCTCTTGTTGTTAGGCTGTGTGGGCAAAGAGGATGCTATGGGCTGACTACTATCCTCCAAAATACACGTGTTAAAGTCCTAACTCCTAAGAAAATACAACAGAATGTGACTTTATTTACAGAGAGAATTCTTAAAGAGGTAATCAAGTTAAAATTAGGTAATTGAGGTGGGCCTTAATTCAATGTGACGGGGGTCTTCATAAAAAGAGAAATTTGGACGTATACACGCATAGAAGGTAAACATAAAGAGGCAGGGAGAAGACGGTCATCTGCAAGCTAACCTGCATAGCCTTCAGAAACTTCAGAAGGAATCAAGCATGTTGGTATCTTAATATTGGACTCTTAGCTTCCAGGACTGTGAGCCAATAAATTTCTGTTGTTTAGATCACTCGACTGTGGTATTTTGTTGCAGCCTTCCTATCACATTTAACAGAAAAGGTAAAATGAAAAATGTCATCGGTAGTTGTCACTCACCCTCAAATGAAAAAATGAAAGCCTCCTTTATTTTCAAAAAGCAAAGACAGAGTAATAAAATAATACAGGCCTTACTTACCAAATACAGACAAATATTCATAATTTTAATAACAAAATAACTTGAAGAGGTAACAACTTCTTCTTCCAATGTACTGCATTTATGGATATGCTCTTCAGAATGGAAGTTGACATGGTTTGGATCTGTGTTCTTACCAAATCTTATTGTAATCCCCAATGTTGGAGGTGGGGCCTTTTGGAAGGTGGTTGGATCGTGGGGGCAGATTTCTCATGACTAGTTTCTCACCAACCCCCTTGGTGATGTCCTCATAACAGTGAGTGAGTTCTCATGAAATCTGATCATATAAAAGCATGTAGCACCTCACCCATCTCTCTTTCTCCTGCTCCTGCCACGTAAGATGTTCCAACTTTGCCTTCTGCCATAAATTTTGGCTTCTTGAGTCTTCCCCAGCAGCTAAGCAGATGCCAGCATCATGCTTCCCATACAGCCCGTGGAACCGTGAACCAATTAAAACTATTTTCTTTATAAATTACCCAATATCAGCTATTTCTTGATAGTAATGTGAGAATGCACTAATACAGAAACCAATAAATTATTTTGTTTATGTAAGCCATTTTGAGACTCCATTTTCTGTTAATTATCATTAGGAAACGTTTTGACTGCAATACGCCAGTTCTTTATGTAGTACTCTTGGACTTTCTGTGTTCCCTCAGTTGTCTAGACTTTATTTATTTGGGATAATATAAAATAAATATTTATATGTCAGAAGTTAAGCAGGAGATTCTTTATGAGTTGACGAACGGCATTTTTCTCTGTCAGTAATTTCAAGAGAAATACAAAGCAATGAAGACTACGTGAAACTTGGAAAGTAAAGAGCTTAATCTCATGCAGTTACTGTTGTTTGCCTTCAATAACTCAATTTCCTAAAAGCTCCCTTCATAGTCAAAAGTAACAGTTTTTTTTTTTCCTAAACCTTTATGAATTGTTCAACTTAGTGTCTGCACACTTGAGAGTTTCAACCCTTCGCCTCCTTTTCCCTCAATCCTTTTCTTAAATCCATTACAAAACAAAATCACTGCTGACTCTGGTGATAAATCACCATATTACAACCATCAGGGCATTTAATTTGTGACTAAAATCAATTGGGACTTGCTGATGCCAAAAAGTAATATATTGTGAGTTAAGGGGAAAAAAGTGGATATTACATGCCAGTGTAAGATGGACCGTCAGTCACCTTGATGACCAAGCAACAATTTATGGTTTGTAAAAACGAAACAGATAAATTGTAAGAAAAATGCTCTTTGACTTTACATCGACGTGTAGGATTCGGCTGGAGGAAAACAAATCAAATGGCTTTGCAGGAAAATGGAGAGATGTACGGTGGTGCTGAGGTACTGTGTTTTTTGGGAATTGTGTGGGGTATGTGTGTAATTCTTGCCTAAAGATCTCTAATTTGCAAATAATGTTTTACTAAATATTACCATGTTATAGATTATTAACTGATTCATCTATCTGCTTAACAATTATAGGTAAATCTAATATCATGAACATGTAGTGGTAGAATGGTCGGCTAATTTTCAGATCCATCAGAAAGGTCACAGCTGACACTCCTATAATGAAAAATAGATTAACAAGAGAAAAACAGAACAAATTTATTTAATAAAAGATTTACATGATATGAAAGTCTTCAGAAATGAAGACCAAAGACTCAGGCAAAACTGTCTATTTTTTTATGCATAGACAGATGAAGAATGGACAACCCTATAGAAATGTGACCAGACAGAGGGTGTGATCTGATGGCCACAGACTGAGAGGGAAAACCCAGCAAGACCTGTCTGTTCATATTCTGCTTGGCCTGTCTGTGTAGCATTTCTTCCTCTAGGTATGGGACAGGATCCTCTGGAATGAGGGTCTTCATGAAAGAAGGGAGAAAAAAATGAGTGATCTTTCTAGGCTTTACGGCTTGCTTTGTGGGAGAGGGTGGCTAGTTTCTATGACCTCGTTGGGGAAGAGGAATTCACATTTACACTCACTTCAGGGGAAAAAGATGGGCAGGAGACAGGACGGTACAAGAAGGTCAGAGAGACATTGCTTTTGAGGCATTTCCAATTTTGCTCAGTGCAAAGTACTCAACATGCCAAGATGCCATACTTTGGAGTATCATGTTCTGAGCCCCAATAAGGAAGAATGTTTTTATTACTTTTAAACGCTAAATTTTAGTAGACGGTAAACTACAACTCCTGGCAACTTCAGAGCCCATGGTAACTGATAGAATGTTGGAACCATAACTATGTGCTGCTGCCTGGAGAGATCATTATCCAAATGATGAGAAACATTTATTCGTCTTAGTTTCTGCTAGGATTTATGGCTTAATTTTTTTTTCCATCACAGGTAAGACCAGAAATAGTATAAATAAGTGCCATAATAAAAAGAGGAATTTATACTATCCATGATGAGAAATGTATCAGACATTTAAATATTTGTTGTGTGGCTGCAATTGCACAAGCCAAATTGCATTTTTACATTTCATTTTCTCTACCCTATAAGAGATATATTTTTTCAACTTGTTCACCCTACATATTTGTTACTTTGTATCTTTTGATCTATGCTTCCTGAGAGGTATTACTATGATCATTATTATTATTGAGAGAACAAAGGTTTACAGTTAAAGAGTTTGCCTAAGGTTACATAGTTATTGAGAGCAGCCTTGAACCTAGGTGTATTTTAGGCCCTAACTTCACTCATAACTTCCAAGGTTTAAGAGTGAGCACAGAAGAGGCTGGAATTGATGACTATCAATAGTCAACATTCAACAAATGACTCTTCTGTCAATAACAGGAGAACTGCCACTAACAATCACAATGCTTTGCTAATTTAATGTGATGATATTTACAAAACTGGAATTTTTTGCAACCAAACAAGCTTAGAAATATATTTATTATGTATGTGACTTTGGACAAGTTACTTCAGCCCTTTGAGTTCATTGCTTAATTGATTGATTCTAGAAATATTTATTATTTATGTTATTGCTTTATTTATTTTTGTTTAATACTTTTTAATATCTATGTATAAAGCAACAACCCTCAATAAAAATATTAAAGTTATCGTTTCAAATTGTAAGTACTACAAAATTATTATTACTATTAAATATTGTGTAAGTAGGTAAAGAAAGTAGAGGAGGAGTGAGACTTTTAAATAAGGTGATCAGGAAAAGCATTGCTGAAGCTGTGGTATTTGGTTGAGATCTGAACTATGTGAAAGAGTCATCTAGGTGATAATATTCAGAAAATGGGTTGTGCTGAAGAAATAAGAAGTACAAATATCTTCAAGTCAGAATAATCTTGGCACATTTGAGAAAGCCATTGTTACCAGGACAGAGAGAAGGTGAGATTTAAATCAGCAAGGAGATTGGAGATCAAATCACATTGAGCTTTAAAGTCATGGCATGAAATGTGGAATTTCCTATAAGTGCTATGAGAAAGGGTAAGAAAATTTTAACATGGTGATGATGTAATCTAAGCTATTTCAGCATCCCTTTGACTGCAGTATGAAGAATGAACTAAACTCAGGATAGCGTAAAAGCAAGGAAAGAGAATAGATGTGAAGTATTCTCACCACAAAGATAAAAACTTTGTGAGGTAGTGCATATGTCAGTAAGCTAGATTTAGTCACTCCACACGCATGTATGCTTGAAAACATCGTGTTGCACACATTAAATGCATACAATTTTATCTATCAATTTAAAATATTAAACAATCAAAAAATAAAATCTAGCAGTTGATTGCCCTAGTTTTAAGGAGAGATGTTGGTGTCTTGGTTCTATCAAGTCAATCGTGACAATGGTGTTCATAAGGTTGGAGGCAAACCTTGGGGCAGAGCCAACAAGAATTTGGTTATAGATTGAATGTAGGTTGTGAGAAATTAAAGATAATTTGTAGGATTCTTTTCATCACAATAACTATGTGGCTAGCAGGGCCACTAACCATAATGAGAGATGCTGGGTTGAGGAAGCAGTTCCTCTTGGAGTGGAGATGGGAATGTTAGTTGATACTTTTATTTTGATCAAATTATCTCAGAAAAACCTATTAGATATTTAAAAGGAAACGTGAGAAGATGTGAATATGTGATTGTGGAGCCACTGGAGGAGAGACAAGTCTTACATGCATGCACTGGAAATATTACCATATTTAAAATCATGGAACTGGGTAACATGCAGTGAGCCCTCCACATCCAAAGGTACCATATTGGCAGATTCAACCAACAATGAATCATAAAGATTCAGCAAACAAACAAACAAAAACATAACAATAAAAAATGAAACAACAATAAAAATAATACAAATAAAACCAATGCAGTATAACCACCATTTACATAGCATTTACATTATGTTAAGTATGTAAGTTATATAGAGAAGATGTAAAGTAAACAAGACGATGTGTGTAGGTTATATGCAAATATGACACCATTTTCTATTAGGAGTTTGAACATCCCAGGATTTTGGTATCTGCAGGGGTTGGGGGTTCTTCCTGTAATCAATTCCCTTTGGATATCAAAAGATGACTTTAGTTAGGAAAATAATGAAGATAGAAAAAAGAAGAAACTTAAAAATTTAAAGTGCAGACAGGAGGAGACACACTCAAAGAAAAGCACAAGAAAATAACCAGAAAGTTTGAAAAAGACTATACGGAATGTACTGTCAGCTGAAGACTGTAGAGAAAGAATGGTAATCTGTTGCGAATGCTACTGAGAACGTAAATACAATGAAGGCAGAAAACTGACTCTATACAAGAGAGATTTCTGTGATATCAATAAATTGTGGGTAATAACTATCTGAGATGCTCATGTTAAGGTTAAGTAAACTGAAATATAGAAAATGATTACTTTGTTTAACTGATGCTGTGAAACAAATTACCCCTGAAATTACTGGTGTAAAACAATCAAATATTATGCTCATGGAATCTGTGGGTCAGAAATTCAGGAAAGACTCAGCTGGGTAATTCTTGCTTGGGGTCTCATGTGGTTGCAATCAGAATTCTCTCAGCTTGCAGTCATCTAAAATCCTGATAAGTCTGGGAGAATCACTTCCAAAGTGGTTCAGTCACAATGATGGCAAGTGTGTGTTGACTATGCTCCAACAGCTGTAGCTCTTTTCCATGTGAGCCCTTGAGCCTCTCCACAGGGCTATATAAGTGTCCCCACACCATGATAGCTGGCTGTCCCTGAGCAAGTGCATCAAAAGATCAAAGAGAAAGCAGAAACCTCAGAAGTCACACATCATTACTTGTGCCATTATTGACTGATTATGAAAGTCATTCTTAATGCATAATAGATCAGCCCCAATTTACTCATAGAAATGAGCAAATATCAGGGGGTAAGGATTATTGGGAACCATCTTGAAGACTGACAACCACAGTAATATATACTTTTAAATTATTAAGTATATTGACTGGAGGATATAGTGGACCTTCAGTAAATGGTAGTAATGGGATTTAACCAAACCCAATTTAAGGACACAATTTTCCAGACTGCCAGACCTGCCCAATACTTCAAATATTATACAAGTCACAATTTGCAGAGTCCCCAGGACCACACTCACTTCTAACCAACTGGCTACAAATCTGGGGTTCCCATGGTTTGATAACAGGCTTAGAATGACCCGCAGAACTCAGGAAAGCAGTATACTTTTATTAAAGTTTGATTATAGCAAATGAATACAAATTAGAACTAGTCAAAGGAAGAGATGCATAAGAAAGAAGATGAGACCGGAAGGGCTTCAAATCTAACATTTCTGCGTCCTCCGGGATGCATTACTCTTCTGGCATCAACATTTGGCAATACAGAGTATTGTTAGCCTAGAGGAATGCCCATGCTTCGGTGTTCAGACTCTTCATTGATACTTCATTACGTAAGCATGATTGACTTGGTTCCTGTCCGCAGAGTGGAACTTAATTCCTGGCTCCAACCCCCATCCCTGAAGATCAGACTGAATTCACATGGTCACAAACCCCAACCCCCTAATCATATGTTTGGTTTTGTGTCATCACAAGTCCGCACTTTGGGTCATCTCTGTTAGCATAAATGATTGATTGTGGTTCAAGGAGCCCACCATAAATAACAAAGATATTTCTATTACCTAGAAAATTTCAAGCAGTTAGAGCTTAGCCCCAGAACCTGAAAAAAGGCCGGACCCAGATAAAGTTAATTCTTCACTAAACAGATAGATATTATTATTATTGCCATTAAAGCTGAGTTCTAAATAAAATGATAGAGAATATGACAAGATTTCAGATTCCCTAAGATTATAGACATTTAGAGATAAATGGAAATAGAATATCTGCCATTTTTGGTATTTCACTGCTAAGTCCTACCATTTTACTGTCTCTGATTTTACTCTATGTAAACACTAATTAAGCAATGAGACCCTGCAGCTTTCCCCAACCAGGAAGTCAGGAAATAAGTAGAATCCAATTAGCTTTTTTGTAGCCCTGTACTTAAAGCAAGAAAACTATCATCTGAATTCAAGGTGTTCACATGAGTATCACCAGAGTAAACATAGGAAATGAGAACCAGTATACTCATGAAGAGTAAGAACTGGAGATTATAGGTCTGACATTAACACATACATTTTCTATGTTCTGACCCTTACGAGACTCACTATTCATGAGGCATCACTGTCCATCCACCTCATTATTGTAATACAATCTCCTCCTGCTGTCTTTTCACCCTTAAATTTGTATTCTATTATGCTACATTTACCTCTGCTATGATGCCATTATCATGAGGGCAGGGTTTCAGTTTCAGGAAGCTTTCCTCTAATTTTATACTTGAATAGAATTTCTTAGTACAGTGAATCCATTTTAGATGATTCTGGAAGAATTATAGAAGAGCTATACGTATGCCAATTTTTGGTGGAAGTAATAAATGAGTCAATACAATTGGGGGAAGAAGCATGTAGAAGGTTTTCAAATTAAGGTAGTAGCTTGGGTTCTCTGTTTTGGTTGCTTTATGCAATTGACATATTCATGCCACTTCCTACCTTTAATATATTCTGGAATTTCTCATCTCTGTCCCATCAATACATGAAACTTATTTAGCACCAACTAAATGTTTATGAAACAACAAGCTACCCCCTACAAAGAATCAATGTGTGTACAACACAGGTCTTGGCCAAGAAAGGGCTTATAGTCCAAGTTGTGCACTTTCGTCTGTCTAGAATATTCCATTACCTCTCCTCTCTTTATTTTTATGGTTCTCTCCAGACCACCAAGTATCCTCATTTCCTGTTTTTCCAGTTTTATTATAGTAAACTCAAATATACTAAATTGTGCAGAGCTTAATGGACTTCTGTCCATGAAAATAAGAACATCTAAATTATATTTTTTCAAATTATATTAAGATAAATCTTAATATAAGTATATAAGATATATGTACTTTGTATATATAAGATATATATGATATATACTTAATGTATCTTAGATACTTATATTAAGTGTATCTTATATAATTATATTAAGTATAATATATAACTTTGTATAAACTCAAAATTATCATATGCCTTTGTTCATCTGCTTTTCCAAAATTGTAACTTATGGAAATAAATGTAATGTCAAAAGTAAAATGTGTATGCCATATTTTATAATAGCCTTGAACACTTTGAATTCTAAAGGAAGAACTATAAACTGGAAAAATACAAAGTCTCTGTAATGGTAACCATGTAAGAGTAGAGTTGCTTTATTACACCTTTCTGCATTCAGGTATTATTTTTATCCAGACCACATATTTGCATATGTAATTTATTATTGTTCTGCTCTATAAAAGGTTTTATCTACTAAATATTTGTTTGTCTTATCTCTGTTTCTTGGAGATGCAATTGTTTTGAATTAAAGTTTTATTTATTCTTCCTCTCTCATCTGAGAAAGATTCTTGCTTTTCTGGGAAATCAGTCTCCCCTAAACAGGATATATTGCTACTAAATTCATACTTACAATTAAAACATTTTCTCTTTTTTTATGTCTTTGCTGTCTGGATTATTTGCAGTAGCATGATGCACAGAGAGAAGTAAGTGAGCCTAATGGAAAAACATGACTTTGGGGATCAGGTAAATTCATGTAGTGACACAACCTATAGGATGTAAGGTGTTATAATATTGCCATTGCTCAGAAATTCCAGCTATCAAATGAAGAATATTAATAGCTATGTTCTCCCAAAGTTTAGTTGTTAATGTCAAATATAATATGGGTAGAACAGCTGTTTTTATTTGTATTCAGTATATTATAGCTTCTATTATTACTAATATTAGGATGGAGTTTCTTCTTGATATTCTTTAATTTGCTTAATTATCTAGCAGAGAAATAGAAAGTGCTCATTAGACATTAATTAAACTGAACTGAGAATTATCAATTTTCAAGAGTTTACAGGTTCAGTGCAATGGCAACAATTCATTAATATCAATCAATCTACTCCCTTCTACTATTAATAGACCCTCAATCTTCAAACCTTCAGCCTCAGAAGTGGCCATGTGACCCTTAATGAGAAATTCACAGTACTCCGGACCGTGGCCCACTGATTGGCCCTTAGATGGGCTCATGATCTAGACAAGATCATGTTTTTTCCCTGCAATTTTAGATATTGGCTTTGACGGTGATATATGGATCTCTCATCTCAAGCTCCTAAATAAGGTTAATTTCTGTGAACTTAATGTTCCCTCTAGCAGGGAGAATATTTGCTTATGAAATGAATAAACATGGGCAAAATACGGATCTTAAAAGACAATTGAAAGTTGACATAGGAGTGACTCCAGAAGTGGGGAGTCAAACTCTGGACCAGATTGAAGACTAGCTGAAACAGGATAGAGGCAAAAACACCTTTCCATAAGAGATGCTCAATAATGCCATGTCAGCTTACCATTGCCATGGCAACACCCAGAATTTACTGGCTCTTTCTATGACAATCACCTGATGACCCAGAAGTTACCACCTTTTTTTCTAAAAATTTCTGCATAAACCACCCCTTAATTTGAATGTACTTAAAAGAGGGTATAAATATGAATGCATGACTGTCTCTGAGTTTTTACTCTGGCACACTGTCTATGGGGTTGTTCTGCTCCACAAACAGCAATACCACTGCTGCTGTTGTAGACGCCCCTTTAATAAAAGTTGCTGTCTAACGCCATCTAACACCATCGTTTTCCCTAAAACTTTTCCCTGGCAAAACCAAAAACCCACCCAGGCTAAGTCCCAGTTTGGGGGCTCACTGGCTGTGCATCACAATGACTAAAGTTTTTGCCTGTGTTGTGTATGTAGAGGGATCAGGGGAAGGAGGAGAAGAGAAAGACATAAGTATTTGAGTGTTTAGATCTAGACATTTCTAATTCCCTTAGTGTTTGGGTGTTGCTACCTAAAAGATTCCTGAGGAATAGTTGCAGGAAAGAATGAACATTTTCATTTTAAAGGAACTTGAGTTTTGACTTTGATTATGTTTAAAATCTTGAATACAACTGAAGAAGACAAGTCCTAAAGTTGTTCATGACTGTAGAACAATATATTTCTAAAAAGTCTTTATTTGGGAATACAAAAGATGAAATGCAGATCACAGTCCATTTCATGTATTCATAAATGATTTTCCAACACTTTCTTTGACAACAATCATAGCATTAAATGTACATTAAAAATTTGATGCCTGTTAGTTTTCTAGTACATTTCAAAATTCAAAGTAGGCAAGAATTTATGAGACATGAAATGACAGTGTTACTCACAGTAAATTCTCATATTGGCCACCACCTTGATTTAAATTATATAGATATTTATTAATAGTGAAAGGAAAAACTATGCCACTTGACCTTTCCTATTGTACAGTTCATGAGATTTCAAGTTATATCCATATTTTTCTAATATTTTGTGAAGTGTTTGACATCTAGTTTAACTTTTAGTTATTTTTAAAATTTCTGTTTACTCAGCAGCCATCTCAGGTTTTTAAAAACTTCTGTTCTTGAAAAAATTAAAATTTGGCAATCATGCAACCATGTTCTCTCTCTTATACACACACACACACATGCACACACTCATACACATACTCCTATCCATCCATCTATCTATATTTTTGTTTATTTATTCCTGACATCCAAATATCATAAGACCACTGCACAAATCAGAGGGCCAATGCAGTAGCCTCTTGAGACTTATAATGTATATATCCACATATATACGAATGTCCACATCCAAATATTAAAAATAAAATTACCAAAGTATACAATAAGTTTTGCTTTTTTAAAAAAATTTCACTCCAAAATTCAAAACTCAAATCTATAACATAATGCCTACAACTTCCAGTCTGTACTTAGTTACCTTCTATCAGTTACCACCTCACCTATTCACTCTTGCTCCTACACACACAAACTGAACTGAGAATTATCAATTTTCACACACGCACACACCCACACCTCATACAGTTTCAGTATTTTCTTTTATCACTTTTAAGATCGGCATTTTGTTACTACCCAAACATTTTGTTACTACCCAAACATTTTGTTACTACCCAAAATTTATAAGTTGTTACTGACTAATAGCAGCAGTAACAAAAATGATAATAGCAAATACTCTTATAAGACTTACCAAGTTCTAGGCACTGATCATAAAGTAACTTACACTTATAGAAAATCACTCATTGAATCTATCCCCGTGGAACCTTTTGTGAGGTGAAGGTATTTATTATTAATGTGTTCCATTTCACAGATGAGAAAGTCAAGGCACAGGGAGCTTCAGTAACTTGTCTAGAGTAATTCAGTTAGAGATGAGCAGGACCAGAAGTCACACCCAAGCAGTGAAGTTCTAGGTTTGATCACTTATCAGTACATAGTCTACATCTTACTTTAGTCCACACAGATTCAACTTTATGACATGTCTTCCTAAAATTTATGTTGACATTTGTATTGATTAATCACATTTATATGTTTCCTAAATGTATTTTATTCATGTTTTCCATTCTGCGTATAATATATAATATTTACATGATCACCTAATCTATGTTATTCGGGACATTTTATGCATTCATCCTAATCTTTGCAATTTCTCTCTATAATAGGCATAGGAATTTTATTTTGTAGATGTGAGAAACTTCTCTGTCTTGACTCTTATCCAACGACAACAGATCCTACACAGTCACTTAAAAAATATAATTCGGATAACATCTCTTTTAAAACTTCTGACGACTTAACCTATCTTTAGAATAAAACCAAGCATGGTTACTATGACCCATATTGCTCTACCTGATCTGTTCTCTATCTACTTCCATTAAACCTTTTCCATATAACCCTCGTCCTCTCTCTACCTTCTCTTCTCAACTTCCTGTGTAAAGACTGACCTTACCACCCTCACACCTGAGCTAACGAATTCTGTTACTAGAATATTTGTACTGTTCATTCTCTGTTTACCTGGGATCCTTTTCTTTGGGTTCTTTGTATTGCTGGCTCCTTTTCACGCTACAGATCAGAGTAACATCTCAGCAAGTCTCTTTCTAATCCAGCTGTTTTTAATTTATGGTACCCAGCTTGCCAGCAACAGCATCACTTGTGGTCCTGTTAGAAAGGTGGACTTCCAGGCTCCTACCCATACCCGCTGATTTAGAGTATGGGATGGACTCCAGGAATCTGTGTGTTTCTAAGCTCTCCAGAAATCCCTAGGAAGGAAGTACAAGGTGTTGTATCAACACACTGAGGTGACATGGATCATGGGAATGTTTTCCCCCATGACGTTCTTCTGATAGTAAGTGAGTCTCACAAGATCTGACGGTTTCATAAGCATCAGGCATTTTCCCTCTGGCAGTCATCCACTCTGTCCTGCCACCCTGTGAAGAAGGTGTCTGCTTATCCTTTGCCTTCTGTCATGATTGTACATTTCCTGAGGCCTCCCCAGCAATGTGGAGCTGCGATTTAATTTCAGTGAGACAAGGTGTTCTTATCATGGCCAAGTTAACAGTTTTTAACAACAAGGAAACTAATATAATTATTGAATATACTTTCAAGCATTTAAAGCCTTTTATGTTCTATTATCTTAATAATCCATCCGAATAACAAAAATGAATGTAGGAGAATTTTCTAAGGTATTCCACTAAACTACCACTTAGACTTGTCAATATTACTAACTTTCAAATTATTTATTCCCAACTTTGCACTCCCATAACTCCAACCCTAGCTTATGTCACCATCAATTACTGTATGGACAGTTAATAATTTTCTAGTTGTTCTGCTAACTTATAGTTTTCCTGGAAATCCTATTCACTCTATAGCTTTATGAAGCAAAATTCTGACCATATTACACACTCTGTTTATCAAAAACCACCACATTACCTACAACTTATAGCAAACTTGAATTCACTTCAAGAGTAAATATACATATTTTTAGAGCCTGAAGCTTATACGGTTTAGGATGATCTTAAAATCAGGTATAAATGTATTTTTTGAGAAAAAATAGAAATTCACAAAAAATACAAATTAAAAAACCTAACAAATATCACAAATTCTAAAAAATATGTTTATATTTATTAATAAACTTTCATATAAAGCTATGACTTATTTTCCATTGACTAGATGCTCTTTGCCTTTTTCATTTGACAAAGATTTTGTTACATAGTTTCCCATAGAGAAAATATGAAGATATTTGTTTTAGTATAGGTTTCAAACAGGATTTTGAATGGGAAAAATAATGCATATTTGGTAGGGTCAAATGTCACATATACTTGTGAACAAATCTTACCATGCCTAATAGTGCAAGTAGGGAATGGAAGTTGTGCACACATGACAATATATTAGGATTATACCCACAAATGTACACATACACATATGCACATACACACACAACATTTAAATGAATAATGAATATATCTCCAACTCAGTCTCCTTTTATATGGACTTCATAACTTCACCATCACATAATACATGAGGAACTGCAACAGAGGAGAAAATCAGAGTGGAAAAATACACTATTCTAATCAATTGTTATTAAAGATATTAAACCTTTGTAAATTAACCAAAAACCCACACAATTTTCTGAACATATTTTTAGGATCCCTCCACTGAGGGGCCTTGAATCTAAAATTTCACTCGCAGTATAGAAAATCTACCTATGAATAGTCGTGTATTATGAATAATTCAAAGCCTTTTTTTTCTGCAATAGGGCCTGAAACCAAACTTTCATACATTTCTCTTAATATTCCACTTTGCACATTAATTTTCTTGACTCCCCCTCCAAACAATACTGTTGATCTTCAAAAGTGCTAACTACTTTCAGACCTCTGAAATCAAACCATGCTGTTTGCTTCAGCTGAACATTCTGTCCTGTTTTTCAAGGCCCTCCTCTTTACAATCTATTTTTTTAATTAATGGAGAAAATAATATTTTTATCCCTTGGACACAGAAAGCAAGCCCTTACCAAATTGTTCATTGTTATTTAGATCGTATTTATTAAATAGATTGTTGTGCATGTATTATTTAATCTCTCCCACACTGGTTTTGAGATTGATTTTTCTTTGAATTCCCCTTAAAGATTTAGGAGACAGTGAACAAGCTTTTAAACCAATGAACACAATAAATTCTCCATTCTACTTGACCAGTAATAAAAAATATCTTATGCCTTATAATTCTGGTTTGAACACATTATCTTTAACAATAACGAAAAAACCACCAGAAAAGTAAGTTAATAAATATTATTTAGTCTATATCTTAAACAAATAGGCAACATATATTTTACTAATGTGCACCTTCTCCTAGTTGCCCAGAATTGAAAATAATTTCTTTTTATAATCAAATAGAAAGAAACATGTGTATCTTAGTGGAATTTCTGATGTATTTCACATATCTGTGTAATAACCATTATTCAAATACAAAATTAAATGCAAACAGATGAGATAAGAAATTAACTTATGTATATTTCTAATGGTTTACAGAGCATGACATATTGGGGAGACCACATTTAGATTTTATTTCAATACTTTTCTGCACAATTTCCTCAGATCCCAAGAAAGTGATCCGCAGGGTGGAGAAGCAGATGGAAGGGAAAGACTGCCGTGGAGCATGGTGGGGAGGTTTGACCACACAGCAGAATTGACTCTCCCGAGGGTCTTTTCTCCTAAACTTCATTTTCACTTGAAAGACAACAAATCCGAACAGTGACTTTAGTCTAGGACACCTTCCACTAAGATGCTGAGATTCTATTAGCATTTTTATAGCTGCCCACTAGACATTTGCATGAATATGAAGTTAAAGGATGTTGTAGTCAAATTTCCCCCCAGTAAATCAGACATAACACTTTGATCCAGTACCTTCAGTGTTTAACTGGGCCTATTTGAGATTGTAAAATTGCATTTTTACCTCTAGCTGAGAATCAGAATTGCATTGTTATTTTTTGTTTTTAGTTTGAAAGAAACCATTTTACAAGGGCACAGCACATTTTAAATGTGCTTTCTTTTAACAAAATAAAGGCAGCATACATTTTGGTAACCCCGTAGAGTAACACAGGTCCTGGAACACATCTTCTTTTCCTTTATAATGAATGCTTAATTTCAAATGTGTGCGTTAAATGAAATGTGTCTTCCAAGCTGTGCAGCACAACTTAAAATACCTCCATTCCTTGTCTTTGCTCCTCACCTCTTCGATCTTTTGCTTCATGCCTGGTGGTCTGTAATAAGTGACTTACAGAGACATTTAAATAATAAAAATGAGAGAAAAGCCTCTGCCTTCTGGATTTGATTGCAAAAAGAGATAAGTACGTCTTTTCCCCAAAAGTAAGTGTAAAACATGATAAAATTCTCACAAACAATGATTTTAGGTCCTTGGAAAGCAGACAACACATTGAAAAGCATTTACTTATTAAAAAATCTAACAATTTTAGTTAGAACACTGGGATTCTATAGATTTCTTGTCTAGCATTCTTCCCAGTCCCCACCACTCAGCTCATTTGACAAGAATGGCCTTTGCCAGGGCATTATATATATACACCCCCACACACACATATATATATATACACAGACACACACACACACGTATATAGCAATAATGACAGGAAGGATGAAGGAAGAATTGAAGGTATTTATATTGGGATAAAGTTTTTTATGGCATTTAAGTCAATATTAACATGAAGTAGACTATGATAAATTAAGAGGCATTTTTTAGTTACTAGAAAAACCCATAAGAAAATATTTTTAAAATGTAATCTAAAACATGAAAATAAATAAAAAGAGTAAAATGGTAGATATAAATCTAGCTATATAAAGAATTACACTAAGTATAACTGGACTAGACACTTTAATAAAAATGTAGAAAAGAACAGAACTTATTTTTCCTATCTACCTGTACCTGTTGATTCACTATATTTAATAAAACTGTATCATATATTTCAAGATGCCCAGGAAAGAGGATCTTAAAAGTTATCACCACAAAGAAATGATAAAAGTGTGAGGTGACAGACATGCTAAATACCCTAACTTGATTGTTATACAATATATGCATGTACTGAAACATCACACTGTAACCCATAAATAATATACAATTACGTGCCAATTATAAGCAAAAAGAATTCAGAAAATGTGCAGAAGATCGTCAGACTGGGTGGAAGAGCAAGATTCAACTATATGCTGACTATAAGGGACACATTATAGATTCAAAGGCTTGAGAAGGTAAAAAGCATCAGCATAAAAGAAAATACCATGTAAACAACAACCATACAAGATCATTAATGGTGACATTAACTCAAATCTGTTGTTGAGCTTCGCTGGTGAATTTCTTCACCTCTTTCATTGGACTTTTCACTATAAAAGCTCCATTTGGTCCTTTTAAAAATGTCTATCTTTTCATTAACACTTTCTGTTTGAAGAGTCATATCATCATACTTTAATTTTTAAACATAGCTTATTTTGGTTCTTCCAATATAATTCTAAAAAGTGCTTTGAAATCTTTCTCTCCTAAGTCCTGCTTTGAAACTTACTTAATGTGTGGATTTAATAAATCCCAATTTCTTTTGTGGTAAAAGAGAGAAAATAGCTTTTTCTCACAAGGTTGCCATCAGAATTAAATGAGTCAACAAATGTAACATGTTTGGCATGTAATATCTCAATAAAATACTAATTATTGCTATTATTTCTTATCACTAACACCCACACACTTGCCACAGGTATTTGTCAATAACATTGCAAGTCATTCCTTATTACTCTCAAGAGTCTTTAAATTGTCAAGCGAAGTCTTAAGACGGGTGAAATAAACGGCAGTCCTGCTTCTTCTCACGCAACTTTCAACACGTGTGTTTGCCCCACTCCACTTACTGAAAAAGGCACACTGACAAAATTACTGTTCAAAAACCTTTTATACAAAGCATTGAAAAAGAGAAATTACTGAGTGGGAAGCCTGTTATTATCTCTACTAAGAAAGCCACTTGAAATTTCTCTAGCTGAAGGTTTATTGCCTAATGTCAGCTTTAAAAAAGTAGATGAAGAATTCTCATTTATTGGCAATATAACCCAATTAAGATATAACACTAATAATTAAAAAAGATGATTGTAATTTGAAAACTTTCCTGCCTGAATTACAAAGAACTTCCTGAAATGTGTCATTTCATTTCCAGTATGTAACTTAGTGAAAAAAGAATGCTTTTAAACCTTCAATGCTCTATATGAAATAGAAAGCATTAACAAATGAGAGAGATCTAGAGAAATAGATCACCAAAAGCAACTTCATGAGATAAGATAATGAGTTTTGATGTTTCATTCAGGTGGTGTCTATTTACGAGAGACTCTAAAGAAAAGGGATGGTATCAAAGATTACGAAGGTCTTTATTGAGGGTCATGTGACTCTTGTATCTGAAAGAACATAAGAGGCCCTTTTTCATTTTCAAGAAGACATTCCACTTCCGAAAAGAATGGCACATTTTGATATTCTTCCATTCAAACCAAAACTGTAAGAGATGGTATGTTAAAGAAAAGGAAAAAATCAAGATGTGTCTTGCTTTTCATTTCTAATATGACCAATACCATAATATCACAAGATCAATTCATCTGTCCACAAAATATGCAAAGGAGGCTGTTTTAGAGAAGGTTTTATGTTTATTTTCTTTTTCTTTGCTGTTTTTCTGTTTTTGTTTTATAAATACAACATTCAGTCCATAAATGAACCTTTTTTTTTCTCGAGACGGAATTTCACTCTTGTTGCCCAGGCTGGAGTGCAATAGCGCGATCTTGGATCACTGCAATCTCTGCCTCTCTAGGGTTCAAGCGATTCTCCTGACTCAGCCTCCTCAATAGCTGGGATTACAGGTACCCGCCACTACACCCAGCTAATTTAGTAGAGATGGGGTTTCACTATGTTGGCCAGGCTGGTCTTGACCTCCTTACCTCCTGATCCACCCACCTTGGCCGCCCAAAGTGTTGGGATTACAGGCATGAGCCACTGTGTCTGGCTGAAACATTTTTAATATTGCACTTTAGAGATAAGGATATAGTGCTGATAGGGAGGAAAAGGGGGTGAACAGGTGGGGCACAGAGGGTTTTTAAGGCAGTGAAACTATTTTGTATGATTCTATAATGGTAAATACATGTAATTTTACATTTATCAAATTCCACAGAATGCACAACATAAAGAGTGAAGCCTAGTGTAAACTTGGGGTGATAATAGTTTGTCAATGTAGGCTCAACATTCTGGTGGAGAATGTTAACAATGGGAGAGTCTGTGGATGTTTGGGGTAGGGGATATACGGGAACTCCCTATACTTACCTTTCAATTTTTCTGTAAAACTAAACCTTTTCTAAAAAATAAAATCTATTATAATAAAAAAATTAAATCTAAAAGTGAAGTCCAATTCCAATAAATTCTCGCTCAAAAATTCTCTACAAGCAGAAAAAAATTGGTATACAAACTAAGACGATAACATAAAGAATAAAAGTTGACATAACAAAACTTGACAGAGGAAAATCTGTTTTAAAGAATTCACGTTATTCCAATTTATATCTACATTATTACTGACAACATTAAAACTGTATGTTAACAAGGATGAGGAACAAAAAATAAAAGACAAGATATTAAATAATTGACACAGTTAAGTATACTGAACTTGAAGTCTGAAGTGCTAGTTCTTTGCTATGAATATTCTACGTGTCTCTAGGCAAGTCTGTTTCCTTCTCTGGGATTCAGTTTTCTTATCTTCAAAATAAGGGAGTTGAAAGCTTTAACTAAATTAGTGCTGCTTCCAAGGTTTCACTAAAAGAGTAAATATCACAAGGCTCAGAGGGAGGTAGCCTGAAGCACTCATTGCAAGTCCAGATCTCCTGTTTTTTTCTTAGAAATTCCTGCCCTGGCATGTATATCATATCTCAATAAAACTCTTTTAAAAATATTTCTGGTAGTACCAATCAGAAGGTTGATTTTTACTCTGCCTTGCCATTTAAAGTAGGTTATTAAATGCTCAGTACCTTAGTTTCTCCATCAGTAAAATAGTGATAAGTAGTAGTACCTACCTCATGAGGTGATTTTATAATTCATAGTAAACATTAAAAGCAATAGTCTTTTTAATAACAATAATAATTGTTATTATTACAATGTTAGGCTATCATTTCTCAGCTTTTTCTATGAATTGTCTTCTTTTATCCTGCTGTTGTCAAACTTCCTTCACAAAAGTGCTTACCACTCCTGTTTTCTCAAACAATATTTAATAAAATTCTAAAATTAATTTTTGATGAATATTATGTGCTTTTGGATTTCTTACATACAATACACACAAGTGATTTGGACACCATAATCATATTTTTGCTTCCAGAATAGCATTTTTGAGTTGGAAGTAAGGTTAAATTTACTTTTGAAATGAAAATATCAAAAATTTTTAAGTATCAGGAGAGAACAACCAATGTGATATTAAGGATATAGATGAAAATCAATTTGAATTCTAAAACCTGATATTTCCTTACTTACATATCAATTTGCCAAAAATATTATGCTGTACTACAAAACATTAATTATCTAACTGTAAAGGTAAACTGAGGCTGGAGCTGAACCGGAAACGAAGACACAAGGCAAATGGCAGTGAGAATAGCTTTTATTAGGGCTTGCGGGCGAGGTTCGTGTGGGCCGAGGAAGTAGCGCTGAGGGAGGAGGGTAGGGGCTTCTTATAGCCTGAGAGGTGGGGAAGCTGGTTGTGCAAAGAGGGCCTGGGGGGTCTTGAAACTACTAGGGGAGGAGTTGAGTAAGGGTCACAAGGAAGGGGTCTTTGGAAACTGTCAACCGAAACAACTGTTTACAAACTTGTGGAATGCAGGTGAGCTGCAGGTCATGGAGGAGTGTGACTGCCCAGCTGGAACCTCTGATGTATGTAAGTCTGAGGGTGTGTTCAAAGAGGGAGGGAAGTCTCGAAACACAGGGCCTGCTCGAACAAAAGGCCTGCTACGCCGAGTGGCGCCGCCATGTCGGTCCGGGTCCCTGCCTAACACTAACATTAATTTTCTAAGTTTCTATAATATGTATATCTAACAAATTGAATAACAAATACATATTTACTATGTACTAATAGGATTATTATATATAGTATTGAAATGATAGAAACAGTAATAAGTTATATAACCATTTTGAATACTACTTTTGCTCTAACTAAGAAATAAATTGCTGCCAGGCACAGTGGTTCATGCCAGTAATCCCAGTGCTTTGGCTTGAGGCCAGGAGTTTGAGACCAGCCTAGCCAACATGATGAAACCCAGTCTCTACTAAAAATACAAAAAATTAGCCAGGCCTGGTGGTGTGTGCCTGTAATCCCCAGCTACTTAGGAGGCTGAGGCACGAGAATTGTTTGAACCTGGGAGGCAGAGATTGCAGAGAGCCAAGATCTGCTACTGTACTCCTGCCTGGGTGAAAGAACGAGACTCTGTCTCAGAAAAGAAACAAACAAAAGAAATTTAAAAAATAAAAGAAAATACCTGGCTTGGTATCATATTTCAGGCAAATGGGAAACATATATAGTTATATGTTTAATTTTTTAAATTCTAAATTTTAAATATGTATTTTTTAAATACATATTTAAATTCTTTATTTTTAATGAGTCTGTTATCATCATATACTATCCTTATCAATCTCTACTACTCAATTTTATCTGAGGACTTCCACTTAAGTTTAAGTTGGAATATCAGGAAAATATAATATAGTGAAGTCTCAGAGTGTTGCGGGAAGTCAGGACCCCGAACGGAGGGACCGGCTGAAGCCGTGGCAGAACATAAATTGTGAAGATTTCATGGACATTTATTAGTTACCCAAATTAATACTTTTATAATTTCTTACGCCTGTCTTTACTGCAATCTCTAAACACAAACTGTGAAGATTTCATGGACACTTATCAGTTCCCCAGTCAATACCCTTGTGATGTCCTATTCCTGTCTTTACTTTAATCTCTTAATCCCATCATCTTCTTTGTAAACTGAGGAGGATGAATGTTGCCTCAGGACCCTGTGATGATTGTGTCAACCGCACAAACTGTTTGTAGAGCATGTGCGTTTGAACA
Source organism: Macaca fascicularis (assembly GCF_037993035.2). NCBI lineage: Eukaryota > Metazoa > Chordata > Mammalia > Primates > Cercopithecidae > Macaca > Macaca fascicularis. The sequence goes on from NC_088388.1 coordinate 27,752,230, forward strand.
GTATGAAATCTGAGCATCTTTAAAAAAAGGAAAAACAGGATAACACCGATGTTCAGGGAAGAAGAGAGGTAACTTTGAACTGACCGCTGGTGAGCCTGATGAAACAGAGCTATATTTCTCCTCTTTCAAAAGCAAATAGGGGAAATATGGCTGAATTCTTTTTCTCAGCAAGAACATCCCTGAGAAAGAGAATGCGCCCTGAAGATATGCTTATAGACGGCCCCTTTAAGGCGTGCGGCCTTTTAAGGTCAAAGCTGAAGGGATGAAATAAGCCCTGGTCTCCTGTAGCGCTCTCAGGCTTATTAGGAGGAGGAAAATTCTCACCTAATAAATTTTGATCAGACAGGTTGTCTGCTCTCAAACCCTGTTTCCTGATAAGATGTTATCAATGACAATGCGTGCCCAAACTTCATTAGCAATTTTAATTTCACCTCATCCGGTGGTCCTGTGATCTCGGTCCTGTGATCTCACCCTGCCTCCATTTGCCTTGTGATATTTTATTACCTTGCGAGGTATGTGATCTCTGTGACCCACACCCTATTCGTGCACTCCCTCCCCTTTTGAAAATCGCTAATAAAAACTTGCTGGTTTTACGGCTGGGGGAACATCATGGATCCTGCCGACATGTGATGTCTCCCCGGGACACCCAGCTTTAAATTTCTCTCTCTTGTACTCTTTCCCTTTATTTCTCGAACCAGCCGAGACACCTAGGAAGTAGAAAAGAACCCACGAAAAACATCAGGAGCGGGTTCTCCCCGTATCAGAGATAGAAAACAAGACAGATACGACTTACGATATCCCAGGTTTAAGGGCTAGGAGAGTTTCCAGGCCACAGTGTGTGGTGGGAGAATTCAGGCAAAACCAGGCGATCTCCAAAAGCTAAAAACATGGAGCTGGGAGATTGGATACCCAAGCTAGCTACCAGTGATAGCTTTTAGGGCATAGTACAAAAGGGGAGAAATAAGCTCAGGACAAGAACACTGGATGTGTGCAAAGAAATTATCTTGGTTTTCCAGAAGATCACCACACAACCATTATACACATGAGAGAAAACCATCTATAAAAGCTTACATAGGGCCCATCTCAACCTAGCAAGCGTATAAAAACCAAGAAAATAGGAAGAAATCCAGTCCATAGATACAGGCCTGGAAATGGCATATGATATAATTAATAGATGAAGATGGTGAACGAGTTCTTATAACAATCTTTACCTGTACAAGGTTACAAACATGAACATGTTAAATAGAGACACATAGAATATAAAGCAAACACTAATCAAAAACGTAAAGAAAAAATTATTACTATAATTTAAAAAACAAATAAAGTTATTAACAGTATATTAGAGAATGGCATGGAAAATATTAGTGAACTTGAAGACATAACAATAGTAATTAACCAAAATTAAACATAGGAAAAAACTAGACAGTGAAAACTGAAAAAGATCAGTGATCTGTGGGAAATTCATGTGGCCTAATGTTATGTCATTGTAGTCCTCTGTGTAGAGGAAGAAATAATGGCAGAAAAGCATCCAAATTTAGTAAATCTATAAATGCACAAATAGTTTATTGTAACTGAAAAGTAGCATCAAAAACACCAACCACGATATGCATAAAGGAGGTAACACCAAAGCCTATTATAGTCAAATGGCTAAAAAACACAGTGATAAAGAATCGTTAAAAGTAAACAAAGAAAAAAACATGCATTATGTACCATAAATGAAGGTAATTTTAACAGCAGAGCTCTTATCAGAAACAATACAAGCTAGAAGACAGTGAAACAATATCTTTAAGAGAGTGAAAGAAAAAAAAAACCTAGACTTCCATACAGAATTAAAATACAGTAAAAGTTGTTAATGAAATACAAAAACTCAAATAACTTATCACATTGAGATCCTGTTTTACAAGAAACATTAACAGGATCCTTCAGTCCGTAAGAAAATAATGTAAAATGAAAATATGGATCTATACTGGTAAATATGTGGCGAAAATATACAAGACAATTTGACTTACTTTCTAAAGTTTTTGAAAAGGTAATTCTACTCCTTAATGTGTGCTTTGCATAGTGACTTCCTTTATAAGGATGTGTGTGTTGGGAGTAGTAGGAGTATAGAGAGAAACGTATACTCCTGGAGTATACGTGGAGAAAACAGACAAACACTACTTCAGCCTAGCAATCAAGTTCAACATACACAGTCATAAGTCACGTTGATTATGATGGAAACAGCATTTTATTTCTTTTGCCTTCTTTTCTATAGTCAGTAGCCCTAGTATAGTCATGGAAAAAATCAGACAATTTTAATAAAGAGTGAACCTACAATATAGCTGTTGAGTACTCCTCAGAACTGTCAAGGTTACCAAAAACAAGAAAGCCCGACAGGCTACTACAGCCATTTATAAACATTACAAGGAAATAGAGTGTGGTACCCTGGATGGGATTCCAGCACACATAGAAAAGGCCATCCAGTAAAAACTAAAAATATATAAATATTGACCTTAGCTAATGATAATGTGCCAATATTGGTTCCTTAATTGTAATAAATCTACCATATTAATTCAATATATTAATAATAAGGAAAGTTGTATGCATGGGTTTTAGAGATGTATGAGAATTCTCTTTACTATCTGCTCATTTTTTCTCTAAATTTTAAATCATTATAAAAATAAAGCCTTTAAATAAAAATGTAATGAACGGTTTAATGCAAAAACAATAACCAGTAACGTGAGCTTTATATGTCAATGTAAAATGTAAACAATAGAATGCAAATCAAGAAGTAAAACATGCAAGTATAATATCATAAGGTTTTATATTTATAGGTAAAGTAGCTTAATATTTCTTGAAAGTCAACTGAGAAAATTTAAAGTGATACTCAATAATACATAAAGTAACCACTATAAAAATTGTAAAGAAGTATAGGTAATAATTTAACAAAATAGAGAAAATTAAATCATAAAATTTACTGAAATTCAAAGGAAAGCAGAAAAATAAGAAAAGAAAACTAGAAAACAAATAGTAATATGGGAATTTAAAACAAAAAAGTGTTAATAATCACATCAAATGTAAATGCTCTTAACACCCCAGTTAAAACTTAAAGATTATTAGAGTATATAAAAAAGGAAAACTCAACTATATGGAGCCTAAAAAAGCAATAAAAATGACACATATTGCTTAAACGCAAAAAGATGAAAAATATGCCATTTCAAACTAGTCAGAGAGAACTGGGACAGCAATAATAATATCAGACAAAGCCAATTTCTAAGCAAAGAATATTACCAAGATAAAGAGTGTCATTTTGTAGACACAAAGGGTTTAATTCATAAAAAGTATATTGTAATTTTAAACTTTTATGCACCTAATAACGGAGGATCAAAATAAATGTATCAGAAATTGGTAGAATGTAAGGACGAATACATGTCTACTATTACGCAGATACTTTATATCCCTTTTGCAATAACTAATAAGGAAGAAAACTGAAACGCAATGAGGATGTAGAAGACACAAACACTACTGTCCATCCTGATCTGATTGATATTTATAGAACACTCCACCCAACACCAGCAGAATGAGCATTATTTTCAGTTGTATACAGCATATTCCCCAACAACAGCAGAATGTGCATTCTTTTCAAATGTATACAGAATATCACCCAACCCTGACTGCATTCTGGGCTGTTAAACAAGTCCTACCAAATTTAAAAGGACTCAAAATGTATAAAGCATGGAATTAAACAGTGGAATTAAATTATAAATTCAACAGTAATATAATATCTGGGAAAACCCAAATATAAAAGCTAAACAATACAATGACTCATGGATTGCAGGAGAAATAAAAATGGAATTTATGATATTTTTCTGTATTTTGAACTAAAAGAAAATGAAAACAGTCTCACAATTTGTAGGGGTTAGTTAATGCAATACTAAAGGAAAAAATTATAGCACTTAGTACCTGTAATAAAAAAAAGATATAAGGCCTCAAGTTAATGACTGTAGTTCAACTTTAATGAACTAGAAAACAAATGTAAAGGAAAACCAAAGTAAGCAGAAGAAAGGATACAATACAAATAAGAGTAAATATCCACAAAATAACAAACAGCTATAGAATAAAACTTTTTGGAAATGATTGACACTTTCATAATATGAATGGTGGTGATTATTTTGAGGATGTTTACATATGCCAAAAATTATTTAATTATTTACTTAACATCTGTTCATTTTTTCTTATGTTGATTTTGCATCAGTACGTCTCTAAAATGACCATGACATTATTTGTTTAAAGCCCTTTTTACTTAATATCTTAGTATCTAGTTTACTCCATAATTCCATGGCTTTACACCATCTAATGATTCTATGGAGAAGATTGAAAATAAATTTAATTATTGCTGATTTTAGATATTTTTTTACTCTGAACATTTTAGTATGTTAGAAAATATTCTATGAGTATCTCACAATTCTGCACACACTGTACGTTCTCTTTTTCAGACTCTTTTTAAAAGCCTATATAGACTGAACAGTCTTGGAACACAGATATAGGTGCCTCCCTATGGAGCAAAAAACAAGCATAAACTTCTTTTCTTTATAAATTACCCAGTCTCGGTTATTTATTTATAGCAAGACAAAATGGACTAGGGCAAGGAATATTGACAAACTATGAAATTCATCCAAGCTTCAGTGTATGGAATTTTTATTGGGCTTCTTTATGTAGGCATGACTGATTGATTGATTGATTGATTGCCACTGTTGTTGAACTCAGTTTTCAGCAACCCTCTTCCTAAAGATCATTATATCCTGTATCTCCAATGGTCCACCATGAGTGACCTCATTCGCATAAATTATTAAGTGTGGTCCGAGGGGCTCAGTATGAATAACGAAGACACTTCAATCACTCAGGAAATTTAAAGCATTTAGAAATTACTTCCAAGAGTCAGTGGTAAAGGAGAGTCCTCTATTTGGGCAAGAACAAATTATTCATGTCACACCAACTAAAAAATATAACTAATTTTTCCTAAATCAATTGTAAACAACAAATAAAATCCAGACCCCCCCCCAATCAACTGATCTCATTTTTATTGTTGTTGTTGTGCTTTTTTTTTTTTCTTTTCTTTTTTTGGGGGGAGGGGGAATGGAGTCTTCCTCTGTCACCTAGGCTGGAGTGCAATAGCATGATCTCGGCTTGCTGCAACCTCAGCCTCGGGGTGCAAATAATTCTCCCACCTCAGCCTCCAGAGCAACTGGAATTACAAGCACCCACCATCATGCCTGGCTAATTTTTGTATTTTTGTAGAGACAGAGTTGCACCATATTGGCCAGGCTGGTCCTGAACTCCTGACCTGAGGTGATCCACCCGCCTTGGCCTCCCAAAGTGCAGGGAATTTAGACACAATTGACCAGCATTAATGTGAAATAGTGATCCTGAGACTGACAGAATGGACTCTTTGTGGCAATAAGATACCAAATTACAAACAAGACCTAAGGCCTTGCAAGGCAAGGGTTAAATCACAGCTTACAAATCATAAAATCTCATTAAACTGGTTAACCTATTGTTAATCTGGTATAATGTGGCTTACTTCCAACCTGACCCTGGTATAGCATCACACAACAGATAGCACACCCATTATCTTAACCTAAGTGTTCCTTTGTACTGACTTGAGGTCTTTGGACAGTGCTTCACTCTTTTAACCAATTGCAAATTAAAGAATATCTGAATTCACCTATAAGCTGTAAGCCTCTACTTCAAGATGACACATCTTTTCAGGCCAAACTAACGTATACCTTCCATGTACTGACGTGATGTTACCTGCAATTACTATCTCCCTGAAATGTATAAAAACAAACTGTAACCTGACCACCTATGTGCACTTTGTCAGAACCTCATGAGGCTGTGTTCCGCAGGCCATGGTTACTTATTTTGGCTCAGAAAAAATTAGAGAATAAAATAAACATTAAAAATTATAGAGTTTTTTTCTCATTAAAATTGTTTTCATATTGCTATTTAGTGCATATTTAGAAAATCATTTTATCTTTCTTTCTTTCCTTTCATTCTTTCCTTTCTCCTTCCTTCCTTTCTTTATTTCTTCCTTTGTTTCACAGACAGAGTTTCTAATTTAAACTAGAAGCCAACATTTTGTGTATGTGTGTGCTGGCAACTATTTCTCAGCAATTAGGATAATTGATGAGTGGTAGAATTAGGACCATATCTCCCTTTCATAAACTGGATACTAGAATATTAGACATCCACAAGTATCATTTCCCCAATAGCTGCTCAAGAATCTCATTCAGTACATAAAAACACATTTAACCTATCTGTGAGAATGTTTTGTGTGCTGCAGAAGACCTGATTTGGAAGACACTATGTGAAAATTTACTGTAAATTTTTGGTTCTTGGCAGTACTGATACTAAACAGAAAGAAGGGCTGCAACACAATAGGATGGACATGTTTGTTCCTCCCCTACACACTTCCTGATATTAATTGGACAGACTTTATGAGTAAGTAAATTAAGATAGCCTACTCCACTAGAAATATAATTGGCACCTTTCTTATAGTTTCTTTCCTTTTCTCTTCTTTTTTAAATGTACCCTCCTCTGCCTTCGTCTTCATTAGCCCCTCATTAAAATGCAAATGCCTTTGGTAAAGATCAATGCTTACATAAATTTATATCTGAGATGCTTAAGCTGGTAAGAATATGAAAGAAAAAAAAATTGGGCAAAGTTAGGCAATGCATAGCTAGAATAAGATATAGGTAAAAGAATAAAGGTAAGAGGAGAAACCCATGGAAGTATTTCAGAGTAGTCAAAGAGGAAGATTTTTGAAAAAGAACCAAAGACAGACTCTTTTTACGTTCCCTAAGATGGTTTTGTCAAATGAATTTATGTAGTATGGCTTTGCTTCTCTTATTTTAGGTTGTTGGCTCTGTTAAAATAAAAACTTCAGACAAATTAAATTTAATGGAGTTTAATTTAGCAAATAAAATGATTTGTGAATTGGGCAGTCCTCAGAATCAGAGCAGATCCTGCAATGCTGCGTGGTTGGGGAGAATTTATGGGCAGAGAAAGAAAGGTACAGAATCTGCTGTATTGGTTAGAGCTCAGTGTCAGTCTTATTTGAACACAGGTTGAACAACTGGCTGCTTGTGATTGGCTGAAAGCTATGATTGGTACAAGACTAGGTTACAATTTGTTTATCCATCCAGTTAGGTTATAGTTCATAATGTTCAAAGAGACCTTTAGGCCAAATTTAAAATATGTAAGGAGACAACGTTAGGCTAAACTTAATTTAACAGCTGTTAGTTTGTGATAAAGCTGTCAGCATTGAGAAAAACTAGTTCGACTCAACAAAAAGAACAAACATAAGCTGAAGAAGCCTAGCCCATCGAAATCTATTAGACAGGGTTATGAGATACATTCATATAAGAAAAAAAAAGTTATTGATTTAATTTAAAATATAGGGAAATCTTGAATTGATACATGAATTTTGAATTTTGAAGAGTAAAGAATAGCAATGTATGCACATTATCAAGTTACTTAAATATCTCAGGCTAACATCTTACTCATCAAGAATTTTCTGCTAAAATGTGAATGTTGCTGTTGCTTTTCCCCTCACACTGAAGTCAAAACATCTAGAATCAAGTCCTGGCTCTGTTATTTACTATCTCTCACATATTAGAAGCGATTGCTTATATCAGCTGACCTGCAGTTTCCTCTTCTATAAAAGGAAAATAATCAATTACTACATATATGATAAGATGATAAAATAATAATGATAGATAATGAATGTGAATTGTAAAGTGTTCTGGAAAAGACCATTTTTGCAGAGAATCAAATTATAAGATTTCTGGGAATGGAGAGCACCTGATTGCATTCATCCTCATATGTCCCAGAAAGGCATTCTGGACATTTGGAAATAATATATGTACACTATAGATGCTACATATAGCCAGAGTATTCTTAAGAAGAAATAAAAATTTCAAATATTTTAAAATGTATTACCTACACTTCAGCCTCTTTTAATGATCAGATTGAAGAAGCAAGCCCTACGTGCTGGTACTGGTGACAATACCCAATTGTACACAACCCTTTCGACTTTCCATTCAGTGAAGTCATTTTTTGAGATTGAAATTAGCCATCGGCAGATTATTTATATCAGAACAATCTGTAAACTTTGACATTTAGTGACTCCTATATTCCATCCCCCAACATTTACCATCCTACCTCTGCATATATTCCAAATGGCAGGAAGAAGTAAATTGCAGATGTCCAATGACAGGAAGGAGGTTCCATTGTGTATCTGGTAATCATGTCTTTGCTGAGATTGTACGTGATTTGGAGAAGCCTTATTTTCTAGGGAAGAAATGATATAATTGAAGAGAAGTAGGCTGAGGAATCTAGGTAAAATGAACAATGTGAATCTAGGTAAAATGAACAAATGTTCCTAAGCCAGACATTTGCAGATACTTTTGAGTGAGAGTCATTAGAATAGTTGGCTTTAGTGGATGGTGCAATTAATATTCATTCTATATATAGGAATTAATATTCATTCTATATACAGGAAAAACATTGTGTGTGTGTGTGTGTGTGTGTGTTTATAATATAATTCAGGCTAGTAGGAGTAAAGTCTTGAATTCTAGGCTGAGACCTTTATGTAAACTAGTAGAGGGTGTGAGAACATGTAAAGCATGCAATAATTTTGGAATAAAAATAAAACGATCTCATCTGTGCAACTAGAAGAATAATTTAAATGGGCACTGTATTAGAAGCTGACACCAGTTGAGAGAATGTTGTGATAATCCAGTTTTGAAGCCACATCAAGTCTTTTGTAAGTTCAGCTAGTATAAAAATGCATGCAGGAAAGAAGGAAGGCAGGAAGACAAGAAGGAAGGAAATAAAAAGTCCAACCTTGAATGTAAAGCGTCTGAACTACTAGTTCTCCTTATAGAAATCAGAGAGCACAGTTTTTTTTTTCTCAGTAACACCTGTTATCTTTACAAACGTTCTTTTTAACAGAAGATCTTGAAAGGTTTTTTATTTTTTTATTTTTTTAATTGAGGCAGGATTTTGCTTTGTCACCCAGGGTGCAGGGCAGTGGAGCGATCACAGCTCCTTGTAACCTTTAACTCCTGAACTCAAGTGATCCTCCTGCCTTAGTCTCTAGAGTAGCTAGAACTACAGGCATGTGCCACCATGCTTGGCTAATGTTTTCATTTTAATTTTTGTACAAATGGAGTCTCACTATGTTGTCCAGGCTGATGTCAAACTTTTGACCTCAAGTGATCTCCCCACCTCGACCTCCCAAAGTGCTAGAATTACAAGTATGAGTCACCATGCCAAGCTAAAAGTTTTCTTTTTCAGGTAGAAAATATGTCGATTTAAAAAATGGTCTAAAAGAAGCTTGTTACCTTGAGAGATAATATTCACCACTGTTAGGCCGGGCGCGGTGGCTCAAGCCTGTAATCCCAGCACTTTGGGAGGCCGAGACGGGCGGATCACAAGGTCAGGAAATCGAGACCATCCTGGCTAACATGGTGAAACCCCGTCTCTACTAAAAAAAAATACAAAAAAACTAGCCGGGCGAGGTGGCGGGCGCCTGTAGTCCCAGCTACTCGGGAGGCTGAGGCAGGAGAATGGCGTAAACCCGGGAGGCGGAGCTTGCAGTGAGCTGAGATCCGGCCACTGCACTCCAGCCTGGGCGACAGAGCGAGACTCCGTCTCAAAAAAAAAAAAAAAAAAAAAAAAAAAAATATTCACCACTGATGAAAGCACATGTGTGTTTATTCTTCTGGTAGAGGCAAATAAGGACTGAGTAGAATTTTGAGCCTGTCAAATCAATCCCTCTCCTTTCTTACCTCACTAGTTTGCTTTCATTTTCTAAAATAATAGATTTTGAATATCACATTTCATTACCATTGCTCTCAAAATTCACTTACTATTTATTGATTAATCACTGCTGTTTGGTATGTTTTATACAAAGCATCTGTTTTTCCAGAACCTGCAGAACTGTATTTTCAATTTATAACATTTTGTGTTTTCTAACAAAAACTCAGTTTATCATATAATTTTGATAGTTTTGTATTTCTATACTCTGTTTAACATAAAATATAATATATAATTAAGGGCCAAAATATCAGTAGACATCATCTAATTCTACCTTATTTTATAAATTAAAAAATTCTGAGATGTTAGTTTACTTGGTAGGGTCACATAGCTCATTAATGGAAATTCAACATTCTTATTTTTTGTTCACAGTTAATGATAAATCCTAGTTTATTTTTAGTTTTAAGTTATTGATTTGTGTTCCTTGTATATGTGTGTGATCTCCACTTATTTTAATGTGGATTTCAAATTGCAGAGTTTACTTTTCAACCCTCATAAAGAGACATTGAAAGTCACCATGTAGTCAGAATACAACGTAATCAAAACTTTTCATTTTAAATTGACTCCAATTCTAACTATAACCTAAAATTGCAAAACATAGTCAAGAAGTGATCTTTGCCACTCATATCAGAGATCCAAATGGCCCTGCAGATGTGAAACTGTCTGTTCCTATGGGAGAACAGCTGGAATCAGTTAATGATTTGAGTCAGCATGAGCTGACACACTAGACTAGAAAGTTTTATCTCCACGGTAGAGAACTGTAGGAAAACAAGCAGAGAGCCAGATTGTTGCAGGAATGGCCTCATGAGGGACACAGCTGTAAGCATAATTAAGCCTATCTCCCACTGGCAAGTGGAAGTGTTGTTTACTCTTGTACATATGAAACTCAGTCATCAGCAGGCCAGTCTTCAATCCTATCCCTACTGTGATAGAGAACCAATTCACTCAGGACAGATACCCTAAAGAGACTAATAAGAATCACCTTTGTTTAGGAATTGCAAGAGGCTGGTATGAGAGAAACACGAGATTTTTCTTGGTGATCTTTGTTTTCCTTTTTTCTTATATGGCCAGTAGTTATTTAGAGTTTAAAAGATGAAGAATTGGAGATATATTTACCACCTTACACAGTTTTGGGTATAAGTAATTTTTTTTTTTAAATGGCTAAACTGGGGAGTGTGATGGCATGGTTGAATAACCTGACAATGAGATTAGATACTTAATTAAACTAGAGATAAACTTTAACACTAGTTTGAGTTTGGAACTCCTTATTTTAAATACAAAATCATCATCTAATTACTACAATATATAGGAATATATAGAAATATATATAGAAAATAAAGTTTATCCTCAGAATTACTTCAAAATTTTATAATTATACCTACCAGGAATGATTAAATGAGGGTAGGATATGTATTTCCCAGAATCTTTTATTTAGCCAAGTTCTCACTAATAACTGTTAGAGAAGTAAAAGGTGATATTACAGTTGGTGATGAGATGGGAAAATTTATTTTTACTATTCTCGTCTCCTGTTCCCAGCAACACAGAGCAGTAATATGAGGGATAAACACACACACACACACACACACACACACACACACACACACACACACAGAGAGAGAGAGCGTGCAAACAGCAAAGGTGACGGTAGTGCATTTATTCATTTAACAAATATTCACTGAACATGTACTCTGTTCCAGGCATCATTCTTCTTGGTGCTAAAAGATATAAAAATGAACAATAGAAAATGTCCCTGCCCTCATTTAACACTGATGGATTACTCACACAAGTAAGTAAGATTATGGATGTGAAGGGAATAAATAAAGATAATAATATGGTTGTCATCAAAGTAATAACAGTCCTTGATGAATGAAAAGCTATCTTTTTATTTATAATACAGAACATTACAGAGTTTCATTGCCACTATCCCAACTGTCACTATCACCACCATTACTACTACTGCTATCAACAAGCTTTTTCTATATGGGCCAGCCATTATGCCAAGCAATTAACATGTACTGAATTCAAATAAAACCAGAAAATAATTTCTGTTAATACCATCATCTTATAGATGGAAAATTAAGGCACAGAGAAATAAAATCATTTATCCAATGATTCGGTAGAGCTTAAATATTTCAAATGTGGTAGAGCTGTAAACAAAATACAAGATCGCCCAATTCCAGAATCCATGCTCCTCTCTATTCCATTCTACTGAATTGACAGATATGTGCTGATTTTTTAAATAAATAAATGCATGAGTACGACCCCCAACAAAGTATCTATCTTTCTGATTGTGAGTCAAATACTTCTTTCTCGTAAGTTAGAAAATATTATTTCTATTATTTATATATTTCTATTATTCTTGACCACCTTTAAGGTGATGATGCCTGTGAAGACAGATTTTGATTATGGAATAAGCCTAAGAACTGACAGAATCTAAACTCGGTTCAAAGAAACTGTCAAAGGTTCTTCTGACTCTTCTACAGAGACTCTTCAAACATGTGTAAGAGTGTTCTCATTGTGCTCTCATTACTTGAGGGCATAAATTTTGCAAATCTGGGCATAGTTTCTCTAGAGAATGGACTAAATGGGGTTGTAAATGAATAATGTTGGATGAATAAATTAACAAATACTGAGTACAATTAATGAACTTTATTCAACTGAAGTGGCAACTCATTTTACTCAATAAGCTTGGCAAACTCATCACATTGGTGCTTCTTTCCTCATCTTTGGTAAAGATAAGACCAAAGTTGGCATTAGGACAGATTTGTGACTATCCGTCTGGGCTAATGTTCAAGCAGACTCACTGCAGAGAGAAAAAAGTGATTATGTAATTGAATGGGTAAGTTGACATGTTTAAACTAATGCAGGACTGGAGTTTTAAAAATTCTACAAAAAGTAACAACTTTTTCCAATCATCAAAATAGTTTCAGATGCAAGAAAGGCCCGTTAGAAATATTGGTTTAAAGTTTGGTTCCATTTTATCTATTCCACCCAGCATGTGTTTCCTTTTCACATGAATCTTATATGAATATAAACCTTTCCTTTACTGACTGTGGCCCCTTTGGCATTCTGGGTATTTCATGACTTCTCTCCGTAATACTTTGAAAATCTTTACAGAGAGTAAAAGTCAGAGCTGGGACTTCCTCTGTATCATTTCCATCATGAGATGTACAATCGTTCTTGTCCGTAATTCTTATACTATTACAAATTCTGAATAGATTGCCATTACATGTCGTTCTTCACTTTTGTCATTTTTGTCTGAATCAATATTGCATGTTCCTTTTCAGGAGCTTAGTTTACTTTTATTCTGTAAAAAATCATACATACATATGGAAATTTTATATCTTACACAACAATATTCATTGACAGAACATTATCCTTAAAATACTTGATTGGATGAATGGAGGAAAGAAGATGTCTGACAATTATATGGCCCATCCAAGGACTGTCCATAAAATAAATAGTGTACTTTATTTCAAAATGATGTACAGGAAAGAAATACCTGCAGACATTTTAGTCTATTTAAATATAGAACCTGTGATTCAGTGATGTCTATTTTTTCTCATTTTATTTTTATTTTGCTTTTTTAATAAAGTTATTTTATTAAAAATAAGTATAATATATTTATATAATTATCAACACTTTAATATCTTTACAAATAATAGTTAATTACTTACAGGCATAAAATAAGCAATTTCTTCTTCTTCTTCCTCTTCTTCCTCCTTTTCTTCTTCTTCCTCCTTTTCTTCTTCTTCTTCTCCTTCTTCTTCTTCTTCTTCTTCTTCTTCTTCTTCTTCTTCTTCTTCTTCTTCTTCTTCTTCTTCTTCTTCTTCTTCTTCTTCTTCTTCCTCTTCTTCTTCTCCTCCTCCTCCTCCTCCTCCTCCTCCTCCTCCTCCTTCTTCCCCCTCCCCTTCCCCTTCTCCTTTCTTCCCCTTCTCCTTCTTCTTCTTCTTCCTCTTCTTCTTGAGATGGAGTCTCGCTCTGTCGCCCAGGCTGGAGTGCAGTGGCGCGATCTCAGCTCACTGCAACTTCCAATTCCTGGGTTCAAGCTACTCTTCTGCCTCAGTCTCCCAAGGAGCTGGGACTATAGGCGCATGCCACCACGTCTGGCTAATTTTTGTATTTTTAATAGAAATGGGGTTTCACCATATTGGCCAGGCTGGTCTCAAACTCCTGATCTGCCCATCTCGGCCTCCCAAGTGCTGGGATTACAGGGGTAAACCACCATGCCCAGCCAAAATAAGCAATTTCTATCATGGCAAAGTATTTTTCTTTTAATAAATCAATGGAAAAGAAAACATACAGATAGACTTGTGTAGGAGAAAAAATTATACTATGTATATGCATTCAAATATGTCAAGACAGGTGACTAGTACATAAATAACAACACCTTTTTCTTAAGAACTGGAAAACATTAAAAACAAGTATGTTGGTATTGGTGTCTGACTGCCTCTTTACTTGGAAAATATACCTACAGAAAGAATATGTGATTTTTGAGCTCAAATATATATGAAAATTAAGAGATAAGATATAAAGCAGGTTAGTGAAGGTGTACAAAAATAAAATGCCTCCATAAATTTGCATGCCAATTTTGTATATTTACAAAATAATCTCACATGTGTTAGCTTATTTGATATGAGGAACAAATTTTTGAAGTAGCCCATGTTACCCATGAGAAAAATGCAATTTAGGGAGGCTGCGACTAGCCAGAGGTGACACAAGCCATGGCAAAATGCAAATTTGAATTTGGATTTTCTGATTTATGGCCAATGCACTTTGAGGCATTCTTTCAACTGCCATCTCCAGTTGATTGGCAGTGATGCATGAATGCTATATACAAAGGATTTCAAGACCTTCTCTGTACTCATTGGGAAAGGGTGCTGTGATTAATACAGATGTGAACATGAACTAGGAGTTTAAATGGCAGTATAAATACTATGAAGTTTTTATTGTATTTCTAAATGTTTCTTTAGTTCAACTTGAAGACTATTGCAGTGAAATCTCTGAAGCAACCTTGTCTAGACATATATATGCATTTCTCATATCCTTTTCTTTGCCTTAATACTAACTAGGCCAATTAACTCAATTTGTCATCAATATATAATTGTTATATTTTTACAGTTGTTAAAAACAATAGATTTTTGTTTTGCATTGTTTGCTTTTAAACACGTTTTTATCATTTCTGACTGTAACACATCGGCTCGTTTGTCAAGACTCAATTTGCATCCCACCTCTCCAATAAAATGCTTTCCTTTATTTTCCCCCTTGAAAACATTTAGTTCTCTCTTCTCCTTGTCTGTAACACAATGAAGTTTTCCTTCTTGCTTACAAAAGTGTCTGGTAATGTCCATGCAGATGAACACTGTTCCAGCAGCCATTCAGAAACCAGGTTCTTTCCAAAAGGTGGCTTTGCCATCTTTCAGTTATCTTGAGTCCTAGACTGGAATTTCTGCATTAAATTCATTCCTGACTGCCACACATGCCAGTATCGCTCTTTTTTTTTTTTTTTTTTTTCCTAGTTGAAATTTAAATTCTGGGGATATCTTCTCACACCATGTATTTCAGGTAGAATTTTTTGTCACAGTAACTCAGTAGCTGGGATTTTGTCCCAGTCTTGGGTGGAGATAACTCCTTCAAAGGTCTGCATCCTTTAGCAAAAGTAATTGGTTTAGAACAATAAAATAATCTCACCAGGATTATTGTTCCCCCAGTGATGAAAAGATGTCAGTTTGGAGATTCTTAAACTATTATGGTAAAGCTGTTTACAGGAGGAGATGGTGAATCCAAATCAAAAAAATGTAGAGGGAGACAGAGAAAGAAAAAGATGCTGGACAACACAGAAAGAAAGGTCTTTGACAAGAGTGTCTGAGTCTCTGGATTCAGTCAAAGTGATCTCTAACTTTTTATTTAGATAAGAAAGTTTATCCACTTCCTTTAAAAAAGATTAGGTATCAAAAGCAACTATATGGGTATTTACTAAACTGTTTCCTTCTGTATTAGTACTAGTTCTTTGGTGACCTCTACTAATTGGTGGACTCTTAATAATGACATAAATCCTGTAGAAGCGCTTGAAGCCTGACTCAACCACACCCAGTTTGAATAAATGTTATGATAATTCAAAGTCATTTATTTTTTTAAAAATTAAAGGTTCTAAAGAGTCTTGAAGGAAATTAAAACAAAAAGAAAAAGATGATTCTTTCAAGAAGAAATTGGTTAATCTCCTCAATAACCACGTTTCAAAAAACTCTGAGGTAAAAATCAGGTTTTCAGCAAATGTTATCTCATTTAATGATTAAATGTTGGTTATGTATATATGCGAAGTTAACAATTTATTCTTCTCTTGGTTTATTTTTTATTTTGGACAGGGAGAACGAGAAGAAAAGATAATTTAAAAAGTTTGAAGATCTACATTTCCAGGCAAATGTCAATTTCTTCTTAATTTGGTATTTAACAGTAAAGGCACTAGGCTCAATTTGTGTGCAAAAATTCTTGAGCCTTAAAATCTAATGAAATTTGTCCGGCTAGATTTCAGGCATCCTTGATACCTATAACTCCTTTCTTCTTTCAGATTTCTTCTTTAAAAAAATGGAAATGTTGGCCGGGCACGGTGGCTCGTGCCTGTAATGCCAGCACTTTTGGAATCTGTGATGGTTGGATCACGAGGTCAGGAGTTTGAGACCAACTTGACCAATATGGTGAAACCCTGTCTCTATGAAAAATACAAAAATTAGCCCAGCATGGTGGCACACGCCTGTAGTTCCAGCTACTCAGGAGGCTGAAACAGAAGAGTCGCTTGAACCAAGGAGGAGGAGATTGCAGTAAGCTGAGATTACACCACTGCACTCCAGCCTGGGTAACAGAGGGAGACTCTGTCTCAAAAAGAAAAATAAATGTCTAAGAAATGTCTATCCTGATTTCATGCCATCATGAAATTATTTTAGAAGCATAAAACTTTTATCGTATCCCAGGTTCACAGCTGAAACAGAATTTTTTCTCAGGATGAATCATATCAAACTCACCCATACCTGATTTAGATAAGATTTGGGAAAGAGTTAAGACTTTTGGGTTTGTTGAGATGGGTGAATATATTTTGCAATACGATGATGTGATGGACAAATAAGACAGTCACCTACAAGTCAAGGAGAGAAGCCTGGAACAGATCCTTTACTTATGAACCACAGAGAGAACCAACTGTTGACTAAACAATTCCCAAGAACAATACAGAAAACTTTAAAAAGCAGGATATAGTGGACTTCTGACAACAGAGGGAAAGGAGAATAATGAGAGAAGATGAGGCAAGAGGGGATCTAGACAGTGGAGGGCCTAAAAAAGATGTTAAACATTTAAGTGTTATCCTTGGTGAACTAAGAAACCATTTATAAGATTGGTGTTTTCAAAGAAACATGATTTAATGCTGAGTATAGGTTAGAGAAATATAAGAGCAGATATGAAGTGGTAAGTAGAAGACCTCTATAGCAGACCAAACAAGATAGTACTGATTGACAGTGGAGGTGTGAGGCAGAGGAGCATACTGTAATATCCAGGTATTGATAACAATTACTGCAATAGAGATCAAAGGATGGTAAAGAGGCATGTATATTTATGGAGCAGAGGAGCTCTGTTTCGCATGTATCTACCTTGATGTGCCTACAAAACAGCAGAGTGCCATTAGGCAACCAAATGAACATTGGAGTGTAAAACTCAGGAGAAGTATCAGGGCTAGAGAAAGATTTTCATCAATTGAAAGGTAATTATGACAATGGAGACTAATATCGTTTAGCAAGTGTAGATGTAAAAGGAGTACTTAACTTTTTAAGAGTTCCTTATTAAACTGTAGATTTTCAGTCTCATAATGCCTAAAGACTCTTCTCTTACAAATGCTTTAATTATAATAAATAAAATACATTAAATTTAAAAACAAGCCAATTGTATTGCAATGTGTACTGTCAAAAATATTTTTTAAACAAATTTGCAATATAGTCAATGTATGTGCTTCTTCATTGACACATTTAATATCAAGATGTATCTGATGTTTGATTACAATCAGCCACTTAGGAGGCTGAGGCAGGGGGATTGCTTGAGCCCAGGAGTTTGAGGCTGCAGTAAGCTATGATTGAACCACCGCACTCCACCCTGGGCAACCAAGCAGGACACTCACCTCCTAAAAAAAAGTATGTCAATTTCAAATTTGGATAGCGCTAAATAATATTTTGAGATTCTTGAAACAATTATAATGTGATATATCACATTGTGATTGTGATATGTAATTATATGAAATTATCGCTTATTTTACTCATGACAAATTTTCATGCATTGTTAATACTAATGTATTTTGTAGCCTACATTTAAAGAAAAAGGTACATTTTAACTGGAGGCTAATGGAAAGTTTTTTGTTTTGTTTGTTTTTGTTTTTCCCACCTGAGGTCGTGGGGCTTCTGTCCACAAGTACTCAATTCTATGGAATTCAAAATAGATTATGTAAAATGGAGGTATACAGCATAGTTCTGAGTTTTCCCTACATAGTCTAACAAGGAATAGGTAAAGGGGAAAAGAAAAAGTCAAAGGAGACATAACAAATCACTAGTGCATTAAGAGTAAAGCTAAAGGAAGACGCTTTATGGAAGACAAGGGAAGAAAGTACTTTTAAGGGAAATAAAAGTCAAAATGTATTGGATTGCAGCTTTGGAATTTGGAAAAAAAGTGGATCTTGCTTTGTGATGCTCTAGGTATATGAATTTACACTATGTTATTTAAATCCTTTAAGCCTCAGTTTCTTCTTGTGAAAGGATAAATTGACTTTATTAAATTTTCCAACTCTTTAATTATTCCTATAGCCATGCCCTTTGAATTTTGGTTTTCAGGTTCTGCTTACTAAAGAGCTAGAGTCTTATTCCCCATATCTTGGACTTAGTCATGTGACTTGCTTTGGCTGAAAAAAGAAGTTTTAAGCTTAGCCCTTAGGAGGCATGACATATTACTTCCTTGGTTATACCACTACTATCACTGTTGCTGATGAAAGGTGTCCAGGTTATTGGGGTCTTGAACAAAGAATTAGACAAAACACACAAACAAAGCAAGGAAAGAATGAAGCAACAAAATCAGAGATTTATTGAAAATGAAGGTACACACCACAGGGTGGAAGTGGGCCAATCAAGTGGATCAACAGCTTAGTTACAGAATTTTCTGGGATATAAATACCCTCTAGAAGTTACCCATTGGTTACTTGGTGTACATCCTTTGTAAATGAAGCAGTGGCCAGCAATGGATCGGTCTGATTGGTTGTACAGAGCAATCAATCAGATGCTGAAGTGAAGTTACAAAGTTATACCCTATGTAAATGTCTGATTGGTTGTGGAAAGTGACCAAGCAGAGGCTGAAGTGAAGTTACAAAGTTATACTCTGTTGCAAATGAAGGCTTGGCCCATGACCAGCCTGACTGGTTGTGGGAAGGAACCAATCAGAAGTACTTTTAATTTTTCATCTGCCATACAGAAAAGAGGGGGGCATTGCAAACGGAGTAGCCTCTGGTCTTTTTTCTACTTGGGCTTGGAAAGTTGGAGTTTTCCTTTTGATTTAGTTCTAGAAAGTCAGCATGAATTGGCCTTTGGTTCCCTACCTCGAGACCCTAGTCTCCTGTCTCATCACCACAATAATATACTTCGAATAACTTGTTGGAAGAGGAAAGACATGTGGGCAGAACCAGGTCATCTCAGTTACCCCAGCGAAGGTGAATCTAGATGTTCCAATAACTAGTGGCTCTTCTTAGACATGAAAAAGTCCAGCCAAGATTAGTGCAACGGTATAGATAAGACTATAGCTTATTCCAGATGCTAGAGCAGTGAACATTTATTGTTGTGTACCGCTGAAGTTTTGGAGTCATTACACCGAATTATCATGGTAATAGATAATAGATATTAATTGATACAGCCTAAAAAACAGAAATAGTAGCAGTTTGAGACCAGCCTGGCCAACACAGTGAAACCCAGTCTCTGCTAAAAATACAAAAATTAGCTGGGCCCAGTGGTGGACACCTCCTGCAATCCCAGCTACTCTGGAGGCTGAGGCAGGAGAATCGCTTAAACCTGGGAGGTGGAAGTTGCAGTGAGCTGAGATGCTGCCATTGCACTCCAGTCTAGGTGACAAAAACAAAACTCTGTCTCAAAAAAAAAAAAAGAAAAAATATACAGAGTTGATTCTTGAATAACATGGGTTTTACCATGTGGGTCAACTTATATGTGAGTTTTCTTCAGCCTCTGCTACCCCTGTGACACTAAGACATACTTCTCTTCCCCTTTCTCTTAGCTTACTCAATATGAAGATGATGAGAATGAAGACCTTTATGATGATCCAGTTCCATTTAATGAAGAGAAACTATATTTTCTCTTCCTTATGAATTTCCTAATATCATTTTCTTTTCTCTGGCTTACTTTATTGTAGGAATACAATATATAATACAGTTAGCATACAGAATGCGTGGGAAGTGACTGTTTGTGTCATTTGTAAAGCCTCTGGTCAAGAGTAGGCTGTTAGTTGTTCAGTTTTAGGGCAGTCAAAAATTATACATGGATTTTTGACTACACAGGAGGTTGTCACCCCTAACTCCTCTGTTGTTCAAAAGTCACATATACATTTTAGAAGAGATTGAGAAACTGTCCAGATTCAAAAGAAAGATAGGTAGATAGGTAGTT
The DNA here is from genome assembly GCF_037993035.2 of Macaca fascicularis. Lineage (NCBI taxonomy): Eukaryota > Metazoa > Chordata > Mammalia > Primates > Cercopithecidae > Macaca > Macaca fascicularis. The sequence goes on from NC_088388.1 coordinate 27,772,779, forward strand.
GTAATAAATGCTGTTTGAATGACAAGCAAAAGAACACTTAAATATACTAGTATCAATCTGATGGTCCCTTTTATTTTAGAACAATATTAATGTAGTAGTGATAGCAAACAAGAAAAAAAAAAAGCAACCTGTTCAGAGGAGTTTTGGAATGAATAAGAGATGAAAGGAAAGCTGAATGCTAATAATAACTATGGCTAACATTTACTTAGCACTTAACTGTATTCCAGGTACAATACTAGGTATTTCATATACATGTCCTTTAATTCTTAAACAAGGTGAATTTACCAACCTACTTTACATCTAGCATGGAATAAAAGCACAGGTTAAAATTTTTATTTGGAAGGAAAAATTTCTGTAACTTTCAAACAAAATACCTTATTTGACCTTTCTGACAAGGAAAGAGTAGTTCAGTATATTTCTCAGGAGGTATCATTTATGTAGTTGCCACTCCATCGGACGCATCTTGTATTTTTCCTTGAAAGGTTTTTCAAAAAGAAGTTGTGCAGTATTGCATTCTAGCGACACTGAAATGAAGCACTATAAATCTTCAAATGTTTATTTAGGCATTTGCATCCATAGCTTTAGCTACTTGGCAGAGAATCTAGAGGAGCAAAATGTGAAACTAGGCTGGTAAAAAGGCCAAGATGCAAGTGCCAGTCAAAATGAGCTGTGTGTTAGAATTTTTGCACCAAGTTTAGGCCCTATGCCTCAGTTTCTTCAACCTTAAATTCAAATATTAATACTATTTCTGTATAAGGTTCTCATGAGAATTAAGTGAAATTCTACATGTGAATGCATAATAAAGTGTCTAATACATAGATAATTATTTTTTGAAGAGTAATCATGGTACCCATGATGAATAGTATAATTGTAAATAGTTAATAAAATAAGATTAATATTCAATTTACTAATAGCATGTGTTTAGGCATTATTGCCAAAATTTTAATACAAAGAGTGGATGCACACATATTAGTTCTATGAGAAAGCCTAAATCTTTAATTCTATTGAGGAATAATTAATTTAGAAACATGAATATAGTATGAAGACTCAGGAATAAAGGATTCTATTGCCAGATTTGTGAGTATCTTTGTGACCTTAGGCATTGCCTGTTGCTTTTGTAACCAAGATTCAATTCCTTCTTTTATAACATGAAGTAGGTAGATTCTAACTTTCTTTTATGATAAAAAATTCTTTGATTTCTGTCAACTTTGAATTTAGCATTCAGAAAGAATACTGGCCACTGTAGTCTGTACTCAGAACAGGAAAATGAGAATGAATGTATAATTTAAAGTAGTGAAGGTACCTTCCTTTGACTTTGTCAGATCATTGGCTCTGGTTTGCTTCAGACATTACCTGCTACAGAGCCAAGACAATATCAGAAATTTATGAAAGAAATAACACATGTTCCAAGGACTGTTTCAGAGCGGCCCATTCATTTCCAAGTCTTTTATAAGAAGAGAAATAAAGCATTAAAATGGACAGCTTCTCCAGTGGTTCTCAAACAGGAAAATGTGGAAGTTTTAGGAAGGCTTCCAGCTTTTCTGTTTCACAGATTAAATTATGCAAATTAATGTAGGGCCAACACAGTGAGGGGGTGGTTGTGATATGGAGGCTTAGGGTCAGTGAAAGCAGCATCCCTGTAATCCGATGCCAAAAGATCTGCACAAGGGATCCTCTTCTAGTGAGGGGTAGTTCCTGAAATGAAACCCTGCCTAACTGGCAGCAAAGACTTTCATAGAAAGACTTTCGTAGAAATGGAAGGAGTAAGGTACGTGAATCCAGAACGTTACCCTCTGTGACTGTGTCTGTTATGGACAGGTACATTGCGCTCTCATCTATGGTCCATAGGTAACCAGCAGGCACTTAGTGTCTTCCTTGATGAATTAATAACTGATCCAAAATTCGGAGTCTTTTTTCTTAATTACACATGTACATGTCAACACCTGTGCGTGTATGTGTGTGTGTATGTCATAAAGATGACATTCTTCTTCATTTTAATGCATTACTCAGATATCTTACTGGGGACATTTTATTTTATTTTATATTACATTGGTAAGAAAAAGGGAGTTTACTGATACAAATTTATCAAGTCCTGCATTTTAGGCTCTACCACAAATCCTGACTGCCTTGTAAGACTGAACAGTACAGGTGCAAATTCAGATGCTTAGAAATCCTGTAATAGTCAAGAAGAGAGAGGTTTTGCAATTAAGATATTATCAATAATGTTTCATAGTCATGTTTCACTGCAAGTTTTAGCTGTGATTCTCTTTCATTTAATTGACATATTTAAAAAATATTTTCATTTTGCCTTTTTAACTTGTGTGGTTATCAATTTTGTTGTTATTTTGTTTCTCTCTATGCCTGTTATCTCACATTTCTTCTTTTCCTAATAGTAGAAACAGACATGATAGGTGAACTATGGAGAATTTTGTCATGCTTAAGTGGATGTAAATCTTCTCAAGCTTCAGAATCACTGCATTTGAGCACTGTTTCTGTGTCCAATGCCCTTTCCCAGGCTCACATGTTTTTCACAATGCACTGAAAAAAAAAATCCTCCTGAAACTCCATTCGAGTTATTCTTGAAATATAACCACAGTGCATTGTATTGCATTACATACTTCGTTGGGTTGGTATTTGTTTCAGTTATTTTTGTTGCATAAAAAATTACTTTAAATTCAGTGTCATAAACAATCATTTTGTTGTGTTCAATGATTCTACGGATGCGGATTTCAGAAAGGATGCAGCAAAGATGCTGTCTTTCTATATGATGTCTGTAGACTGAGCCAGGAAAACTTAAAATCTGGGACTGATTTGACACTTGAGGACAGTGAAATCATCTGAAGGCTCATTCATGCACAAGTCTAATAAACTGTCCTTGATGTTTTAATCTCTTAGACTAAATTGTTCTCTTCAGTAATATGGGGATAATTTTAGTACCTAATTCAGATTTCTTATAAGATATATATATATATATGAATGTGAGTAGGCCGGTAGCTAGGTGCATGTGTCCCTCTACAAAATTATATGAACCAATGAGACGAAGGTTTATTTTATTTACATATGTAATCATAAAATAGTATGACCCATAGTAAGTGCTCCTTGAATATTTCATGTGAAAGAATGCAGAGAAAGTTTTTCTCAAGGGGTCCCATGTAAAGAAAAAGCTCAAAAATAATGTTTTTGTTTGAAAAAAGATTATTGGACTCCGTCTGGTAGAGCATAATGGTTTTGAGCACAGACACTGAAAATATAGTATCTAAATTCTAATGCCAGCTCCACTATATGCAAACAGTGGGCCTGGCTTTAGTTTTCTTATATGTAAACCACAATGATTTAAAACAATAGTTCCTATTCCTTAGCATTATTATGAGGTTTACATTCATCCATTGAGTTAATGATGTATGAACTGCTAGACCAGATTTGGAATCACTGCTAGATATCTCACAGGGTGCCTTTGACTACAGGTCAGGGATTTGGAAATGGGTTTCTACGGGAAAATAACTAAAGCCTGGCAATCCTGGAGACCAAGAAAAATAGGTGGCTATATCAGAACCCAATGGATTATAAGCTAGATGCTTAAAATGTGTATTTTCCTACTCTTAGCATGGATTTCTCTTTAATTCTCCCTTAGACTTTATTTAGGGAAGCCTTTTGAAGACCTCTCTCAGCTGTCAGAAATGAAAGATCTTTCAAGTATTAAAAAGGAAAATGCTCTCCACACTTCTTCTCTTGTATTCTGTTTGATTTAAGTATGTTTTGATAATCGGAAGAGAACCCCAAGAAGTGAAAATCCAAACAGAACAGAACTAGGAGTAAGTAGATCTACTGCTCTCCATTTGAAAATTATTTTTAATGTTAACCTTGAAAATGCTGAATTCAATTCTTTTAAACTAGATGAAATTTCTTTCTAGCTTTGTACATGGAAGTCATGTCGATCACCTTCCCGTCATCCCTACAAAAACTGCTTTCCATGAGTCAGTTTTGGAGGTTGAGTTTAGATAGGGACATAAAGTAATCTAATTAAACTAATTGAAAGTGATATATAAAATTTTTAACCTTCCAGAGACATTTCAATTTTAAATGAGGTAGTTTATTAAAAGTAATGAATCTCTAGTTGATGAAATGTCAGGTTGTAAAATAAAAGAACAATGAGAAAACCTAATACCTATTGAAAGTACACCATGTACCAGGATTTTACATATAACTATTTTTAAAATACCTATTTTTACATATAACTTTTTAAAAAGTTACATATAAAAGTTACATAGAACTATTTTAAAAATAATGAAATAAAAATAATATATAAAAATTAATGCTTTATATAATAAGTATATATTTTTGTTTAAAAGATTTTTTAAAAGCTCATAGCATTTCTCACATTTGACCAAGTCGCATAGCTAATATTGCAAAGAACTTGCTATTGAAACTTCATTTGTGCAAAGGACCACTCTAGTGCCATATAACAATAGTCGTAGCACCAGTAACTTCTTCATTCTGAGTCCCACAATAATTGGTTGGAAAAATGCCAAGTAAAAAGTTTGGTGCATCTAAATTCATTACATAAGACTATATTTTGATTGATAAAGGCATACTATAAGTTTCACAAGTATAACGAGGTGTGTAGAATTTTTAATAATGTGAATGTGTTAAACAGATAGGAAAATAGAGCCATTTTCATTGGGTTTATAGAATAAGGTCTGTTTTGTTGGTCTAATTGTCATGAATGGGTATCTTCTTATTTAAAACTCTTTTTGGAGGTAGGGAAAAGTTGCTAACTTTCCTTCAAAGGTAATAACTACTAAATGTATTTTCTTAACTCTGGAAACCTGTTGCCGTTCTAATACTCTATCAATACATGGCAAGATTATTCTAAGCAAATAACATAGGAACAGAAAACCAAACAACACATGTTCCCACCCATAAATGGGGGCTAAACATTGAGCACACATGGACTTAAAAATGGGAACGATAGACACAGAGGAGTACTAAAGTGAGGAAGGAGGGAAGTGGGTGTAGGCCAATAACCTATCTACTGGGTGCTGTGCTCCCTCCTTGTTTGATGGGACCACCTGTATCTCAAACCTCAGCATCATACAGTATACCCATGTAACAAACTGTACATGTACTCCCTGAATCCAAAATGAAAGAAAGAAAGAAAGAAAGAAAGAGAGAGAGAGAGAGAGAGAGAGAGACAGAAAGAAAGAAAGAAAGAAAGAAAGAAAGAAAGAAAGAAAGAAAGAAAGAAAGAAAGAAAGAAAGAAAGAAAGAAAGAAAGAGAAAGGAAGACAAAGAAAACAGAAAGACTACATGAAGAGATTTTTGAAGAACAGAGAATAAATAAATACATGCGTGGCAAGGCATGTGTGGTGTATTCATTCTCAGGATTTTTTGAAGACGTCTTTGCATTATTGCCTTGGTAATTATGGAAATAATGTTTTGCTTTATCAACATCTCTCTTTGTGTTGCATGAAATCCATATATATTTCCACTGACAGCTTCCTTCAGCATCAAAAAGTGATTTCTGTAACCACAATACATTTCCACAATTCCAGCATGCAACAATCAAATACCTGGACACACAACATTACATAAATACTGTGGAATGTTTGACTTCATGTCCTCTGATCAACATTTATTTTTTGCTTGTCAGAAGCTTTCGTTTTTATTCCAAATATTTAGGCATTCAGGGGTAGGAACAATTTTTTTAAAAGATGTCTTTCTCAAGGATGTTTTGTGATTTAAAACAATACACTTTCAGAAAGTTTCCCTGGCTAGCAGAAGCAAGAAAATTTGATAATTTATTTAATAGATAAAATCACTGCATCAAATAAGACATTGTGTAGTGATTATCAGTATTAAAATGTTAATTTGCATATTTTCACATATCTTTTACTCAATTGAAACAATGTGAAATTTCCTTGAAAATACTATGCTCCCTAGCTTCCAAGGTTTTTAAGAAGAGACACAGCCCTTTGTAGGGTACATAATTCACAGGTGACATTTTCTTCATTTGGTGCATTTGGCATTTCCTTAAAAGGAAATCTCATTAACATTTGTCAAATCTGTTTTGATATTCTATCTACCTGGTAAACTCTCTTATGGACTTGTTTATGCCTGTGGTTGTAAAATTGCAACATTGTTTTCCTGATCTTTACTATTTATCAATTATTTGAAAGTACTGGACTCAAAATTAGATGGGATACTTCTCATCAATTTACAGAAAATATGGTAAAATACACATTGTTCATTTGGGAGATCTCTCTCTTTGTGTGTTAGTGTTTAATATTAGTCCAACATTCAATGAAACATTTATTTTTACCTCCTGAATAGCTTATTTCACTGTATTTATTATTTCTATGTACAGGAAGGTCTTGGCTCTTTTATAAATCTGACGTAGTCTAGGTACTTTCCCCAGGCTCCACATCTTTAAATGTAAAAAATAATTATTCAGCATCATTAATATTTCAGCATCTGTGTTTATCACATGGAATCTGTGTTTTCTGTGCCATCCCACTTTCCAAGAGACTTTCTCAAACATCTGTCTCATTTTTATTGATTTTAGAGAATCCAAGTTAGAAATCAAGTATTTTTTCATTGTTGTAGTAGCTGCTAAAAGAAATAAATTTATGGCATTACCAAGAGAAAAGAGACCCAGGCAGCTGAAGTTTTCAATTTAGTTTCTTTTTTTTTTTTTTTTCAGTTTTACTTATTTATTTTTTAACTTTCATTTGGAAACAGATTTGTTTTCATACAGTAGAGCTACCTGACTTGCCTGAAGACACATCAAATCCCAAAGTGTAGTTAGTTATTCTCCATTTACTTGTCAATACATTGGGGCCATTTTATGTGTATTGCCTGTGGAAGTAAGTCAGACAAAAAGTCCTAACTTCTTGGACTGAATTACCATGTTGACTGATTTGTCTGATCGATTATATTAAAACAACCCAACCAGTGGAGTGTCTAAAAAATACAGAGGCATGAAATAATTCTAAACCTCTGACACCTATAATAGCAGCCTGCTGCATTTAAAAGTTAAACTCAGACACAAAAGGAAATACAGATTCTCAACACAAAAACATCAATTATCTAATAAATTGTATTTGTTGAAATAGCCATTTTCCTTTCAGTCTTCTGAATTGTACATATGACAGGGGCCAATAATAAACCGCTCTGACAGTCAGCTCACACGATGATAGCTGTCTAGCAGCTGTTAACTGAGATAGTATTATTGTAATAATACTAAGTCAGAGAGAGGATGTAGTATATTTCTAGTGTGGCGTCATTAATTCCGAAAATTACCTTTAACCAACAGCACTCAAAGTACTATGGTAAGTAGTATTAAGTTAAGTTTAGCCCAAAGTGACTTTATGTCAGTTCAGCCTAAGGTTTTCTCTTTCTGTGCATGCTGAACTGTCGCCTAACTGGATGTGTAATCGGACTGTGACCTACTCTTGCACCAAGTAGCCGAGTCTCAGCCAATCACAGAGGCCATACTTCAACTACTAACAGGCAATCAACTGTTAGCGTTCACCTAAGACAAACTAATCCATCTGTTTCAGTACCTCACTTCCTCACTTCTGTTTTCTACATATCGCTTTCCTTTTTCTGTTCATAAATACTTTCTGAACACAGGACAGCCCTAGAGTTTCGATAAACTTAGTCTGACTTGGGTGGCTGACTGATGTGCACATTGTTCTGTGCTCAATTAAACTCTGTATAATATAATTTCCCTAAAGTGTTCTTTTCACAATAACTTCTACTTTTCTTAAATATTCTTTGAAAACATTATTCTAGAATATAATTACTCAGTTCTTTAGAATATAGACTTCTAAAATTTTTTAAATTGTTATTTTGTAATATTTGTAATTGTTTAATTGGAAGAGAAAAATACACTTTTCTAAATTTTCACTCTAATCATTTGCTTTCATGACATATAGTGATATCAATAACAGAAACAGAGCAAGAAATATTTAAACTTTAGACAGCAGCATAATTTTTACCTCTACAGAAAGATTCCTTATTCTATTATTGGTATTCTGTTCTATGTCTTGAAACACATTCTGTCTGTGTGGATTATTAAAAAATGCGTATCATTTGAAGTGACTTTTACTTCAAGGCCACTTAAATAGGCTATTATACATCAATGAAAATATCAGATAATGCATGTCTATTTAATGCAAATGCTGTTTTCTGCTTAATCTTTTACAGTTTTATTTAACCACTTTTTATATGCAATGTATAGCAATGAAGGGACCTTAGTAGATGATAATTATGTTAAGAATGGTTTTCTTTTTTTTTTTTTTTTTTTTGTATCTAGTTCTTTTACCTGGACAGAATAGTGTGGGATCTATGAATAACAGCTACATAGCAAATTATTAATATATCAAAAGAGAGAGTAAACAATTGCTTTTGCTTATCTTTGAATAAACAATAGTTAATATTTCGGGGCACCATCTCTGTCCCATGCACTTTTTGATAACTAGACTGTATATATAATATGACATAATATTATGTACATATACATGTTTTATATCTATCTGAACACTCTTCAATCCCATCTCTATAGGCATAGAACTACATGTCAGTCCCATGCCTTTATCTATTTATCAGAGGTTTACCATCTACATCATGGAATTTTGTTTAGTGATGGAAAGTAAGACTATTTTTAAAAATTTACCTTGAAAATTATTTTCAAGTTAGTGTAATGATTTCAATGTTTTTCTAAAAAAAGAGGCAAATATTTATTTTTAAAAAAGAAAGCATATTTTCAATTGATTTTTGTTATGTAATCATTTTCTGAAGGGATTATAATGCGACATGTCCAGATAAAATGTTTAGAATGTAAATGTGAATATTAACTTCAGACCAAGGGCATAATGCATTGTAATTGAAACAGAAATAGGGTCAGATGTAAAGCAAAAGAACGTAAGTCTAATATACTTCATATTATATATACATATGTCTACTATACACTTAGTCTGAAAGTTAATATTATAAATATTGTAAGAATTTACACTTGTACATTTATATTTACATAACACATTTAATGATGCATATAGAATATATCTCTACATCTAAAACATTTTCTACTGTATATAAAATATACTCCATATATTATAATGCATTAGAAATACAGTATGTGTATAGGTTACGTTGGGACTCTATCTAAAGTATATGTATATAACAAATTGGAACTATATTGTAATACACAGTAAATATGAATATGTATATTTTATATATTATACATTATATAGTTGAATATATGTGTATATTTATATTTATATTTAATACATATACCATAACATTATTAAGCATTATAAAAATTGTTATATCTTGTATAGATATTTTCATAGCTTATGCTTAGTTATACCTTTTTGGTCAGGAATGCAAACCCTCAATTTTTTTTTTATGAAAATGAAAATCATGGCAATCTATTTGATGGCATACATGCTAGAAATAAATTGTATTCAAATTTTATGAAAGCCTGTATAATTTGTTGAAACATTTTAAACATATTTTTAATACCAAAAATCATGTGAGTCTGTGTTTATGTATGCAAATGTATGAAAGCATATGTAAAATGGGTGTGCAAAATAATTATAGATGCATTGAAACTGGGCCAAGAGAGTATCAAACTACTGCCATGAATATAAGCCATACATTCATTTTACCTTGTAAATTCAAAAGACATAATCCATGCTATCTACGTGATTGTATATTAAAAGAAACAAGACAGATTTTAGTCAATATATAAAATGAAGGTATAAAATTTTATGTGCTTGTATCTCTTCTTTAGCTGCCGTATAATTGTCTTGTAAACTGACATATTCTCACTCTATTGAGTCTTTAGGTAAGACAGCAATTCTGTGGTATGGGTAGACATTCCAAGTCTTAGTCAACAAGGACCTTAGGATTATTTTTAACAGATTCAAATAAAAATGCTTCTCTCTTTGTTTTTGGTTCTCTTTTGAGTCTAGAATTTTACATATTTTGATATATTTGAGAGAGATGGTTCCTGAATAGAAGGATGTTGCTAGCTTTTGCCAGTTGGCTGCTGGCAAAGGTCTTGGACAGGAGGTAACGCTATGAGATTCCAAGCCAACAATAAGGCAAGCCCACTTTACGTAACAGGCTATCTCATGCAAACATAATTTTTTTGTTATATTTTTGTCACTGCTTTAGTAAAGTCTTGTCTAAATATTACAGCCTGATATTATCTAGGCTTCAGGATATTTAGGAAATGTTGATATGTTCATACTTGAGCTAAAACAGTATGAAGAATATGCACTCACTGTCAGCGTGGTAGCAGTTGTTAGAATTTAGTAGAAATCCTTCAGGAAATTCTCAGTAAAATGGGACACCGTTCTGAGGCCTGACCATATTCTCCATGTGGTGATTCTCTCCCTAGCCAAGATTGAAGAACTGGGATTATTTTCTTATTTGTTTCTTTTACACCCTCCTCTTTTTTTTTTCTGTTTCCAGTATTCTTTTTAAAAGAAATTTCGTAGATATATTTATGGAGACATATACATAACTGTAATTGGTGTGTTTGCGTGTGCGTGTGTGCATATGTGTGCATGTGTGTGTGTGAAAACTGCAGTAAACCATTGATTGTCATTAGTTGGAGTAATCTCCTTATCCCTATATAGATTTTTCTATAGAGATACAGAAACGTGATTTTAAAATCCATCATCTTTGGTGAAGCATAGGACCCTATCTTTGTGTTGTTGTTGTTTTACCAATATTTCATCTGTAACATTCTGCCTACACAGAATGAAGGAGGCAATGAAAAGAATTTGTGATCCAAGTGGAAGAAATGAAATTAAAATAGAAGGAGGCTGGTAGAACACATTTTGACAGAAATAGAGAAGTCTTCCTCTTTAAATGTGAATTATAGCATAGAATGCAGGTGTGAGTTTTGATGGATTAACATAGAGATTTACACTTTACTGGAATTTTACAGATACATTCTATATAACTGTCTAATAAAATGAAAACTGATAAATGTTTTAAAAAATACAATAATAGACTTCCATGTTTGGAAAATGGAGTAGACAATACTTTTTCATCTTTATCCCCATAAGGTATAAGAAAACACCTGGAATATTATTGTAAAACTAATGGAAGAAGTCTCTGAAAGGTGGAGAGAACAAAGCAGACTGCCTAGGGACCTGAGACCCAGGAAAGAACACAGTGTGAAATTTTCAGATTTCCTTTTTGCTTCACGTATCCCAAGCTTCGAAAAAGTTGACAATGGGCAAAGATGACAAAAGCCCCAAAAGAAGCTTGTTCTTTCTAACAAAAAGGATGAGGAAAGGCATGCCCTAGCAAGATGGAAAACATTTAGACAGTAACTGTTCTACTCCCAGAAACAACATAAAAAAAGTATGGCCTGACCCAACCCAGGCTGGCAAAAGCCGAGTAGGAAGCCTAAACCTCCGTGTTGACGAGCCGTAAATGTAAAGGGTTTCCCGAACCATCATGCCAGGGCTGTGTAATAGTAAACCACGTAGGGGATCAGGATCTTTCATGTCATAACTAGGTAGTAACGAGTCTCCTTCCACCCAAATATCAGTGGAGACCATCTGGTGAGCCTTAACTGCTCACGAAGAACACCCAGAAGTAGCAAGTTGTGCTTCCATTCTTCCTGCAGAGGTAATGTCAAAGAGGCCTAATGGAGAGTCAAGACTTTCACCATCACCCAGCAGTAATGATGTCACCTAACTAGAGTCACACAGGAAGCAATAATTAGGAACTTCTACCACTCCAGCCAGGTGAGAGAGGCCTAGAAGGAAGCCAGAAGTCACATGACCACTCAGTAGTAACAAGAAGCCCTTTTTCCCCCAAGTGTCAACTGTGGTCAAGTGAGGAACTAGAGTTACTACCTGCACTGGCAGTAATGAGACAGCTTCCCCTGTTTCTCTGCCAGACTCATACTGGGGAAACCAGCTAAAATGATACATTTAAATAAGATTCAGAATCCCATAGCCTAATATCCCAATATTCCAAATGAAGAAAGAACCAATGGATGCTAACACTGAGATTATAACAATTTTAGAATTATCTGATAAGTATTTTAAAGCAGCCACCATAAAAGCATTTCAACAAACAAATTACACGAATGCTTGAAACAAAATTTTTGTTAGAAAGGTTCAGCAAAGAAATGGAAATTTTCAGAAAAAAAATAAAACAAAGGAGAAACAAATGCCCTATTAGAATGGAAGAATAAAATTTCCAAAAGAAAAACCTCAAACATGTGCTCAACAGTACCATGAAGGAGGCCTAGAGAGTGGAGAAATTGTCAAACACTGGCACATCACTGAGGCAGACAATCTCACAGGCCATGGAACAGAAAGGTTTCTCAAATTGAGATGTTAAAATCTTGAGGAATTCACATTCTACAGTTAAAATATAAAACTAAAAGCAAAAGAAAAGATATGAAGTAAGCTAATACAATGAGGATAGTTTGCAGATGAGATGGAAGAAGCACATTATCTAAATCCTGATTACGCAGTATTCTATGTTCTATCTTTTTATTTTTTTTCCTTTGCTGCACCAGGCTTCCTCTCTAAGCAAGATGTAAAGGTAAACAAAAAAACTTGACTGCACCTGGTGAGACAGGTATGTCTGGCTGCATCTATAACTCATTAATAAGCTGCTGAGAGCTATTATTTTTATCTCAAAAAGTGTGTTACAACATGTCTGATTTAAGAAAGTTGTGAATCTAATGGTATTTAGGAAGATTTGACTTGCTAAATTTTCAGACTATGTTAATTATGCTTATGCTCCATTTATTACACATGTATCCACTATGTCTAAAAGGTTTGTGGAAGGAAGGGTGAATAAAAATTTAACATAAGAGGCTTAATTCTGCCTGTTGAATCCAAGAGAAGGGATCATTTTACTTGGAGTATTTATTTTAGAAATCATATAAGTACTTTCCTCTCTCTTCGAAATGCATATAAATTCTTTTGAAAACTAAGTGGTTTTATTGTCAGATCAATAACCCAGAGATTTTCTTCTCAAGGACCTGGAAGCCGTCTCTTTGAAATGTAAACATCAAGGGAGATTTTACCCCTATCTCACTGTTTCTATGGGAGGGTAGAGCCTAACTTTAGCAGGTGTCTTGCTCCACTTTGCGAAACCTGTCATAGACATATGAGAAATTTGTTTCTCCTCTGAATAAAGCCAATTACCTAAAATAGATGATGACTCCAGTTACCAGGAAAGTTTAGGACGATACCAAGTCCTCTTACTTGAAGATTAGTTATTGTTTATCTTTAAAACATTCATGAAATAGGTTATATCTGCTTAGTTATTAAAAAAAAAAAAAAAGTGAGGCTTTTTCCTGTCTTTGCAATGTCTTAGTGGATTGCCTGTAATGTACATTGCTTATTTTATAACAAAATTGGTTTCTTTCTCTGCTACTTTTGTTTAGAGGATTTCTTGATTGTTAACTGATTTTGTTTTTAATTGTATTTTCCTAATATTAGTAACTATCCATATTTAACATGCCTTCAGACTTTTTTCCCTTTTCTCACAAAATACTTTCATAATTACTTGTTATTGAACGCATCATATGAGTTTTTCCAGTTGTTCTATTTACTTGATTTTTGTTTGTTCTCCATAACAGATTCAAATGTTCTCAAGTTGTGTAAGAAACACAATTTGCATCTCTCACTTCTAAAAAGTTAGTGATGTAACTATAAGCTAGAATAAAGAGGACATGGCAATTTCAAATCTTTAGTCCAGCTTGTTTGAGACCAGGAATTGAAAAGTTAGAGCTCGAGGACCACATCTGTGTTCCATTTCCCCTTACAGGAAGAAAATAGTTTAATCAGGATTGCAAATATAAAAATAAATAAACTCTCTTGAGTATTTCCAGACACATATGCAGAAGAGACACTTGAAAAAAGGTTGAATGTCCTTCTATGAGCCAAAGAGAGCTTGTAGACATTATAATATTTTCCTAAATGTTAATGTAATTTAATTTGTATGCTAATAAAGTAACCTATGAAATAAAGAAAAGTGTTTCATTTTGGAAATGTTATCAGTATGAAAAGGCACTGGAAAGGCACTGACTCTCACTACAACATTCCCATTTAAGTTTAACTTGATATGAAAGCACTTTAATTCCATGAGTTATACTTTCCAATATGTAGATGCTAATATGACCATTTTTGCATAGGTTTTAATTGATACTGTTAAAATTATTTGGCACAAGCTGACATAATGTGTATCTTTTGAGTGGTATAGTTTTTCTGAACAGAAAAAAAAAAGAAATATTTACAGGGCTCCCCTCTTCTCAGCACACCAAAGAAAGAACTATTTTCATTCCTACCTTCTTATCTATGGTCTCTCTCAAAGCAAACAGCTTTCTGTGATGCAGAATTAAAGAACTGATTAGAAAACTACAGAATCAGAGAGGAGGCAGACAACTAGAATGCTTTAGCAAAGAGATATAAAGTCAACGTATATGATAAAATAATGGGGTAATCAGGAAAGGGGAAACTCAGGAGTTACCTTTCATAGGGAATGTAGAGGAGGTTGGGTAGAGGAAGTGGTAGAGGTTAGTAAAGGAGAATGTCTTAAAAAAAAAAGGCTTGAAAAAAATTACAAAGAAAAAGTATTTTTGGGATGATCTTTCGAATTTCACTTTTACTGTTGTCTGATGATGATGCACAAAGAAAAAGACTCTTACTAGAATTAGATTTTTTTGTGAATGTGACATCATTTAAACTCTATACGGCTAGTTTCAATAGGTTAACAATTGAGGAGGCCAGACGGCTTCTCTGAGACAAGTAATGGCCAGGCACACCTAAGTCTAATACCCTTCCCTGTTACCCTTAGCCTGAATCCAATTATTAAACTATGAGTCATGGAAATGGGTCTCCAATTATGAGTCAACATGACCCTTGGAATAACTCTTTGATATATTAACAGTATTTTGGAAAGAATGACATTCAAATTTGCAAATTAAGAAATGTGTGCTGTTTGGAACTGAATATTCCAGGCAGATAACAAACTACATTTATTTAGTGATGCAAAAGTTAACTGGATATGGGAAAAAAATTCCTTGGGAAGCGGTAAAGTAGAAAATAATTATTACTTCCTGTTTACTATGTATTAATAAATTAAACTTCATTTACATAATTATACAAGTGTGAGGCCAAATTTATTTAAGCTAATTCAAAGCTGATGCTGGATTCCATTATTGCAAAGACATTCGTTTGGGTTATAAAGAGCAATGTTAGGAGACAAATGATTTAAAAGCTTTGGAGCTGCTGGCATGGAAATCAGCAATATAAAAATTTGAGAAGGCAGAGATAATTAATGAGCTAGGATTCAAATAAAGTGACTTTGAATTACGGTTGGAATATGTCTCAGAAATCACACATGGAGAGATAGACTCAGAGACAAAAGTCAATGCCAGCTTGTGAGAATTTATGATGACTGTCATAAGGGTCGTTTTTGACACAAATCCATAACGGTTGACAGTTATGCATAGGACTAGAATAAGAACCTAATAGAATGGACAGTGACTGGAATTTGTATTCTGAATTCAATACAGCAAGCCAGTGACCCAGGGAAAAGTTGTCTTTTTTGTTCTCCAAGTGGAAGCACTATTCTTGTGGGCTACCTGCTAGCATGCCACAGAATGAAGCCCTTCAGATAAAATTACACAACGATGATGTACAGTTAGAAATAATAAATAATATAGTAAACAATATTTTTTTGCTCTGAAGGAACCTGAATTCTAACAGTTGGTAAATTTAAACATGGGTAGGAGGAAATGGTAAATAGCTTTGTTGGTCAACAAAGAATCGGGACCAAATAATACAATGCAAATCATAGATACCTGTGGGACTTAAGTTGGAAATTTTACAAACATGGTCCCATGTGTTGGATATGCCAACTTCCTCAAGATGGGGAAAAAAAGAAAAAAAAAGCCAATATATGGATTCCCTAAACCCAACTGTGCAATCATAAGATCCTTCCAGAGGCAACTTTTATACTTCAGGCTGGAAGTTGTGCTCCTAATTTATTTATTATCAGAAGGTTGGGTCATAATATCCTCTGTTGTTATTCAGTTACTTATTTTCTGATTCTTTTATGACTCAAGATAGGTTAAATCTTGAAATTTTGAAAGTCTGGAAATAACATATGCTGCAGAGGATGTGGAGAAATAGGAACGCTTTTACAGTGTTGATGGGAGTGAAAATTACTTCAACCATTGTGGAATACAGTATGGCGATTCCTCAAGGATCTAGAATCAGAAATGCCATTTGACCTAGCAATCCCATTACTAGGCATATAGCCAAAGGATTGTAAATTATTCTACTATGAAGACAAATTCACACATATGTATACTGTGGCACTATTCACAACAGCAAAGACTTGGAATCAACCCAAATGTCCATCAATGATAGACCAGATAAAGAAAATCTGGCACATATACACCATGGAATACTATGCAGCCATAAAAAATGGATGCGTTCATGTCCTTTGCAGGTACATGGATGAAGCTGGAAACCATCATTCTCAGCAAACTATCGCAAGAACAGAAAACCAAATACCACATGTTCTCACTCATAAGTGGGAGTTGAACAATGAGAACACATGGACACAGGGAGGGGAACATCACACAGTGGAGCCTGTAGAGAGGTGGGGAGCTAGGGGAAGGATAACATTAGGAGAAATACCTAATGTAGGTGACGGGTTGATGGGTGCAGCAAATCACCATGGCATGTTTATACCTATGTAACAAACTGGCACATTCTGCACATGTACCCCAGAACTTCAAGTATAATAAAAAAGAAAGAAAGAAATTAAATTAAATTTTTAAAAATGTAAAAAAAAAAAAAAGAAATTTTAAATACTAGTGCCAAACTTACTTTGACTATGGAAAAAGATTTTAAAAATATGGTCTCTTTACTCCTCATTTCCTCTCCATAGCAAAACTATTGGAAGATATTTAATTCTCAGATGAACGCTTTTCCTAAAAATATTTATTCTTCTACAATTTGTTAAAGGAGACTATAATGGAATCAGCTGGTTTCCAAATGAAAGCATCTGCAGGAAGGAAATGGTAAAGGAAGAAAAAGAAAAAATTTGAAGAAAAAGATAAAAAGAGGAGAGAAGGAAGGTTAAGATGATTATTGGATTTTATTTTTATATTGGTGATCGGAAGAATGTGTATGTTTTTTATGTGTGTATAGAGCATGATGAAGAATAATGTGGAACCATGGGATAGGATACAATTTGTTACTGAATATACTAAGAAACATTATTTTTGTGGGTACATAGTAGGTGTATGTATTTATGAGGTTCATGAGAGGTTTCGATACAGGCATGCAATGTGTAATAATCACACCATGTAAAATGAAATAAGTATCCGTCTCCTCAAGCATGTATCTTTCGTGTTACAAACAATCTGATTATATTCTTTTAGTTATTTCAAAATGAGACAGTCAGGTGGGAGGGGATTCCCAGAGAAACTCCAACCAGCTTGCACAGTGGGGAGAGTGCATACTGGGGAAGAGTCACAGAAGTTAGTGCTGTTTACAGTGGAAAGGGGCCTGGGCCCTTCTTTTCCTGTATGGAACCTGGAATTCAATCTGTGAGGCGGAAAGCCTAGACTAGAAGGACTCTCACTCTGCTGAGTCCCTGTTTCCACCCTTTTTCTTCCTTTTTGCCCAATAAATCCCATTATTCTCACCCTTCAAATTCTCTGCAACCCTCATCTTTTGTGGCCCTGTGATAAGGGCCCTGTCTTTAGCTGAACTAAGGAAAAGTCCTGCAACAAAAGTGTGGAATTAAATTATTATTGACTATAGTCACTCTGTTGTGCTATCAAGTACTAGGTCTTATTCATTCTTTCTCTTTTTTGTACCCATTTACCAGCCCCACATCCTCCCTCTACCCCACCACCCTTCTCAACCTGTGGTAACCAACCTTTTACTCTCTGTCTCCATGAGTTCAATTGTTTTGAGTCTTAGAACCCCAAAATGAGAATGTGATGTTTGTCTTTCTGTGCTTGGTTTAACTTACCTAGCATAAGGACCTCCAGTTTCTTCCAGATTGTCGCAAATTACGTTATTTTGTATGGCTGTATTCCATTTTGTGTGTGTGTATATGTACACACACACACACACACACACACACATATACACACCACATTTTATTTATCCATGCATTTGTCGATGGACACTTCGATTGCTTCTAAACTTTGTGAAAACTCTGCAACAAATGTGGGAGTGAAGCTATCTCTTCAATATATTAATTTTCTTTTTAGGGGGTATATATCCAGCTATCCAGCAGTAGGATTGCTGGATCATATAGTAGCTGTTCACAGTTTCAATTTAGTATTGGGTTACCCACTTACCTTGTTTCTCATGTATGAATCATTCAAACTATGTTAGTTAGAGCTTTAATAGCTATACCTGTAGAGAAGATTATACTTTGTAGAGGCATCTTCATTCACTATTAAAATTCTATTTGGTAAAATAGGGGAGGATTCTTGTATTCAATAATGCAGTTAAGGAACCTGAAAACAGAGAAGTAAAGTGACGTGATCAAAGTCAAACAGCTAGTACGTTCTAAGCACAAAATTCAATAGTGGAAAACACCAACTCTTAGCAAGGTGGTATTTTTATTATACCACACAAACATGTGGATGAATTTCAGCAATTATTCTATTTTTGTGGCGAATAGGTCAGTTCACTGGAGGCATATTTGGGAAGAGAATGGGTAGAGTCCTGACATTCTATAACATTAAAATATTCACCTCATCGTGCATTCATCTTTAATTTATAGTTGATTAGAATTTTCCAGTCCAACTTTTCCCTAGTGAAACGTTGATAAGAATACTAGGAGAACATCTTACTCTGAATTCATTTGCTCTGTAGGACAATGGAATGCTCTAATACATAATGGAGTATTCAGCAATTCTTTCTTTTCTTCAGGTCTGTTACTCTAAATGGTTCATGGGGTCTCTTCAGAGACAGGATTAGACATTTTGATTTTTATAATTTTGATTGAAATTTTCATGATTGGTTCAAAAAGCAAATTGTGTGCCAGATAATATAACACATCTTCCCCGTAGCGTTTGATTTTATTTTTTCTCAATTTACTTTAAGAAACGTAGCAAAGAAAAAAAAATGCAGGAGAAAAAAATGCAGTAAGAAAACGCTTAGCTTAAAAACCTGACATTTCAAGTAAACATGTCTTTTTCTTCTACCTTATTTTTAAAAATTAAGTAATTTGGAGGAAGAGTTGCAGTAGAGTGTCAACTCCTTGTTCAATATAAATAATATATTTCCACAAGAGACTACACAGAAATATGAAGGATTCACGAGAATTTATATGGAAGAAGCCAAATAAATTAAAAAGTTAACAGCATTTCCCCAAGTTAGAAATTCATTTCCATATTAAGGTCAAAAAAAATCAGGACCTTTCCATTTAACAATCTGAATGTATTTTCTGCATGAGAAAATAACAGAAGAAATGGAGTTAGTGAGTTTGCAAAGAATCTCTACATGAAGTTACTATTTCTATTCATCCTTTGCTCTTCTAAGTAAACTAGTCTAGTGACTTTAATCTCAGTGGACAGTAGATTATCAAAGGAATGCATTCAATAGCAGGGGTGAAAAGGGAGAAGGAGATACACTGATGTAAAAAGTCTTTGAAGATGTCTTAGCAAGACAGTAGGATCTTGTTACACAAACTTTGATTTTAAATAGTGGCCAAATTAAGCTTAAATAAAACAGATTCATATATCTAAAAATCATCATCTGATAAAAAAAAAGAGACCAGTATAGCAACTCAATGCTATTCATTCTTTTTTAATAAAAGGCAGTGATATTTTACTGTGAATCACTGTAAAACCTTGTGTAGGGTTCTCAATGTGCCTCTGATTATATACCACATGGAAGTTGAAAAACAATTTCTCTATGTAGTGTAATACTTCTTTCCCCAAAGAGCAAAGGAAACTATTTTCTATTTTTCTATAATATAAAGACAGTAGCTTTTTTCTTGTCTTCAATAGGTCTGGATCATTTACATTTAGAAGGGATGTAAGTCTTTGTAGATTTCAGAGAAACATATATATTATATATGTAAATTAAAACACATCAACATATAAACATATACAGTCAAACTTCATTATTTGTGAATTCTGCATTTGAACTTTTTACGAGCTAAAATTTATTTGTAATTCCAAAATCAACACTTGTGATACTTTCTAGGTCATTTGCAGAGATGTGCCTGCGCATATCCGCACAAGATTTGAGATTCTCTATGAACACATTCCCAGCTGAGGTCGAACAAAATCCTTTTTGCATTTATTTAGTGCCACGTTTTTGCATTTTGTCCTTTTTGGTGATCTTATTGCTTAAAATGGCTCCTAAGTATAGTGTGTTAAAATGTTTTCTAGTGTTTCTAAGTGCAAGAAGCTATGATGTGCCTTATGGAGAATATTTTTGTGTTAGACAAATTTCATTCAGGCATGATTTATAGTGCTGTTCTCTGTTACTACAAAGTTAGTGAATTAACAATATATATTAAATGCAAGGTCTTTAAATAGAAATGCACATAAATCAAGGTTATATATAGATCAGTTTTTGAAAATGCTATCACCAAAGCCTCACAGATATCTATCCCTGTATTTCTCCTAGGACAGGTAGATTTTGCATGTACCTGTCCAACACAACTGTGGATGAAAGCAGAGATGAGCTGTACCAAGTGACATGGGCACCAGAGGCAGGTGCTACACTATGTGAGCCTGAGATCTTAGATGTGCATATGAGTCAGGTGGGGTGCATATATATTATTAGGATTTTGTTTCCTACCAACACAATGAGTGGAGGCTTGAAGCTGAGTAATTTGGCTTGAAGTATTAAATGAATATAACAGCTTGGTTTTTACAGGTGAGCACTTATACTTGCTATAAGGGTAATACTTAAAATATGAATTATGACACTGAACACAGTTGCATCTCTCAATATATTTTAGTTTCTCATTTCTATATTCTTCATTTGTTCTTGCTTGTTGTGTAAGGTGATCATGATAGAAGCGGCAGCCTGTCTGTAGCGGGCGTGGCAAAGAAGTCCGCTGCAGCCCGGGAGGTGCGGGGAGGATTGTGCCCTCACTGGGGCCAGTGGAAGCCAGAAACAGGTGAGAGCCTCCCCTATGGAGTTGGAAGGGCAGGAGTTAGAGCTCTTGGGTGCAGCTGCAGCAGCCCAGCCTGGCTCTGGACCCAGGCATCCCTGTACTCTTCAGCTGGGAAGCCCCTAGACCTTGCAGGCTTGGACTTACCTGCTCCCCCTCCCTGGCCTCTCCTTGCTCTGGGCGCCCACTCCAGTGTGGAGCAAGGTGGTGGCTGAGCCCGAGTGCTGCTGCAACCCCAGCAGGTGTGTGCACGCTAGAGTTAGTGCTGACGTGCCAGCCCGCTGTCACCTCAGCCCCCTCTGGATTTTCGGCACCTATGAGCATGAGAGAGAGGCCAGGAGGGCTGAGGGTGCTTGGTGCAAGCTTTCAGGTGCCCCTCAGCATGAAAAGCCTGGGCACTGTGGAGGGCATGTTGATTGTGAGAGGCAGACAGGTTATTGAGTGGGAAGGGGCAGGTCCCCATTGAAAGCCCACCTTCAAGCCAGGGACAGCCTGAAGCCTGGCAGCCAGGCTGCCAGTTCCAGGTGGAGTCCACAACCTGGAGTGATAATTTGTGGTGTTTTTTCTGGGCCCACCCAAAGCCGCCCATGGACAAATCAGCATGCACTTCCTCCTTTCTGTCAGCCAGACTCAGAAGGTTGTCCCAGCTATCAGCTGTGGGAAGAAGCTACACACTTTGGGCGTCCTTGACTCTTCAGGATGACTTGCCTGCAGAAAAGAGCTACCCACCACTGGTGTCCCCTCTGCTGAGAGCTGGACACTCAGTGTGATGACTTGCCTGCAGAAAGGAGATACCAATTTTGGGTCTCCTGGGAGCTCTTACGGCTCTCAATGAAGAGCCTCTCTGTCTTGGTCACCTTCCAGTTGTCTGCCTACCTCATTCTTCCTGGACACGAGACAAGAACTTGGGACCCACTTAATGGCGGGACTAAAAGAATTGTAACACAAACAGGACTGAAACACACCCCCTACTCACCTCACTGCAGGTGACAAGAAAGAGAGAAGAGCTGCTGGCCTTCTGGGAGACCAGACCTTAGTGATCACCATGCCTGGGCTGTAACAGGCTGTAGCATTCTCTTTGGGGCTCTGCAGTTCCTGGTATCTCAGAGCTTTCAGATGCCACCACACTTCCTTTGTCTAGATGCTGCTGCCTGCTGCAGAAGCCGCTTGTGGTATATCTGGCCCAGCTGCAGCCTCACATGGAGCGGGCACCTGTGCAGGTGCCTAGAGTTGCCTGCTCCACCACAGCCAGCATACCTGGCTGTGCACAGTGGCTGGAGCCCTCACTGCTCCACACCTGGCTCGCTTTTGGCAGGGATGGGATCCAGGCTGGTAGAGTGAGTCGAGTGCAACCTGCCAGGCTGAGTGGGCAGAACAAGTTCAGCAGGCACAAGCAAAACCCAAGCAGAGTCACCGCCAGCCACAGAGGTTTGTGGCCGATGAAATAGCACTTTAAAGATCCCATGACAATTCTTTAACTTCTACATAAGTGCATGAAAGAGTCTATCGACTTGTCTTTTAATGACGATGTTAATGAAATTATCATTATTATCATTACTTGTTAAGTATTGCCATATTCTAGACATTATGTGGGGTTTCTTTTAAGTAGATTTTGTTGAATAGCTATAACACATTTATGGTGCAAGTAATTACATAGGTGCTAGTGATGCCACCTTTGCCATAGTAATAGACAGGCTGTAGAATCAGGATTTGAATCCGGTCACTCTGACTCAGAAGGGTTTGATCTTAATCAAAATAAGTGATTTTCTATTACATTGGTATATATTATCAACTGAATATGTTCCCCAAAAAATCAAAATGTGGAAGCATTAATCTCCAATTTGACTATATTTGAAGATAGGACCTTTAGAAGGTAATTAGGTTAAATGAGGTCATAAGGGTGACGTTCTAATCTAGTACTATTAGTATCCTTATAAAAAGAGACACCAGAGAGCTCACTCTCTCCTTCCCTCTATGTACATCTCTGTGTGTTCTCTCCATGTGAGGACACAGTAAGAAGGCAGTCATCTGCAAGCCAAGAAGGGAGCCCTCACCAGAAACGAAACCCTGCTGGACCTTGATCTTGGACTTCCAGCCTCCAGAACTGTGAGAATTTACATTTCTGTTGTTTAAGCCACCCAGTCTGTGGTATTATGTTATAGCAGCTGAGCAGTCTAAATTATATTTATAAGTAACAGTGTTTCTGACATTTAACAGGAAATAATTAACACTATAAGTATTGTTTCAATTATTGAAAAACAACAATAACTATGAATTCAATACCTCAAATTGAGGACAAGTGTTTTGATATTTCTGGAGCTGTTGGCAAGTTTTTCTATACAGTGGAAAAATGTATTATACCTGGTATCTGAATTCGCTTTTTATTGAATAGCAGGTACCACTAAAAAACATTTGTGTCTTTATTTTTCAAATGTATAAATATCGAATTGTTTCTGAAATAGAGCAATTTTGCTTCCTTTTTCAGAACAAGAAACAACAGCATCGACTGTGAAAGATCTATAGTTTGTTTTATTCAAACAAACAGATTAAATCAGTATTTGGTGCTGGGGCTAAGGAAATGGATATTACAATGGTTTCACAATAATATTGTAACAAAATTTGGAAATCTCTGTTATTGCAAAATAAATGTGCCAAACTTCCCCAAATACTTAAGATAAATGGACAACAGGCACTTTCTCTGTGGATATTTCTGTATGTATGGCATTAGACATACATAAACACAGTAGATTTCAAATTACATAAGGAAAATTGTTATTTCTGCTCTCTGTAGGTATGTCTTTGGATAGAATGAGCGTATTTTAATATTAAGTGAAAATTTCAGTAAGGCATATCCACTTAATACTAAATACTAAATATCACTGAATGGATTATAACATTAGATAAAAATGATATTTTAGATTTTGTAAGCCATTATTTCTCTCTGCCCTCCTGTCCAATTACTTTGGTACCAAGAGTGAAGTCTTGACTATCTGTAATGTTGTATGCATATACAAGTTTACCTGAATATTCCTACTGAGTTTTTAGACATATATGATTGAATTGGAATCCTAGCACTGTCGTGTAAACACAACAGTGACAATGTTATCCCTAAATCATGTTTTAATGTAGTGATATTTATTTTCTTGTAATAAGAGGAAAGTAAATCTGAAAAATGATGTAGATAGATAGCATTTAGTTGCAAGTTTTTTCTTATAACATAAGTTAAAGAAAAACAATAATAATAAACATGGTAAAATATTTAAATGTTCATATTTTACATGAATAATTTCTAAAAGCAAGAAATAAAAATGATAGAATAAAGTACTTTTGGTCTATATAAATAAAGTAACATACATATACTTACATAACTTTAAAAAAGGTAATGAAAATGTTAAAACAAACAAAATGAAAAAATATATAGGGTTTGTCTTGCTAAAACTTTTTAATGTACTTTTAATCAAACAATAAGGAATTCATAAAGTATAATCTGACACCCAGAATTTAATTTTGTATAATACTTAGGAAACAGTGAAAGAAGAACTATAATATTTAAACATATCATTTATTAGGAGTCACTGAAAATATTAAATATTCTAGTTAAATGACTATGTTTTCTAGAATATTATATGTATGTATATGCACTCACATTTACATATAAAACAGAAACAGTAAAGTACATTTTAATACTTTTCAAAATCAGTTAGAAAATGAAACAGAATCTCTGTATTATATTACAAGCAAAGTATAATTATGATAACTGTTACCACTGCTCTTTATGTTGTAGATATTATAGGTATATTAGGGCTAATCCTTACAATGATGAACTTGAACTTATATTATTACCTCCACTTTATAAACAAGTCAGAATACTTAAGAAATCTACTTGAAGTTAAACCATTAGTGAGTAGAGACCTTGGATTTTAAAATTCATGCTCCTAAATCCAAACTGTAACTTATTTAATTTATTCTTTTTAAATTAATTTAATTTAATTTAATTATAATTTAAGAATTTAATTTAATTATTTCTAAATTTATGTTGACTTATAGACTTGGAACTTCTGATATCTGTTCATAGAGAATATCTCTATTTAGTGATCATGTACACTGGAAATATGGTAATTGGGACAAGTCAGTGGTTTCAAATAAAATATTTGTGTATGTGTTTCTGCTTGGAAGTGGTATCGTTTACCTCTTTTGTTCCTGGAACTGCTTCGAAAGGCAGGAGAACTCAGATTGAGTGAACTGAAATTTGATTTGCTTATGAAGTGTGGGTAGTTAACAAGATGTTAGCTTAGGACTTGGTTTCATGACATCTACAATACATGGGTAAAAGGCAGTCTTTGTGTTTATTTCTAAAAGAATGAAAATAAAGCATGTCTTTAAATAGGAACTGCTGTAAGAACTTTTATTCTATAAAATAATGCTGCTCTACAGACATCTATTTCTCCTTTTCTATATTCTCCTATATATATGGGAGCGCGCACACACACACACACACACACATGCACTCTTGAAATTCAAATGTCTTTTTTGATATCACCAATTCTTTCTTTTTCCCGTAACTGCTAATGTATCAACACGATTCTCTCATCCATCTTTTCCGTAGTATTCTTTGTCATATATTTTAATTATTTTCTTGGTCTCCTGTATTTTTTTCCTTTCTTTTAACTATCATCTATTACATTCTTTTTTAAAAGAAACCAGACTAAATAAAGCTATATTTTATACTTGTGCAGCTCTCATTTGATTTATTTTCTGTGGATCAATGACCCTTAATAGGAAACAGTACCTCTTAGAGTAACATAGATTGTTCTTTTATAACATAAAAACGTCAAGCTGATAATCAATTTTCAAAAAAGATCATTTCAGTGACAGAAAAAAATTAAACTGGTTTGGTGCTATTGTAGAGACATAAATAACTCATTACCTTTAATTCTTTCAAAATTATTGTTACCTTTATAAGACTCAGAAATAACTGTATTTATGAATACTCATTCTTTTTCAAATTATATGTCAATGTCTTATGATACAAGTCTACTGTCCGAAACCCAGGAATACAAGTATTCTGATTGTGTTTGAAGGTAGGCAGATATCTAGTTGGAGAATGACACTCAAAACAATTTGATATTGGTTCTAGTGACAAGCTTAGGTCTGATAAAAATATTTTATAGCAACATTTGTAGAAGAAGGCTTTTCGGGCACCAGTGTACACATTGAAATTCTCTGAAGTAAAAAGTTGAGTGGTTATGAGAGCTGCCAAATCATGTGGCAGCTGGGTATCAGAACTGGGACAAAAACTTGGGATTTTACAATTGAAGACAGAGTTATTGCAGATATACTGGCTCTGGTGTGAAATTTCCTATGTTTGTGTTTTTATGTCTAAATACACAAGAGCGCCCAAGACACCCTTGTCATCCAATTAAATATTTTTTCTATGTTTATTGAATGTAGTGTCATCCAACAGAATCTTTGCAGTTTTTCTAGCAAATACTAATGCTAAACAGTTATCTGTAGTTCCTCACGAAAACTGTGATTGAGATATGCAAGAAGGAGAGAAGCTTTACAGAGCAATTTGGGAGCAAATGTGATTATACCCATTTATACTGACATCCCCACTTCCTCACAAACTCTTTTCATTTTGATATGTTTACATAAATCATGGTACTGATTTGATTTGTCCATCTGTAATTCTCTAATATTAAAAAAAATCACATTTTCTACAAATGGGAACAGAATACGGAACTCTTAATGTAATCTCAGGTGGCATTTATCAGGTACAGAAGATTCATTGGACATGTAACTGACTTGGCAAGTGCAATTAAAAACAAACCTTACTTTTTATTGTAACTTTCCTAGATGAAATCCCAGTCAGTCCTCACAGCTTTTCTTGTCATGTCTTAGTCATTTGGTAATTAAAAAGTCCACCACCAATATAAAATGAAACTTGAATCTCTATCTAATATAACTACCCTCCTTCCCCAACACATACAGTTTGTCCCTTCTTCAGGGTAGGAAATCAATAGGGCAGAAGGGAGAATAGTCAGTCCTCACTTTCTGGCATGATAGTCTCTCACCCACTTTTCAGTTGCAGTTTGTGGCCCATCAAGGTTCAAGTTGAAACAGAAAGGAGGGAAAAAGGAAAGTGACTTCAATACCTGATGTGGTTTGATTCTGTGTCCCTACTGAAATGTCATGTTAAATTATGATATTCAGGGTGATGGAGGGATCTGGCAGGAAGTAATTGGATCATGAGGGTGAATTTCCCTGTTGCAGTTCTTGTAATAATTCTCATGAGATCTGGTTGTTTCAAAGGGTGTAGAACTTCCCCCTTTGCTCTCTCTCACCTACCACCATGTGAAGACCTGCTTGCTTCCCCTTTACATTCTGCCACGATTCTGAGTTTCCTGAGGCCTTCCCAGTCATGCCCCCTGTTCAGCCTACAGAACTGTGAATTAATTAAACCTCTTTTCTTCATAAATTACACAGTCTTATGTAGGTCTTTATAGCTGTGTGAGGATAGACTAATACAGTACCAAAGTTGTAATCTAGTTTGAGTGACATCTTAAAATGGTGGATGCACAATAACTGGCCCTTTTCTGAGTTTCTCCAAGATTCCAGAAGTGGTCTCTAATGGAAATGTTGTTGATGAAGACAATGTCTTCACTGGTTGTCTGCTTTTGAAATACCCCTCACATTTGCAATGGTTGACTCTTTCAGTGCTATACTGGAGCTGGTTCATGCTGGCTAGAGAGAACTTGTGTTCATCTCTCCCCTATATGACGTTGCAAAAGTTACTTGACCTTATTTTTAAATAGAGGATACAAAATAGTACCCCCTTTGTAGTGTGTTTATAAAGAGAATTTGATGATACCTACAACATTGTAGGTATGCAATAAATGTTTCCTCATATACTGGGGCTTAAGAGGAGGGGGATGTAATATGGTTGACATATTGCTGATCAGTTCAACTAAAAGCCACAATTTGGTGTTTTGTAATGTTATAAACAGGTTGTAGATTCCAGTGTTCAGATGTGATTGCCTTCACTTGAATTTTTTCTCAGAAAATCCACACATGAAAGCCAAGTGTTGTTTGGAAGGAAATGAAGAAGACCTATCAAACCTCAATAAGATTGTTTATCAGTTGGTAACCAAATTATAAAGAAATATTCTATTTGATTTATAGTCATTGGTTTTTCCCAGTCAACTCAAGGGTATTTTGTTTTTTATTAAAACATTGATCTGTATAAAAATGAACTCTAATCATACCATAAGTCAATAGTTTGTGTTAAAAAAGCAAGCCAAATAATGCTCAATCATTGTGTCTTTTCCTTAATATTTAGCAAGTAGTTTTTTCGTGGATTGGACATCCTAATTCAGGCATCATGGCCAACAATGGGACCTTTTATTTGCGTTATATTTATCCTCATCGCATTGTTAGAGTTCAGCTGTGGAAGTAAACTACATGACTCATGAAAAATAAATACCATGCATTTTTAAATTAACATTTAGCTGGCCTAGAACAAAAAAATAGCCAAAGATTTCTGTAATAAAACATAGACAAATTAGTAAGATTTACTTTTGAACTTCATTCTGTTATTCAGGAAGTAATGACAGCCTAATCTATTTATTTCAATTATTTTTACATTTTGTAATACTTTATTTATTTGATAATTTTGTTTTATTTATCTCTTTATTCCACAAACACAGATACAAATAAGAGCTGTTTGGTCTTAAAATGCATACCAGCTGTAGACACGGTTTGGGGTTTGTAACTAGATAGCTAGATTGAACAGATCCCAAACTGGAAATCCTCCAAGCAATGAAGTTTTCAACTTTCACAATGGCAATTTGGAAATTGACTCATTTTTGTGCCCGCACTGAATTGATATTGAATTCTGATTTACATTGTTTTATGTAATTGAGTTTTTAAGGACACAGAATGTCTCTCTGTTTATATCATAAATTCAATGTCAAATAAGAAAAATTACTGTTATTGAGCATCTTTCCACCATTATATTCTTTAAATGTTACCACAATTTTATGAAAATACTATTTTATTTCCAAACAGAAGCAACTCATGCTTTGGAGCTTTTCCTGAAAAAAGTCTAATTCAAAATGGATTGTGTGTGGGTTCATGTGTGTATGTATCCTGTACCAGGTCCAGTTACAGTCCCTGGTGTCCTAGACCTTAAGATTTCAAATGAAGACTCACTTGTTCCATTTCCATTACTGAGCCATCAATTTGCCTGAAGAAGGTAATGGCTACTGGTGGAATGTATTGTTGTCTCACCTGCTGGTGGTTACATATGAACATGGACTTCTCAAGGGACAGCTTCTATCTCCTCACCCTCCCCCAAAAAATACCTTATAGCAAAGACATGTTAGGTCAATGGGTGAGAGATTTGCTAACTCAGGTGTCCTTAGTGTAATATTAAACCCTAAAGTCTCTGTAGAATTGATTCCAGACACTTGACACTATTGGACAGCTCATGTTCAGTTTCTTTCTTCTTCCTGATCGTTGGTAGAAGTTCCAGAGGATACAGTGCTTCTGAAATCCTAATGTGCTCATGAATCACCTGGCATCCTGCTAACATGCAGATTCTGGTTCAACAGAACTGGGGTGGGGCTTCAGATTCTTCAATTTTAACAAGGTTTTTGGTGGTTCTGCTTGTGTTAAACAACATAAAGTACAGCATATACTGCACAGATAGATGTACTATATGCTGAACAGCTTGGCACTAGGAAATGAGCTAAATCTTGAAGGAAAAAGACGGGGAAAAAATGTAATCTTTTCCTACAACAAACTGGGTATCAGTGTTCATTACCCATTCGGTAATACATGTGGTCATTCTAAGCCTAAAATTTGAATTTCCATTAACATTTTATCCTGCTCTATGGTGATTTTCTGTTTCTTTCTTATCTTCTTATCCCACATAGGTTTAAATGGGATTAATAAAGTAGGTAATTTCTTTATATAGCTTAAACTCTTTTAGTATCCTTTTATTTAGATCTACACAGGCTATGCAGATTTTTCAATTATATTGGACCAGATTTAAGATTCTAAAATTAGTAAATTTTTAAAGTAATATATAATGCTCTCAATAAATGTGTAAAAAAATTTTTCAGAACAACTAAAGCTAAGAAAATGTAATAAGATGTGTTAAAGGTTATAGGTAACAAACTGCAGGGCAAACTCTACAACTCAGATCCGGTAGATACAAATTTCACTGTCCTACTTTTCACTATATAGACTGCACTCAATGTATATATTAAGTTAATGCATCCATAGGGAGATTATAATCATGTCATGGTTAAAAACATACTGCTGTGAAATAAAATCAGTTTCTTTTACTATAGGGAGTCAGCCAAATTAATCAGCTACTCAATTAAGTATAAATTAATGCCTTTCCCCAATGATCAAAAGTAAGAAATAGCCTGTGAATCTAAAGATATTATAAGCCATTCTATTGTATATGTCACTCATTTATACTGAAGAGGAAGAGTCTAAAACAATGATTCTTCACTTATGATGCACATTTTGAAGGCACTTGCTGGTACATGCCATATGACATATCTAGATTTTGTTTACCTGCTATCAAGTAATTATGAGATTCATTTTTTTGTAAATTTCATTAGTTTTAACACTCTGTTATAAATCCTGACAAAAACTTTTGTGATCTGTGCTTTTTTCACCAGAAGCATTGGTCTTTTTAGTGGAAATTTTGTCAAAATGGACAATAGTTTAAGAAAATGTGAAAACTAATGATCCTAAGGATCCACATTTAAACAAAGAAAATGTCTCATGCTGTGATTAACACCATGTTATATTCTGTTCTTTGATAAAACATCAATTGGTAAATAAGTATGACATTAAAAAATCAAATGGATATCAATATTCCATGTGATGTATCAAATGTCTATCTACCTTTGCTTCTTCTCATTTTTCTTATCTGAAAAAATTAATGAGGTTTACATGATCTGTAGGTATTTCTTAACTGTTCTTTTAGGCTCAGGAGTGCACATGCAGGTTTGTTACATGGGTAAGTTGTATGTTGCTGAGGCTTGGTGGACAAATGACCCCATCACCCAGGTAGTGCATGTAGAACCTGACAGGTAGTTTTTCAACAAACATCCGCCTCTCAGCCTTCCGCCTCAAGTAGTCACCAACGTCTGTTGTTCTCAGCTCTGGGTGCAAGTGTGCCCAATCTTTCCTCCTGATTACAAGTGAGAACACATGGTATTTGATTTGCTGTTTCTGCATTAATTTGCTTAGGATAATGACCTCCAACTGTATCCATGTTGCTGCAAAAAACATTATTTCATCCTTTTTATGGCTCTGTAGTATTCCATAGTGTATATGTGTCATATTTTCTTTATCCTGTCCGCCTTTGATAGACATCTAGTTTGATTCCATGGCTTTGCTATTATGAATAGTGCTACGATAAACGCAGGTGTCTTTATGGTAGAGCAATTGTTTTTGGGGGGGTATACACCCAGTAGTAGGATTTCTGGGTGGAATGGTAGTTCTAAGTTCTTTGAGAAATCTCCACACTGTTTCTCACAGTGACTAAACTAATTTACATTCCCACCAACAGTGTATAAATGTTCTGTTTTCCCCACAACTTTGTCAGCATCTGTTATTTATTTTTTAGTAATAGCCATTCTGACAGATTTGACGTATCTCTTTGAGGTTTTGATTTGCATTTCTCTAATGACTAGTGACATTGAGCATTTTTTCATATATTTGTAGGCTGCATTTATGTATTCTTTTGAGAAGTGTCTGTTTATGTCCTTTGCCCATGTATTAATGGGGTTGTTTTATGCTTGTTTAATTGTGAAGTTCCTTATAGATTCTGGACGTTAGTCCTCTGTGACATTCATAGTTCATGAATATTTCCTTCCTTCCTTTGTTCCTTCCTTCCTTCCTTCTTTCCTTCCTTCTTTCCTTCTTTCTCTGTCTTTTCTCTTTCTTTCTCTCTTTCTTTCTCTTTCCTTCCTTTCCTTCTCTCTCTCTTTCCTCTTTCTCTCTCTTTTCTTCCTTTCTTTCCTTCCTTTCCTTTCCTTTTCTTCTTTTTTCTTTTCTTCTTTCTTGCTTTTCTTTCTTCTTTTTTTTGATGGAGTTTCACTCCTGTTGCCCAGGCTGGAGTGCAATGGCACAATCTCACCTCACTGCAATGTCGTGATTGTGACTCACTGCAACCTCTGCCTCCTGGGTTCAAGCGATTTGCCTCAGCCTCCTGAGTAGCTGGGATTATAGGCATGCATCACCACACCTGGCTATTTTTGTATTTTTAATGGAGATGGGCTTCTCCATGTTGGTCAGTCTGGTCTTAAACTCCCGACCTCAGGTGATCTGCCTGCCTCGGCCTGCGGATATTTTCTCCAATTCTGTATGTTGTCTGTTTACTCTGTTGATAGTTTCTTTTTCTGTCCAGAAGCTCTTTAGTTTAAATAGGTCCTACTTGCCCATTTTTGTTTTTGTTCCAATTGCTTTTGGGGACTTAATCATAAATGATTTGCCAAGGCTGATGTCCATCATGATATTTCCTAGGTTTTCTTCTAGGGTTTTTATAGTTTTAGGTATTACATTTAAGCTTTTAATCCAGCTTCAGTTGATTTTTGTATATGGTAAAAGACAGTGATCTGTTCCAATTTTGGCATATAGCTAGAGAGTTTTTCCAACACCATTTATTGAATAGGGAGTCTTTTCCCCATTGCTTGTGATTGTGAACTTTGTCAAAGCTCAGATGTGTGTAGGTGTGAAGCTTTACTTCTAGGTTCTCTAACCTATTCCATTGGTCTAAGTGTCTGCTTTTGCACCAGTACTATATTGTTTTGCTTATACTACCTTGTAGTATAGTTTGAAGTCTGGTAGTATGATGTCTCTGGCTTTCTACCTTTTCCTTAGGATTGTCCTGACTATTTGGGCTCTTTTTGTTTCCATATGAATTTTAGATTTTTTTTCTAATTCTATGAAAAATGATATTAATAGTTCGATAAGAACAGCATCAAATTTGTGCGTTGTTTTGGGCTGTATGGCCTTTTTAATGATACTGATTTTTGCTATTGATGAGTTTGGAATGTTTTTCCACTTGTTGGTGTTATTTCTCATTTATTTCAGCAGTGTTTCGGAATCTCCTTGCAGAGATCTTTGGTTTCTTTGGTTAGCTGTATTCCTGGGTATGTTATACTTTTCGTGGCTATTGCGAATGGGATTGCTCTCAGCTTGAATGTTATTGCTATATAGAAATGCTACTGATGCGTGTACATTGATTACATTGATTTTGTGCTCTTTAACTTTACCAAAGTTATTTATCAGTTCCAGGAGTCTTTCGACAGAGTCTGTGGGGTTTCCCAGTTATAGAGTAATATCATCTGCGAGAAGAGACAGTTTGACTTCCTCTCTTCTATTTGTCCACCTTTTATTTATTTCTCTTGCCTGACTGTTCTGGCTAAGGCTTCCAGTAGTATATTGAACAAGAGTGGTAAGGGCGGGTATCCTTGTATTGTTCTAGTTCTCAAGGGGAATGCTTCCAGCTTTTGCCCCTTCAGTATGATGTTGACTGTGAGTTTGTCATAGATGGGTCTTACTATTTTGAGATATGTTCCTTCAATGCCTAGTTTATTGAGAGTTTTAAACGTGAAGGGATGTTGAATTTTATCGAAAGCCTTTTCTGCATCTTTTGAGATGATCATGTTGTTTTCATTTTGTTTATGAATGACATTAATTGATTTGTGTAGGTTGAATCAATCTTGCATCCAAGGATTAAAGCCTATTTCATTGTGATGGATTAGCTTTTAGATGTGCTGTTACTTTTGATTTGCTAGTATTTTGTTGAGAAGTTTTGCATCTATGTTTTTCAGGGATATTGGATGGAAGTTTTCTATTTTCGTTGTGTCTCTGCCAGGTTTTGGTACCAGAATGATGCTGGCTTTGTAAAATGAGTTACGAAGGAGTCCCTCCTCCTCATTTTTTGAGAATAATTACAACACGATTGGTACTAGCTTTTCTTTGTATACGAGTATAATCTGGCTATTAATCTATCTGGTCCAGGAATTTTTTTGGTTGGTAATTTAATATTTTCATATTCATATCCCTTACAATATAACAGTGAATCAAAATAATTTTAATTATTGAAATATGTGTTTATTTTCTCACATAATTTGGTGAAGAACATGCCTAATATATTTTTCACCATTTTTTCTGTCTTTTTATAGCTTTTTGTTTCAGTATATGGTATATTTGATAGCTGAGAAAATTCTTAGTTCCATGTTATAAAAGATTACCTAGAAACAATTTTCACAAAAAATGATTTGAAACATATATATAGATATAGATGATATAGATTTTAGTGACTTATTTTTTGCATAAGTCTGTTTTTCCAACAGCTTACCCTTCCCGCCACCACCCACCTTCTTGCAGAGAATTGGAAGGAAATGAGCCATAGTAATATTTTATCTCTCAGTCTGGAAAATCAAAATTCAGCATTCTTTCTTTCTTCCTGTTTCCATCACCTGTGATAAGAGAAGTTAATGCCTTCCCTTATTTGATTTCTTTAGCTATATCTAGTGAGATATTATCTGTTTTGAATATTTAATCATTATCAATTTTTTCTAATTTCCTACTTCTATTAGTAATGTGACCTTGAGAATAATTTTAGTCTTTCAATTTCAGTTTCCTAACCTGTAAAACAATGAGGTAAGACTAAATAATCTATCCCACTCCCCAAATTGAACAAAATTTAGACAAATTAATAGTGCAAGTATAAAATGATATTTAGTCAATAAATATATATTGAATAACCATTGTGTGCTTGGTATATAGTAGGTAAAGGAGCTCCTGGGATAATATGTGTTGTCTGTCCTCTACGGATTCAAAGTTTAGTGAAAGAGGCAGACATACACAGAAATCTGTAGAGTAGAATAGACCCATATTGTTATGGAAGTGTGTAATAAATCCTAAGACCATAACTGTGAAGTGATTTGTAGACACTAGAGATATACTAGTAAATGAGGCATCTGAGCTTTTTCTGGAAAGAGGAAAGGATACTGTAAGCAGAGAAGAGAAAGAACAGCATTCCAGGCAAAGATTAGGAAGCTAAAAATATAAAACCTATACTGAAGAATGCTCATGTTGCCAGAGGTCAAATAGGAAGAACGTGACAAATACGGCTAAACCATAAGTTAGGTGAATATTGAGAACAATTTTGTAAATCCTGCTAAGGCAGTTGAACTTCCTAAGAAGTTAAAATAGAATTATTGGAGGTTTTTGAAGAGGAGATTGATGTCATCAGAACTGCTTTTAAAAAGATAACTCTGCCAGTACTGTGGGAAATAAATTGGAGCAGGAAAACGCCAAAGAAAGTAGTTGATATTGGGCATCTATAAAAATTTAATTATTACTTAATGCATATTACTTTGCAGACGACTAAGGTAGAAGTATTGACCTTTAGTGGACAATGAGTATGACATTCAGAACTCAGATTTTATCAAACTGTGCAATCACCACATGCAAAATTTGATGATTAGATGTGTTCTCTGCAGAGCAGTAAATTTTGGCTCTAGACATTATGAGAAATTCTCAAGGAAATTAGCCTGAGGGAGCTTTCCACAGAGGATGTATTATATCTACAGTGATTATGCTACCATTTATTGTAACCAAATACATTTTTTACCTTTGAAGACAGTTTACTTCCTTCTTTAACTTTTTCAACTCTATCATACCACTTTCCAATAGGACTTTGTATGCCATGGAATGTTCTAAATGTGCTGTAAATGTGGTAGCAACGAGTTTCATATTGAACATGGAAACGTGGCTACTGTGACCGAGGAGATGAAAATTATATGTTATTTAATTTTAACATGACAAGCGGTTACAAAACTGAATTACAGGACTCCAGCATATATACACACATGTTAATCAATTTTTAACACAAGGAATCATGATATCCTGTGATTGCTTTTGAGACAAGATAGCCTTCTATTATATATAATCATTTCATACAGTATTCACTTTCATATATACTTCTTTGAAAGTTGATGAACTCTCAAATTCTGGCATTTTGGAAGATAAAAACTGCAGGTAAATATGTGACTACCATGAAAATAAATTACTTTAACTTTCTAACAATAACAACACAGATTTTGCTGTTATTGATAGTAAGTTATAGTAATTCATTATTAGTCTATGATTATATTGTGTTTTTAAGACTCTACTCTTAGCCATATATATGCATTTATACAATATTAAATAATACTCATACTAACTCCCAGAGATTTAACTATTATATTCATTAGTTCCATGAGTCAGAAAAAAACTTACACAATATGACAACTTTAAAAAGTGACTTGTTTGGATAATATAAAGGAGAAGTCCAGTAGAGTGAGCATAAGACAAAATTTGATCAGACACGTGAATAATGTCACTAAGGTCTTTTTTCTCTTTGTTCCACTTTCTACATGTTATGGTTATGGCATTTTTTTTCACATTATGGCATTTTGCCAAATTCAAGTACAATAGAAAGAGTATCTACTTATCATAAATCTCTGTAAAAGTCTCATTCATTTCACTGGCTCTGGTGGAGTAATGACATAAACATCATATAATGAATCTCTATGGCCAGGGGAAATGTACGTTCTTGAATTGTTTAAATCCAGATTCTTGTTACTTTTAGCTACCTCACTTGAACAACATGAACTGAGAAGTAGAGCTTCAGATAAGTGACTTTTTAGAGGGAAATCAGGAAACAAGAAACTGAGTTTCAGGTGGGATGGGTAATGAATGCTAGACAAACAAAAAAATATATTCAAAAGAGGCAATGAGGGCATATGGTTTCCCTCATTTTTTACTGAGAAAAAGAAAATGTCTGCTTTTTGTATTTAAGAGACAGTCATATTTTTTATGGGTTTTGTTATTTTTAACAATCTTTTTATTTTCAAATATATTTAGATTTGTGGAAGATTTGAAGAGAGAGTTGTCATGTGCCCTTCACCTTGCTCTCTGTAGCATTAGCTTCCTACACAATCATAGTATGTTTATCAAAACTAACAAATTAGCATTATAACATTACTATTAAATGAATTGCAGACTTGATTATATTTTTCCAGTTTTTTTCTTTCACAAATCGGCTATTGATCTGTTCAAGGATCCAATATAGAATGACACATTGCATTTAGTCATCTTTAGTCTCCTCCCTAATCTCTAACATGTGACAGTTTTATGTCTTTCATGATCTTAAAGCTTTGCGAAATAGTGGTTGAGTATTTTGTAGATTACCTCTCAATGTTTGATGTTTTCTCGTAACAGTCAGAGGTTGTTTGATTTGAGGAAAGGAAAGTATATTATAGAAGTGATAAGCCTTACTCTTTGAATCGTTTTAGGGAGCATATAACATCAAGATGACCTGCTGTTGATGTTCACTTCGATTACCTGGTTAATGTGATGTTTTCCAGGTTTTTCCATGTCAAGTGACTGTTTTTGTTTGTTTGTTTGTTTTTCCCTCTCTACATGCTACTCATAGATGCCATTCATAGATGCCAAGAGCTGTCTCACTTTAGAAGGGTGTTAAACTCTAAGTCCTGCAGAAGAGGGTACCAAAAAATGTATGGCTATGTATTTAAACTACTACAGTAATTAGTACACTTTTGAGGAGATACTGTAAGGCTGTGCAAATATTCTGTTTCTTCTTAATGTCCACTAATTTTGACATTCA
Source organism: Macaca fascicularis (assembly GCF_037993035.2). Lineage (NCBI taxonomy): Eukaryota > Metazoa > Chordata > Mammalia > Primates > Cercopithecidae > Macaca > Macaca fascicularis. Next base: position 27,810,658 of record NC_088388.1, read on the forward strand.
TCAATATATCTTCCCTGTAACAACTATCAGTAAATTTTTGACAAAAATATTTTTATAGGCTTCAGAATATTTCATCAAATATATAATATTTGTCAACTTTTATGTTTGAAATTATTGGCTTAAATAGCTTGAAAATTATTTAAAGGTTAAATAATTGCCAGGCAGAATAACCAGATTATGCTAAGTTATTGACTTGATTTTGTCAATCAGTACTTGTGTATTTGAAAATACACAAGTATTTTTCAAGTAACACACTCATTAAGCAGGAAACAATCTAACAAATTCAAATCATGTTTTGAGTCTTTTCCCCTAGGGAAAAGTCATAATTAGATTATACAATCACATTTGAAAAGACAAGTAATAAAAAGTCAAGTGTTAAGTTCATAAAAATATGCATTTAACCATTTTTATTTTCCCCAAAATTATCTCGTTATGCAGGGAATATATAATTGAAATAATTTATGTCAGTAACTGAGGCATAAACTCACTTATCTTTTGTTCACCTCTCTTTTGGCAGGGAAGATTATAGGTGAGTAGAGGCAAGCACCAAAAACAATAAAAAGAGGAGAGATTTGACCAGAACTTTCTTATTTTTATGGGTACACTGATCAAAATCACTACATAATTTCATTAATCTTTGTAAAACATGCCTTGTAATGTTGCAAATGCAGACTTTTCCGTAATGTTTGTATTCTCAGACGCTGTTGAAATACTTGGATATCTTAAAATATTTTCATTAAATTTAACAATATTCTTGAACAGCATTCTAACACCTGCTTTACTACAAGCGTCCACTTTATCTTTCAGCTAATCACTTCAATTAACTAGTTTTCTGTCTGTTGAAAAGTAAAATATCATTCTTCATATTCTCTGGACATCAGAAAAGAATAGTGATACAAAGTTGGTTATGAAGTCATTCAAAATTTCATTGTCTTTGAAATGCAGGCTAATATTGCACCCTCCTAAAAGACCTTTGGGGTTTGAATCTTTGGTACCGAATATACTTTTGGCATGAACACTTATTTGTTTAAGAAACACTCCTAGAACTTATACAAAGTAATAGGCATAATTATTATCATTTTATAATTACCAACTCATTTAATTTTTGTGTGTGTATGTTTGTGTGTGTGTATTTGCTGGTGCACAGGTGTTAGTGATTGAGAAAGTGTACTGAGACAGAAACTTTCTTTTGAAGTATTTAATATTTAGATAGTCAATTTATTTTTTAGTTACCCTGATCTAAATAGTTTGCTTTTGGGATATAAACACTGTTATCATTGATCCATCAAACTTTCATAATGTACAAAACTCCAAATGGCTTAAAATGCACTGGAACCTACTATCTTTATTGAATCTGGATGATATTGAACTGTTTGAACAAATGTCTAAGGGTTCTGAAAATACATTTCTAAAAATAGAGTGAAGAATGGATAAACGCAAGATATTGGACTTTTATATAAAACAGATTCATAGATGCTTGTCTTTAATATTATGTGCCTTAGAAAACTGAGAATTTAAAATTCAAAATAAATAATAAACCAGGAGCAGCTAAAAGTGTCTAATAAGTAATAACAAAGTTTCTAGGACTCCTGTCTTGGGTTCTATGATAGAAATGTAAAATGAATAATTTCAATATCTGTGGCTAAACATAAAAGTATTTCATTTTTTACTATGGATTTTGCATATTACTAAAACATATGTAAAATGAAATAATGAGTAATAATATTAAAAGAAAGCCCCATATGTTCATAACTTAGCTAAACAAACCATAAATACCCCTTTTAGATTTTTTCTTTTTCTCAGAGCCACACAAAGTAACTAGTTCATTTCCTAAAAATTATTATATGTTTTTCTCTATGGTTTTAGTATATTTACTTCTAAAACAAAATAAGCTAGATTTTTGCCTTCCTTTAAACTTTATATGATTTAATGCATATATGTTTTTGTATATGCATAATTTTCTAAAAAGTGTATTTTGAAATTTTAGGCTTAGTACATATTTAACCACTAATTTATATTTCATTGTCTGAAAATCCTATAATTTCAAATTGATGCACATTTGAGGGATTTTCTGGTTTTTAAAAATCATTTTTTAGGTTTGCGAGCATGTGTGTGTGAGTGTTTATAATGATGTAATGAACAGTCTTGTTCACATCCTTTTGTGCAACTGAGAGTAGAATTGATGGCCTTATTTCTTATGTGTATATCTTATTTTGCCAAGTAATGCAAAAAGGTACTGATTTATTCTCCCAACAGACTTTTATGTTTTGTAAATATGGTGTTTGTGAAATGGCTTTATGGTTTTAATGATTTTGATTTGCACTTATTGGATTATCAATTAGGTTGAATATCTCTTTCCTGTTTACGTGAAATCCCTATTGTATTTTTTTTTTTTTTCGTTTTTCTGTTGGTTTGTCTCCTTGTATTAAATTTCAGAGTGTATTTTACATTCAGGACATAAATTCTTTGCTGAAAACGTGTGATCTCTTCATCCACTTGTGAGTTATAACTTTGTTGATGTTTGATGGACAGAAGTGATTAGTAGTAATACCACCAACTGTATGGATGTTTAACTTGATAGCTGCATGTTTTGTGTCTTGTTTAAAAGATTATTCCTTAACAGAAGGTTAAAAATAATATTTTATTATATTAATTCCAAAATGTTTACTTTCATAGATAATGCTTTCATTAATATGAAATTTGTTTTTACCATTACAGTGTAAGGTAGAGATTTAATTTTTGATGTTTATTTCTGTATAAGCTATCAATTCCCCCAGAATTATGTATTAACTAGCTCATTCATTCCCACAGGCATGCAAAGACTGTTTTCTTACAAATAACTTTCACTATGGGTACAAAGCCCACTAATGAGCTTTATATTCTGTTTCATTTGTTAACTCATGTACCTGTGTACCAATATCATACTGTCTAATCAGGCCTTGGCAAACTATGGCTTGTAGGCCAAATACAAGCTGTCATCTGTTTTTCTTCTCTTTGTGAGCTAGTAATAGTTTTTACATTTTAAAAAGTGTTTTAAAAATCAAAATAAGGATAATATCTCATGGCAAGTGAAATTACATAATATTCAAATTTTAGGGTCTATCACAATAAAGTTTTGTTGTAACACAGTTATAATACGTGCATATTGCCTATAGCTGCTCTATTGCCACAATAAATTATTGTGAATTACTATGAGAGAGATCCTAAATCTAAAATTCGTATTCCCTATCACTTTACAGTAAAAGTCTGCCAACTGCCACCAAATTTAAAGACAGACAAGTTACTTTGTAGTTTCCTTCTTCCCGGCAAATTGATTTTTATTTCACTCTTAATACAAAGCCATCGTGTAGCCCTGTTGGTCCCAGCTTTATATGCAGATTTACTAATAGGCTCCCAAGTTAGTTGCGTTCTGACTTTTTCTCCTGTCTTCTCTACTTCATGCAGGCATCAATGCTCAACTCGAATTACCCCGCATGCAGTGCAAAAACTGTTCTCAGAGTAGTAAAAGCTCTTTTGCCAGCATAATATTGCTAGCCCATCATTTAACCTATGTAGATTTCTTCCTTTTTTTGTGCCTCTCAGCACTTACACACACTTTAAAAAATTATTCTTTCAATAAGACTTCAAACCGTTTTATCAGGAGGACTGTTCACTTCATCTAGTATGTCATACTGTCTAAAATGGAAGTCTATACTATGATCTTTAAGATTTTTTTAGATTTCTTAATCAATTATATTGAGTATTGAAAAAAGTATATATATTCATAAAATAAATGTTGTCATAACGTTTTTTAGGAGTGAAGTGGAAATAAAATTGAAACGGACTCTAGCACATGGAAGCTGTAAGATATAGATTATTTATAAACTGGGAGAATCTGTCTGGGAACAGTGGCTCACACCTGCAATCCCAGCACATTGGGAGGCGAAGGCAGGAGGATTGCTTGAGCCCAGGAGCGTGAGACCAGCTTGGGCAACACAATGAGACCCCATCTCTACAAAAAATTGAACATTAGTCTGGCCTGGTGGTGTGTGCCTATGGTCCCAGCTACTGGAATAGTTAAGGTGGGAGGATTGCTTGAGCACAATAGGTTGAGCCTGCAGTGAGATGGGATAACACCACTGCACTCCAGCCTAGATGATGGAGTAAGATCCTGTCTCAATAAGATAAGATACATAGATAAGATAAGATACAATAAAACGTGAGAATCTCTGAGTGCTTTTTGTTATTGTTTTTATTTTAACTGTAAAGTTCTATGATTCTGTGTTCCTTTAGAACTACATCCCCATGGAAATACATTTTGTAGTTTGTTTAGAAAATTTTAGTGCCATAACTCTGAGGTTGTAGATGCCACATACTGATTCATGACAACATTGTTTACTTATTTGTGCCTAATATGTTTCCTTATAACTAGGAAGTAGCTTTCTCATAATGAATCTTATATTTAGAAAATGTGGTTGATGATAATTTTACTTTCATGCTAAATAGTCGATAGGATGGATCCTAATTTTCCTTGTGAAAAATTTTATTTTTCACTCATTTATTACACAAATAGTAACGAGAGTACATGGGTTATATCTTTTTAACATTTACATGTAAGTGAAACCCATCAGATATACTGACATTAAAAATATAAATCATACATTATTAGTATTTTACACATAGCAGTTATAATGTTGATAACAATTGCTGTGATAATTTAGGGTGATTTCTAATGGTGTTTTATATGAAAACTTTGAAAGATGTTTTTGCATATAAAGATCAACCAAAACTAAATTTAAATAAAACTGATGAGAATTTGGACTGTGTTTAACCCCAGTTATTTTTTCTGCAGTGCCAGAAGACAAGACTTCCTATGAAATGGATATTCCTTAACAGGGCTGCTTCATGTCAGTCACAATCCTCCTTCAATGTATCACAAGCCTGAGACCTATGACTTTACCATCTCCTGGAATGATTCATTCATAGTCAGCGAACCTTGATTTCTTTACGATCTATGAGAATTCTCATGGAATGCCTAGTGTGTACACAGTGAGCCTTTTATTGTCAACTAAGTCAATCCTGTACACAAGCATATATTCATCTCTCACTTCCATGACTAGAATTCACCCCCTCCCCCCACCTTTTTTTTTCTTTTCTGAGACAGAATCTTGCTCTGTAATCCAGGCTGGAGTGCCATGGCACAATCTCAGCTCACTGCAACTTTCTCCTCCCAGGTTCAAGCAATTCTCATGCCTCAGCCTCCCAAGTAGCTGAGATTACAAGCATCTGCCACCACGTTTGACTAATTTTTTGAATTTGTTTTTAGTAGAGACAGGTTTCATCATATTGGCCAGGCTGGTCGCGAATTCTGGCTCAAGTGATCTGCCCGCCTTGGCCTCCCAATATGCTGGGATTACAGGCATGAGCCACCGCACCCAGCCCATGACTAGAATTCTTACTAACCACTCAACTACTATACCAAACTAAGCAAGAGACTGTACTTTGCCTTGCAATTTTAAAATATGTAACTCTCTTTTTAAAGTTTTTCACTGTGGACTTAAATCAGACATTGTCTTGAGCTACCATCTAAGTAAGTTCTGACTATTCAAGAGAAAGTAGCTCTTCATGAGTGTGTATATGTATTAATGATTGCAATAGTTAATGGATAATAAGTATTTGTAGTATTATGGCAACTAGAAATTTTTGTCAAAATTTATTCTATTCCTCCAGCTCAATGGTTCTCAAATTGCAATTCCCACATAAGCAGCATCAGCATCATCTTGGAATTTGTTAGAATTGCCAACTTTCAGGTGCTACCTCAGACCTACTGAACTAAAAATGATAAACTTTAAGGCTAGCAATCTGAGTTTTAACAAATCCTGCAGATGACGGTAATGCATGCCAAAATATGAGAATTTTTCTCACTCTCCAATATTCAGCTGAATATGCTGCTCTGAATATTGTCCACGCTAGATAATACCACATAGCAACATGATGTGCAGAGAGTTACTACATTATTGTAAAAATGTAAGCTAGGAGAGAATATGAGACCTGGTTTATGACCTCAAGAATCAGAAGGAGAGATAAGAAAATAAACAAGCCAATAGATAAACAGTTCTACAAAAGTAAAAAGATGTGGAGAAAGAATAAAATTGTAAACATGGTTCAAAGAGAAAGGATAATGTTGGGGAATACACTTCAGATACGTTGGTCAAGGCAAGCTTTTCTCAGAAGATGACATTGAAATGAGACCTAAGTGATGAGAAGGAGTCAACCAGAGTAAAAGGCCTCATTCGAAGGATTCTGCAAAGTAATACATTAAAATTTATTTTGTAATCTGTAAAGAACTTTACAAATATTACTGTTTGGGATTATTATTGTTAAGGAAATGGAATATATATATATGTGTGTGTGTTTCTGAAGGTTATCATAATCAGTATGAAATATTCTAAGAAACAAGCTTTCATTCAGTTATTTACTAATTAACCATTAATTAATTTACTTACATAGTGATTGCTTTAATGAATATTTATTAAATACTTGTTAAACACCATGCACTATTCTAGGCAATGCAAGTAAGACAGTAAACACCAACAACAACCACCCAGGAATTTCTGTCCTCAGAGCTTGAGAAGTACAGACTTTTGCTAGGGAAACATAGACAAAAGTCAGTAAACAAGCACAATTGGTACCAATGAGTGCCACACAAAATAAAGCAGATAGGTAGAGATTAATACCAGGTGCCATTTCAGACAGAGTGGTTAGGGAAGGCTCTCTAAGGAGGTCAAATTTGGTCAGTGTCTTAAATGAAAGGAATGATCTAGTCATTCATGTGTTGCAAGAGGGAATATCCAGTGTAAAGCCCATGAAGCAGAGATGTGCTTAGAAAGTCATAATGACAACAAGAATAGCCATATAGCTAAGGGTATATTGAGTGAGGGAATGAGTTAGTGGGAGGTGTAACCAAATATTAAGTTTGTATCCAAGTTACCATGCTGTAACATGTGTTTCATGCAAGATGGATTAAACTTGTGTGGTGGAATTAGCATGATAAAGTAACAGCTGATATTTACTTTGAAGTAACTATGCTGTTGAAGTGTTAAGTGTGAGATGGGAGGAGAATAAAGGGATCAAGCATAAATCCAAATTATTCTGGTAAATTCTAGTGATATAAATAATATTAGGAAATCTGAGAAAGAATCAGAATTTGTGGGAGTGACATCAAATACTCAGCTTAAAACATATAGATCAAATGCATGTATTAGACTTTCAAGTAATATGTAAAGTTGCAGTTGGGTAAAAGGGTCTGGAATTGAGGAGAGAGGTTAATGTTGGAGGTATAAATTGAGGGTTGTGAAATATAGATACAATTTACAGCTTCCAGATTGAGATCATCTGGGAATAAGTACAGGAATAAAGAGGTCCGAGGACTAAGCTCTGGGTTACTCTAATATTTAAAGGTTAGAAACAGGATGTAGCGTTATACTAGTAAATGTTTCACGACCAGATCTCAAGAGTAGGGGAGGGACTGATTTGTATTGTTTTATTTTTATGGTGTAAATACTATTACCATGTCTGGTTTGAAGCTTTCAGCATCACAGCAATCAGCTTGCAAAATTCTTCAAACTAACAATCATCTCTTGTAGGTTGGTATGGTGGGTTTTGTGTCCCTACTCAAAAAGAGAATCTAGTAATGGAAACAAACAACAGCCTCCAGCAAGGTGTAAGAAAATTATCATGTGTCAGAAATAAATGATAAAAAGGGATTTGAGAAAAAGAGAGTAATAAAATATGACAAAGAGTGCTTGGATTTCAAGTACAATGATGACAATAATTGGTCTTTGGAATTACCAATGTGCAGACCACTGTTGACCTTTATAGAAGGGATTTCTGTTGGAGTGGTGATTCTCAAACGTGACTAGCATAGGTTCGAAAAGTACTGTGATGTGGAAGTGTAGCAAGAAATACAGACAATTTTGGCTGTGGAGGGGGGAGGGATGTTCTTTTTTTTAAAGAAGAACAAATAAGATTCCAGAAATGACCTAAACAAATTTTGTTTGACAGCAGAATTTTCTTGCTATTCAGCCTCTCTCAGCTGGAAATACCAAAATGTTAGAGACAAATAAGACCTCTGCTTCCGTGCATGTTTGTCAACATGTTTCAGTAGTACAGAATAGTCCTATGAATTTCTTAGGATAAGTAAGGTTAGCATCTAATACAAATTAATTCCAAAATATTAGCGGCTTACTGGCAGTGAGAAGAGTGGAGATTTGGGTGAGGAAAACGTACTAATTTAAGATATTAAATAATTCCATGCACTAATTTCATTCTATTCCATGCAATAATTTAAGATATTAAAAAATTGAAACATATCCTTCTTTAACATACAACTTCACCACATCCTAGGGCCTCAGAGTTCTCTTCTGTATCCCCTGCAGCCAGATCTGTTGTCTAGCTATGAGCCAGAAAGGAAGAAAATGCTTCAAGAAACATGTAGCCAGTCATTCCATACCAGATTTTGTTTAAAATCACTAAACTCTTTGCATTATAGGTTGTTAATAGAAAAAAAATTAACTTCTGATATATATACAGAAGAATGGAAGTTGTCTGATCTTTGCCTTGATATTACCCAGCTCCAGCAATAGCCAATTAGGTAATCTTGAACTATTTTTTTTTTAAATTCAATTTTCTTATTTATAAAATGAAGGGGGCAAACAAATCATTTCGGACATTCCATATGAATCAAGTATTCTAAAACTGAAATAAGAAATGTAATGCGCTAGTTTACTTCAATTATATTTTCTTCAAATCATTTAGAAAATTAACAATGTCTGTAGACATTTGATAGATTCAATAAGTACAAATTAGTTTGCAGTCCACGGAAAAGCATTCATTGAAATTCCTGGTTGCTTTATGTCAGATTGTCCTGCAAATGCCACCAGGTCAGGAAAAATTGTGTCCAGCCCCAGAGTTTTAAGATGTTGTGATCCAGTGAAAACTTGTTCTCCTAATGTTTTTATTTTTCTGCTTACTAAGTATGTCTTGCTAAACATTGAGCTGTATAAAATTCTTCTGCACTCTTAAGGGGTCTAATATAACAGAGAGTATACTCTTAAATTTCATGTATGGTATCAGCCATTCCCAATGAATAACTTGGGTTATTCAAAGTGCTAGCACTTTGCAGAAATGTCACATCTCAACCCTCTCAATCTTTCAGCTCCGCTATGTCCAGTTCATAGTTTCACCAACTAGCGACAGATTATTTTCTCCCAAAACTCTTTATCAGTAGACACATGTATTAATCAGGTGATAAATTACAACTTAAAAATGGTTTATTTATATTATTTTCAGCTAGAATGCTGATTGGACCATCAAGATTACACCAACCGCAAATATATCATGAGCTACTCTGTCAACACCATGGCAAGTGAGCTTGGCAGCAGGGTTGTGCAAATACCAGTGCTATTAACTTATCAGTCAAACCCACTGCCAGGAAGCCTGGGAGACATATTTCAATGAAAGAAGATGGAATACATTTCAGTCCCACTGACATTAATAATTTATGATTAATCAGTTTATGAAGGCTTGCTAACAGCAGAAGGCAACTTAGAGGAAGATGGATTCTCTGTCTTTGGACTTAACATTACTTTCCTCCCAGGCTAAATCTAATCATTTTTTTGCTGAAAACCAGATAATTGACTAGCCATTTACTTAAACTTCCTCAAAGGGCATCCATAATCTTTCCAGGGGTTCATCTTTGATCAAGGGAGGTTAAGTTAAATTGACTTCTAATTCTGTTGGTTAGGAAGCAACAGCCAGGAGACAGCCACCTAGAATGGAGCAAGCCTTCTTCAACGAAGATCACAGGGAGCTTCATGAAGGTTTAGGGGAAACTGGTGAGGCCCCACTAATTTGTACAGTCATAAACTTAGTGGAATAAGAATAGCAGTGGAAAGAAGAAATACCTATGACAGTATTTTGATTTGCAGAAACTATTTTTTTATCTTTGAAGTCTTAACACACTTTTTCTAAATTGTGATTTCTTTTTTTTTTTTTTTTTTTTTTTTTTTTTTGAGACAGAGTCTTGCTCTGTAGCCCGGGCTGGAGTACAGTGGCCGGATCTCAGCTCACTGCAAGCTCTGCCTCCCGGGTTTATGCCATTCTCCTGCCTCAGCCTCCGGAGTAGCTGGGACTACAGGCGCCCGCCACCTCGCCCGGCTAGTTTTTTGTATTTTTAGTAGAGACGGGGTTTCACGGTGTTAGCCAGGATGGTCTCGATCTCCTGACCTCGTGATCCACCCGTCTCGGCCTCCCAAAGTGCTGGGATTACAGGCTTGAGCCACCGCGCCCGGCTAAATTGTGATTTCTTAAGTTACAAATGCTATATCCATTTCAAATAAAGGTAGAAATATGGAAAAGAGTTTAGATAGTTAAAGGCATTTTAATTTTTATTGTGCTTTTTATGACAGTAATAAAATACAATTACAATGAATTTTTTTAAGTAAGAGAAATAATCATCCAACCGTTTTACTTTCTTACTCAACCACTGTTTTTATTTAACGTGTTTCTCATCAGCTTTTATTCAAAAGTATGTTTTTGGTGGAGAAACCACTTACAAACTCAAACACTGAACAAAGTATTTATTCTCTTTGACCTCAGTTCCCTCTTAACTGGAGAATGCATAGAATTTTTAAGACATTAGCAAGCTATAATAATTAAACATATAAACCCATGTTTTTATATAGTTTCCTTTCAATGAATATTTTCCATGTGTTCTCTACTTATTTTAGTGAACCATGCATTTAATTAAATGTTATCTCAAACATTTTAATGTTATAATGCAGTTCTCAGTCATATCTTCTAGGGGTTCATGAAATTCAACACTATTATAGAAATGATGAGATTCTGCTCTTGCCCAAGATATTTCATCCAGGCTGGAGTGCAGTGGTGCGATCCCAGCTCCCTGTAGCCTCAACCATCTGGGGTCACATGGTCCTCCTGCCTCAGCCTCCTGGGTATCTGTGACTACAGATGTGTGCTCAAGCTAGTCTTGAACTCCTGGGTGCAAGAGATCCATGGGACTGGGCTTACTGAAGTGCTGGGAATACAAGGAATGAAGCCAATGTGTCCAGGCTTCTTTTTTTAATTCAACAAGGCAGTCATCTAAAACTGCCCATAATATCATTTTCAAACTTCAAGACGAAAACAAATAATTTGAGCCATGGAAGCATACATTCCTAAAAAGATTTTTTTTGGGGGGGGCGTGGTTTTCTTGTCAACCCTATTCCAAGCAGTTCATCCTTTCTGATTATCAAGACGAATGGGACTCATTTCTTTTTTCTACTGTGTTAGAAGCTGCTTCTGAAAGAATATTATAAAATTGGCATTTAGTTGATCACAAAAGAATGTATATTGGACTCACACTCCATTTTCACAGTACTAAACATTCTGGATTTATCCTTACACCAAAAAATACCTTTCTCTAATATGTAAAATATAATTACCTTTATTAGTTCATTTTCATGCTGCTCCGAACCCACATTTCCTTTCTACACTGCCCTAGCAAAGGTTCTTCATGAGGGTCCTGCTCCTGTAGCAAATATTTTCCTGGGCATCCATGCATTTCCACACATCTTCTGAAATCTAGGCGGAGGTACCCAAATCTACATTCTTGACTTCTGTGCACCTACAGGCTCAACACCACGTGGAAGCTGAAAAGGATTGGAGCTTTGCCCTCTGAAGCCACAGCCCAAGCTCTACATTGGCCCCTTTCAGCCAAAGCTAGAGCTGCTGGGACACAGGGTACCATGTCCCTAGGCTTCACACAGCATGGAGACCCTGGACCCATCCCACGAAACCACTTTTTTCTCCTAGGCCTTTGGGCCTGTGATGGGAGTGGCTGCTGTGAAGGTATCTGGCATGCCTTGGAGACATTTTCTTCATGGTCTTGGGGATTAACATTTGGTTCCTTGCTACTTATGCAGATTTCTGCAGCAGGCTTGAATTTCTTCTCAAAAAATGGGTTTTTCTTTTTCACTGCATCATCAGGCTGCATATTTTCTGAACATTTATTCTCTGTCTCCTTTTTAAAATGGAATGCTTTTTAACAGCACCCAAGTCACCTTTTGAATGCTTTGCTGCTTAGAAATTTCTTCCCCCAGATACCTTAAATTATCTCTCTCAAGTTCAAAGTTCCACAAATCTCTAGGACAGGGGCAAAATGCTGCCAGTTGCTTTGATAAAACATAACAATAGTCACCTTTGCTCTAGTTCCCAAGAATTTCTTCATCTCCATCTGAGACCACCTCAGCCTGGACCTTACTGTTCATATCATTATCAGCATTTTTGTCAAAGCCATTCAATAAGTGTCTTATTCTTCTTTCTTTGTCTTTGTTGGAGTGGGTTAATGCAAAGACCTTGTCTTCAAGCTCTGAATTTCTTTCTTCTACTTGTTCAGTTCTGTTGTTGAGATTTCCAGAGAATTTGGCATTTCTATAAGTGTGTCCTTGATTAACACAGGTGCTAAAATTCTTAACAAAATGCTAGCTAATCAAAGTTAACAACACACCAGAAAGATAATCCACCATGATAAAGTGGATTTCATAACAGGGATGCAGGGATGGTTTAACACATGCAAATCAACAAAGTGAAAGATCCTGAAGATGGTTTAAGGACTTAAATCTAAAACGTGAAACTATAAACACCAAATAAACAAAATTAAAAACAAAAAATTGAACGAGGATCTCGATAGATGCAGAAAAAGCATTCGACGAGATCCAGCATTCCTTTGTAAATAAAACTCTCAGTAATATCATACCAGGGTCATACCAGGATCATACCTCAATATAATAAAAGCCATCTATGACAAACCCACGGCCAACATAATACTGAATGGGGAGAAGTTTAAAGCATTCCCTCAGAACTGGAACAAGACAAGGATGCCCACTCTCACCACTTCTGTTTAACATAGTACTGGAAGTCCTAGCCAGATAAATCAGACAAAAGAAAGAAATAAAAGGCATCCAAATTGGTAAATATGAAGACAAAGTGTCACTGTCTGTCATTTGATCATTTACATAAAAAAATCCTAAAGACACCTCCAGTAGCCTCCTAGAACTGATAAAAGAATTCAGCTAAGTTTCCAGATCAAAATTAATGTACACAAATCAGTAGCTCTTCTATATGGAACAGCGACCAAGCTGAGAATCAAATTAAGAACTCAACCCCTTTTACAATAGCTACAAAAAAAAAAAAAAATTGAGATACTTAGGAATATACCTAACCAAGGAGGTGTAAGACCTCTACAAAGAAAACTACAAAGTACCGCTGAAAGGAATCAGATGACACAAGCAAATGAAAACACACCCCATGCTCATGCGTGAGTAGAATCAACATTGTGAAAATGATCATACTGCCAAAAGCAACCTACAAATTCAATGCAATACCCATCAATATACCACCATCATTCTTCACAGAATTAGAAGAAACAATTCTAAAATTCATATGGAACCAATAAAGAGTCTCCCTAACCAAAGCAAGACTAAGCAAAAAGAATAAATCTGGCAGCATCACATTACTTGATTTCCAAATATACTATAAGCCTTTAGTCACCAAAACAGCATGGTACTAGTACAAAAATAGGCACATAGACCAATGGAACAGACCAGAGAACCCAGAAATAAACCCAAATACTTACAGCCAACTGATCTTCAACAAACCAAACAAAAACATGAAGTGAGGAAAGAACACCCTTTTCAACAAATGGTGCTGGGATAATTGGCTAGCCACATGCAGAAGAATAAAAATGGATCCTCATCTTTCACTTTATACAAATATCAGCTCAAGATGGTTTAAGGACTTAAATCTAAAACATGAAACTATAAAAATTTTAGAAGATAACATTGGAAAAATCCTTCTAGACATTGGCTTAGACAAATGTTTCATGACCAAGAACCCAAAAGTAAACGCAATAAAAACAAAGATAGATTTCTGGGACTTAATTAAACTAAAGAGCTTTTGCACAGCAAAAGGAACAGTCTGCAGAGTAAACAGACAACCCACAGAGTGGGAGAAAATCTTCACAATCTATACATCTGACAAAGGACTAATATCCAGAATCTACAATAAACTCAAACAAATCAACAAGAATAAAACAAATGATCACATCAAAAAGTGGGCTAAGAACATGAGTAGATAATTCTCAAAATAAGATATACAAGTGGCCAACAAATATATGCAAAAATGCTCAACAACACTAATGATCAGGGAAATGCAAATCAAAACCACAATGTGATACCATCTTACTCTTGCAAGAATGGCCATAATTAAAAAATCAAAAATAGTAGATGTTGGCATGGATGCTGTGAACAGGGAACACTCCCACACTCCTGATGGGAGTGTAAACTAGTACAATCACTATGGAAAACAGTGTGGATATTCCTTAAAGAACTAAAAGTAGGACTTCCATTTGATCCTGCAATCCCACTACTGCGTATCTACCCAGTGGAAAAGATGCCATTATATGAAAAAGATACTTGCACATGCATGTTTATAGCAGCACAATTCACAATTGCAAAAACGTGGAAGAAATCCAAACGCCCATCAGGCAATGAGTAGATAAAGAAACTATGGTATATATACATGATGGAATACTACTCAGCCATATAAGGAAGTGATTAATGGCATTTGCAGCCACCTGGATGAGATTGGCGACTATTATTTAAGTAAAGTAACTCAGGAATGAAAAACCAAACATTGTATGTTCTCACTCATAAGTGGAAGCTAAGCTTTGAGAATGCAAAGGCATAAGAGTGACACAATGGACTTTAGGGACACAGAGGGAAAGGGTGGAAAGGGGGTGAGGGATAAATGACTACAAATAGGGTGCAGTGTATACTGTTCAGGTGATGGGTGCACCACAGTCTTGCAAATCAACATACTCATATAACCAAACACCACCTGCTCCCCAATAACCTATGAAAAAAAATTGTTTAAATGTGAAAGAAAAGGAAGTGCTCAGCTTGTTGAAACAGGGAAAACTTACCACTCCTTAGTCATTTAGTCTTGATAAAAGACTCAAGCACGTTTTTCTGTGATTGATAGTATGATGGCATAGGTATGTGGATTTGCCTGGAACCACTCGTGGTTTTTGATGAACAATCCTTTTTAACAAAACTTTAATAGACTCTTTAGAAAGTTCCAGGAAGCACAATGTTATTATTTTTAATATTGATTTGTTGCCTTTATTTAATATGGAAACAGTACAAATATAATTCAGTTTCTTTCATCTTAATAGATTATAGAGTAGCTCAAATCTTAAAATAATTTCTACATCATTGACTTATCACATTCCTTTCTTATTTGAATGATCTGGAAAATTCTTGTAATACTTTTGTTTGTGCAGAAACAAAGTCATGTGAAATAAATGAAGCTAAACTTAAAAAAAAATGTTTATTCAGTCAGGATTTTCAAAAATTCAGTTGTCTCCACATATAACACTTTTTATCTCTAAAAACTTTTCACTTCTTACTTGTGTTACTTATTCATGCAGTAAAAATTAGTTTAACTATAACATACTTATTTTATAAAGTTCTTTTTTTCAGAGTTCTAGATATGGGAATTCAAGTCGTATATATACTAATTCAAGAGTATATATTTTTAATACACTTATAATATTTATAATATATTTATTTTAATATGTGTATAATGAGTATATTTGTAATATATTTATAAATGCCATGTAAACAGTGGTATAAAATTAGTGTAACTACAGAGGTTCAGAGAAGAGTGAAAAATTTTGTGTACCAGCATATCAGGAATGGCCACACAGTGAGTCTAAAACCTAAAGTGGTACCTGAAAGCTGGGTAGGTATTTCCTCAGCAACTCTCCTTGTCTACGGTTATGTTCTACACAAATTGCAGTGAACATTTTCCACCCATCTTATCATTTGGTATAAGTTTCTGAAGGCAGAGTCTGAATCTTCTTTACCTTTTATAAGAGTGGATAGTAATAATTTCTATTTGCTTTATACAATATTTAAAGTTTTAAAAAGTGTTTCCTAGTTATTTTTATTACCACAAAACTTTGTTAATAAGGCATAATGCTACATCTAAACCCAAGATAGGTAAATTGAGATACTTGGAGAAATTGACTAACTTGCCTATTATTATCTAGTTCATGAAAGAAAATTAGCTTGATTTTAGTTTATCAACATAAGCTGCATCAAACTAAAGTACTTTTGTAAGCAATGTTACCAGCCATTTAGTTTGTTTCTAAAAAACTGAGGGTCCTGGGAATTTAATCATGCCAATGCAGATTTTTTGTTTGTTTGTTTTGTTGTTTAACATTATTAACAGAGTTGGTGCCTTTCACAGACTTTTTAAGATTAGGAAATAAAAACAAATCAGAAAGTGTGAAATCAAGACTGTAAGGTGGATGCCTAATGATTGTCTACCAAAGTTCTTGAAAAATTGCCCTTGTTTGATGACAGGAATGAACAGGAACATTGTCGTGACAAAGAAGGACTCTCTGGTGAAGCTTTCCCAGGCATTTTTCAGGTAGGCTTTGCTAAGTTTCTCCAAACACTCTCATGATAAGCAAATGTTACCATTGTGTGGCACTCCAAGAAATCAAGCAAAAGGCCTTGAGCATCCCAAAAAGACTGTTAACATAATCTTTGCTCTTGACCTATTCACTTTTGCTTTGACTAGACCGCTTCCACCTCTTGGTAGCCCTTACTTTGACAGTGCTTTGTCTTCAGAATTGTACTAGGAAACTCGTATTTCCCCTCCCATTTCAATTCTTCAAAGAAATGTTTTAGAGTCATAATCCCACTGTTTTAAATTTTCTGTTGAAGGCTCTGCTTTTGTCTGCAGCTGATCTGGGTGCAACAGTTTTGGCACCCATTAAATGGAAAGTTTGTTCAATTTTAATTGTTAGTCAGAAATGTGTAATTGAGCCAAATAAGATGGCTATGACGTTGGGCATTGTTTCTGTGGTTACTCATCAGTCTCCCTTGTTTAGGGCACATACAAGGCTATTTTTTTCCTCACAAATTAACATAGATGGTCAGCCACTGAGAGCTTCATCTCTCTCTCTCTCTCTCTTTCTATATATATATACACACACACACACACACACATATATGTATATATATACACACACATATATATACATGTATACACACACACACACATATATACATAGTCCTTTGACTTTAAGAGGTGCATGTGCAGGATACGGAAGTTTATTATATAGGTAAATGTATGTCATGGTGGTTTATTGCACAGATTATCTTACACCCCCTAAGTATTAAGCCCAGCATCCATTAGCTATTCTTCCTGATGCTCTCCCTACCCCCACCTCCACCCAGAAAGGCTACAGTGTGTGTTGTTTTCCTATATGTGTCCACGTGTTCTCATCATTCAGCTCCCACTTATAAGTGAGAACATGCAGTGTTTGGTTTTCTGTTCCTGCATTAGTTGCTGAGGATAATGGCTTTCAACTCCATCCATGTCCCTGCAAAGGGTGTGAACTCATTACTTTTATGGCTGTATAGTGTTCCATGGTGTATAGTATTCCAAGGTGTACGTGTGCCAAATTTTCTCTATTCAGTGAATTATTGATGGGCACTTACATCGATTACGTATTGTTGCTATTGTGAATAGTGCTGCAATGAATACACACAGATATGTATCTTTATAATAGAATTATAGATACTCCTTTGAGTATATACCCAGTAATGGGAATTCTAAGTCAAATAGTATTTCTGCCTCTAGGCCTTTGACGAATTGCCACACTGTGGTCCATAATGGTTGAACTAATATAAATCCCCAGAAACAGTGTAAAAGCATTTCTTTTTCTCCACAACCTCACCAGCATCTGTTGTTTTGTGACTTTTAAATAATGACCATCTGACTAGTGTGAAATGGTATCTCCTTGTGGTTTTGATTTGAATTTCTCTAATGATCAATGATGTTGAGCTTTTAAAAATATGTTTGTTAGCCACATGTATGCCTTCTGTAGACAAGTGTCTGTTCATGTCCTATGACTACTTTTTAATTTTTTTTTGTAAATTGAATTCCCTTATAGACTCTGGATATTAGACCTTTGTCATATAAATAGATTGCAAAATTGTCTTCCATTCTGTAGGTTGTCTGTACACTGTGATGATAGTTTATTTTGCTGTGCAGAAGCTTTTTAGTTTACATCCAATTTGTCATTTTTTTTTCTTTTGTTGCAATTGCTTTTGGAGTTTTTGTCATGAAATCTTCGCCTGTGCCTATGACCTGAATAGCATTGCCTAGATTTTTTTTCTAGGGTTTTTATAGTTTTGGGTCTTCCATTTAAGTCTTTAATCCATCTTGTGTTAATTTTTGTATAAAGTGTAAGAAAGAGGTCCAGTTTCAATTTTCTGCATATGGCAAGCCAGTTCTCCCAGCAAACATTTATTAAATAAGGAGTCTTTTCCCTATTGCTTTTTTTTTTTTTTTTTTTTTTTTGTCAATTTTGTCAAACATCAGATTGTTGTAGGTGTATGGTCTTATTTCTGAATTCTCTATGCTGTTCCATTTGTCTATGTGTTTGTTTTTGTACCAGTAACATGATGTTTTGATTACTATAGACTCATAGTATAGTTTGAAATTGGATAGTGTGATGCCTCCAGCTTTGTCTTTGTGCTTAGGATTGTCCTAAATATCTGAGCTCTTTTCTGGTTCCATATGACTTTTAAAATAGTTTTTTTTTTTTTTTTTTTTTAAACTATTCTGTGAAGAATGGTAGTTTAATGTGAATAGCATGGAATCTATAAACTACTTTGGGCAATGTGGCCATTTTCATGATATTGATTTTTCCTATACATGAACATGAATTGTTTCTCTATTTGTTTGTGTCCTCTCTGATTTCTTTGAGCACTGATTTGTAGCTCCCCTTGAAGAAGTTCTTCACTTCCATTGTTAGCTGTATTCCTAAGTATTTTATTCTTTTTGTAGCAATTGTGAATGAGAGTTCATTTATGATTTGGCTCTCTGCCTCCCTGTGGTTTGTGTATAGGAATGCTACCAATATTTGCACATTAATTTTATATCCTGAGACTTTGCTGAAGCTTAAGAAGCTTTTGGGCCAAGATGATAGGGTTTTCAAGATATAGGATCATGTTATCTGCAAAGATAATTTGACTTCCTCTCTTCCTATTTGAATACTTTTTACTTCTCTCTCTTCCCTGATTATCCTGGTGAGAAATTTCAGTACTATGTAGAATAGGAGTGGGGAGAGAGGGCATTCTTGTTTACACTGCTGGTTTTCAAGGGGAAGGCTTCCAGTTTTTGCCTATTCTGTATAATATTGGCTGTAGGTTTGTCATACATGGCTCTTATTATTTTGAGGTATGTTCTGTCAATACCTAGTTTATCAAGAGTTTTTAACAAGAAGGAATGTTGAATTTTATTGAAGGCTTCTGCATCTATTTAAATAATGACGTGTTTTTTGTCTTTAGTTCTGTTTATGTGATGAATCACATTTATTGATTTGCATATGTTGAACCAACCTTGCATTCCGGGGATGAAGCCAACTTGATGGTGGTGGAAAGCTTTTTGATGTGCTGCTGGATTCCATTTGCCAGTATTTTATCGAGGATTTTTGCATCAACGTTCATCAAGGATATTGGTTTGAAGGTTTTTTTTAATTGTTGTATCTCTGCCACGTTTTCGTGTCAGGATGATGCTGGCCTCATAGTATGAGTTAGGGAGGAATCCCCGCTTTTCAATTTTTTGAAATAATTTCCGTAGAAATGGTACTAGCTCTTCTTTATGCCTCTGGTAGAATTCAGCTATGAATCCATCTGGTACCAGCCTTTTATTGGTTGGTAGGCTACTTATTACTGCCTCAATTCCAGAACTCATCATTGATCTATTTAGAGATTCTATCTCCTTCTTTGGGAGGGTGTATGTGTCCAGGAGTTTATAAATTTCTTCTAGATTTTCCAGTGTATGTACATAGTCATGTTTGTAGTATTCTCTGATGGTTGTTTTTATTTCTGTGGGGTCAGTGGTGATATCCGCTGCATTATTTCTGATTGTGTTTATTTAATTCTTCCTCTTCTTCTTTGTTAGTCTACCTAGTGGTCTATTTTATTAATTTTTTTCAAAAAAGCAGCTCCCAAATTCGTTGATTTTTTTGAAGGGTTTTTCATATCTCTTTCTCTTGAGTTCAGCTCTGACCTTGGTTATTTATTGCCTTCTGCAAGCTTTCCCCACCTTTTTTTTTTCTCTTGGTTCTTTAGTTCTTTTAGTTGAGATGTTAGGTTGTTAACTTGAGATCTTTCTAGCTTTTCTGACGTGGTCATTTAGGGCTATAAATATCCCTCTTAAAACTGCTTTAGTTGCATCCCGGAGATTCTGATACGTGTCTCTTTGTCCTCATTAGTTTCACAGAACTTCTTGATTTCTGCCTTAATTTTATTATTTACCCAAGAGTCATTCAGGAGCACGTTGTTCAATTTCCATGTACTGTGTAGTTTTGAGTGAATTTCTTAATTATGAATTCCAATTAGATTGTGCTGTAGTCATGGGGGACTATTTGTTATTATTTCAGTGCTTTTGCATTTGCTGAGGAGTGTTTTGCTTCTGATATGATCAATTTTAGAATAAGTGCCATGTTTTCATGAGACAAATGTATATTCTGTGGAATTTTGGTGGAGAGTTCTTTAGATATCTGACAGGTTCACTTGATCCAGAGCTGAGTTCATTTCCTAAATATATTTGTTAATTTCCTGTCTCAATGATCTAATATTGTAAGTGGGGTGTTAAAGTCTCCGACTGTTATATTGTGTGAGTCTAAGTCTCTTTGTAGGTCTCTAAGAACTTGCTTTATGAATCTGGGCACTCCTGTATTGGGGGTGTATATATTCAGAAGAGTTAGCTCTTCCTATTAAATCGAACCCTTTACCATTATGTAATGCCCTTCTTTGTCCTTTCTCTTCTTTGTTGGTTTGAAGTCTGCTTTTTTCAGAAACTAGGATTGCAGCTCCTGCTTTTTTCTGTTATTCATTTGTTTGGTACATTTTCCTCTTTTCCTTTGTTTTGAGCCTATGTGTGTCTTTGCCCATTAGACAGGTCTCTTGAAGATCAAGCATAATAGAACTCTGCTTACTCTATTCTGCTATTGATACTAGTGTGTCTATCAGCTCCTGTATTGTTTTGCCATCATTCTTAGTTTCTTTGCATTGAATTACAACATGCTGCTATAGCTCAGTGAAGTTCATCACAGCCCACATTCTAAAACCTCCTTCTGTCAATTCAACCATCTCACCCTCCTCCCAGGTCTGTGCCCTTGCTGGAGAGATACTGCAGCCCTTTGGAGGGAAGAGGCACTCTGACTTTTTGAGTTTTCAGTGTTTTTGTGTTGATTCTTTCTCATCTTTGTGGGATTATCTACCTTTGATCTTTGAAGTTGCTGACTTTTGAATGAGGCTTTTTTGGGATCTTTTTGTTGTTGTTGATGTTGTTGTTGTTGTTGTTGTTTTCTGTTTGTTTCTCTTTTAAGAGTCAGGCCCCTCTATGAGAGGGCTGCTGTAGTTTGCTGGGGGTCCACTCCAGTCCCCAGTTACCTTAGTTTCTCCCATACCTGGAGATATCACCAGTGAAGGCTGAGAAACAGCAAATATGGCAGCCAGCTCTTTTCCCTGGAGCCTCTGTCCAAGGGGGATACTGACCTGTTGCTGACCCACATGCACCTGTAGGAGATAGCTGGAGACCCTCACTGGGAGGTCCCACCAAGTCAGGAGGAATGGGATCAGGTACTTGTGCAAAGAATCAGTCTGGCTGCTTTTTGGTAGAGCAGGTATGCTGCATTGGTGTGGTAGGGGGGACCCTTTTTCATCTGGACCAACTGTATTCTCCATAGCTGGCAGGTGGTAGCTGCTGAGGCAACTAAACTGCAGAGATGGAGACCACCTCTCACCCTGGGAACCTGAACTTGCCTCAGGTGGATTCCAACCTGCTGCCATTGACTGTCTGGTATTCCAAGACTGTGGGTATTAACTTGTGAGGTGCCCTGGAAATGGGGCCCACAGAATAACGCTGCTTTGCTCCCTGGATTCACCCCCTTCCTAGGGATATGTACAGATAAATTTCCTGACTTGCTGGGGATCCTGGGACCGGAGTATGTAAAAGTCCTTGATCTTTGTGTGTGCCTGAGTATCCACTTTGCCAAAACTTCACACTGCGCTGTGTGTCAGACCCACGGACCTTGTGGCATGGACTCCCAAGGGGATCTCCTGATCTGTAAGTTTCTCCATGGGAGAAGCATGGTTTCCTGGGCAGGACTACACAATCACTCACTGCTTCCCTTGTCTGTTGGTGGGGCTTCCTTTGGCTCCATCCCAATCCTGGGTGGACTGTTGCCCACACCCCCTGTTTTATTTCCTTTTGTTTGAGTTGTTTGCCCAGTCAGTCCTAATGTGAGAACCTGGATATTACAGTTGAAGGTGCTGAATTCACTCACCCTTTTTCATTCCTATGAGTGCTGTTGACCACAGCTACTTCTAATTGGTCATCTTGGATGGGGTGAGAGCTTCACTTTTAACATTGCCTTCTTCTTTCTTAAAATGAGTTACCTATTTGTAAATTGCTGATTTACCGGGGGAATTGTGTCCATAAACTTTTCATAAAGCATCATTAATTTCACCATTCTTCCACCTAAGTTTCCCCAAAATTTGATGTTTGTTTCTGTTTCAATGTTAGCAGAATTCGTGTTGCTCTGATAGGGATTCTTTTCAATCTGATGACTTATCCTTCTTAGTACCTCAAACTAGGTCCTGTTCAGGCATGCTATGAGTTACTACCAAATTATTTGATGCAAAAAAAAATGAAATATATGCATAATTTTTCTATAGTATACATTTTCCATGATTTTTTAAAAGATGCTTTGTAGTGAAGTTTTAAACAAGGAAGTGACAAGGTCAACATTTTATAAAATAACCTGAATTCATGTGAAAAATAAATAAATTAGGAGACAGACAATAGTACAAGTAAAATATCATATCTGGTTTAGGAAACATATACCTAAGAATGAAGGGGCAAACTAATATCAAACAGCATTTTAAGAATATAATTAACAGGGCTTGATAACAAATTAATTATGGGAACAAGAAACAGAAATAAATGAAGAGGACTGTGAAACACTCACAAATGTTGAGCTGGCTATTTACAATGAGCAAACACCAGAAACTTAGCCTCTTTTCATTAAAAAAATTATAAGACCTTTTTTTTCAGTGACTTGAAGCTGTAGTTTTAAAGGTACAATAAACAGAGAGTTTACAATAGTAATTTCAGCTAATTATTTATTCCTGAGTATCTCAGACTTCCTAAAAAATATTTCCATTACAGCAATTAATGTATGATACCTTCGTGTAGTGAAGCCCAATATCTGAAGAAACTATCTGGCAAGTCCTAGCACACTGACTAGAACCAATCTGAGAATTTTGAGGTAATTCTTTATGTTTAACTTACATCTTAAATAATAGAAAATGGCTCTGTGCTAACTGTGGTACAACGGCAGCCTCATGAAATGTTTGTTGTTTTTTCAAGTCAGTTTTAATTTGATTAAATATTTGACAACTTGTAAACTTGTTACCTAAGGAGATATTATTCAAAATATATGCTGACAGGTCTATCATTTGATAAAAAGACTGATAGGATAGTTGAGGCCAGACTTAGCTTTGTGTCAGTCACCAAGTTATTCATTCCCTATTCAACATGCAAACTCTTATCCCATGAGCTCCTCAAAGAGGGCTGAATTTCAAAGAACTCCTTCAAGCCTTCTTTTCTAGGCCAGGCCTTCACAGAATTCTGAGACATTCCCCAGAGTTAGCTATATCTGTATAATATATATTTGTGTCTATGTCTGTATCTCTATCTGTAAGTGACAATTCTTTGGTGGCTTAAGGAGATACTTTACCACTTCCAAGTTTATGCACAACTGAGAAATTACATCATCCCACTGTAAAAAGCAAGCATGTTCCTACTTCACAGCATCATTTAGAGGGGAAAGTGTAGAATATCTGTTTTTCTGCAATGCAGATTTATTTTTTATTTTCTAGAAGATTCTTTAAAATATACATTTTAAAGAATGTATATTTAAAAATATACATTTTTCATAGTATAACTTTTTCATGTATTTGAGGTATAATAATAACTCATATCTCTGTGTGGAGAATATGCCTTTCTTCTACACGTTCTTTTCATGACTTTATCATCAGAAGAAATCCAACAGTGCCAAAGGATTTTGAGGAAAGGAATTACTACGAAAGACTCCTGAGACTATTTTGCATTAATGTGACCATCCTACCCAAATCTCAGCAATTCTGCTGCTTTGGCACTGTTAAAAATTAATGCTAAGGGGTTTATAATAGTTACATTTCAAAGTATTTTATTATTATTTAACCACAAAACATCTTTCTAAGTGCTTTTAATAGCTTGTGCTGTAATTAAATGTTGACATGTTGCTATGCATGATGCTTCTAAAACTATAAGTAATGCAGCTAATTGATAATTCAAAGCCTAATTAAGATAATGAAGCTGGTCTTGGACATCACTGAGATGGTCACCTAATTAGCTTCTTAATATCTGTTTACTAGATGAGTGGACAGTAGACTCAGGGTGATGATGGTGCAGTAAAGTTAATACAAGATAAAATAATGTGAATGAAATGAATCAGAGCATGAATACAGCTTCCCACTTTTAAACCTCCATAGTGCTTGAGAGCTTAAAACAGTACATTCCATCTGTTTTTTCCTCCATCCACTCCTAACAAGGTGAAGTGGGAGAGATCTAGCTCATAGTAAAAGATGTATAAACACTGATTATTCTGAATTACCCTTGCAGAATTTTATGGGGTGGGATGGAAGAATCTAGATTTTTAAGTTTACACAAGCAATTCTATACTATATTATTACAATAAGCCTCTCAAATTGGGCTTCACATGTGTGAAAAAGAAAGCTTGTCTTTAAGGCCTTCATTAATAATTATATTAATTATTACAGTAATAATAACAGGTGACATTTATTAAGCATCTTCTATGTTCAACACTAAGCTAGCGCTTGATGCTTTATATGCATTACTTATGAAATCTTAAAACAACCAAATTAGTTAGTACTATTCTTGTAAAAATGAGTGAAGTTGGGTTTAGAGAGAGGTTAAATAACATGTCTAGATTCTTAGAGTTAAAAAGTGTAAGGCCTTACATTCAAACTACAAACTTTAGGTACTATACATCCACCACCATATAATGTTGCCTTCATTTATTCAGATCGTCCATAAGCAAAGCACTGATTGAGATAACATATTTCATGCAGGAAACTCAGTAAGATTAAATAAATTGCCTCAACATCATGTCATTTTTATTTGGCACAGTTAGATTTAAGTCCAGGTTTGTTGAATGTAAAGGATACATCATTGCTTTTTATACCAGAGAACTGTGTAAAACACACATGTTTTTTAAAAAAATTAAGATGTAGTATGGATAAAAGTGGTCAGTTTTATGATGGCTACTCTTCACTATGTTATGCTTTCTTAAGATAGTAAGCTTAATTAAAATTCATAGCTTCTGGGCATTTCAAAACATCTAGAGAACATATAGAATGATGGCTTAACATCAGGAGATCCAAGTCTCTTTTAATAATGCATCTAATTTTACCACCAAAAGTATTAAAAATGTAAAATAAATTACATATTATTCTGAATTAGGCAGGACAAGTATTTATATATTTATTTTAGAGGACAACACACCGGAGATCACAGAGTTAAGTATTTTTCCCAATGAATGTAACTAGCAGAAGAGCAGGGAAGTGGAATTTAGGTTTTAAGGTAACAGTTACTAGAGTGTTACTACATTTCAGCAGATCTGATCCAAACCTGGGAACACCAACATCTTGCTTTTAGAGAACCAACTAAATGTAGTGAATTCTAATTTCATGTAAGTTCCTGTGCTGACCACAGACCTTGATTTATTCTCACAAAATACTTCAAGCTCTACAGCTTTTGGATTTTTTTTTTTATTCCTTTGAACTTTTCCTCCAATTCATGTCTTATTAATAATTACTCTTTTTCAAGCTTGACTTCTCTCCTGACTTCCCCTCTTGCCAACATACATTCACACTACCCTCATCCCTTCATTTATTTTCTGTCAGTCTCAGCAGAGTTATTGCTCTTTCTTTCAACATGGGACTAACAAATGTTACTTTGACATTATCCTCTGTCCTTCTTATAGGTAATTGCTTCATTAGTCTTTTCTTTTCTTGCTCTCTTTCTTTTTTTTTTAACTTCTCAAGGGAGTACCTTATATTTGTGAGAAAACATTCAGCTTTGCCCAGTCCTCAAACCATTGCAAAATGTCCTCTGCTTGTACTACTGTACCGTAACTATTGTATGCAAAGTCAACAATGGTCTGTTGATTTGCATAATCAGTTGACCATTTTGGAGCCAATATCTTTCTGAATCTCTCTGCTACATTTTACAGATGTTTCTCCAAGGAGCTCTGATATCCTTGATTCTCAAGGTGCCACCCTCTCTTGGTTACCACTGTTTGTCTTGTACTTCCCCTTCAGGTCCCCTTTGTGAGGTCTCTCAGTTTTCTTTCCCTTAGAGGTAACCAAACTGAGTTCAGCTTTCAGTGCTTCTCACTCTACACAACCTCTCTCAGTGCCATCATATTCTTTCATAATTTTATTCATGTATTCATTCAGTCCTTCATTCAACGAATCTCTGGCATTCTTACTATACCAGGGAATATTCCAGATACTGTTTATAGAATGAAGATTTAAACTCATGGTCTAAGATTCTGGTTATTATATATAGACAATACACAAATAAATAGTCCAATGTAGTTTGTTAGTGGTGATAATTCTTATACAGAAGAATAAAGCAGAGTGGTGGAATGACAGTGATAAAGAGTGCCATGTATTAAGATATATTTCAACAATAAACTGGGTAAAATGAAGGAGGCATTTTCTGAAATAAGAATATTTCAGAGAAAAAATGGCAGAGCAATTTGAAAAGCCTCTGTGTTTGAAGTATGCTTGGTGTATCCTAGAAATATCAAGGAGATCAATATGGCTGAGGTGGAGTGAGCAAGAAGGAGAATGGCATAACTTGAGTTCAGAGAGGTGGAGACATGAAGATCATGACGGCTTTATAAGCTGCATAAGTTAAAATGGATGTTCCAGCGGCTATAACAAGAACCAAATTTTAACAGTAGCTTTAACACAATAGAAGTAACTTGTGTCTCATTTGAAAGTCTAAGTTAAAGCTATCTAGAAACAATGTGCTGGTCCTGATGCAACCTACTAGCCCATTTGATCTTTTCATTTTCTACTAAACTCAGTGCTTCCACAACTGCATCCAGGTGGTTATTGGTCACACATCTGTGATACGTCTAGTGATAAGAAAGAAAAAAGATAGTGAAAGCAAATGTCTTTTATTTGGAGTGAATGACTTAAAGGTTAAACACATCCTTTGTATTAGTGTTCTTTATGCCAGAACCCCATTACATAACCAAAATTAAGTCCAATAGAATTAAGAAAGGTAGTTTTTAACTGCACGTCTATGTCATAAGCTAGAAGTTCCATTAATATGAAAAAAAGTAGACAAGAAATATTGGAGAGAGATGGCAATCTGTAATACAAAGGCAAGGATAATTTTGAATGTTACTCTGGGTATAATGAAAACATCTAGAAGCATTTTGGGTAGAAAAATGGTTTACATTTTCATGCCACTCACATTTTTAAAATAGATCTACTTATCATTTATGTATAGTAATCAGAAATCAGCTATTTGATAGCTGGATAGTGGCAAGGGAAGAGCAGAAACAAAATGGCTAGAGGTATGATTTAGCTGTTCCCACATCCAAACATCAATTTGAATTGTATTTCCCAGAATTCTCACATGTTGCAGAAGAAACCCAGTGGGCAGTAATTGAATCATGGGAGCTGCTCTTTCCAGTGCTATTCTTGTGATAGTGAGTAAGTCTCATGAGATCTGATGGGTTTATCAGGGGTTTCTGCCTTTGCTTCTTCCTCATTTTTCTCTTGCCACCACGATGTAAGAAGTGCCTTTCTCCTCTCATCATGATTCTGAAGCCTCTGCAGCCATGTGGAACTGAAAGTCCAATTAAACCTCTTTTTCTTCCCAGTCTTGGGTATGTCTTTATCAGCAGCATGAAAACAGACTAATACAGTAAATTGGTTCAAATAGAGCGGGGTATTGCTGAAAAGATACCTGAAAAAGTGGAAGCAACTTTGAAACTGGGTAACAGGCAGATGTTGGCACAGTTTGGAGGGCTCAAAAGAAGACAGGAAAATGTGAGAAAGTTTGGAACTTCCTAGACACTTGTTGAATGGCTTTGACAAAAATGTTGTTAGTGATATGCACAATAAGGTACAGGCTAAGGTGGTCTCAGCTGGAGATGGGGAACTTTTTGGGAACTGGAGCAAAGGTGACTCTTGTTATGTTTTAGCAAAGAGACTAGCAGAATTTTGCCCCTGCCCTAGAGCTTTGTGGAACCTTGAACTTGAGAGAGATGATTTAGTTTATCTGGTGAAAGAAATTTCTAAGCACCAAAGCATTCAAAAGGTGACTTGGGTGCTGTTAAAAGCATTCTGTTTTATAATGGAAGCAGAGCATAAAAGGTTGGAAAATTTGCAGCATGAAGATGCAGTAGAAGAGCAAAACCCATCTTTTTGAGGAGAATTCAAGCCTGCTGCAGAAATTTGCATAACTAGCAAGGAGTCTAATGTTAATTCCCAAGACCATGGGGGAAATGTCTCCAGGCCATGTCAGGGACCTTGACAGCAGCCCCTCCCATCATAGGCTAGGAGGCCCAGGAGGAAAAAGTAGTATCGTGGGCCAGGCTCAGGGTCCATGTGTTGTGTGTGTCACGAGCATCCATGTGAAGAGACCAACAAGCAGGCTTTGTGTGAGCAAAAAGGCTGTTTATTTCACCTGGGTGCAGGCGGGCTGAGTCCAAGAACGGAGTCAGCAAAGGGTGGTGGGATTATTATTAGTTCTTATAGGTTTGGGATAGGTGTACAAAGTACATTCTCAAGGATGAGGAGAATATTATGAAGTACCTTCTTAGGGTGGGGGAGAATATTACAAAGTACCTTCTTAAGGGCCAGGGGGAGAATATATTGTATCAGTTAGGGTGGGGCAGGAACAAATCACAATGGTGGAATGACATCAGTTAAGGCTATTTTCACTTCTTTTGTGTATCTTCAGTTGTTTCAGGCCATCTGGATGTATATGTGCAGGTCACAGGAGATATGATGGCTTAGCTTGGGCTCAGAGGCCTGACAGTGTTTGGCTTAGGGACTTGTTGCCCTGTGTCCCAGTCACTCCAGCCATGGCTGAAAGGGGCCAACATAGAGCTCGGGCTGTGGCTTCAGAGGTGGAAGCCCCAAGCCTTGGCAGCTCCCACGTGCTGTTGAGCCTGCAGGTGCAGATAAGTCAAGAACTGAGGTTTGGTAACTTCTGCCTAGAGTTCAGAAGATGTATGGAAATGCCTGGATGCACAGACAAAAAAGTTTGCTGCAGGGGCAGGGCCCTCATGGAGAACCTCTGCTAGGTCAGTGCAGAAGAGAAATGTGGGGTCGGAACTCCCACACAGAGTCCCTGCTGGGGCACTGCCTAGTGGAGCTGTGAGACGAGAGCCACCATCCTTCAGACCCCAGAATAGTAGGTCCACTGGCAGCTTGCACTGTACACATGGAAAAACTGCAGACCCTCAATGTCAGCCCGTGAAAGCAGCCAGGAGGGTGGCTGTACCTTGCAAAGTCACAGGGGTAGAGCTGTCCAAGACCGTTGAACCCACCTTTTGCATCAGCTTGACCTGGATGTGAGACCTGGAGTCAAAGGAGATCACATGGGAGCTTTAAAATTTGACTGCTCCACTGCATTTTGAACTTCATGGACCCTGTAACCCCTTGGTTTTGGCCAATTTCTCCCATTTGAAACAGCTGTATTTACCCAATACCTGTACCCTTATTGTGTCTAGGAAGTAACTAGCTTGCTTTTGAATTTATAGGCTCATAAGTGGAAGAGACTTGTCTTGTCTGAGATCAGACATTGGAATGTGGACTTTTGGGTTAATGGTTCTCTAATCCACTTTCCTTTGTTTGGGAGTTGGGATAATTACACTGAAGGATTTGAGAGACGACAAAGTTATCTGGCTTACCTTTTTACTCTTGTTCTAGTCCGGTAAGAGGCAAGTAAATTAACCCTTAATATGATAATTACATTAGTGCTTAAAAATGCAAAAAAAAAAATGTGGTTAATATATAATGTGTAAAATGTGTACAATTTTTATTTCTTTTATTTGTGTTTGGCAGGTACATAAGAGAATCTGTAGTTTTTGTAATCTATAATTTAAAAACATAACATGTAGTTAAGTTAACATGTAGTTAACTCATTAAGAAATGAGTTAAGACTTTGGGAGACTGTTGGGAAGGCATGATTGGTTTTGAAATGTGAGGACATGGGATTTAGGAGGGGCAAGGGGCAAAATGATATGGTTTTGGTGTGTCCCCACTCAAATCTCAACTTGAATTTTATCTCCCCGAATTCCCATGTGTTGTGGGAATGACCCAGTGGGAGGTAATGAAATCATGGGGGTCAGTCTTTCCCACGCTGTTATTGTGATATTGAAAAAGTCTCACGAGAGCTAATGGGTTTATCAGGGGTTTCCGCCTTTGCTTCTTCCTCATTTTTCTCTTGCCGCCATAAGAAGTGCCTTTCACCTCTCTCCATGATTCTGAGGCCTCCCCAGCAATGTGGAACTGTAAGTCCAATTAAACTTCTTTTTCATCCCAGTCTTGGGTATGTTTTTATCAGCAGTGTGACTAATACAGTTAATTAGAAGGTTGTTACTTTAAATACTATTTATGTGTTCACAATTCTCAAGTATAAGTTATTATTTTATATCATTCATTGGATTTTTAATCATGGTTAATCTTATAATTTATTAGATTTTCTATTATATCTAACAGGCAACTCAAGTTTAACATGCTGAAAACCCAGCTGCTTATCTTTGCCCATAACATAATATTAGGTTGGCAAAAACTGCAATTACTCTTACCCCAACCTAATATTATTCTTATATTCCTAAATTCTACATCTTGAAAGTTGGTAGCTAGAAAATTTATGTTTTTCCTTCCATCTTTCATTTTTCATAACATTTCAATTCTTCATACGACTTTTTAAAATTAATATATTGTATTTTTAGGACAGCTATGTGTGTGTCTGTGTGTCTGTGTGTGTGTATAGAAAGAGAGAGAGAGTGTGTGTGCAGAGATATACTCTAGAGAGAGAGAGTGGGTGTGTATATATACGAGACACATATAGATACAAACACACTTATATAAAAACATATATGTATATATATGAGAGAGAGAGAAGTTTTTAAAGAATTAGCTCATGCAGTTGTGTAGACTGACAAGTTCAAAATTTGCAAGTGAGTTGGCAAGATGGACACGCAGGAGAGAATTGCAGTTCAAATCCAAAGGCCTTCTGCTGGCAGAATTACTCTTCCCCCAGGGAGGTGAATCTTTTTCTGTAAAGGTCCTCAAATAATCACACAATGCTCATCTACATTACGAGAGATAATCTCGGCACTCAAAATCTAATTATTTAAATATAAATATCATCTAAGAATATCTTCACAGAAACATCCAGAATAATGTATGATCAAATATCTGTATACTATGGCCTTGCCAAGTTGACACACAAAATTAACCATTACACACTATTTATCAATTCACCTATGAAGGATACCTGGGTTGTACCCAGCTTTTGAAGAACATAAATAAACTGATATAAACATTAGTGTGCATGTTGTTGTGTGAACATATGTTTTCAGATAAATAGGATACACATCTAGGGAAGTGGTTGCTGGATTATATGGCAAGACTATGCTTACCTTTGTAAAAAATGCCAAATTGTCTTCCAAAGTGACTACATAATTTTACATTTTCTCCAGCAATAAAGGCTAGTTCCTGTTACACTACATCCCCACCAGCACTCAGAATTGCCACATTTTTGATGTTTGCCATTCCAATAGTTTTATATTTAGCTCTGTGAGACATTTTGGGTTAATTTTTGTAACAGGTAGAAAGTCTATATCTACATTTTTTTAATATAGGGGTGTCTGTTGAGGCACCGTTTGTTGAAAACACTATTCATTCTCCACTGAATTACCTTTGTTCATTCCTTTGTGAAAGATCAGTTGAGTATATTCATGTGGGTCTATTTCTGGGTTCTCTGTTCTGTTTCATTGATTTATGTGAATATTCTTTCACCACTGCCACCCTGCTGTGATGACTGTAGCTTTATAGTTAATCTTGAATCAGGTAGTAGTTTCGGTCCCCTAACTTTGTTCTTAAGTGTTGATTTTTCTGGACTTCTTGCCTTTCCATATAAACTTTAGAATTAGTTTATCAATATTCATAAAATAGTTTACTTGGTTTTTGATTTGGATTGCATTTAATTTATTACACAACTTTTTCATCTCCTAAATATTTCCTAATCTGATTTCCCCCAATATCTACTACTACTACCATCACTACCACTACTACTGCTGCTACTACCACTGGGGCTGCTGCCCTAGTTCAGGCTTCATTATGTCTTTCTAGAATAAAGAAAAGCTTTCTGATAAGCCTCTTGCCTCCATTCTGGTCCACTTCAAATATATTCTTTGTACACGGTTCTAATTAAAAAGAATGTTAGGCTATTTAAATGTCTATAATAAACTCATATGCAAAACAAATTCTACATCCAAACAATATCCCTTTTTTAGTTAGTTTTTCTTTAAGTTACTGCTTTAGTTTCCCCTCTATATTCCACTAACTACAGCCTTTTCGAAGTCCTTCATCATCTATATTCCTACTCTTATGCGTGTGTGTTATTAGTACTCAGTTGTAATGAAATGCCTATCTCTTCTCCCTTAACTTAGAAAAATTCATTACTTCCTCCAGTATATTTTTAACAAATACTCACCTCATACATTGACTACTTCCTTAATCGCTCACATATTTTTGTATCCCTGGATTTTAAAAAAGCATCATAATTTTCTGTTTAAGTGCCTATGTACTCCTTGTGAATAAAGACTAGTTTTTATTCAACTTTGTTTCTGGTACACTTAACATAGTGATTGGCATATTTTGGTACTCAGTAAGAATTTATTGAGTGAATAATCAAACAAATAAATGAGTAAAATTATGATTTCATTATTCATAGAAGAACTGGTAATATTGTCATTACATAATATTGTTCTTGATTAAAACAAATAATTTTTCAAAGACCAACTTAGGTGATAAAAATCATTTGGTCTTTTAACAACTGTTCTCCTATTTAGGGCTCTCAAGTTTGTTGCCAATTTTCTTTCTTTTTCTATGTTAGTCATGGGAATTGGTTCTATTCCTATGCCAAGTGTCTCCTGACACACATCTGTATTTAGTCAACATTTAACATTCTTCAAACATTATTTTGTCTCTGTGAGTGAGTGTGCAAACTATACTTTCGGATATTTTAGTTGACAAGCTATGTATTTAACTTCACTTTGACTTCTGTCTAAAGACTAAGAATCCTCCTTCTGACTTTTACTTTGCACTTTTATTAGGAGCATACAAAGGCAAACTTTGTTTTAGAGTAGTAAATAAAATCACTTAAAGTACATGTAACATAGCCTATTATTTTACACCTAAACAGAACATTTTTTTTTCTTCTTTTGATTATTGGTTCATTTGGGAGTTTAGTCAAAGTTGAGCTGCCAGTATGAGATTTAGAATACACTGAACAGAGAAAAAAATAAATGCTAAAAAGAATTTATTACAGCATTTCCCAAACTTTTTATCTAGAACTAATCCTAGGGTTTGCCTATTTCTTCTCTGAGCAGTACAGCAGAGGAGGATTATGCATTTCACCATGTTTCTCTTTAACCGTGTTTTCAAAAAAATTTTATTTTTCATCAATCACTTACTTTGAGACAGAAAGCAATATAAACATTAATTTTATCACAATATGTACCATATTTGGGTGAAAGGGCATTGCCATAGTTTTTATTTCTTAAAATAGGTATCTCAGAAAACTTTTACAAAGTAACTGCTAATCTTTGTTCAAATTTCCACATTATTGAGATGGCAAAATCATATGTCTGATTATTACCAATGTTGGGTTCTGATTCCTAAACTGGGAAAGACTATTTCAGAAAAAGTACATCCTAAGAAACAATGATTATTCTTTCAAACTTGAAGAATCCAGTAAATCACCCTTACAGTTCTTGTCAGATATGAGCCAAACAGAAAACTCTAAGATGGTTTTCTAGATTCAGAAATATTGTGAGATGTTTCTGAATCTAGAAAAAAAAATATATAATATCCATTTACAGAAATAATTATAGGTATAGTTATATACACACATATATAGGACATTGCTATATATATGCCTCATGTATAAATATAGCATAATATAATATTGATATAGTAAACATTTATGAATGTGCAGTTATCTGTTCACTACCATGATATATATATACATATATATGTGTGTGTGTGTGTATACATATATATACATGTCTATACACATTGCTATGGTTTGAATGCATCCCAAAAAAACACGTGTTGGAAACTTAATCATAAATGCAATGGTGTTGGGAAGTGGGGACTAATGAGAGGTGATTAGGTTGTGAGGACTCTACCTGCATGAATGCATTATTACCATTATTGTGCAAATGGAATTTTTTTTTTTTTTTTTTTTTTAGAAAAGGATGAGTTTGGCATTCTTTGTCTCTCTCCTTCTCCCTCTCCTTTTCTTTTCCCTCTGACCGTGTGATACCTTCCACATATTATGACACAACAAGAATGCCCTCATCAGATGACAGCTTGTTGACTTTAGATTTCTTACTGTCCAGAATTCTAAGAAAAAAAAAATTTCATTTCTTTATAAATTACCCAGTCTCAGACATTCTATTAGAGCAGCAGAAAATGGACTAAGATGCATACACATACACACACAAATATGCATATGTGTACATTCATATACTTACAAATCTGTAATTAATCTGTTCTAATGTTAAATTGTTGCTTATCTCTGTATTTTATATAAAGGGGTACTTAACTCCATCATTCACCTATAAACCAATTAGTTTCTAAGCCGTTTAATATGATGGATTTTTTTCAAGAAATATATTTCTAATTGGACTTCTGAGATATGAAAATGTTCACTGTGGCAAAATATAGACAAATCATTATTGCATTTAATGGCTAAAATACTTGAGGAGAAAAAGCATTTTGGACACATAATTTAAACTGAATAAAATACTTTTCTACATAGAAGACTTTCAGAGGCAAAATTTTTTTTAAATGTTCAAAAATATTTCATCAAAAGTTGACTTTTATGACACTGTACTACAAGCTTTCATAATATCTGCTCATAAACCTTGTTAAGGTTTCTTTTTAAAAATAAATTACTTAATAAGACTTTCAGGAGTATAACTGTAGACCTTTTAGAAAAATTCAAGTGCAAAGATAAATTATGTTCAAAGTAATTTATTATCTTACTCCCCAAGGAAGCTAATTCTTTAATAAAAGAAAGTTTTTAGATGGGTGCAGTGCTCACACCTGTGATCCCTATGACTCAGGAGGCTGAAGTGGGAGGATTTCTCAAGGCCAGGAGCTTGAGATGATTCTGGCCAACAAAGCAAGACCCCATTTCTACAAAAATTAAAGAATAAATACTTGGCAACCACTTGTCTTCCCAGCTAACAGAGAGGCTGAGGTGAGAGGATCACTTAAGCCCAGGAGTATGAGACTGCAGTGGGCTATGATCATGCCACTGCATTCCAGCCTGGATGACAGAGCAAGACCTAAAGTTAATTTAAATTATTTATTCAGAGCCAATAGATTGTCTTGAATAAGCTTGAATAGACAATTAAGCAGGTTGTTTCATTCTATACTCAGGTAGAATACATTAGTTCATCACTGAGTATACCTGAGTTAGGTTATTTTATGACACATATTAATTATATATTATATATATAATTATATATTATAATTAATACATATTCAATATATGTCTAAGAGCTTTGTATTGATTTGGAGACTAGAAAATTAGAATAAATCTCTTATTTTAAGAGTAAATGCAAATGAGATAGAGAGAAATCATTGACAGCTGAGAAAGGCAATCTGGAAGAATTTTTGGTGACAAATTGATTTAAGCTCCAGATTGACAATTTAGTTAAGAAGGACTTCATCCTAAAAAATTAAAGTAAAGTGGAGATTCTGGGAAGATGGAAGAATAGAAAGTATTAGAAATATATCTTTCCACCTAGCCAAAAATTGTACTGTCAGAATCTGTCTGATGCAACTATTTTGGAGCTACAAAGTTTATTGAAAGCTTGCAACTTCCAGGGGAAGGCTTGGAGGGTGAATTTTGGCTCTTGGCACAGCAGCATCTACCCATGTCCACACCCAAGCCCTGTGACAGGCACCTGCACATCTTTTCCAGGAGCAACTTGCACATAGTTTTAGAAAGCCAGGATTCCAAATATTGAAACTCTGTGCTCTGATCCCTGATTGCTGCTTCTGACAACAGAGGCACGGACAAAAGGGCAGCACCATTGTTGTTGTACCTCCCCCCATTGTTGTCTCCCTCTTATAAGGCTAAAGTGACTTTCAGAAAATTTAAAAAATTGGCACCTCCACTTTTCCACCTCGTATTTCTCTTTTTCCTCTTTCAAAGCACAACAATGAGGACTAGTGTATTCAGAAGAAACCACATACTTGGAGGAAATCAGAAAGTCATTGTGAATGCCCAAGTGCAGACTCAGGAAAGATCTGAGAGGAACTTCCGTTTACATCTCAGGTGATCACTGGCACAGAGACAATAAATTTTTGAAAATCAGAAACAAACTAACAAAAATCCTAGCGAGCCCTGGGAAAAGGGAAAAAAGTCTGACTTTCAGACTTGATAGATTATTAGATTCAAATGTTCTGTTTTCAACGAAATAACAAGGAATTCAAAAAAATGGAAATTTATAGCTCATTCAAAGAAAAAAATATATATATATATACACCAACAAAGATTGTTGCTGAAGAAGATGGTGGATCTACTAGACAAAGACTTTAAAGCAACAGTTTTAAAGATGCACAAAGAATTAAAGAAAATGTGAGGAACATCAAAAAAAACAATGTATGAAGAAAATTGAAACATCAACCAAGAGACAGAAAACATAAAAATAAAGCCAAAAGAAATTATTGGGGTTAAAAAGATGATAAGGAAAAAATCACTAGAGGGATTCAAAGGCAGATTTGAGCAGGCAGAAGAAAATATAAAAGAAATTGAAGATAAGGCAATGGGAATACGTGATTATAAGAGAGAAAAACAAAAAGGATAAGAGAAGTTAATAGAATGTAAAGGTCCTGGAAGACACCATCAAGTGAGCCAAAATACGCATTCTATGAGTTCCAGAAGACAAAAAAGAGAAAAACAGGGTGGAGAGAATATTTGAAAAAACGAAGTCTGAAACTTCCCAAATTTGATGAGAGACATAAGTAAAAACGTGCAATTAGCTCAATAATGTCCTAATAGAATGTATTCAAAGAGATGCACACCAAGACACATTATATTCAACTGTTCAACGTCACAGAAAAGAGCATTTCAAATCAATGAAAGAGAAGTAATGTATCACATTAAAAATAATCCTCTATAAGAATATCAGCAGGTTTCTCATTAAAAACTTTGGAGGCCATAGGCAGTGAGCTGATATATTCTATGCAATAAAAGAAAGAAAAATGCTGTCAGTCAAGAATTTTATATTTGGCAAAATTCTCCTTCAAAAGTGAGGGAGAAATTAAGACATTCCCAGATACATAAAAGCTAAGGTAGTTTAACACCACTAGATCTGCCTTGCAAGAAGTGCTGAGGGGAGTCATGTAGGTTGAAATGAAAGCATACTAGAGAGTAACCTGACACCTTATGAAAAAATAAAGACCTTAGTAGAAGAAAATATATGAGCCACTATAAAAGCTACTATTACTGTAATAATAGTGTATAATTCCACTTTTTGTTCTCTACATGATTTAAGAGACTAACACATTTTATAGTATCCCTAAAATCATTGTAACTTTGGATTGTAATTCCTCATTTTGTTTTCTTCATAATTTAAGAGACTAATACATTAAAATTATTACTTCATGGGTTTGAATTCACAATGCTTAAAGATGTAATTTTGTGACATCAACAAATTAAAGCTATTAAGGAATCAGTATTTTATGTTATTGAAGTTAAACTGATATAACTAAATTTAAATGTTATAACTTTAGGATGTTAAATATAATGCCCATGGTAACCATAGACAAATATCTTTAAAATATACAGAAAAGAAATGAAAAAGGAATTTAAATGTTTCACTACAAAAGCTTAATGAAACAAAAAAGAAGACAGTAATGCAGGAAACGAAGGAGGAAAGAGTAAAAGGCATATGGAAAACAAATAGCAACAAAAAAGTCCATCTCTGTTAGTTATTACTTTAAATGCAGAGAGATTAAACTCTCCAATCAAAAGGTACAAATGATTTGGGGGGCTGAGGCAGGTGAATCATTTGAGCCTAAGAGTTTGAGACCAACCTGAGCAACATGGAAATACCCCATATCTAAAATAATAATAATAATAATACAATTATCTGAGCATGGTGGCACATGCCTGTAGTCTCCACTGCTCAGGAGGCTGAGGTGGGAGGACTGCTTGAGCCCAGAAGGTGGAAGTTGCAATGAGTTGAAATCATGCCATTAGATTCCGGCCTGGGTCACAGAGCAAACCCTGACACTCCCCATCCCCAGGAAAAAGAGACACAGATGGGCAAAACTGATTTTATAAGCACAATCCAGTTACATTCTGTTCACAAGAAATTCACCACTGCACTCCAGCCTGGGCGACAAAGCAAGACTCTGTCTCAAAAAACATGACAAAACAAAAAAAAAAAACAAACAAACAGTGAGTCTCACCTAAATTAGTAGTGGGGACTGAATGCTTATGCCTATATCATCTATATGTCTCTCACACTTCCACACAAAAATTATTCATATGTGTGCATGAGAGTGTTCGTTATTACATAATAAACATGGCTAATACTCTACACATTTACTTTATTTTGCCTCAGAGTGAGGTAATATTTGGCCCGTGACAAATTGGTTTCTGAGCTAATCCTATGTACCATCACTGTCTGTAATACAATAGCTTCCTTCATGACGTCTGAAAATTAACCAAAACCATGCTTAAGGCAGGGTTTAAGAACTCTATTGTCTCATTATGGCTTTCCAATCTTGGTTCCTTCCTTTTAGATGGCAATAGAAAAAAAAAAAATAGGAGGAGAATTAAGGTCTAAAAATACAATACCTTTTTATATTGACCTTCTATGTTTGGCTAATCAGTATAGAATGTCCAGCTGATCATCAGTTACAATTCCTGATAGTCCTCCATGAAGTTATCTTCGGGGTTAAATCACAGCATATTGACACGATGCCTATCTAGAATGGCCAGTTGTCATGTCTGGAAGGGAAGTTTTAGGTCTTCCTACAATGGTAGAAGTCAGGTTGCATAACATGTCAAATACTTAAAAGCGTGTTTAAGCATGAATGCCATTAAATATAGTTGCTTTCATTCTGAATATTAAGGCAATATAACTATATAAATGTCAGCCAGAGAAAATAGAACAAAGTCTACAGGATTGGGAAATATTATGAAATACATAAATGCTCTGTATGTCATCTATAGGAACTAAAAGGTTTGTCTTATACATTGTGTAACAATGTATAAGTTCCTGGTGTTGGAAAATAAGTGTTTGTTAACTGACGGCAATCAGAAAGACACTGGGGCTGAGGGGAGTTTTTTCCTGAAACACTTAATTAAAATTTTCCAAGGATTTCAAATGGTTTCCACGTATCTTTCAAGAACTGTATTCCCAATCACTACAACTAGAACAACTCAAAATGGATTGCTTATGTTGACATTATTTTCACTGATGTAAAAGGAAAAATAAGAAGGTGTATTTCTGCACCAGAAAAATTTTAACTTTGGTCTGCAAGAAAATTATAAATATGAAAAAAACACGCTTTTGTCTGGAGAAAATTATTTGGGTTAAACTAAAGCAAACTTACGCATTTTGACCAATTTTTTTTTTTCAAACATCAGAAATTCTGTTTTCTCTATGATCAAAGTTGAAACCTCCCAAGTCTCATTTGCAGTTACCCTCTGCTATAGCCCTACTATCCATTCTGTTACCAAATGCTATTGAATGTATTGAAATATTTTATCTTCTCTTTGCATTTGCATTATATCTCCATTCAGATCAGTCTACTTTTCATTTACAATGTTACAGAAGCCTCCTATTCAATGTAATATCCAGAAATATTTATTAAGTCTTTAGTAT
The DNA here is from genome assembly GCF_037993035.2 of Macaca fascicularis. NCBI lineage: Eukaryota > Metazoa > Chordata > Mammalia > Primates > Cercopithecidae > Macaca > Macaca fascicularis. The sequence continues at coordinate 27,851,108 of NC_088388.1, forward strand.
ACTTCAAACACTGTGAAAGACTGGGCACAAGATAGGTACTGATCTTACAATTGCTTTTTTTTTTTTTTTTTTTTTTTACCTACGTTCATTTTTTTTCTGCCCAATAAATTCTACCAAGTGAATACATTCTAAAAAAGGCTAAAGCTGTGATTCCTCTAGTGAAAATTCTTCAATGTATAATAGACACAAACTCCTTATTTAGGTTTCCAGGTTTTTCAACAAATCAGCTCTAAAATGTTGTAGAACCTTGTCTCCCACTTCTCCATTTTAAGTCTTGTATACTTTGATCAAACTAAATTGCTCACTGTCCGTAGCATATACTCCTTTTTAAAAAAACATTTTTTTTTTCTCACAGGATGTGTGCTTGTCTACTTCTCATTGGTCAAAATTCCATTTTTATTTAAAATCTTATTTGAATATCAAACCTCTACACAGCCTCGCCTAGGAACATGTTATTATCTCTTTTATGGTATTATTTTCTATAATTACCTTTGAAAGTTCTGGGGAGCTTTTTATTTATATCAAGCAAAAGAAGCCTAATTCAAAATGACTTAAGTAGTAAAGAAAATATGTAAACTCGAAGTAATAAAATGTCTAAAAGAAACTGGATTCAGAGATTGCAGCCTGGTTGCTAAGATGTAATTTTTTTTTCTCTTTGTCACTTGATTGTTTTCTTTAATTGTGTGTTTATTTTCAGGTCTGCACTGTCCATATGTGATCTCCAGCAATTACAAGTTTGTGTGACTCTTAGACTATTTTTCCTGATAATTATAAAACACCACTGAATTAATTTGAAATATTTGGGTATGCTGATAAGCCAACTTATGAATTAATCACTGAGGTGACGAGAATTGAATACAATGATTGGTGTAGATAAAGTTTACCAAACCCAGAGCTTATAGTATTACCAGTTCTACTCAAATGATGTGAACAAAGAATGGATGAGTGTGTAAGTCAGGTCTTATTGCCTAACTTCAAAACTCGATGGCATAAGCATAAGCATTAATCCCTCATCATCTACAGTATTAGCTGATATTGACAGGGTTGGCCCTCTTTCTTTAGGCTAGTTCTGGTACGCAAATTTCCCAGTCTCCTTTTGGGACCAGCGGGCTAACAACGTAATATCCAAGGTTCAAGATAGTAAGCCTCATTGTTGAAGACCATTTTAAGCTTTTGCTTATATCATATCCACAAACATGGGTAATCCAAAGCAAATCAAATAGTTGAGACCAGAATCAAGGAGCAGGAACATCACCCCACACCCCACCTGTAGTATGAAGTACTTCGAGTTCATGACTACAGAGAACAAACAACTGGGGCCAGGAGGAAAACACAAGATTCTCATTAAAATTAAAGTTAATAGATTGAGGGAGAAAGATAGCCATTGTGTAGGCCATTCTATCTTTATCTTAATCAATTCTAATATGTTCTAAGAATCTTGAAGATATAAACTATACCTTATTTAATTAAAAAAAACCCCTGTGGTTCCTGAAACAGTGTTAGATACAGGGTATTCATTCACTTAATATTCATCAAGTATAAAATTCCATATTCATTTTTGCAGCAAATATTATGCCACTTCTCTATAAAGAAGCATGGAATTTTCGGAGCTTACGTATATTACTTAGAAATATTTTTGGCTTCAATTAACAAACTACCTCATTAACAGTAGATATAATCAACAGGAAATCAATTTATTTGATTTAAGGATGTGGAGATGTATGCAGCTGCTTCTTTCAACAGTTCATTAATGTCAGATATAGTTTCCTTATTATTTTCTTTGCCTTTACCTTATGGCCGTACAATAGCTATTGCAGCTGCACACATCATGTCAGTATTCATGGTCAGAAGGCATGGCAAAATGTGGTGCCAGCTATACCTGTACCTACAGCAGAAAATATGTTTCTCAAATAATCTCCAGCAAATCTCTGTCATTGACTAGAACGATGTCACCTTTAATTGCAGGACAGACTAAGAAAGTGAATATGCCTCTTACATATTTTATTGTGGAAGAGTGGAAGGAAAAAGGGTTTTCAGAGATTGGAAATGATCAATAAACTAGCCAACTGCAGTCCCGACACTTACTGCCTACACTAGACAACAGTATAAATTAGACTATTATTACTCAACAGGATTAATTAGTCAATCATTGTTTATGTAGATAAATATTAATCTTAGAATAAAAACCTAAGTGTGAAAAATGGAAAATCGATAGTTAGAAGACTATATTCGATAACAGTAAAAATTAAACTATTATTATTCAACAGGATTCATTAGTCAATCAAACAATGTTTATGTAGATAAATATTAATTTTAAAATAAAAATCTAAGAAAAATGGAAAACTAATAGTTGTATAAGTTTGGAAAAGGGATATAACTTTTCTGTGCCTCTGTTCTGTAATCACTATCACAGAAATTATGAAACTCACTTTGAAGGGTTATTGTGAAAATTCAACGAGACCATAAAATTGAATTGCATCACACAGTGTTCAACACAACATCAACTCTCTGTAAGTTATACTTATTATTTGGTTAACAAGTACAGAATATTTTACTCTACACAGAGCAAGATACTCAGGATTTATGGGTTCTGAATTTAAACACTTTGCTTCTTGTTCTACAGAAATAATTTAAAAACCTTCCCTGTTCCATTGCACTGTAGGATAACTATAGGTAATGATAATATATTTAGTATATCAAAATCGTTAAAAGAGAGAATTTTGAATGTTCTTACCACAAAGCAATAATAAATATTTGAGTAAGGAATGTACTTATTATTCTAATCAGATAATTACATATAATATGAACAATTATTATGTGTCAGTTAAAAATAATTTTTTTTTTGAGAGTCTTGCTCTGTCGCCTAGGCTGGAGTGCAGTGGCACTATCTTGCCTCACAGCAATCTCCACCTCCTGAATTCAAGTAATTCTTGTGCCTCAGCATCCTGAGTAGCTGGGATTACAGGTGCCTGCCACCACACCTGTTTGTATTTTTGGTAGAGATGGTGTTTTGCCATGTGGGCTAGCCTGGTCTCGAACTCCTGGCCTCAAGTGATCCACCTGCGTCAGCCTCTCCAAATGCTAAGATTACAGACATGAGCCACCAAGCCCAGCCAAAAATAAAACTTAAAATTTGTTTTCTAGATTGCCAAAGGGACACAGGCACTTTGTCACTTTTCCTTTTTTTTCCTAAAAATCTCATATTAATATTGAAATGGTTTCTAGTATCTGCTTGCTCTCCACTTTTTAGGATTCTATTAATTCAGGAGGGGTCTACAATGTTTTTGAATTGAATGTATGTAATCTATTTGTGTTATGCAAGATAGATTAATCCAGCCAAAAGAAGAGTATTACCACAGTTGGAGACAGAGAAAGAGAGAAGGGTGTTTTATACTTATTTTACAAAATTACGTGCTATGTAATGCTTGGAAAGAAATTTCCAATATATAAAATTACTATAATTTTTTCTTAAAAAATGACTGAGAGAATATGCATATAATGGGCCCAAAACTTCTTCAGAAATCTGCAGGTAGTTCAAGGGAGTTTGGTGTGGTGTTAATGGTAACACTATGAGTCTGTACAGTCCTTTAAAGTTTATACAAATATTTTATGTCAGATCTCATAGAAGAGTTGGAAGGTAGATCATACATTTCTTATCTGGCTGATAAGAATGATGAGGTTCAAAAAGCTTATGCAATTTGGTAAAGCTTACAAGAGAGTCAGGGAAGAGCTGAGAATAAAACCTAGGATTTCAGATCACAAGCCTGGAGCCCCAAGCACCAGAAGCTGTGTTACCATATTCCTGGTGAATTACCTGGGCTACCTGCAGCACTGTGCCTCTATTCCCTCATTGATACAATGGAGGTTACACCAGTATTTACTTCACAGGCTTGTTGCATTAGTCTGCTAGCGATGCTATAACAAAACAGCTTAGAATGGGTGCTTAAACAGCAGACATTTATTTCTCACAGTTCTGGAGTCTGGAAAGTCCAAGATCAAGTTGCTGACTAGTTTTGATTTCCACTGAGCCCACTTCCCAACCTTTAGTAGGCTGCCTTTTTTTTTTTTTTTTTTTTTTTTTTGAGGCAGTCTCGCTCTGTGGCCCAGGCTGGAGTGCAATGGCATGATCTAGGCTCACTGCAACTTCCGCCTCCCGGGTTCAAGCAATTCTCTCCCTTCAGCCTTCCTAGTAGCTGGGATTACAGGCACCTGTCACCATGCCCTGTAGAGTCAGGGTTTCACCATATTGGCGAGGCTGGTCTTGAATTCCTGACCTCAAGTGAGCCACCTGCCTCAGCCTCCCAAAGTGCTAGGGTTACATTCTTTAGTCACCATGCCTGGACAGTAGGCTGCTTTTTTGCTGTGTTCTCACATGGTTGAAAGAGTGTAATATCTCTCTCTTCTTCTTCTAAAAAAGCTATTAATCCCATTATGAAGACCCCATCTTCATGACTTCCTATAATCCTAATTACCTCCCCAAGACCTTATCTCCAAATACCATCATATTAGTTGATAGGGCTTCAGCATATGGATTTTGGGGGGGGGGGACACAATTTATTTTACAATAGTCATCATGAAAATTAAGTGAGATCACATGAAAATTTTTGAGTAATGACTGGCACTTAATAAGCAGATTTAAACATGTTAGGTACTATTTTTATTATTATCCTTAATAAGATTCACTTTCTGGAATCATCTAAGTAGCACAGAGTAAGGTAAAATAGAAATGATCTGAATATTTCTAATAAGCCAAATATTCTTAGTGTTAAATCTACTCTGGTAGTAGATTGAACATACTAGGAGACATTAAATTCTGTGGACTCATTAGAGATTTACTGCTCTCAGCAACAACTTATACACTAGCCAACTCAAGTTAACAGCAGTATCCAATAGTACCTAAATGTCAGTTAGCAATGGCTTCCTCCCTTGGATATTTCTGCCCAGCTGTTGTCCAATAAGATGTCCTTATATATTAATAGCAGTATAAAATCAGCCTTAACTGATTTCCTTTGTTTTATCAGGTCTGATTCTCCCTTTGAGGATCTTGCTTGTTCATATGATTAAGTCAAGTGAATAATTTTGTATAACATACCTAAAGGTTGAAATCACATTTCTTACTAAAGAAAGAGCAAAACATATTCTGAACATTTGTCATGAGCCATAGACAGTATTACTCAACCTATAAAGATGGACCTAGAGAGCTCAGTTTGGAGAAATTTGTGTAGAATAAAGGGATACAGATATGAAAACAAGTATGCTCAATGCAATTTCACAAGTGCTACAGTGAAGAATGTGGGCAAATGCTATTGATGACAGATGAAGGACTAGCAGGCTGGAGAGAATGGAGTGTTAGGGTTTTAGGCTTCTCAGACTGGCAGCTGTTGGCTGAGTCTAGCCATAGACCAGATGCAATTTGAATAACTTACTGGCAAAAGCTCCTAGTATTCATGACATGGCATTATTTGTTCTTGAACACTAATTCCTGATAATACTCTCAGAGTTTCTGACTGTGCTTTGCTGATACTGAACACAAATGCGTGTCTTCCCTAGAGTGTGCGAGAGACTGGAAATTATTATTCATTCTCTAGTCATGTTGAATATACTGTTTGAAATTTTATAGTATAAATGTAGAACAACACATCTTTCAACAACATCCCCTCTGGAACTTCTTAGGCCATAGTCACTGCATCTCTATAACATGGTATTTTTTAATGTTGTAGCACTGCCTCCTTCCATTCATAGCCACTAGAAGAAAGCCATGGAGAGGTTTCAAGCAAAAGGATCAATTCCATTTATACAAATATCATCTATACCTCTCCTGTCAGGGTTTGACATCATCTAGAAGAGTATACCTTCACCACATTGATCAGACACAAGAAAATGTACAGGTCTGAAAAGACCCTTGGTATAAGGAGCAGATATGCTGTATGGCAGCATATATCTCTGCCATACAGAGAGGTATGGCAATCACAGGACTTTCTGACATGTGATGCATCACCTGTCAAGGAGCTGGAATGACACCCTGGGTACAGCATGCAGAACATCTGCCACCACTAACGTTACCTTTGGGTGCTGTAAACTAGAGAGGACACTGTGGTCAGAAGACAGAAAGGTGAGAGCTGACACAGCAGCCTATCTACACATCTCAATTTGAAGGGTCAGTCAGGGATTGTCATAGCCAGAATCCTGAACTCATCCTATGTCTGATGTGAGCATAACTCCAAATCAGCATGTCAGCACTATTCTGGAGGTCCAGCCTCACTGGATCGCAGGAAAACAGTACTGCATGTGCTCACTAGGTTATGCTTCTATATTCTGCTCTGTCCACATTGCCCTGGGAAGACCCTCCTAATCACAAGTTGCAGCTCCTCCATCCATCTGGTCAACCTGACTTATGGTAAGGGATGTAAAAAGCCAAAGAACATCTTTGAGGAGAGAAACAAAGACCAAGGTCCATGCAGATCCTGTCTCTTCACAGACAATCCTGCTAGCTTCAGTTAGTCCCAAACACCAGGCAAGATTTAAATTTTTTGAGGAAGTTTCTCCAAAGAACAGACAGGGCATGTGGCAGGAGTGCTTCTTGCCTGGTCTAAAGGTGCTAGCCTATTATGCTGAATGTGCTTTGTTCTTCTCCAGAAGACAGATATTATATCCTCAGCAGTTACGTGCCACATGGTAGATTACTAAATAAACATGCTATGTGCCACGTGGTAGATGACTAAATAAACGTCTTTAAATAAAGGTTTAAATGAGTGGAAACAGGAATAAAAAGAGTTTACATTATCGGTGTAGTGAGTGATGAAGAGCTCAGGCATGGGGATGATATCACCTGGGCACCATTTTGGCTCCAATCTTACTTGACATAAACAGATTAGTAAATTACTGAATTTCTCTCTGCCTCAGTTTCCTCAATTTAAAAATGAGAACAATAATTCAATTGACATGAATGTTTTTATGAGAATTATATATAGCATAACATAGGAAACAATACAATGCTTGACTCATAGTGACTAGTCAATGTACTTTCCTGATGTTATACCCTCGTAAGAATGCTATGAAGATTATATGAGGTGTATAAAGCACTTTGAACAAAGGCTGGCACATATAAAGTGCTTGAAAATACTAGCTATTATTGCCAATTCTTCTTCTGTATCTCCTATTCAGGATTTAAATGACTTCAACAAAGAGTCATACAAGTTCAACTTGAACAATTCTGTTTCTTAGAAATTCCATTCTTTGTTACTTCTTGTATTAATTTTTTAAATCTAGCCTTTTCCTTGTTTTATCTGTTCTTGTTCTTAAATATTGATTTTTTTGAAGTAACAGCAGTATCTTGCACAAGTCGAATATAAATTTTTATGAATGTAGAAACAACAACTATTTCATTTTTTAAAAATCTTTTTAAAATTTAACAAAATGAATACAGTCGTATATAAAAATAATAATACATCATGACTAAATTTCATCCAAAGAATACAAAGTTGGCTTAGTATTGGAAAGTCAATCAATATAATTTACTATATGAACAGGCTATAAGATAATACCCACATGGTCATCTCAGTAGATGCACAAAACGTATTTAGCAAAATGTAATACCTATTTATGAAATAACAAAACTCTCAGCAAACTCACAATAGAAGGTAAGTCCTGAAACTGGTGGGAAAAAAATAAAAAAACTGCAGCTAACATTTAATGATGAAATCAGAAAGCTTTACCTCTAAGATTGGGAACCAGGCTATGATGTATGCTTTTATCACATTTATTCAAAATTGATTTAATACTAACTTAGATCACTGTAGTTTAACACTTCTTAGCTCAAGCCATTCTGCCACTTCAGCTTCCCAAGTTGCTGGGACTATATTCTATTATATTTTCATATGGGAAGTATAGTTGTTCATTTTTAAAATTAAATTTAAAAAATTTTGAGATAATGTTGGATTCGCATGCAGGTGTAAGAAATAACAGAGAGGGCTGGGCGTGGTGGCTCAAACCCGTAATCCCAGCAATCTGGGAGGCCGAGGCGGGTGGATCATCTGAGGTTGGGAGTTCAAGACCAGCCTGACTAACATGGAGAAACCCCATCTCTACTAAAAATATAAAATTAGCTGGGTGTGATGGCCCATGCCTGTGGTCCCAGCTACTCTGGAGGTTGAGGCAGGAGAATCGTTTGAACCAGGGAGGCAGCGGTTGCTGTGAGCCCAGATCATGCCATTGCACTCCAGCATGGGCAACAAGAGCGAAACTCTGTCTCAAAAAACAAAAATGAAAAAAGAAAGAAAGGAAAAAGAAAAGAAGGAAGGGAAGGGAAGGGAAAGGAAGGGAAGGGAAGGGAAGGGAAAGCAAGGGAAAGGGAAAGGGAAAGGGAAAGGGAGGAAAGGAACGGAGAAAGAAAGAACACAGAGAAATCCTTTGTACCCTTTCCCCAGTTTTCCCCACTATAAACATCTTGCAAAATTATATTATAACATCGCAACTTGGATACAGACATTGATACAGGTAAGACATTCCTGTTCAGCAAACTACCTTACAAATGCTGATCAAATCTTGAGAGTTGGCTTTTTTTGAGCTCCATATTCTTGCTGATTTTCTGGAGAGTTTTTGTATCAATTGTTAAGAGACAGGGGTTGAAGTCTCAACTGTAATGTGGATTAGTCTATTTCTACTTTTAAGTCCATAAGTTTTTTTCTTCACTTGTTTCTGTAGCTCTGATTCTTACACATTATTATTCGATAATGTCCCTCTGTGCCTCTGATAACTTTTTTTTCTGAAGTGTGCTTTCCCTGATATGAATATAGCCAATGCCCCTTTCTTTTTAAAGAATGTTTAATAAATTTTTATGTGTGCATAATAGGTGTATTAATACATATTTATGACGTACGTGAGATATTTTGATACAGGCATTCAATGTGTAATCATCACATCAGAGTAAATGGAGTATCCATCATCTCAAGCATGTATCATTTCTTTGTGTTACAAACATTCCAGTTATACTCTCTTAGTTATTTTAGAATATACAATAAATTATTTTTGACTATCGTCACCCTATTGTGCTATCAAATACTAAATCATATTCATTTTGTAGAACTATATTTTTGTACCCATTAACCATTCCCAATTACTTCCTGCCACCACTACATTTCCCAGCCTCTGGTAATCATCATTCTGCTCTCTATCTCCATCAATTGAATTGTTTGCATTTTTAGCTCCCACAAGTGAGTGAGAATATGTGAAATTTCTCTTTCTCTGCCTGGCTTGTTTCATTTAACATAATGTCCTCCCGTTCCATCTATGTGATTGCAAATAACAGGATCTCATTATTCGTTTATGGCTGAGTAGTACTCCACTGTGTATATGTACTTCTTTTCCTTTATCTATTTGTCTGTTGATAGACACTAGATTGCTTCCAAATCTTGGCTATTGTGAACAGTGCTGTAACAAACATGGGAGTGTAGATATCTCTTTGATATACTGATTTCCTTTCTTTGGGTCATGTAGCCAGCAATGGAATTACTTGATCATATGGTAATTACATTTTTAGTTTTTCGAGGAGCCTCCACACTGTTCTCCATAGTTGCTACACTAATTTATATTCCCACCAACAGTGTTTGAGGGTTTCCTTTCTCCCCTTGCCAGCATTCATTATTACCCGACTTTTGAATGAAGGCCATTTTAACTGGGGTGAGATGATATCTCATTGCAGTTTTAGTTTGCATTTCTCTGATGATCAATGATGTTCAGGACCTTTTCATATACCCATTTGCATACCTTTTTTGAGATATGTCTATTCAACTTTTTATTCCATTTTAAAACACGGATTATTAGGTTCCCCCGCCCCCCCCCCATAGAATAATTTGAGCTCCTTATACATTTTGGGGATTAATTTCTTGTCAGATGAGTAGTTTGCAAACATTTTCTTCCATTCTGTGGATTATCTCTTCACTTCGTTAATTGTTTCCTTTGTTGTGAAGGTATTTTTTAACTTGATATGATCTCATTTGTCCATTTTCACTTTAGTTACCTGTGCTTATCGGGTATTACTCAAGAAATGTTTGTTTTGGAGAGATTTTCAATGTTTTCTTTTAGTACTCTCATAGGCTGAAGTATTAGATTTAAGTGTTTTATTTGTGTTTATTTGATTTTTGCATAGAGTAAGAGATAGGAGTCCAGTTTCATTCTTCTCCACATCCAGTTTTACCAGCACAATTTATGGAAGAGACTGTCCTTTCCCCAATGTATGTTCTTTGCACCTTTGTTGAAAATGAGCTCATGGTAGACGTACTCTGAGTTCTCTATTCTGTTCCATTGGTTTATATGTCTGTTTTTTATGCAAGTATCATGCTGTTGGGTTATTACAGCTTTGAAATATAATTTGAAATCAGCTAATAGGATTCCTACAGTTTTGTTGTTCTAGTTAGGATAGCTTTGGCTATCTTGGGTCTTCTGTTGTTTCACATAAATTTTAGGGTTGTTTTTTCTATGTCTGTGAAGATTATCATTGGTATCTTGACAGGGATTGCATTTATCTGTGGATTGTTTTAGATAGCATGGACATTTTAACAATATTGATTCTTCCAATCCATGAACATGAAATATTTTTCAATTTGGGTTTTTCTTTTTTTTCAATTTCTTTCATCAGCGTTTCATAGTTTTCATTAGAGAGCCCTTTCATTTCTTTGGTTAAATTAATTCCTCAGTACTTAATTTTATTTGTGGCTATTGTAAATGGGATTACATTTTGATTTCTTTTTCAGATTGTCCATGGGTGGTATATAGTTTTGTATGTTGATTTTGTATTCTGCAAATTTACTGAATTTTAAAATAAATTCTAATAGCTTTTGGACGAAGTCTTTAGATTTTTCCAAATATAAGATTATATCATCTGCACACAAAGATAAATTGATTTCTTCTTTTCCAGTTTGGATGCCCTTTATTTATTTACGTTATCTGCTTGCTCTAGCTGAATCTCCAGTATCATGTTGAATAACAGTTATTAAAGGGGCATCCTTGTTGTGTTGTAGATCTTAGAGGAAAGATTTTCAGTTTCTCCTTGTTCAGTAGGATATTAGCTGTGGGTCTGTCATACATTGCTTGTATTTTATAGAAGCATGTTTCTTCTACACCCAGTTTTTGAGGGTTTTATCATTAATAAATGTTAAATATTTTCAAATGCTTTTTCAGCATCAATTGAAATTATTATACAATTATTCTTCCTTCTGTTAATACGATGTATCACACTGGCTAATTTGTGTATATTGAACCATCCTAGCATTCCTGGAATAAATCCCACTTGGTCATGATGAATGATCTTTTTAATGTGTTGGTGAATTTGGTTTGCAAATGTTTGGTTGAGAATTTTAGGATCCATGTTCATCAGAGATATTGGCCTTTAATTTTCTTTTCTTGATGTGCCTTTGTCTGCTTTTGATATCAGGGTGATACTGGCCTTGAAGAATGAGTTTGGAAGTCTTTCTTCCTCCTCTCTTTTTCAGAATAGTTTGAGTAGAATTGGTACTAGTCTTTCTCTACATGTGTAGTTAAATTCAGCAGTGAAGCCATTGTGTCCTGGGCTTTTCTTTATTGAGAGATATTTTATTATGAATTTGATCTCATAAGTTGGTATTGGTCTATTCAGATTTCTTTCTGGTTTAATTTCAGGAGACTGTACATGTCTAGGAATTTTTCAATTTCTTCTAAGTTTTTCAGTTTATTGGCATGTACTTATAGTAGTCTCTAATGATCCTTTGAATTTCTGTGGTATGAGTTTTAATGTCTCCATCTTCATCGCTAATTTTCTTTGAGTCTTCTTTCTTTTTTTCTTAGCTAATCTGGCTAAAGGTTTGTCAGTTTTACCTTTCATAAAACCTGTGTTATATTTCATTGATTTTTTGTATTATTTTTTGGTTCAATTTATCTCTAATCTTTATTATTTCTTATCTTCTACTAATTTTGAGTTTTATTTACGCTTGCTTTTTAAGTTCTTTAAGATGTATTGTTAGGTTATTTATTTGAAGTGTTATACTTTTTTGATATAGGCACTTAACCCTATAAATTATCTTCTTAGTACTGCTTTTGCTGTGTCCTGTAGGTTTTGAAATGTGTTTCCCTTTTCGTTTATTTCATTAATTACTTGTTTAATTTCATCATTGACTTGCTGGTTATTTGGAAGTATATAGTTTAATTTATATGTTTTTGTATAGTATTCAAAATTCCTCTTGTTACTGATTTCAAGTTTTATTCCATTGTGGTCAGAGAAGATACTTATTTTGATTTCAATTTTTAAATAAGTTTTTACTTGTTTTGTTGCCTAACATATCTTTTTGTTTTTGTTTTTGTTTGTTGTTGTTGTTGTTGTTGTTGTTTTGCTTTGTTTTGTTTTTGAGACAGAGTCTCGCTCTGTCGCCCAGGCTGGAGTGCAATGGCACATCTCCACTCACTGCAAACTCCCTCTCCCAGGTTCACACCATTCTCCTGCCTCAGCCTCCCGCGTAGCTGGGGCTACAAGTGCCCGCCACAATGCCCGGCTACATTTTTGTATTTTTTTTACTAGAGACGGGGTTTCACCGCGTTAGCCAGGATGGTCTCGATCTCCTGACCTCGTGATCCTCCCGCCTCGGCCTCCCAAAGTGCTGGGATTACAGGCATGAGCCACCACACCCCGCCGCCTAACATATCTTCTGTCTTTGAGAATGTTCCATATACTGAGGAGAAGGGTGGTGTTTATGAAGGTGCATTCTTGTATGGATAGTTGTTCAATTCAGTGTTCCTGCAGTGGGTGACGATTACTGGAGGGTTCTATTTGTCCATGTTACACCACCACTTCCAATACTTTCTTTTGTAAAAAAATTGGATTTCACATGCCTAGCATACATACCATTGTATATATCAGTACATGCGCCCTTGGGGAATCTGTAAATACTTAAAATGGCAGATTTCTGAAGTGAACTAAAGAACATACCAAATAGCCCCAGTGGATTGCAGCATTAGATAGATAGGAAATGCCTTTTAGGCTAATGAAGCATTCTTATTTTACCAAGATTAATGCAGGAAGTGTCCTTGTAGAAAATAAATTGGCAGACTTTTATAGGATCTGTTCCTTTGTGAGACCCACATTGTTTAAAGAAAAATCAACCTTATTTTGACCTCCAATATCCTTTGATCTCTTTACGATGATGAGATAGAAAACCAAATTAATTTGAAAGGTTATTTCCTCTCTCAGATGATTCCTCAAAGCTCATTTTTTAAAGTTAAAATTTTAGTGTTTTTTAAGAAAATGTAAAAGATTCATTTTAATTTCAATTTAAGAGTTTAATACATGTGTGTTCTATTATTCATATGATTCTATAGAAAATTGTTAAGTCAACTTTTCTTTTTATGCATTGGGGATTCTAGCTGAAAAATTGTTTTCCGGATTAGTAACTTGCTTTAGGTAAATCCCCAAGTTGAATTTCAATTTATGGTTCCATAAAAACAGACAAATTCTTTCAATTGTTCTTTCTTCAAATGATTTTCAAACTATCCTGATTATTTACTTTTCCAAATAACTCAGAGGACTGGGAAAGTCTTCTTGGTGATATTATTGTTAGTGATTAATTCTTCCTCTTTTTTTTTTGGAAATTATATCAGGGCAGGAGAAGGGAAATTATTTAGTTTATTCTGGCATAAAATTGTGCATGCCTTTTTAAAGAATTTTTTGTTCATTAATCATCAATAATAATTCATAAAAGCATGGGAATGGGCCAACAACTTTCTATATTCCATGTTTACACCGCAGGAGATGAAGATATAATTGTTAAAAAATGGCTGGCACATAATGTGTTCTTCTTCGCTTTGCATAATGTGGTCTGCAGTGAAGATCCAAGTTAACTCTGAGGACCTAAATCTCTCCCAGACTTCAGGCACAGCCCATCTCACTCTGTGCAATAGAATGTTGCCAAGACAACCTCAACATTTCCCTCAGCTTGCCTAAACTTTAGACAACATTTTTCTGACTATAGGTCCCTGACCTCTCTTTTCTTATGGTATTTACTTAGGAAAACCTGTAGTAGTAAATTATTTCCCTGCATCTTTGAGATGTAGATCTTTTTCTACGCTTTTGTTAGTTTTACAATCCAGAAATGTCTGTCTCAAGATTCTGGGAGACATCCCTTTGACATGTAGTTCTCAAGGAAGATAGTGTCCCTATCTCCCAGTCTCTCTGGGAGGGCAGGAGCCAAACTTCAATAAGAGCCAATAGCAACAACACAAGACCTAATCACATTGATCAAGCTCCTTACTAACGTCCTTCAATACTTTTCCAATAGCGCATCTCAGTGCTTAAAAACTCATGTCTTGTTTTAATGGAGTTGAGTTTTAGCTCTCTCTCCTCTTGCAATAGTCTTGAATAAAGTCTTCCTGGCCCATCCAACCCATATAATGTAATTTTTCTTCTACAGAAGCAATAAGCCCACTGTATCACCTTGGTCATGACAATGCCTATGAACATTTTAAGAACAACACTAGGCCCCAGAAATTTGGTTAGTCCATCTTATATAAACTTACTTACATGATAGATTAATATAAACAAAATTTATAAGGGATTATTAAAATGTTATAAGTAGCATGAAAACTACTTGCACTAACTACAAAGTTCTCACGTGTAAATCAAGAGAAATGGGTGCATAAACTTTCTAAAGATTTAGTTTTATGCGATATAAATCTGATGTCTTTAAATTGAAATTATTTCTAAATGTATTTGGACTACATTAGCATAAAATAAAAATGCAGATTAAAGAAAGTTGAGTGAGTTTTAGTAATACAGATCTACTCAGAGTATGCCATTAAGCATTGGAAATCTGTGAACTATAGTTTGAAATATTTTAAAAATGTATTTTTCCAGAGAACAATTTTAACAAAGAATACCTCTGAGGCCTGAGGTTCCTTGGAACATGTTGATCAATAACACTGAGCATTGTTTCTTAAATCTGGCTGATTATAAAAATTACATTAGAGCTTTTTTTTTTTTTCACAGAGCTTCCCTGTGACATAATCATAGAGAACCAAAGATAATCAGTCTTTTTCTCTTGTCTTTTCGTTGTTTGTTTTTTAACTTATCAAAAGCCTTTGATGAAGTCAGTACACAATGGTTTGGCATTTGAGAATCACCATGAAATAAACTTTTACATATTCAAATTCAAACATTTTACTGAAAATTTAGAGATTTTCTCTATTTTGAAAATTGTTTTATGAATTTGAGTCTTTCGTTATAATGTTGTACTTCCATCTTCAAATCATTTCATTACTACCTCAATATAAATCTAATTAGTTGATAAATAATTTATGTGCTTCTTTCTAAATATCTCCTTGAAGGGGTTGCTTGAATCAAACCCTCTATAATATTCTTTCTTTTCTCCTCAAATGTGAAAACAAATGTCTCAAAATGTCTCCTGGAAAACTGTTCTATTTTGGATTTTGGTGCCAACATATTAGTATTTATACCTGTATTTGTTCAATAAAAGACTTATAATAATTATGTAATAATTACATAATTATTATATAATAATTATAATAATTTTATCTTATGATGTTATTTTAATTAAAATGGAATTAAATCACCACCAATCAGCCTATAAGTTTAATGGTATCACATAAATATATGGTACACATTTAGTAACTATGTCCTGCTTAAAATCGTGGGTTAACATAAAAAATGATCAAATCTATGTGGCTCAAAGAAAATATCTATATCACTTTATTTTATATATATTTTGTATATATATTATATTATATATTATGTGTAACATATTATATATTTTATATTATGTAATATATATATTATACTATATAATATGTGTAACTTCCAGAATTATCATGGATGTAAATAAAGGGATGAATTAAAGCTAGTTTACAAATATGCTCTTTTGACAAACTTTTATATAGGAAAAAGCCTGTCTTATTTACTTTAGAAATTAAACAGACCAAATGTCCTTTTTAATACATATCATCCCAATGCTCATGCACCCCCATACACATACCTCTCATGTTAACAAGTGGTACCTTAATTATCTATAACAACAACTTTATCACAGTTTGGAATATATTTCTTTTATGTAGAGTTCTTGCCCTTATTGTTTTTCTTCTTATCCTAATTTGTCATCTTGTGTCTGAATGCACTAAGCCTTGAACACTGGAACAGAGTAAAATCTAAATAAGAATTAGTAATTATTATTATTACTATTGTTATTCTCACTGCCATTGTTATTGTCATTCTAAATTTTCCTATATCCATAAATAAGGCCAATAACAAAATCATATAAATCTTCCAAATGTTCTAAGATTTTAAAAAACGTAGTTTATCGCTGTACAATCTTACCGAAAGGTAAAGACATACAGAATATTCAATAATGGTAACAGTGTCTAATGGCAAAGAGGGGAAGAAATCCATATTGCTCATGGTAAATTTGAGTTCACATCCTTGCCTTTTAAGCTCACTCCAGAGTCATTTTAACGTTTCTTGGTAATATCTGTCTTTTAAGTCTCCCTCAACTCACTGGTTTATTCAATAATTGGGGAGGTGATGTAGATGTTTACCTCATTATGTAGGTAGACATACAGGAAGACAGGTAGATATTATGCAGGTCGACACACAGGAAGCTCAGACATTTGGCATTGCTTAAAATGAATCTTTAATAGAGACTCTTTTTTTTTCTTCACAAAATTTAATTGCACATTAACTCTACTACATAATCTCTCCAAACATTAGAATCCCCCCCCAAAAAAAAACTGACTCGCGATTTTCTCTCACTTCATTATTCTTTAAAATACAATTCTCTTCTCATTGCACTCAGATTTCAAATTTCTTAACAAAGACTTTCATCTATCTATCTTTCTAATTTTACTTTCGCCACTCCATTTTCACTATGGACCAACCCCCACTGGTCTCCTTCTGGTAACTCCAACCAGATGTCCGTCCCCCACCAGCTCAAGCCTCCCCTCAACATCTTAACTAAAATTTACTGATATGTTTTACTATTGTTTTCAATGTCCCTCCTCCAACATAATACATATTCTAAAATGCAAGAACTGTTATTATCTTCTTAGGTTTACCAGCAGCATCTACAAAGAGAGAGAAGAATGTAGGTGTTAAATAAATATTTAATGCTGGGTTGAGTAGCAAAAGAGAGAACAGAAGTCATTATACAGAATGGCCAACCAACTCTTAGAAAGACGAGTGCGCCAGAAGAGTATCCTGAGAAGTTATGCTTAGTCTTAAGGAGCAGGTCTTAATAATTCAGTTACAGATAAGATGTAAAATATTGATTTACAAATGAGAAGAACGCAGAAATAGAAAGAATATGGGAAAGTACTGGGGAAAAAATAATCTGTCCTCTGCCTTTTTAAAATTGCATTGCGGTAAAATGAATGCCGCCCTTATGGACTTCTTTCTTTTCTAATATATTTTCAATTTAGCATAATAGGTCATGTTTTGCATTGAAATTATATTTAAAAATCTGAATTCCTCATCAAGCCTATGAAATTAGTTGTATAGTTTTCTCATACATTGTCCATGTTTTCCACAAAATTTTGAAAAGTATTCATCACTCTAAAGAAGCCCTGTTTCAAAGCCGGTCTGTTTATTATACTCATATTGCAAATAAAAGTATAAAGTGTTTCATATGTATAGTCACATTATAAAATTCTGTAAAATTGATAAAACAGTGCAGATATAGCTAACTACAATTTTCAAGAGAAAAATACAAAAAACTATGAAATAAACAAAATTAAAACTCTTGTCTGTGAACAGAAGTTAGTTTATAATGACTTAAAGCTAAATTAAAGTTTTATTTCCATGTTATTTCTACTATACTATATTACTGCTCATCATTAAGGATTTGAAATAGCTCTAGAACATACACAGTGGTAAGGAATTGAAAATTTACAAGTTAATATTTAAGTAGAGTACAAATCAGATGAAATTCTAACTACGAAGTGATCCTGGGGCAAGTGGCCAAGTTAGTATTCCATGAGGCTAAGAACTAAGAATAACTGGGATGTTTTCATGAAATCTTCTTTTGATATTTTTAAAGTAGATAAAAATGTGACTTTTAGATTTAAAAAATTAATTTCACATGGAATAACAATATCTTGACCAACATCTTGGATACATGAGAAGTTGGTTGGAACATAAAACACCTAACGATCTCAGTGTTCTTTGTTGATAATTTAGGCAGAGTACTTTTTAAAAAGGTTGTAAAAGCAACAGTGGGATGTGGGGACTAGTTCAAAATAGCAGAATTTGAGGCTTAAACAATATTTCTGCCCATTGTCTGCTTTAAGATTATCTTCATAAAAGGCTACATATTGGGTACAGTGCAACACTGCTCAGTGTTGAGTGCATTAAAATTTCAGAATTTCCCACTACAAACTCATCTGTGTAACCAAAAACCACCTGTACTCTAAAAACTATTGAAATAAAAAAGAATAAGAAAATATCTTCAATCACCGTTATTTTTAGCTTTGTAATTATGTAAATTACCATGTATAGTAGGAAGAATGCTATGACAATAAAAAGATCAATGCGACTTTTGTCTTTGTCGTATACCCAGTGATGGTTTTCATTCATATTTTAGTATCAAAACATATACCTGAATAACAGTCTTTCACAAGACAGGACACTAGTTGATTTACTACAAAAACATCATAAACTATATATTTAATTTTAGGTCATGTGTTATTGGTTAAAAGCCATTTATTTATAGACTTGTGTGCTAAAATACTGCACTAAGTTTAATAGAAATTATTTTAAGAGAATATAATAGTGTTAAAAATCTGAATTGATTACTTACCATCGATCACATTAGTCAAAGATTAATGCCAGTATCTATCAGATATGATTAAAGCCAAAGAAAGGAATGTGGGGTGAAGTAAAACAAGTAACAGAATGGTTGGGAAAAAAAGCGCCAATATTTTCTATCAAGATTTAAAAAATCAAAGACGATAAAGAAATCTGTTGCAGAAAAGTCAGAAACAAACCAATTGAGACTTGATTCCACTTCTCATTTGTCCTACCTGCTCACATCTCAAACTCCGCAAAAGACTCATCCTTGGGGAGATGAGACCCAGGAGTATGCAAGTGTGAGAAGATATGGCTCAGCTGTTTGAGATGATGGCAGACAAAAAATAATTTTGGTTTTGAAAAAATGTCTTCAGGAAAATGTGATGATGATGATGTTTATAATTGGCATCTACTACAGGTTTTAATAACTGGTAGACATTGGGATAATTGAGCTGTACTCATTAGATTATGCCATTCTTGTAATTATATAATGAGATAGGTATATCCATTATCTCCTTTCTCCAGTGTAAAATGAAAAGTTCTATGAATATAACTCTCCTTTTTCATAAATGTAGTAGGTGGAAAAGTAATCATTCCACACCAGACCTATTCAGTTCTAGAGCATGAGATGTTAAACCCAATACTATAGTAATATGTTTCATGTATGATCGAAGTCTGTGAAAAACAATGCTTTGAGGAAAAAGAGAAAAGATAAATATTACTGTTCAGTGCTGAGTGTTTCCTAAGAATTAACATAGTATCAGAAGCTTTTTTCTATTTATTTTCAAACTTTTGTTACATTTTACCTTATTACATAATTAATACAGGTTTGTCATCTCAGGTATCACAGAAATATTATCTATGAAAATAGATACTTCCATTACTCATAAATCATGGAAAATACTCACTGTTAACTGCTAAATATTTCTCTAAAACTCTTGAGGCCTAATATATTTCTGGAGTCAAATTTTTCAGATTTTAGAAAGCTAAGAAAAATAAATAACAAACTCAATGAAATAGCAGTGAGGACTGGGTGACTACCACGTTATTCAATGCAATATTACATTAGCAAACTATGTGCATATTTGAAGTAATTAAAATAATGACTACACATCAACTCATATCAATTTAGGTCAAGATTTCCTGCCAAATGAATTTGAAACTAGTTAGTTTTTGTCACCAAATACGTTATGAAAAAAAATTTAGACCACTATATATTTCAAAATTTCAGATAAATGACTATGAACATGCACTGTATATTTTTTCTGCAACTTGATCTTTTTCACTCAGTCTTTCTTAGAATACTTTTGTGGGAGTTATTAGAGAGAGATCCACATCATTCATTTTAATAGCTGTATATTATTCCAATTTATGGGTGCATCATAGTTTATTGCTAGTGATAAAAATTAATTTTGGTTATTTGTCAAACTAATTTTGACCTCATTTATCTTTTCTATATTTTTCATCACCTATCATAATCTGTATGAACCATGGCTCAACTTAATTTTATTAAGCCACTTTCCTGGACATGTTTCTTGCACAATAATTCAAAAACTAATATTCACCCTAAAATGTGCTGTGTGATTTCACATGCCATTTTATGAAGAGTATTATTTTATAATAAATATAATACTGCTTGAGGGCAGAGAGAGGGAGAAGTGGTGGAATAGAAAAAAATTCTGTGGGGTACTACTCTTATTCCCTGGGTAACAAAATAATCTGTACAACAAACCCCCATGACACACAAATTATCTATATAACAAACCTGCACATGTGCCCTTGAACCTAAAAGTTAAAAAAAAAATAAAAGTATAACTAGTTTTAAAAACAAACAAACCAAAAAAAAGACACTTGAAAGCAAGAGATTTTTTTATTCTAATTGATTCTCTCTAAAATAGGTGTGTGGCTTAGGCTCCCTTAGAGTAAATAATTTCATCATTAAAATGGGAGGGGTTTAAATAACTGGTTTTTAAAAGTCTGTGCCTTTATAATGCAGTGTTCTCCTAAAGTTTTCGGAGTATTGGGCACAGAGAAAATAATACTGTATCTTTGGGATATTTTGGGATAAATGGAAAACAATATGCTTGACAGCTCTGGCTGCCTCAGGACCTACTTCGGCACCCTAATAACCGAGAAGATCGACAGTCCTGACACAACAGTTGAGAATCTTTGCTGTGAAGTATTGGTGAAATCGATTTGGCTGCTTTGCAAGTGACTTTATCATATGAGCTCAGCTATAGACTTCAAGAATCAAAAGGCTTTTAAATTCCCCAGGAGTATCTGATCTTTGAAAGATGATTTGTAAGGAAGGCCATTTAGACATAAACTAGGTAGACACAAAAGTCCATGGTAGTTCCACAAAGTTTTTTGCTGTCTAGGCTGTCACTGTTGTGTTGCTTTCTTTTCTTCAGAATTTAGCTTCACTGAGTTGTGTAAGATGCTCATTTTTGGTGACCTTGCTGAAACTCCCAGAAGCAGATGGCAAAATGTGGAGAACAGACATATCTACCTCCCTTAAAGGATGTTTTCCAGAAATTCTCACCTGAAGCTTTGTTTGCATCTCACTGGGCAGAGGTCAGACTTATTTCTGTTCTTCAAAAGATAGATTCAGAAATGCATGCGGTCTTGATCCCAAATGACCATGTCCCCAGTTAGAGTCTGTGGACTCCGTTAGTGTGGAAAATTCAGAGATGATATAAAATGGAACGAAATCTTGTTAGGAATTTAGTTGGTATATATAGCTCTGTAAGAAAAGGAGTGTATGCTTGACAATTCTTCAGTACAAATTGAGTTACAGATTATGTTACTTTAATTACAAATAAAGTCAGAGTTCACACACTAGACATAGGTGTTTTATAGTCAAACCATGGCTCTTGTACACAAGTGGTGAGCGAACTTCATCTGTTTACAATCTCTGAAATTCCATTCTATCATCTGTTAAGTAAATGAGTTGAACTACATAAACTTTATAGAATCTTCTAACTCTAGAATTCTAGACTTTGGGCAATATGAGGTGAATCAGCTATCACTAAAGTGAAATATATGTGAATTATTTGTTCTTATTATTTTTTAATTTTAATTTAAAGTGCAGACTTTATTTGGAAAATGTTATCCAAGATAATAATGGTTTTTGAAGGAAAGATATGATTTTCAATATTCTTTAAGCAGAGGAAATGACTTTTTGACCTTCTACAAGCAACTTAAAATATATATAAAGTTTCAAAAGCTTGAAATTTGTTAAAGACCATGCAAAAAGATCTAATGCTATAGAATAATTCTCTTAATTTAGCTTTTCAAAATATCATAACATTTTATCTCAAATGTGGTGCTCAATACATTTCAGAGTAGTTATAAATTCAGATGTTTTATTTTGCCTCTATTTCTTCTTTGTACCAGG
The DNA here is from genome assembly GCF_037993035.2 of Macaca fascicularis. Lineage (NCBI taxonomy): Eukaryota > Metazoa > Chordata > Mammalia > Primates > Cercopithecidae > Macaca > Macaca fascicularis. The sequence continues at coordinate 27,873,316 of NC_088388.1, forward strand.
TGATAGATTCATTAAATTACATATACTTTGAAATTATTTGTGCAAATATGCAAGTTAAATGCCATTATACATTGTATATGTATATATTGTTGTGGTGTTGCTAAAATAAAATAGTTAAGAGTTATATTAGCAATTCAGAGCAGCTACTTTTAAACTTTCTGATTTAAAAATGTTTAAGTCTTTGTTTTGAGATTATTTGGATTAATCACCAGTGAGTACATCTGATTAGCCAAATTCGTTTGTAAATGAGCGATTATTTCCTTGCTAAATAACACAATTTTCATATTTGATTTTTAAAATACGTATTTTGACAAACTTCAAGTTTTTGAGATCACTTCTTCAGCTAATGAATTCCTGAGCTTGCCTTAGGCAGTCCAACAACCGGACTTCTATCTGCAAATCTATGGAAACTTCTGCCTCTGACACATTGCTTTGTCATACCCACACTCTGATCCCAAAGTTGTTAGATTTCTTCATCATACTCTCAGCTCTTCAATAATGAAGACCATCTTCCACCAAATATTAAACACCTGTAAGATGGACATAGAACCCCATGTGAGGGACATGGCGATGGTTCCTGTACAGTGCAGCATGAAGCTAATTGAACTTCTGCAGGGTCGCCACCATGAAGAAGTAAGTTGAGCCTGAGTGCTCAACTGTGACATGGGATCTGGGGTGAGTCTTGGGATCCAGGGTCTTGAGTCTTTGGAAGAATGTATTTGCAAGATTGCAACATGCTGTGAATCAGAGCAACATCTTACAAGCTTTAGCTGCCAAAATAAAACATGCTAAACAAGTGGTAGAAAACTGTAAACAGAATGGAATCATTGTTGTAATTTTTGAGCTCCTGGGTGCAACATAACTGCCCTGCTGCAGGGCAATTTTTCTCTCTTTAAGGAAGAAAGTTGGCAGGAAAGAAGATAAGTTGAACTACAATTTTTAGAATGCTGACAAGTTAACAGTTATACTCTAAAGTGACGGTAAAGCATGGGATCTTTAAATATAAATTGAACAAATAACACAGTTTCAAACTTAAGGGCCTAATTATCAGAAGTCACTGCAATAGATGCTCTCATTAGAAGAGAATGTTGACCTGTAGCCCAGAGAAAAATGTGTATTATTATTTAGTCCAGAGAACTTTCACAATAAAACAAAATTATTCTCCATCTTATGCTTTTGGGAGTCAACTTCATAACTTCTCACAGCTGCAAAGGTTTATAAGTTACCTAGTTTAGTGGATCCCAATCTTTTAGATTTCACACAACAGAGACAGATTTTTGTTTCTTGCTTTTTTAAATTGCTATTTGTGCAATATTCTTAGTGAGGTGATTTACATTGAGATTGTCATGTGTATCATTGTATTAATAGAGGCCATTTTCGATATGAAAAAAACAAGCAAAAAAATCTTACTTTCACCATCATTTCATAAAAGGTAAAATACTTAACACAAAAATGTAAGAAATTATACATATCATCTAAGAAGTATTTTTACCATGAATCTAATAAATCTTCTAGACTTACTTCCAGGTTATAAGAAATACAGGGATAGAGGAACAAAGTGATTAGCACCGTGAGGGAACAATAAGAAAAATCCAGGAAAGAGGGCATTCTATAAGATGATGTGACCTGCATCCTTCAAAATGTGATTGTTATGGGGAGAATAAGTTTGAGGCACTGTTCTGGATTAAATGAAACCAAGGACAAAAGCAACCAATGATAATGCATAAATCTCAAATTTCTCTTGCTTCAGAGAAAAAATAGAAAGCTATAGAAGACATTATACAAAAAGTTAGACATAGAATTACCATATAACCTAACAATTCCACATCTAGATATATCTCAATGAGAAATGAAACATATGTTGAACTTAACGCTGTTAAAATATGGCAAAAATTTTGCTATGCAAGTTAAATCTTGAAGTTTTAAAAAAAACAAACAAAATAAATGTTAGGTACAAGTTGATAACATGATGTAAATATCAGTAATTTTGTCAGATGTGTTAATGGTATTTGGGTTATAAAAAATAACATCCTCATTTTTAGGAGACAACTGCTGACATATACTGACACTGAGTGCCATGATGTTGGTCAGCTCACATTTTATGGCTGAACCCATAAAACAAAATCTCTTTAAGGAAATATGATGGAAGGTTAATAATGGCTGTGTCTGGCGAGGGGATATATGAATGTTCCTTATACTCTTGACTCAACTTTGCTGGGTGATTGAAAAGTTTCATCATAACATGTTGGGAAAAATCAACAAAAAATAAATTATCCAGAAATAAATAAATAAATACAGGACAGACATAATCTGACAGAAAATAAAAGGATAGTACTTTAAGTATAATAGATTTAGCTTTATAAAAGTTTCACTTTTTAATCTTTTTGTTTTTCACTTTCTTACGGAATAGTGAAACCCCTTGGTACACATCTGAGAACCAGAGTTGGAAACTCACTGTCCTGGAGAGGCTCCACCTGTGGCAGTTGATGATAGGATGAGTTTGAGCATCATGCCCTTATTTGGATTCTAATTCTGTATTCTGTTGGCTTTCACTCACAAAGTGATTTTGAACAAGTTGCTTAAATTTTGTGTTACTCAGTTTACCCATCCATATAAATTGGGTTGGTATTAATGTTGCCTATCACACAGAATTAAATGAGTTAATATTAGTACACATGTTGTAAAGTGTTTACAATAGTATTTGTTATGTAGTATGTGCTATGCATTTGTTAAATAATAAAATCCCATCTCTTTATGAAAATAAAGATAATAATGTAAAAGTTAAAAAATAAACATATACTGACCATTTTATGTATCCATTTCACTCCTAATTATTTGTGCAGGAAAAATAAATGCACGCCTTCATACAAAGGCCAGTACACGGATAACCCTGGTTTTATATTTTGTTTTTTTGTAGCATCCCCAAACTGGAAATGACCCATATGTCTATCCACAAGTGAACTAATAAACAAATTCTGGTGAATCGAATCTGTTTTATCGAATGAAACAATTTTTAGCAATAAAAAAGAATAAATTATATGTATATTTTACCTCAATTTTTAGAAGTGTACAAAGAAAAGATGAACTATTGTTACACACAAAACCGTGACTGAATCTCAAAATAATAATTATGCAAAGTGCAAGAAGTCAGAGAACGAGTGCACACTGTATGAGTCTCCTTACGTAATATTTTAGGAAATGCATCAGTGTCAGGCCATCCTTTTGCTGCTATAAAGAAATACCTGAGACTGGGTAATTTATAAACAAAAGAGGTTTAATTGACTCACAGTTCTGCAGCTTGTACAATCATGGTGCTGGGATCTGCCTAACTTCTGGGGAGACCTCAGGGAACTTTTATTTATGGCAGAAGCAGCAGCAGAAACAGGCATATCACGTGGCAAGATAGGGAGGAAGAGAGAGCGGGAGAGGTGTCACACACCTTTAAGCAACCAGATCTCATATGAAATCATCCACTATTGTGAGGACATTACCAAGGGGATGGTGCTAACCATTTAGGAGAAATCTGTCTTCATGATATACTCACCTCCCACCAGAGCCCATCTCCAATATTGGGGATTACATCTCAACATGAGATTTGTAGGAGACATTCAAACTATATTAATAATCAATCAAAGACAATCAATAATAAGGAAATAAAATCAATAGTGACAGAAAACATTTTTTTTCTGGGAACAAGAAGCTGGTCAGGAAAGATAGGAGAAAGGAATTGTCAAAGAACCGGAGGAAACTTTTGCTGATGTTGATTATGTTCATTTTCCATTGATTGGGTAATTATTTCAAATGTACACATGTACATACCTATAAAGAAAATTTATACATTGTATATGCATAACACCTACACATCCTTTATCAAATTATAAAGTTTGCATACATATAGTTCACTATATGTCAATTATACTCTAATTAAGCTGTTAAAAACAAATTGAGAAAATGTTCACTTAATTGCCATTTTTGAGAGTTCACTGAGATAAATCACTCATGTTAAATTTTTTAACCAGTTTTATTTTGTATATCTTGAGATGATAGTGAACAGTGTACTACTCAGATGAAAGAGTAATTAGACTTAAAAATAGAGTAATTTATAAGTACAGAAAGGGTTATTTCTTTACTTCATTTTCTACAAAGAAATTTGAAGCTGGGCTTATAGGTTTAAGTAGTTTCACAATTTATGCGATTTAATAGTAGGTCTCAAATTTTGATATTTTTACATAAGATTTTCCTAAAGAAGTTCATCTAGATGCAACATGTATAGATGTTTTGCCTCTTATCAGCAACCAACTATGCATAAATTCAACTAGCATTTTAGAGAGGTGTTAAAAGGGGTCTGATGAGCGTCCAGTATAATTTTATCTTAACAATGTGCTATTTGCATACTCTTAAATTTTAAGAGTGAATTTCTACCATAACTTCCACTTTCATAGGTCTTCACAAAACAGCCTATTAGCCTAAATCAAAGCATAAGTTAGATGGTTCTGCAAAGGTCCTGTCGTGATTACTCAATATGTAAATACTGACATTAGCTAAGGAAGAGTGTGTGTGTGTGTGTGTGTATATATATATACCATAATCTTTTATTCTAATTTATTTCCAGTAAATTTACAATGAGAGAAGTAGCCAGGAAAATGCCCCCAGAATTTCATTTTGATATGTAATGAAAATTACTAATCATTAAGTAAGTTAACATTTTCAAAGTGCTTAGAAAATTGCCTAGCATATACAAAACTATGTAAGTGTCTGACAAGAGAAAAGAAGAAAATAAATACTTTGAAAAGCATGATTGGATAATCACATATCCGTATTTCATGAAAATTATATGCTTTGGGTCTTCTGAGTATTGCAATCATCCATGCTCTCTTCTTCATATGTATAATTGGATTATTGGATTTTAAGGCCTGAAAAAAAGAGATAAAGAGAAAAAATATAATTTTCAACATTAGCGTGTTTACTCCATTTCTACTTTCTGTTCCTTCTCTCCTACTCGATGGATAGTCTCTGGTTCTGCCTTGTCACAAAGGAAGGGTCATATGGAAGATGCAAAAAATGATCTACTTAGCAGAGACAGTTAATCTGGTGTTAGTGTGCTTTGATTTTGAAAGATGTCCAAATACTGGTCCTTTCTCTCAAGACTTGCATATTTAGAATATTCATACCCATTTTCCCCTTTTTAAAATCACTCTTTATATCCAACCAATTGAACACTGTTTTCTCTCCTTCCTTCTCTCTTTGCACTCTTTCTTAGTGTGGAGGATGTAATTTCTGGATGGAACCTTTGGAAAATGTTCCATACTCAATTCCTGTCTGGGAAAGATTTAATTCTCCACTTACTTTTGGGGTAAATTAGAATGCATAATAAAATGCTTCAGCCACTTCTTAACTAACTTTAATTAAATTAATGCTTCTTCTGGGACATTCTTTACTTACCTACTTCCATGCATGCCAATAAATATCAGTTGATTGTCATTCAACTCCAGTGATTTTACCAAATACTCTGTTCTTTTTTTATTTTCAACACTTATTCTCTTACACTTCCCTTTTTCTTGTTAAATAGTGCCACCAAGAGTGAATTTTTGAAGGAGCCTAGTAGAGGTCTTTCTCTATGGGTCTTCAGCACTTTAAACTGGATTTGAAACTGAATTGTTTGAAATGATATTTTAGCATAACAAATGACTCTCCCATCCCATGCTTGTTTCTTCTCCCCACATTTCATGAAGATTCCTTCAGTTGGAGTCTCAGAGCAGAACTCTTCAAGAAGGTGAGGGTCTCAGCCATGAGGCTGCATCTTTAGTCCCCTTTTGTGGGACTGACTCTGCCCATTCTGGACAGAGAAAATATGAATCTGGGGTCCTATCAGTGGGCATGCAATTCAGTCTCAATCAGCTTTTCTCCCTTAGACTTTTCTAGGTAAGACACACATACTCATTTTATCTTCTGCTAACTCCAGATAACACATGAGAACCTTTCTAAGTGGTTGTGTTGAAGGCGCCTTCACTTGGCTTAAGATGGCCAGTGTACCTGCTCCTATCCTGTTGGACAAGGGAGAAGAACTAGACAGATATTCAGTAATGCACTCTCAAGAAATCTTCAACATGAATCCCTTCACAGTCAGTTTCCCCAGCCCTACAACCATGTTTGGCTTAAGTCTACTTAATGGTTGAGAGGCCCAGAAAGCCAAGGGCCACCTGATGGCAAGTCCTCCATAGGCAGTAAAATATTTCTCCTATAAAATAGGGATATTGATACCTAACTCTGTTTAATTATGGAACTTCAGCCCAAACTAAGATATTAAAACAGTCTCCTTTTAATTAAATTAAATATGTAAATAATATAATGTTATTGTTACACAATGACGGTTCTCACAGACATTTCTGAAAGCAAGTTCAATAGATTCTTTGATTATCTGCTTCAATAGATTTTTATAAATGACTTTGAAATCAAAGTCACTGATAAAGATTGCTCATCAAAGAAAAAAAAACATGCCATTTATCATCAAAAAAGTAAAAGAATGAAAAATGTGTTATTTACATATGACATACTAAGATGAAACTATTCTTTATTGTGGAAAGATTAAAGTTTTGGTCATGTCTTATAAACAAAAAAAAGTCTGAAAGACGAGTATTTAAAACTAAAGATTCATTCTTTCCTTGTCATAAGAGATTGAAAAATCATTCAATCTATACTGAATCCCCTTTAGCTCATTATTTTTGAGCCTGTTTTATGACTAGCCCTGGAGCGTTTTTATGGAAAATAGCTTATAGATGAAGAAAACACGTGTGTCTTATTTCTGAGAGTTCTTTTGTTGCCCTAATAAACCACCCCAAGGTGTCTGGGAAATTAAAATACTCTCATATTCAAACTGTAGCTCTTACTTGATTATTTTACTAAAATTCTATGTCAGATCACATCTGATTGTCCATTTGTAATATATAGTTCCTGCATTAATATTCCATTCTTACATTGAGTGGCACCTGTAGAGCATGCATTTAGTTTTCTGTCATGTCTTAAAAATCAGCATAATTATTGTGTATAGTTTTTCATATAAATTTTTCTTGTCGATCTAATTTCTGAAAGATTTTATTATTTTATTCATTTTAAAAGAGTTCGCAGTGTTTCAGACCTCAGGATATGGTAACAGGGTATAAGTTCTGAAGCATTTTCCTAATCTTTACAAAGAAATTAGAAGATGCTTTGCTCAGCATTAATCTTTTCATATTTTCCCCATGTACTTATTTAATTTCATTATTGGAATCATTATTTAGTTTACATTAGATGTTACCACAGTATTTTAGGAAAACTACTGTCATTACTATTGCCTTATGTAGTAAGTAAATTAAAGCATGAAATCATATTTACACACCTAAGACGAGGTGTATAAGACATGGATGTTCTAAATTCTGTACAAATGTTTTAGGGCCAGTGCCATTAGTTTTATGTTATATTGCCTTCTTACTAAAATTTTAGTTCTTTGAGGAAGTAGAAAACTTCTCATTTTTTCCAGGTATGTTATATAAAATCCAGATTAGTATTTCAAAGACATCCAAAAATGCTGAGAGCACATAAGTCAGATTTAAAAGGGGTTACTGTATTTTTAAAAAATGAAGAACAGGTTCTTTACACAAGCTTTTGAATCAGATATACTTGGGTTCACAATTCTGACAATCTGTCTCTCACATTTCCTTTTAATTTACTCACTGCGTGACTAGAGAAAGGTACTTAAATTTTCTGGGAACCGCATTTCTTATACTCACAATGGTATGAGACGATGTGAAGAAACAGGAACACTTACACGGTTGATGGGAGTGCACATTAGTTCAACCACTGTGGAAGACAGTGTGGCGATTCCTCAAGGATCTAGAACTAGAAATACCATTTGACCCAGGATTCCCATTACTGGGTATATACCAAAAGGATTATAAATCATTCTACTATAAAGACATGTATGTTTGTTGCAGTACTGTTCACAAGAGCAAAGACTTGGAACCAACCCAAATGCTCATCAGTGATAGACTGGATAAAGAAAATGTGGCACATACACGCCATGGAATACTATGCAGCCATAAAAACGAGTGAGTTCATGTTCTTCGCAGGGACATGGATGAAGCTGGAAACCATCATTCTCAGCAAACTAACACAGGAACAGAAAACCAAACACCACATGTTATCACTTGTAGGTGGGAGTTGAACAATGAGAACACATGGACATAGGGAGGGGAACATCACACAAAGGGGCCTGTCACCGGGTCAGAGGCTAGGAGAGGGATAGCATTAGGAGAAATACCTAATGTAGATGACAGGTTGATGGGTGCAACAAACCACCGTGGCACGCGTATACCTATGTAACAAACCTGCACGTTCTTCACATGTATCCCAGAACTTAAAGTATCATAATAAAAAAAACCTTGTTTACGTATAAGTGCTGCTTTGATGATTGTATAAAACAAAATAGCTACAGACCAGTATGGTTTATAGAAGAGTATTTCTTAAACTTCCCTATGCATTCAAACCACCAGGGAGTTTTGGCAAAATATTGATTTTTGATTCAGTATGTGCATCGTGGAACCCAAGAGCCTGCATTTCTAAGAAGTTCCTTCGTGGTCCTTAGACTGCTCTTTTGGTTGTAAAGTCCTAGAAGTTTCTCATTCAATAACATCCATTCTAGTTTAATAATAATTGTTTTCTTTGATTGACCAATATGTTCTCATTTTATTGAAGGGGGTTCTGGAAATGCCACCCCAAGATATGCTGCTGTGGTACACAGATTACTTAAACTGAGCGTGCCTGGAAAATAGCCAGTGCAGAGGGCCTTTCTCTGAACTTCCTTTATTTGCCTAATGATGTGTCCTTTAAAGGGAAGTAAGTTATTATGAATCTCCTGCTCAGGAATCGCGTCAACCAGGAAAGATTAATTCAGACCATAGGAGGGAAGACCGGAGGTCAGCAGTATCCCCAGGCAGAATTTTTCACAGGCTATCATGTATTTTTCTGGGGGCTCATTTATCTTTCTCCCAGATCGTTCACTATCCCCTAAATTACTGACATTTCTCCTCCCCTCTTCCCTACAAAGAGGTTTTTTAAGCTTTCAGATCTCACTGGGTTTTTGAATGTTCACTTTTCTTTTCTGTAATGTCCCTGTACACATATTTGTATAACTTTTTGTCTGTTAATCTGCCTAGTCTCAGTTTATCTCATGGGGTCAGTTATCAATTCCTCAGAAGATAGAGGAAAAGATTTCCCTCCTCTATACTTTATAAAAAATAACGAACTCTTTCATTTTTATATTAGTAATCCATTACTCTCAGAAGTGTATTTTCTTTTCCTTTTTTGTTATTTTATTATTTTATTTTAAAATGTATGTATTTAAGATGTACATGATGTTTTGATATACGTATACATAGTGAAATGATTACTACAGTAAACAAAATTATATATACATATGTGTGTGTGTATATCTCCTGGTAAGTGTGTGTGTGTGTAATGAGAGCACTTGTAATCTACTCTTCTAGCAAATCTCTAGTGAACAATACAGTTTTATTAACTATAGTCAGCATGCTGTACTTCAGATGTTTAGAATTATTTATCCTACATGACTGAAACTTTGTACCTTTTTAACGAATATTTTCCAATTTCCCCACCTCCCTACTCCTGGCAACCACTATGCTACTCTCTCTAGCTCTATGAATTTGACTTTTTAAGGTTCTTCATGCAGTATTTTTCTTTCTGTTTCTGGCTCATTTCACCTAGCATAATGTCCCCCTTGTTCATCCATGTTGTTGCAAATGGCAGGATTTCCTTCTTTTTAAAGGCTAAATAGTATTCACATTTATGTATGTATGTATGTATGTATGTATATCGCATTTTTCTTGTTTTATGAGCATAAAACTCAATAGCATACATTTCACCCAGTTTGGTGGCAAGTTCTTTAGCCTTTGCATTTCCAGGTTGGCAATGCAAGCCACAGATTTTGTACCCAGGATATTTCCTTCCCAGAGAGGATGGTACTCATTATATCTGTCCTTGTCATCGGTCCTGATAGCTTCCACCAGCTTAGCCAGAGCTCCTTTTCTTTCGAGGTAACCTGTGTGAAGGCAATGGTAGTGCAGGTCTTTCTGTGTACTAGAGTCGAGTCTGGCCTTCCCATCGATAACGTAGTGGAAGAACCCATCTTCTGACACAGGGCAGACACATCCAGCTCCGTGGGATCTGTGTCATGTGCAGTCACCACCAGCTGAGCCTTCTTGTTCTCCACGAAGGTGGTGAGAGTGCTCTGCTTCAAGAATAGGTGGTCTCTTAGTGGGACATCCTGTTTACCAGGAGCTTTCTTTTCAGCCTGAACTCACAATCTCTGCTTCTTCTCATGCTTTGTGTCTGGTCTGTACTTGTGGGTCAGCTAAGCCGTTGAGCCCTTGTTTAGCTGCTCAAGGCCTGGGTGAACTGGTTAATTACAAGAGCCACTTTCAGCCTCTTTTAGAAAATAGCCCTTTTCCAGGGCTACTGGACATAGCAGGGCCATATGACAAAGTGGCTAAAGTCCCTTTTGGGCAGGTTGTTCTCTCCAAGGCCAAAATTCTTAGGTCTTTTCTCTAAGAGGGGATTTACCACCTTCTTGGTCTGCTGCTTCTTCACAACAGCAGGAGCTGGAATCCCCTTCTTTTCCTTGCCCTTCTTTCCTATTGGCATCTTGAGCTACTGAAGGAGAGACTATACCATATATTCTTTATCCCTTTATCTGTTGATGGGCACTAAGGTTGTCTCTGTACCTCAGCTATGGTGAATAACACTGCAATGAACATAGGAATGCACATACCTCTTTGAAGTACTGATTTCATTTCCTTGGGTGTACATTCAGAAGGGAGATTGCTGGTAGTTCTGTTTTTAATTTTTTTTAAGGAAACTTCATACTATTTTTTAATAAGGGCTGTATGAATTTACATTTTGCCAACGATGTACACGGATTGTCTTTTCTCCACACTTTCACCAATAATTATCTCTTATCTTTTTGACGATAGTCATCATAACAGGTATGGGGTGATATTTCCTTGAGGTTTTGATTTACACATACCTCTTGATTAGAGATATTTAATATCCTTTCATATACCTCTTGGACGTGTTTTCTGTCTTCTTTGTAAGTATGTCTATTGAGGTCTTTTGCTCATTTTTAATTTACTTTTTTTTTTTTTTTTTTGCTATTGAATTGTGCTTCTTATATAGTTTAGATATTAACCCTTTATCAGATATCTGGTTTGCAAATATTTCCTTCCGTCCATAAGTTGGTTGCCTTTTCATTTTATGATTGCTTCATTTGCTGTGCAGAAGATTCTCAGTTTGACGTAACACCACTTGTTTTGATTTACTTTTTTCTGTTGTCACATGACTTTTGGTTTGGTATCCAAAACACTGTTGCCTGTCAAGGAGCCAGTGTCAAGGAGCTTTTCCTGTGTGTTTTCTTTAAGGAGTTTTATGGTTTCAGGTTGTACTCTTAAGTCTTTAATCCATTTTGAGTTGATTTGGAGTACTGTAGATCTCACAAATGAGCTGATGTGTCAAGAATCAATCACGGAGTAGAAACACAAATGTCAGGAAACGTTTTTGCTGCCTGTAACCCAAATTCTAAATAAAAAAGTAACTATGTTTTTAAAAGTGTAAATAAGATTTCGATAATTATGAGACAGAAACAGAGATCTGAATATGTTCTAATGTTATCAATTGCTGGAAAGGTTTCCAAACCTTAGGAAATTTGGCAGAGGCAAAGACAGATTGATGTTGCTTTAGTTGTCCAGATTTTTTGTTTATTGTAAGATACTATCACACAAAACAGTGCCAGAAACAATATGGAAATTGACAGAACATTAAATCCCCTTTAGAGGAAAACTGATAAGCTACAGACAGAGGAATGCTGAGAGACAGATGAAGGGACTTTAGGTAATCAGAGCAAAAATTGCTGCCTGATGGAATCCCAGCAGCAAGAACTTCATTTTGTAAAATACTTGATGACTTTTTATAGCGTTATAGCATTTGGGCTTTATGTTGTATGATATTCATCCAGTGACAGGCGGACCCGCTTCTCCCCCAATAAGTTATCTGTTCTCCCTAGAAAAGTAATTCTGTTGCTGTCTTGCCAAAGATGAACTCATGAATCAGTGATGTGGGCAGAGGTGGCATCCCAGATAGCATTCTGAAAAATCCATAAATTCTTTAAGAAAGATTGTTTCTCTACTGCTGTCGGGTGCTATTATTCCTAAATCACACAATTCTACTTGGAATCTTGAGGTGGTCTGGAAAAGTGCCCTAAGGAACTAAAATAAGAGAAAGCTATGAAACTAAAAGTGCCAGAGAGATAGGATATTTTATTATTGCACAAAGGTCAAGAAGAAAGATGTAGGGCACGTCACTTTCAGTAACAATTTAAAACACTACAATTTAATTTATATCTGAGCTGTATTACACTGTCAACGAGATACAAAGTTTTAGGATCAATGAGCAATATGTTCTAAGTCAATTTTAAATTTTATTGAACAAAGACCCTCAAATTGGAGAGAGAGAGAGAGAGAGAGAGAGATAGAGAGAGAGAGAGACGTGTGGATTCCAAATATCTTGAAGAACAGAACAACCTGCATATGCAAGTTATGTCATATGCATATAAACAAGGGTAACTAGTTCTCTATTACCTAATGACTCTTCTCATAAGTATCTTATGTCTAATGTACAATATCTTTAAATTTGGGCAAAGATTCACTCATATATATCCTTGCATACTTGACTCCTAACCTTGTCACAGGCACATAATAGTTGGTTAGTAGAGAATATATAAAAAAGAAAAATCACTGATTTTAAGTGTAGTGTAGAGTGGATTGCAAGAATTTATATTTGGCAAGATAAATCATTAGGAGAATTAAAAAGAAATACTATGTAAGGCTTCTGCTTCCTTTTATGTTTTCCTTTCCTGTGGACAAAACTTTTCATTCAGTTTGTGATTGAAAATAGCTAGTTAATTAAAAAGCTAGTTGTCCTCACTGGACTTTCTTTTGAAATGCTTAAGAAAACACTGCAGAGTACCATAAAAGTTGTTAAAACTAAAACTATCTGTAAGAGAATTTCCAATGTCTAGGATGTTTTACCCTAATTACTGTACTTAAGCTACAAACCCTGTTAAGTTCAGTCCTTTCCAAGAAGAACTCATAGTCATTGATTAGATTTTATCTCTTCTTTTTCTTTATTAATTCAGTCAGTTAAAAAACATAGCAATATGCCAAGTTGGTGATACAATTATGATTACTTGGAATAATGGAAGGAGGGTAATGAAAAGGATAGTGAAAGGGATCTTTAAGAGTGCTGTTAGAATGCAAGCATATTGCAAGCTAAGATAACTAGTATTTTGGACAAATAACAATATTGTATTTAATAGTGAAATAAACTAGATGCATTTTTATTAATATGAGGGAAAATAAGACAGTCATAACATAATCACTATTTAACAAATCTGGGAGTAGTTCTTGACAATTCAATAGGATAAGAAAAATATTTTTAAGATATAAGTATCTATTATTTGTAAAATACTTATTATCAAATTGAAAGTCTAATGAATAGGTTTTGAAACAGTTTTAAATCTCCAGTAACTGTATTTAGCAATATGAGTAGCAACAAAATAAATATACAAAAAGCTATAGTGTTTCTCTGTCATACCATATAATATATCATCAAATAAAAACAGCATTTTAATAGCATGAAATAATAAAATTCCTAGGAAGAAAGCTGCACACACACACTCTCACACACACATTGATTATATGAAGAAAACTATACCATATTAATGAATGACATTAAAAAAGAAGACAGACACATTGTAAATCATTACCTAGAAAACAGAGAGAGGCAATAATGAGAGAGTGAAGGAAGAAGAAACTAGAACTCTTTTTGATAGTTCGCCTTCAAGAATATTTCAATCAATAGGTGCATACCTGCAAAATTTCCCCAGGTTTTATCTCACCGCTTTCCCCTAAATAAAGTTAGTCACCTTTTGGCATTTGTTGATGGTGGCAGTATCTCCCCATTCTTTCATTTCAGCTGTAATATCTAGGAATGCTTTGCCAATTGAATACCAATATTCCAAATCGTTGTAATAATTTTTAGGGTGCCTGTTGTAGGAGATGGGAGAATTATAAAGAGCTGTTGTGGTTCTCTTTCGGTTCCAAGCAAACATCTGAGCATAATAATATTACGAGAAATATCAATTCTTGAATTTCTTTTTCCTCTCCTTGTCTCCCCCACTCTCCAGATATTTTTACTTAGAGACAATCAAGACTACCTGAAATTCACTGAGTCATTTTTAAATATTGAAAACTACCAAGAAGCCAGGATACTAAGGTTGAAAAAGGAAAATGAGATTGGAATAAATGATAAAGTAGATGAAGGAAATTATTTAGTTACTCAGTGTGGTCAGTTGGGCCACCTTCTCAGACCAATAATGAGCAATTGGCTGGCTGCTTTTATCTTGCCTGAACCAGAAGGAAAGATCAGCAATACATACAGCCAGATATCAAAATCAGAAAAATAAATGACTCCGTGCTCATGCTAATAGTAAAGAGATATGAAAAAATCTGCCTAGGATCATTCTGAGCTCAGGATGATTCATAGTAGAGATCCAGAAGATAAAATTGTATCCCATTGTGTTTAAGAACTTATGGAGAAAATATATAATACTTGTATTTCATTCAAGAGAATTGTAGGGCTTGAATGCATTTTTTCTTTGTCCATATTATAATATAAACTCAGTATTTCCTAGAAATTCAGCACAAATTCCTAGGCTACTGGTTTGGGCTCTGGGTAGTATAATCTACCCTTTTATAACACCCCAGGCATGATCATTAAATTTGAGAGTGATACATAGATACTAAAAGGACAGCTCCTATGATGAAGTGACTGAAGTGCAGCATTTACATAAGATTTTGAGAGTGTGCTGGTCTCTGGCCTTCAGAGGCAATAAATGTAGTGCAGCTAGCAACCTTGCTGACTGCGGTCTGCTCTTAATATAAATTTTGTCATAGTTTCCACCTTTTTGTTGATTATGTAAGCTAACCAAAATATTCCCAATAAAATATTTTCCAGTTTAATTTATCCAGAGTTAATTTCTATTGTTGGCAGACAAGAATTGGCATATAATGCATGTGTATTTATGTGCAAATTTTATGTCCATTCTAGTTAAAATTCCAAATAAAGCAAAAATACAAATAGTCAGCAATATTATTAAATATTATTCTAGAAATGTGGGTACATTAAGATGACTTGATAGAAAAACAAGGATAATTTTTTGTGGTAAAAGCATACCATTATTATCTGTAGGTGATATAATTATATAATTAGAAAACTCAGATAATCAACTTAAAATTTATATAAATATTTTTAAAAATATGAGAGAGATATTAGTAACATATATAAAAATCAAATAAAGAATGAATAGCCCAATCAGAAGACAAACTGGAAACAAATATTTCACGCACCTAACAGAAGAAAATATTCTAATGCCTAACAAAACCCTTACTGCTCGTTAGCATAGACACGCTCTCTGGCACCATAATAGTTTACAAATGCCATTGCAACAGGCCATGGCAGTGGTCCAGAAGTTACCTTATATGGTTTCAGGAACTCTCCGCCCCTTTTCTAGAAAGTTCTAAATGGCCTGCCTCTTAATTACCATATAATTAAAGTTGGTATAAATATAGCTGCCAATAGCACATATGATGCCACTCTGGGCACCCTGTTCATAGGGTAGCCCTGTTATGCAAGGAGTGGTACCTCTGTTGCTGCATACTTTAAATAGTTTATTTAAATTTAATAAATTATTTATTAAATAATACTTTGATTACTGAAGTTTTTTTCTGATGTTCACTTGGTCAAGAATAAGAAAAAAATGTGAATAGAAGATATAGGATCATCTCTTAAAGCTTAGTCGGTGGTAAGGCAGGTGAGTACCAGCCACTGGAATGTTCTAAGAAACTTAGGATGGCATTGGCTCTCCATTATCACTGGAGATTGATGATAATTATGCTCTCTACTTTTTATCAGTATCTGCTTTCTCCTTCTCTCTCCTTCCCACTCTCTCTGTCTCTTCAAACTTCTTTTTCTGATGTTTCTTGCTCATATACACCAACCATCTTACATCAATCCATAACTCCATCCTCACAAAGATATCAGTTATATTTAAAATTCAAATTTGAAGGGAGAAAGCAGTAGGAAATAATTCAGGAAATATGAAAGAAGGGAAGTCTTTGAGATAGAATAAGGGATTCTATAATTAAGAAGGGGTCAGGTATTAATGAACAAGACAACTACCTGGATTCAGACAAGCTAGGTCAAAAACACAAATTAGGCTGCCAGGTCTTCCTTTTTCGGGGAGATGGGTATCTGAAAGGGAGATATGTTATAGTTCGATATTTGCTTAGAAGAATTCTTCCTTGAAATACATTATTTCATTAATTCAGCAGGTTCACAAGAGTTTTCAGTGTCCTCAAGGGTCACAAGTCTTCTTTCCCCTGTCAAAAACCTCATTATATGGAGGGAACAGCCTCCCTATTTGCCATCTGTCTATCTATCTATCTATCTATCTATCTATCTATCTATCTATCTATCATCTATCTTTTTTCCTTGATAGCTAATTTAATTGAAAAAATCTTATTAAATTTATTTGACATGACATTAATTATTTTGATGCTCTATGGCAAATTTTCTTGATGGAGGATACCAAGGAAAAACTGGAGATTATTTCTAGAAGGAAAAGATAAGCAAATTAAAAAGCAAGGACAAAATAAAAAACCTGATATAAACTGTTTCTATACGCCTATTTGTACCTATGAGACAATGCCAATTCTACATCGTATAGGATTTTCAGTTTTGAGGAAAATTCTTTCTCTTCAGGTAGACATCAAGATGACAGCAAGAGTATCTTTTTGGGGCATACCTGCCCCTCCTGCGTATAGATCCCTGTCTTGATGACAAAATGATGAGACTATATTAATCACACGCTAACCAGCCAGAAAATAAGAAGTGCACAATAAGAAGTTCTCTTGAAAGAAAACCAGCCACAAGTTTAAAGTGATAGTAACTTTCACCAGCTTTAAAACTTTTACACAAATCCCTTGTATTCTGTGTTTAAACAAATACAGTTTTTCACTCGAAGTATTTAATGCAGAAATACTTATTAAAATAACTTACATTTAATACTAGAATTTTTATTTTCCAAATTTATTCAAGGATATGTAATAAAAACCCTATTTGTATGCATTTTTTTCTCAAGACAGAGTGGCACTTGACAGATTTTATAAGTCTTTGTCACTGACTACAGTAACTGAGTTAAAAATAGCTAATGATAGACGAGACAATAGAACTCCCATATTTTCATTATAATTAGATGTTAACCTAGTCATTCCTTGCCTCCTTCATCCACAACATTTAAAACTTCAAGAGCAATCCCTGCTAAATAAATGAAGAGTAAAATCAAATGAGAAATCCAAAGCCTCATGTTTTCATCCTTGGCTGTGATATGTCATCATGCATTACAGATATCATTTATGAGTAAACACTAAATTAAATGCTAGATAATGGAATCACAATGGTTTATTAATGATGGATAATATTATCTGAAAAATTTTAAAGCTTCTAAAACAAGGTCTTTTATTTTAAAATTTTTTTCGTTATTGTTGACAAAAAGAGTAAATTGAAATCTATCATGGAAGGAAAGCACTCTTAATTGCAAAAGTCCTTTTTATATTTGATATAATCAGTTCTGCAGACATACTTAAGCAGAGATAAGAAATGATAGATAATAACTGACAAATAGGTAATATTTCCCTGAAGAGAGAGGTGACTGAAAACATTTTTTTTTAAATGTCACCGTGTTAGATTTCTACCAATTAGTTTTGTACACTTATTTCCTCCAGTTTATCTCCATAGGTGAGCAGAGAAAAAAGCCTCCATATTTCGGTAGGTGACCACCTGAAATACATTTACCAAAACAGCTGCAAAAAGTGGGAAAGTTTTATAAAGCAATTAAAATGACACCATTGACCAGATTCTTCACTTTCATCATGATAGCATAATTCTCTTTCCTTTTTTTTTTTTTCTGTTCTTGTAGTTGTGTATATGAAATTCTATGCCATGCATCTTGAATTCTCAGGATATTAGAAATCTGATGAATTGAGTTTTAGCTACCACGCTAACACTCTTTGGCTCTAGGAGCAGAACATCTTTTTCCTCTTGCTTGAGATTTTCTTCCTGTCAAATTGCTTCAAGTCTCTTATTTTCTGATTCTACCAATGTAAGATATAAACAATGTATCTAGCTATTAATCATAATGTCTTCAAAAGAATAAACAAACAAACACAAACCTTTTTTCACACAAGATATTAGCATGTGGAAGAGCAGGTGGAATACAGCGAGTTGTTTTCCCTTGCTGGTGGAAAGTGTATGTTTCAAAAACTGGAAAAAAAAAATTCTATTTTCATGATAGATGTCAAATGGTATTTCTCTGTCTATGACTATTTCTTACAGAATTTCAATTAGAGGAATAAGAGTAATAAAATCAAGGAAAATGATAGTAAATTCTCCTCCTAAACACTACCATCTGCTTCCCCATTACTACATTTTATTTCTCTCTATAAAAACAGAAGTGACTCTCAACGTATATCTCCACAGACAAGCTTCTACCACCCAGGAAACCTCATAGGATTAAAAACTCTGTGTCAAGAATCAGGGTCAAAGGCAAAATATTTGAGGAAAGTATGCTCCTAGCATGCACATCACTTAGAAAAGTACAAAGGATTTTAGAAGCTCCATGCCAGGAACAGGGGACAAAGGCCAAAATATACCGTCATGTCTTGCATAATCAGTTTCGATCAACAGTAAACCTCATATATGACAGTGGTTCCATAAGATTATAATGGAGCTGAAAAATTCCATGGCCAAATGACATCATAGCTAGTGTAACGTCAGAGTGAAATTCATTACTCACATGCTGGTGGTGATACTGGTATAAACAAACCTATTGCATTGACAGTCTTATAAAAGTATAGCACATATAATTATGTACAGTACATAATACAAGTTAATTATTATAAATGACTATGTTGCTGGCTTATGCATCTCCTACACTATACTTGTTATTTTAGAGTATACTCCTTCTAGGTATACACATATATGTATAACTATATATATAGTTATATATATATAAAATTCACTGTAAAACAGCCTCAGGCAGGTCCTTCAGGAGGAATTCAAATAGAAGGCATTGTTGTCATAGGAAACACTACTCCTGTTTCTGTTACTGTCCCTGAGGACCTTCTAGTGGGACAAGATGTGGAGGTGGAAGGCAGTGATATTAGTCATCCTGACCCTGTGGAGGCCTAGGCTAATCTGTGTGTTTTTAACAAAAAAGTTTAAAAAGTAAAAATAAGGTAAAATACAAAAAGCTTATAGAATCATGATACAAAGAAAAAATATTTTGTTCAGGTATGAATATTTTTTGTTTTACGCTAAATGTTAAGCATCAAAAGCATCATCAAGTAAAATAAAAGTTTATAGAGTTAAAAATTTACAGTAAACGAAGGTTAACTTATTATTGAATAAAATTTTTTTTATAAATTTAGTGTAGTCCAAGTGTATAGTGTTTATAAAGTCTACCATAGTGCATAGTAATGTCCTAGGCCTTTGTATTCACTTGCCACTCACTCACTGACTCACCCAGAGCAACTTCCAGTCCTGCAACTCCATTTACGGTAAGTGTCCTATACGGATGTACCATGTTTTATCTTTTATGCCATATTTTTATTTTACGTTTTTTACATCCAGGTGTGTTTAGATACACAGGTACATATCACGGTGTTACAACTGTCTACAGTATTCAATACTATGACATGCTGCACAGCTTTGTAGCCTATGGTCAATAGGCTGTACCATATATAGCCTAGGTGTGTATGTGGCTATCCCATCTAGGTTTGTGTAAGTACAATCTGTGATGTTCACATGGCAGTAGAATCATTCAATGACCCATTTCTCAGAATATATCCTTGTTGTTAAGCTGTGCATGGCTTATATTTCTTATTATAAATCACAATATCACAATTGTCAAATCTAGCGCCACATGGTTTTGAATAAGAAGGCACCAGGTTGACCAGATATATAGAGAGAATTATATGTAAAACTTAAAATATTTACAGTTGTATATTACCTATTTAACAAAACAGATAATATTATACACTTAAGGTGTAGTAGTTTCTCCATGACTTTGAGAGGGATTTGATAAATTTCAAATTTCCAAAATTAGGGACTTAACTTTCTCAATTTACTGAATACGCACCATTCTCCTAGTGATTAAGTCATATTATTCATGTTCACAGAACACAGGTGTGCAACATCTTATGGAACATAAAAAAGAATATCTGCAGGTATACTCTGTGCAGAAGGCATCGGATTATCAATGACTTTGAAAGGAAAAGCAAATTAGGCATAACTCAGTCAAAACAAAGTACAGTGAAACTAGTTGTTTTAAAATACTGATTCTAGTAGTGGAAGCCAGACCCTGAGAGTTACAATATTCACTTTGGCAGTACCAGGTGTTTGCTAAGGAGATGAACATATCATAAGATCATTTTCCTAAGGTGTAGAAATTCCATTCTGAGCTAAATTTATGTGTATGCATTCCTGCCCTATTCACAAATATGAAAAGCATATCTTGTTCAGGCACTATATTTCTTGTTCTTTGATATTTTTGTTTGCTTACTTTTAAATAATTTTCATGCACATTACCAATGAAAAAGTTAAGCATAGATGCTTCACAAAGACCTGAGTGACTTAAAAACCTTTTTTAGGAAAAAAAAAAATCTTTAAAATGAACCGAATGTATATGAAAATTTAGCATGCAGCTACTGCAAGACAGAGTGAAGGATCCCTGCCATGCGCAGGGAACAGAACAAAGACCCAAGAGACACACTTAGAAGCCATGGCAGATGGCTCTGTTAAGCCAGAGCAGGCCAATTAAGGTTGTATTTGGAGCACTCTGTCACCCCTAGAGGACAGAGAGAAAAAAAAAGTAGGAGGCCCTGCATTTAGTAACTGCTCAGATTGCAAAGCTATGTATGAGAAGTATGTCCCTGGGAATGAGATGCTTTTTATTTGGACCGTGCTTTTTTTCTTATGCATTGTGATCAGCATTCAGGGATTCTCCACTACACTGGGTGTTATTTTTATGTTTCAAAGAAGCACAAATGAAGCCTGATTCCCTGTTGCTGTGTTTTTATTTAGTTCAGATTTACTCCCCAAGACACATGTCTTTTTAGCAGCTTGGATAGTAGGACTTTTCTGGAACTACCCTGCAGGAAAAAGACAGAGCAAGACACCAGAGTTTTAAGCATCTTATTAGAGTTGGACTGAATTTATCTTAAGGAAAAAAAAGCACTGTTTCTAAAAGTCAATAGCTTCTCTAAGCTACCTAGGTGGTTCTGCCTGCTCTTAAAAGTAACTATATTTGAGGGAAAGAACCCAACAAAATACGGGGTAGTGCTTTAAATATATCTTATGTACAATTATAGACAATCACACATGCAAAATCCAATTACAGATACCAAATAATCTGAAAATTATTTCAGGGGGATAGGTACTATTTTTCAATATTGCTAAGTAGCTGAAGTTAAGGCACTGCTTAGATACAGCTTCAAAGCAAAGAAGATTTTTTTCTTTTACTTCCAAAATATTTCCCCCTTCTAATTATTTGGCATTGACTAAAATTCTCATATACTCATTCCCATCAATTAAGGCATTAAACGTCATTACTAAAATTTAAATGTCATTTGGGAAGGATATTTCAGATTGATTAACTAACCACTTGGGGAGAAAGTACAATATTTGTTAACTTGTAATTCTTTGCCAGACAGTATGTTAGAGATACTTGCAAAGTTATCTGCTTCAATTCTAATTCCTTATATACAGAATAGATATTGTTACTGTCGTTTTAAGAATGAGGAAACTAAGGCTTACTGCCACTAAATAGCATGTTTAAAGTTGCACTTCCAGATTAACCTGAAAATTCTAGTCAATTTGAGTCCAAGAAGACTGGGTCTTTTTGACACATTTCTTCCCTGGCAAACATCTTGGATAAAATGGTTGGGGCAACTATACTTTAATTAGAAAATTATTGTCATAGAGAACTAGTGGGAAAATCTCTAATACTCTTCATGAAAGGGGCAGAGGGAGGAGAATGTTCTGCAGAGATGCTCATGCTCTTGTGTGTGCTCTGGGTATGTATATGCAGCGGTACGGTGGGCTTCCCTCAATGTACAGTTCTTAGATTTTTCCCAAGCTGTTGCTACTCTTGAATACACTCTTTGAGGATACCCTTAGGTGTCAACACTCAGAAAACAGAGTGCAGGCTTCCTGTTGCCAAATGAAAAGCATTATATCATCACCAACCCAAGCTTCTGAAGTCTGATTATGGGATATCGCCTAAGAAAAGTTATTCCAAAAGAAAGGAAAACATTATTGATTCCTGGTCAGAGGACAGAAACCCAATCAGTCTACACAAATCCGTTTTAAGCCAAGTGATTTAGGGCAAACGAGGGGAATAAGTAATTGAGAGTCTTGAGAGAGAGTGCTCTATCCTCATCTCCAGTGCATTGGTACTTGGCAGGAATGGGAGACTGAGCTTTGCAATTGTTCACAAGATATTTCTATGAAGTCTCCTTAAGTATTGACAACTCATTCATTATTTTTATAAATTCTATCTGGAAGAATCAAAATACATCTGGAACCCAGATGTAATCTTAGGATTTCGGATACATGACTACTATATGTCAAGTTTACTTAAAACAATGAAAATATGGTTATAGAATAAAAGAGATTGGTATTATTATTCATTTAGGTTGTTTTATTTAATTCTCACTTCAGCACAGTATAGTAGGCAGAACAAACCTTAACCTGCATGCCATTCATTTTTCTCGAAATGCCATAGAGTTTTCAGATGGGGTTTGGGATGAGTGTCCTCTTTTGCAACATTTAATGGAGTCTCTAGAGACCTCCACTATTTTCAACTGGGAATGGATCTTCTATGCCAAGTTAACTGAAGACCATGGCAGCTGTTGCTGGGGGGAGCATCATGAAAAAGCACTTTCCATCTCCTTCTCTGTTGCCTCCCCCTTTTTGCTAGTTCTGCAAATCCACTCTGTGCTGTGCCAAGAAAATGCCATCTGCCTCCTACACAAAAGGGAATAGTTTCCAACAAAAGTAAGCAGTTTTACAACTCCAGAGTAGGAACTTGTGGAAGTAAAATTGCAGTTAGAAGGAAAGAATCCACAGCTTACATCTTGACATTCCTTTTTAGTTGGTGCTTTTGTGTATTCTTGCTTCATTAAAACCATTTCTTACTAAGCAAATGAGAATTTCAGGATCATCATCTCTTCATGTGAGTGAAATCAGGGTCATGAAATTAAAGTGGTCTAAGCAATTATATTTACTCTCAAGGACCATGTGTGTGACTGGAGGAAAACATCAAGAAAACTCATAAAATAGCAAACTTCTCCAAATTTCAGGTTCTTAATTACTTTTTTAGATGTTCAAAATAGAGGATTTTTGTAATAAGAATTGACTTCTTATGGAAACTTTCTGAGGAATAATTCTGATCTTCCACAAATGGGTAAGACATGGGCTAAGCTTTCAGGAAGTTTGAAAAGCATATAATGACAAAGGTGGTCTCTTCAAGAAAATAGAAATGTGATTTTATGTAAATTACATAATATCATTGAGACTCATCTACATCATCTGTGAAATGGGTGAGTTTGCAAATTAGATGGTATAAGTAGGGTTGGGTGCAGTGGCTCGTGCCTGTAATCCCAACACAATGGGAGGCCAAGGCAGGTGGATCATCTGAGGTCAGGAGTTCGAGACCAGCCTGGCCCACATGGTGAAACTCCTTCTCTAATAAAAAAACAAAAATTAGCCATGATGGTTGTGCACACTTGTAATCCCAGCTACTTGGGAGGCTGAGGCAAGAGAATCACTTGAATCCAGGAGTTGGAGGTTGCAGTGAGCCGAGATTGTGCCATTGCACTCCAGCCTGGGTGAGAGAGCAAGACTCCATCTCAAAAAAAAAAAAAAAAAAAAAAAAAAGATATAATTAGTATTATAGGGTGGTTACTTCATTGGGTGGTTTTGTGCATTAATGATATATAATGCAAGCAAAATTTTAGGTACATAATGGACATTCAGTTCTCTGTATTTTGCTGCTTTACTCTGTAATTCAAAATTAAACAATACATTTGGCATACTTTGCTCTGCTATAAGATGATAGCTTTTATTATACATATGTATGTGTGTGTGTATGTGTGTAACTTCCCTTTTTAACGAAGTTTCTTTAAGAATCCAACAAGATCACAGATGTGAAAGCATCATATATTTTTAAATACTCTATAAATGTAGAGTGTAGTTATTATTTGTCATAATTAAATAGATGTTTGAGAGTTGGCTCGGCAAAAACTAATACTGAAGGTGTTAAGCAGACACCACATCATGAAGGGCTCCGTAGTAAGGAAAGAGAAAAAATCGTTGTTTGAGAAACATGTAGTGGGACAAAGGGATTAGAATTTATGGAATTAGATTTGATCGTAAGGCAGAGGACTGAGTAGTACAGAAAGA
Organism: Macaca fascicularis; assembly: GCF_037993035.2. Lineage (NCBI taxonomy): Eukaryota > Metazoa > Chordata > Mammalia > Primates > Cercopithecidae > Macaca > Macaca fascicularis. The sequence goes on from NC_088388.1 coordinate 27,898,003, forward strand.
TGTCTCATTTCTGACTTGAACACTCAGGCAATGGCAGCACCATTTTCTTAAACAAGCAATAGTGAATGGCAAGCAAACGGTGAGGGAAGGCAAAGAATTCTGGATTAGAAAGCATTGGGTTACATATTTAGAACACACACACAAAAAGATGTTCAGTAGGCAGCTAAGTATATACTTCTGGATTTCAGAAGGAAGATCTAGGTTTTACTGATGATTGATCGATTGCTCAGAACTTTGAGAACTGATGACCTCACCAAATAGGTGCATGTGGAATAAGAAAAGAAGATAATCTAGAATAGAACGATGAATTGTGTTTTCCTTATTTGGGCCAAGTAAGAAATGAACTTTTCCTAAAAGACATTTAAAATATCTTTATTGTTACATAACCTTAAAGATTTCAGAAAGACGTGGGATCTCAGAAGTGGATACAGTAATACTCAGTATCCACTTATAAAATAAATTGTTACACAACATGATTGTTGAAAGAGTTGAATGAGATACTTATAATGTAACTTTTGTTTCTGACCGGTGTTTTCTCTGGCTAGATTTAAGATCCCTCTTTCCTTTTTAGTTGCTTTCCTTACCTCTCTTTCTCTTTAAAAATTTCAAGTACTATCACAAGTGACTACAAGCCAATTGTGTCAAATTTGTTTTTGAAGTATTGAATTCATAATGTACAAAATTTAATGCTTATGGCTATTTTTACTCATCACAGCTCCTTTCTTGCCATTAAGTTTCCTTTTCCATTTAACTCATCTTTTTCTTTATCATTACATTGACACTCATTAACAGCTTGTCTTCTGAAAACATCTTGAGTGTTTTTTTTTTTAATTTATATCTCTGGTCCACTATAATAATTTTAGTATTACTCACCCAAAAGTATTTTAAAAATACAATTTTTACCAATCTAGTGTTAAAATTTTGATCATTCCTCAATTAAAAGTATTCTTACAAATACTGTAACTACAGACACAAGATGAGGAATGCATAAGAAATTTTCTAGAAATTCTATATGTTCTTTAGCCCCCGCCACCCAGAGTTTCATTGCATTATGTATTATCATTCTGCTGCATGCCACCCCTGAACCTCATGCAATGCATACATAGTTGACCTGCTAAGCAGCCCATTTGTTCTGCCCCTTAGACCATGGAAGTGGTAAAGTTATGATTATAAATGTAATCACCCCTAAAGAGTGTTCCCAAGCTATTGTTGTAAGCGTATAGTTCCTAAACTTAAGGAAATCTTCTATTCCCTAAGTTTATTCACTCACTTAAGCAACTTTGTTGAACTACTAGGCACAACTGAATAGAAATAGAAATCTCGTTTCTCATCGATTGAGCAAGGATGCATCTAGCTTAGTCAATAAAATTGCGACATCGAGCTAGAGGACCAAGGTGAGATGAAGCTTTAGTACAGTAAGAGGTTAATCAAATGTTCCAAAGAAGGCTTTTTAAAATATGACTTTTTAAAATTCTGACTAATTGCAGATAAATGATTTTGTGGCTTTTTTCTGTGATCATGTAGGGCAGTGCTTTTTGATACATATTCTTTGTAGCCTTTGTCACTCTATTTGGTAGCAACAGAGTCAAGGTTTACAATTTGCTTTCCTGACCCCTGAGGCAGTATTTTTTTAAATGAACGGAAGCAAATACAATAAAATACGGCTTTGCCTGATAAGGTAAGGGAAATGATGACAACTGAAAGGGTGATCATGGAACAATGCCATGAAGGTATAATCCTTTGTGCAGACATTGTCTTACATAAAGCACAAAGAATACATGTGAACATAATGGAGAAGAGTTTAGTTGGTGTGTAAGTACTCCCATTCCATCTAGCTAATCTTGTGAGACAGGTAAACTCCTGATCGGGTCCCAGGTCACTAGAAAGTGTTCTTTGGAGCAGCTGCTTCTCTCTTCAATGGAAGTTGCCTGATAAGTGGGTTTGGAAAGATGTCTAATAATATACCACACAAGGGAGTAACAAAGAGTCAAAGAGCTTCAAATTGATCCAGTTATGGTGCAGGAATATATATTCTATTTATTAAGCAAAAGCACAGTCAGATGAAAACTGCTGAGAAAAAAAAAAAGACACTGATAGCTTAGGAAATGTGGTCTGAGCTACGTTAGATATTACAATCAGGCAGAAAAAAAATCATACTGGCTGCTCTGCATTCATTCACTCAATAAGCTGGCATTGCACCCCACAAACTAGGCTTCTCAGTAGGTATAAAGGAGTGAGCACTTTGATAAAGTCCTTGGCTCCATGAATCTTACATTTAGTGGAGAAAGAGAGATAGTAAAATGCATCTATTTAAAATAATTGATAATGAATGATAAAGACAAAAATAGAGTAAGAGGAATACGTTTCTGGAGTCACACAGAGGTGTTACTTTCTATGAGTGATCAGGTGATACTTTAGCATAGTGACAAGGGAACCCTTGATTGGTACCTATAGAAGTACGGGACATTGTAGGTTACATGAATCCATAGAATAAGCAAGATTTAAAAATTATGTTATAGATAGAATCCAAAAAACTATAAAACCTGCTTTGTAAGCAAAAGGTTGTAATTTTATATAGTGATGGGAAAATATCTCCTCTGGATCCTTGTAAACAGGAGGCTCCATGATGTTGCAGAAAATGCCTTCCGATTGGATTATTTTCTTACAAATCTTTCTTGAGACATACCTCATTGGAAAACGATGGTGAAACATCACTGTTAATATGTATTAGTGCCAAAACAACGCGATTTCAATAAACAATTTTTAGAATTTAACCTGACATAAGGTAAAATTTAGAGAATGCAGAGAAATTTATGGACAATAATCATTTATCATGACTATGACAGTGGCAATATTCCTGCACTGTTATCCTAATGAGAGACAGAAAAACCTCTGGCTATATTCTCAGCCTAGCTAGGATCTCTGCCCAGTGGAATATTTTTGCAGACTGTGTCTGAATTAGATGGCAATGCAAGAGTAGCTACAATTGGGCCAAAAAAAAAAAAAATCGTTTTTTGTTTTTTTTTTAAAGAATTGAAAAGAAAAAAAATTTGGTTTTAGTTCTACAATAGAGAATAGCAAATTATAAATCTATTCCAGCCAAAATGAACAGTATTCTTTCCTCTGATGTAGTGCTGTTTTATATTTCTTTCTTTATTTTTTAGAAAAGTCTAGATTCCCTAAGTCAATATATTGCAGCCAATATACCAGAAATGTCTGAAGTGAATTTCCTCTGATGTGACTAAACTAATCTCTCACTATAATTATCCTTTGACCTAAAGATATTGTCAACTGTTAACATTTGCACCCTAGAACTTTTGTCAAACAAATTGGTTTGAGTAAGAACTAAATATTGTTAGTCTCACTAGTCTGACTGAATATGTGAACATGTACGCACACAAACACATACACACACACACATACACACACACGTAGTTCCCAAGAGATAGGGAAGTAGCCTGTGGAACACTATATACTGTTCAAAAAACTATATTCAGGGTATTTCTTGCAAATTATTCTTATTTTACGTCGTTAATAGAAAGAGCATAGAGCAATTTACAGGTCAGGCTGAAGGAGGTTAAAACTCTGATTCTTCCACTTACAAGTCATGTGAAATTGCAAAACAACTCATTTTCTCAAAACGTATTTACTCATCTGTTAAATGAGATTATAAATACGTTCCTCTTAGTATGGTTGCAGGAATCAAATTACTGCAAATATCCTGACCTATAAAAGCAATATATGCTGATTTACTTTCTACCACCTAATTTCCTTCAATAGTCATATGAATTAACATTGGTCCCAAAAAGGGTTAAAATTAAAATCCAACTAGGAAAATACTTTGCATAAAAAACTAATATTCAGATGACTCTACCTTCCATAGTCTAAGACTTAAGTTATTTCTGCCTTTGGAGTTTTATATAATCACTATGCCTTTAATGAACATACTTAATGAGAATTGTTTCTTGTAGTAAGCTGTTGTCAAATATCTGATAAATTATATAACAATGGCATCCTACATTAGGAAAATACTGGGCTTAGAATGTGTTGCAAACTCCGCAGTAGCAGTCTAATTATATCATAATTGTATATATTTTAGAATAAAAGTATGTTATACTGCAACATAAATATCATACAAAATTATATAAGACAGGTTTCTCATCTTCCCATTCCTTTATCTTGTGTTTGCTTTTTGTTTCCATGCCTGAGAATGTGCAGAATATTTTCGCATTAAACTTTTAATTGGTGACTTCCACACACTATTGGTCCATCAAAAATCACCTATGTTGCAGTTGTCTGGCAGAGAGGCAACTAGTCTCATATTCAAACACCTATGTTCTAGTAAAGTCCGGTGCTGGTAAGCTTGGTAAACAGAATTGGAAGAAAAATACAGATCAACAGCCATTTCAAACTATCTATAATGTTGCCATAAGATGTTAATGAAAAAAATAAATATATGAGGTCAGGCACGGTGGCTCATGCATGTAATCCCAGGACTTTGGGAGGCCGAGGTGGCTGGATCACAAGGTCAGGAGACAGAGAACACGGTGAAACCCCGTCTCTACTAAAAATACAAAAAATTAGCTGGGCGTGGTGGCACATGCCTGTAATCCCAGCTATTTGGGAGGCTGAGGCAGGAGAACTGCTTGAACCTGGGAGGCAGAGGTTGCAGTGAGCCAAGATCGCACCACTCCATTCCAACCTGGGCAACTTAGCAAGACTCTGTCTCAAATAAAAATGAGAGAACATACTTATTAAAACACACAGTTGAAACTGTAAAGTATCAAGAATGGCACAGGATCAAATTTGGATCTGTTTTCGTCCCCTAAATGTGATACTTTAAAGAAATTGTGAAATAACAGTTGATAATTAAAAAACCACATAGAGTACCACCACTCTCATTCCCTCTACTTCTTGAGTACATAAAAGAAAACACTTCCTATATCATTTGAGGGTAGGAAAGATCACGTAATTGATCTGCCAAATGGTCTGTGAGTAGAATAAACATGTGTCACTTCTAAGCATTTAATCCTTGCTGTCTTACCTCTCTTCTTTCTTTCACTTTCACAGTCATTAGGGAAAATCTCCATGTTGATATGAAAAACCTGAGTTATTGAGCAGGGTGGACAAGTACCCTGGAAGACTGGTCTGACCCTCATCAGACGTGCGATTAAAACACAGACATATTTTGTTTCATTTTTTACTGTAGGGCTTATGACATAGTCTGGATGTTGTCTCCTTTAAATCTCTTGTTGAATTTTAATCCCCAGTGTTGGAGATGGGGCCTGGTAGGAGCTGATTGGATCATGAAGACCAATTTCTCACAAATAGTTTAGTGCCTTTCCTCTTGGCACTGTCCTTGCAATGACTTGGTACTGTCCTCACAATAGTGAGTTCTCACAAGATCTGACTGTTTAAAAGATTGTAGAACTTTTGCCCTCACTCTCCTGCTAGCTCCGCTTTTGTCTTCAGACACGACTGTGAACTTTCTGAGGTCTCACCAGAAGCTAAGCAGCTGTCCATTGCCCACACCTCCTGTACAGCCTGCAGAACCATGAACCAATTAATCCTCTTTTTTTTTTTTTTTTGTAAATTGCCCAGTCTCCAGTATTTATTTATGCCAGTGCAAAAATGCCCTAATAGAGCTTATTTTTACTGTAGACCCAGTAAGGCCTTTCCAGACTAATTAAACGGGAGAGTTCCCTGATCCCCTTTGCAGGATGTGTGACAGGGATGTGGCTTGCCTGTTTGGTTGCCTGCTGCTCAAATCCCTTGCAGGAGCAGGAGCATGCAGGTGGGCAGGTGCAGAAGCTAGAGAAAGCGCTTTGGGCTCCAAACCCTGTGGTAGGGTGGATTCCTGCAACACCAGTGTTAAAATGCTCTCTTAGCCTTGCCATCCGCAGGTGGCTTTAAGGGTTAACCAGTTCGATAGACCCTCTGCCTTTGGGCAGAGAGGCAGTGTGACAGCTTTCTGTATCCGAACTCTTGACCAGCATCCCAGAAAAATTTGGCACACACAGGCTGGAAGGATGAATGTGAGGTTTTACTTATTGGGGAGGTGGCTCTCAACGGGGTAGACGGGGAGCCAGAATGTGGGGATGCAGTGGGAAGATGATGCTCCCCTTGAGTTGGATTGTACTGCAGGTGAACTCCTCCCCGAACACCCTCAGCCAAACTCGTCTGTAGTCCCAGTTACTCAAGTGGCTGAGAAAGGAGGATCCCTTGAGCCAGGGAGGTTGAGCCAGGGAGGTGAGCCCTGATCACACCACTGCACTCCAGCCTGGAAGACAAAGTGAGACCCTGTCTCAAAATCAATAAATACTGAAATTACTATCTGCTGCTAAGGTTTACACCTCAGATGTGAGAAAAAAAAAATGTCCTCACACTGTCTGTCTGATTGTGGCAACTGCGATTGAATAGAGAAGTATAGGGGTAAAATTGAAAGAAATTGTATGTGTAAAGACCATGAGTCGAAAAGAAACACATTGAATTTAAACTGCTGAAGGAAGGCCACTGTGGCTGTAAAAGGAATTAAGTAGCTCAAGATGAGTTTAGTGAGGTAGGCGGGGGACACATTATGAAGGGTTTTTGTGACCTCATGATGAATATTACAAGAAAAATAATAAATCACTACAGTATCTAGAAAAAGGAACGGCATACTTTAATTCATATTTGAAATGTGAATAGTTGATGAAAGAGAGTGGATGCTAGAAGAACAGTTTGGAGGTCCAATCATGCTTATTCAGGGAATAAAAATAAAAGACTAGTTACATGGGGAGAGGAGAACAAGTTGTGTGATTTTTGGATAGAGAGGTGTTATTCCTAAGATTTTGTCTTTCATTGAGGGTAATGGATCCACTAAGATCTCCTTGAGCTATTTCCACTAAAATAGCAATTCAACCTGGCTTCTGACATATACAGATAACCCTAGTTGAAGAATAATATCTTCTTGCCTTATTTTACAAAATTCATCTTTTAAGCATACGGCATTCCTGTACATCAAATGCACCGTGACTTACCTAATTTCTTATTAGAATTAGATGCATTCTACAACCTAGGTTTCCTAAGTTGCCAGTCTTATGTGCGTTGTAACACACTCCACTACATAAAACACGTCTATTTTTCTAAAAAAAAAAAAAAGCTTTAACCTGATATTTGCTTATCAATTAGAATTATAATTATTTTGTGGCATATTTTAGGTATTAAATTTTATTCACCCTCCTTTCCTGCTTTTAATAGTTTTGGTTTTATCACATTTTAGTAGTTAAAAATTATTTGAGCTTGCATACAATATTTTACTGAGATCCCTCATTTATGATATTTACTCTAAAATGTTTACTGCTTGTATATCTTTTCTTGTAACATTTCCAGTTCACTTACTATGGCAGTTCCTATCCATGGAACTTTATAAAACTACTCAGCAGAATGAAAGCTCTTTCCCTATTTCAATATCATTTTCCTTGGTTCACTCCAACATCTGTCTTCAAATAGCATCTAGTCATTGATGATTTTAAATGGGCACGTTTTATCTCTATTATTAGATTAGAAGCATATTGGTGAACAATAACTTGGCTATCACTAACCTAGCCTATACCTATCATGTTTCCTAGAGTGCCCATGCATCTGATCTATTAAATACAGCTGTGAATGAATCCTTGAAAGCAAGTTTCTAAATCATGTTACAGGAAGAAAAAGAAACATTTTTGGAAAATATAATTTAAAACATGATTGAGAAGAAAAAAATTGTCTCAATATTAAAGTGAAATAAGTTACATATTTATAATTGAATCAACTCCTTCTCCAATAGATTGTAAAAATTGTTTTAATTTTTAATTATTGCATACATAATATTTATATGGTACCTATTACAGATTCTTTTCCTACTTCTCTACTTTTTATTAAGACATTAAATTCCTTGCAGGCATTATTTTACATGGTAATGAGATACAAAGTTGTGAGTAGTTTGAGAACTGGAGAGAAAAAAATGACTTACCTTGTCGATTTTACATATAAACTCAATGGTCCAGTTATTGGATTAGTCCATCTCAATAACCAAGATTTTCAATTCTGCACTTACCATAAGCAATAAACTGATTTCTTTACTAGCACGGAAAGGCCCTGATTAAACAAGCTGATAAGAAATTTTGAGCTTAATTCTGTCACAATATTAGCTGGCAATGATTTCCTGCTGACAGTATTAACTATTTATTCTAATACAATGGCAGCATGGAATTAATTATTTTACATATTGGTGTAAAGGATTATACCCCTCTGGGTCAAAATAATATACAACGAAAAGCTGGCCTGAAAAAGAAAAAAAAATTGTTTCAGTTAATACTTTTCACATCTTCTTGCAGAAATATATATTTTAACATCTTTGGCAAATATCTGCTATAGGAACAGCCTAAATGGGGGGGAAAAAAAAAAAGCATTTTGTATTTATTTGAATCAATCCATTTGATAGATGTCAACTTTAATAGTTATGTGTATAAAGAAGGGTTCTCTTATTCTGATGTGAAATAGATTTGACCCTAATATTGTACAGTAAAGAGAGGTGATATGGTTTTGTTCTGTGTCACCACCCAAATCTCATCTCTAATTGTAATCCCCACATGCCAAGGGAGGGGCCTAGTGAGAGGTGATTAGATCATGGAAGTGGTCTCCCCCGTGCTGTTCTCATGATAGTGAGTAAGTTCTCATGAGATCTGGTTGTTTGATAAGCATCTGGCCTTCCTTCTGTGCTCTATCTCTCTCCTGCCACCATGTAAGACATGCCTTGCTTTCCCTTTGCCTTCCACCATGATTATGGTTCCTGAGGCCTCTGCACCCATGTGGAACTGTAGGTCAATTAAACCTCTCTTGTTTATAAATTGCCCAGTCTCAGGTAGTGTGTTTACAGCAGTGTGAAAACAGACTGATAAAAGAGGATACTTTGAGAAGGTGAGATGATGGCTAATTGAAGAAAAATAATGTTGTTAAATAAAGCAGTATCTTAAAAATAAGAATTCTTGAGCTAGCAGGAATTAGTACAGACAAATATTCTGAGTAGTTTCCATTATTCTGCTTTATAAATAGAAATATGGCAATTAAAATAGATGTGTCAATAGCATCTTTTTATGAAGACTCTCAAATCATTTTATTGAAGTAGATTACACTTTCTTCTGTTAGAAGCATAATGATAACAATAGACACTCATGCTATTTTATTCTCAAGTAGCCTAATTTGCACCCTTGAAAAAATAAGGGGAATACAAAAAGATTAAAGTATGTTTGGCTTATGTTTGTAACTAAAAAGAGACTGGCTTATGTTTGTAACTAAAAAGAGACAACCTGGTATTGTGGAAAAATACTGAATCCAAGGCTTTGGTCACTTTCTGATTTTTCCACAAACTCAAGTAGTGATCAACAACAAAATTACTTTTTCTCACAAAACTCAATTTCCAAAGAGATATAATGGCATGGACCAAATATGTTGATTTATATCTCAAAAATAGTAAATCATTACACTTAATGATTAAATATAGAATATAGAAGCACTCGCTCCCTAAGTACATATTTAAAAGTGATTCTCATGCACCTACTTCAAGTACCAATTTAAAAATTCCTCAGTCCAGGGAATAGCACTGGCAAAGGCCAGATATGGAGACATACATATGAAATTCATATGCAGAATTGGAATAACTGACTTGGATACAATTTTGGACCTGTTGAGTTTGTGATATTACTATAAAATATAAATGGTCACAAATGAGCAATAGCTGTGAGGTCATAAGGCATGGAGTTTCTGGAAGAGATATGAGTTAGGTATAATGATTTCATAGGAATATAATGTATGCAGTTAACATTAAATAATGTGAAAATATAAGAAGAGAGGGGGTAATTATAGAATCTTGGGCAACAAAAATGAAAGGATAGAGAGGAAAATGTCTACAAATGAAACTAATGAAAGAAAGCTGGAAATAGATCTATTATGTAATAGAAGTCAAAGGAATAGTGGAAGTAGTCATCATTATGAAATGCTGCAGAGTTAAAATTAAATAAGGACTTGGGATCAGTTCAATGGGGTTGTCTTCTAGAACTGCTATTTCCAAATCACCTATTCTGCTACCTTCTGGAAAATTAAGGGAAGACCTGCTAAAGAAAGAAATTTACGATTCAAATCTTGTATGAAATTGACATACCCATCAATTTCACATAATTATGAATAAAAGTAGGGTTAGGTTACATTCTAACCTAGGACAATATTTGGATAGAGGAAATTCAGAGGACAAAGTGCAATAAAATTGTACAGATTAATAAGTTATTAGACATTGGTACAAATAGGAAAATAAAACCCAAGGGAAAGATTTGCACTGATCATAAAATGTCAGCAGATTTCCTCATTTCTAAAACTAGGCTGCAGAGAAAAAATAAATAAAAGCAAAGATCTAGAATAAGAAAACTCAACTATGAAATAAAATGATGGGGCTAACTTTAAAATTCTGTTATTGTTTGGTGACATAGATACTAGCTGACCCAAAACATATATGTTTACCTATTTGGCATGTTGGAATCACAAGAAAATTCTTTACCTATATTCTGGCATTGACGTTTCTATATCTGGTCAACTAAAGCTACTGATTTGGCATACAAGAATGAAAATATCATGGCATAATATTGAGTCTTCTAAGAAATAATCTACCATAAGGAAAAAGAAGTTGAACATCACCTGGTATGGGCAATGGGGACTTAGGATTGCAGGTCAGCAGTGATTCTGGAAACTGGGTGGAAGCTGATGCTTGAACCAATCATGACCCACTCATCTTGATAGCAAGAAATGCCTTATACTAAATTAAAATGACATCTCACTAAAAGGTGTAAAACTTTTTTGCTCAAGACTCTCTAACATGGATTTTGCTAAATGAGAGTAATATAGAAGAGAAAATATCTGTGAAGAAGATGTATTGGCCCATCAGGACAGCAACATAATGATACAGGTCAAGACTGAGAACAACAGTAGTGAAGGTGGAATGGCAGTAGGAGTTAACTAAATGAACACAGACCCATTTATGAGTTCATGAAAGACAACGAGAAATACTTTGCAGCAAGGAGACTGAGAATATAAAGTTATAAAGTGAATGAAGCCTTACACCATAGTTACTAAGAATGTTAATCATTCTAATATTCAGGGGGAAGGTAGTAAAAAGTCAAACCTAGGAAAAATTTTTTTAATCTGCATTCCTTGTACACTACATTTCTAAAATTCTTAAATGTGTTCTTAGCTAAAGAAGTCAGGTTCCTTGAGTATGAAGAATCAACCTTAGTTTAAGACCATTTATGTCAAGAAATACATGGCTCTAAATGTTGAAGCAATTTGTATGAATGGTTGTTGAACCATTCTCTGTAGGAACCATGGGTACTAAAATTGGCTGTATTTTGGGGGGAGTGCTCTGCCAATTCATTGGGAATAAATTTTTTGGTACTGGTTGGAATGTGTTAATGAGACAGATAAAGAGTAGCAGTGGTCATAAAAACTCAGAAGGCAATTGTGAAATGTTCATGTACCACTGGTTCCTTTATGTGACTTGGCAGTAAATCATTTTTTTAGCAGCAAACAAAAGTCTAGAGATACTTAAATAAGCATGATTAAAGGTGAGCATAGGTTAAATTTCTAAAGCTCAACAGCAGGTAAGTATAAAAGCCTTTATGCCATGCATTGTTTAGAAATCTTATTTTCTGGTTGGGCACGTGACTCATGCCTGTAATCCCAGCACGTTAGGAGGCTGCGGTGGGTGGATTGCAAGGTCAGGAGATCAAGACTACCCTGGATAACACGGTGAAACCCCATCTATACTAAAAAAAAAAAAAAACAAAAAATTAGCCGGGCATGGTGGCAGGTGCCTGTAGTCCCAGCTGCTCAGGAGGCTGAAGCAGGAGAATGGTGTGTACTTGGGAGGCGGAGCTTGCAGTGAGCTGAGATTGCACCACGGCACTCCAGCCTGGATGACAGAGAGAGACTCCATGTCAAAAAAAAACAAAATCTTATTTTCTAAAAAATAAAAATATAGGACTCACAGTTATAGGTGCACCTGTGGTGCAAGAAGGATATAGCCTCAGGTAGGCTGATGGCTACTCTCTCAGCCAGTAAGATCTTTGTCAAAGCAGAGAGACTGGCTCTGGAGACATTAGTTAGGAAATGAGGGCTCAGTCTGTCCAAATTTCAATTATCAGGCTGCTGCCTGTGAGCCAATGATGCCTCAATACCCAGACTTACAGTTCCACATGGCTGGTGAGGCCTCACAATCACAGTGGAAGGCAAAGAGGAGCAAGTCATGTCTTACATGGAAGGTAACAGGCAAGAGAGACTACTTGTGCAAGGGATCACTTCTTTTTAAAAGCATCAGATCTCATGAGACTTAGTCACTATCACAAGAATGGCATGGGAAAGACTTGCCTCCAGGATTCAATTACCTCCCACTGGGCCCCTCCCACAACATGTGGGAATGCAAGATGAGATTTGGGTGGGAAAACATACAAACCATATCATTCTGCCCTAGCCCCTCCCAAATCTCATGTACTCGCATTTCAAAACCAATCATCCTTTCCCAACAGTCCTCCAAAGTCTTAACTCATTACAGCATTAACTCAAAAGTGCACAGTTCAAAAATCTCTTCTGAGACAAGACAAGTCCCTTCCACCTATGAGCCTGTAAAATCAAAAGTAAGTTAGTTACTTACTAGATACAATGGAGGCACAGGCATTGGGTAAACACGGGTGTTCCAAATGTGAGAAATTGGCAAAGACAAAGGAGATACAGGCTCCATGCAAATCTGAAATGCAAGTCAAAACATAAAGCTCCACAATGATGTTTTTTGACTCCATGTCTGACATTCAGGTTATGTTGATGTAAGATGTTGGTTTCCATGGTCTTGGACAGCTCCAGGACTGCAGTTTTTCAGGGTAAAGCCTCACTTCCAGCTGCATTCACAAACTCGCATTGAGTGTCTGTGGCTTTCCCATGTGCACAGTGAAAGCTGTCAGTGGATCTACCATTCTGGGGTCTGGAGGATGGTGACACTCTTTTCAGAGCTCCACTAGGTGGTGCCCCAGTAGGGACTCTGTGTGTGGGCTCTGACTCCACATTTCCCTTCCACACTGCCCTAAGAGAGGTTCTCCATGAGAGTCCTGCCCCTACAGCAAACTTCTGCCTGGACATCCAGGCACTGCCATACATTTTCCAAAGTCTTGGAAAGCTCCCAAATTCCAATTCTTGACTTCTATGCACTCACAGGCTAAACACCACTTAGAAGCTACCAAGGCTTGGGCTTGCACCCACTGAATTCACAGCCCAAGCTGTACCTTGGCTCATTTTATTCATGCCTGAAGCAGATGTGACGCAGGGCACCAAGTCCATAGGCTACACAGCATAAAGTCCCTGGGCCTGGCCCACTAAACCATTTTGTCCTCCTAGGCCTCTGGGCCTGTGATGGGAGAGCCTGCCATGAAGACCTCTGACATGCCCTGGAGAAATTTTACCTATCGTGTTGGGGATTAATATTCAGCTCCTTGTGACTTATGCAAATTTATGCTACTGGCTTGAATTTCTCCTCAGATAATGGGATTTTTTTTCTATCACATTGTCAGTCTGCACATGTTCCGAACTTCTATGCTCTGCTTCTCTTAAGAAACTGAATGCCTTTAACAGCACCCAAGTCACCTTTTGAATGTTTTGCTGCTTAGAAATTTCTTCTGCCAGACACCCTAAATCATCTCTCTCAAGTTCAAAGTTCTGCAAATCTCTAGGGCAGGGGCCAAATGTCACTATTCTCTTTGCTGAAACATAACAAGAATCATCTTTGCTCCAGTTCCCAACAAGTTTCTCATCTCCATCTGAGAGTACCTCAGCCTAGACCTTATTGTTCATATCACTAACAGCATTTTTGTCAAAGCCATTTCACAAACCTCTAGGAAGTTCCAAAGTTTCTTATCTTCTTCTGAGCCCTCCAAACTATTCCAATCTCTGCCTGTTACCCAGTTACAAAATCTTTTCCACATTTTTGGGTATCTTTTCAGCAGCACCCCACTCCTGGTATAAATTTACTTATTAGTTCATTTTCATGCTGCTGATAAAGGCATATGCGAGACTGGGCAATTTACAAAAGAAAGAGATTTAATAAATTACAGTCCCACATGGCTGAGGAGGCCTCACAAATGTGGTGGAATACTAGGAGGAGCAAATCACATCTTATGTGGATGGTGGCAGGCAAAGAGACAGGACTTGTGCAGGAGAACTTTTAAAAACCATTAGATCTCCTGAGACTTATTCACTGTCATGACAACAGCCCAGTAAACACTGGTACCCATGATTTCCAGTGTCCTCATAATTACCTCCCACCAGGTCCCTCCTACAACACATGAGAATTCAAGATGAGATTTGGGTGGAGATACAGTCAAACCATATCACCCTACTCTGACATTTCCTATTAATGGATATTCATTATAGGTACTTAGTGAAATACTTCAAACCAAAAGTGGGATGGGAACAGATATAAGTATAGTTGGAAGTCTGTGGAGAAGGTTGCAGAAGTAGGGGATCCTCTGAGAGTGTTAGGGATGACGGGAGTCTGGTAGGAAGACTGCGATAAGACCACTACTGCAGTTCTCAAACTTTTGGTCTCAAGATTTCTTTACACTCTTAAAAAGTATTGAGTACTGTGAAGATACTCTCAGTTCATGACATTTAGAGTCAGTAATATTCCAGGGCCAGCACTTACTGACCAACAAGAGCTGATCATAGTATGTCTGTCTTCACAAAATTGCATTCAGTTATGTTACTTGGTAGCTTGAGATAAGCTGCAGTAGGAATACTCACACAACGGAAACTGAGTTGCAAATGTAAAAATCCCGACTTTATTTATTTATTTATTTATTTATTTATTTATTTATAAAGCCAGTTTATCAACCTACCTGATTTAATGTATCAGAAGTTAAACAGAAATTGTTTAACTTTTACTTTAGGTTGAGGGATACATGTGCAAGTTTGTTATACAGGGTGAATTGACGTACAGATTATTTCATCACTCAGGTAATAAGCATAGTAACTGGTAGGTGGGTTTTTTGATCCTCATTCTCCACTCTCCCTCCACCCTCAAGTAAGTCCTTGTGTCTGTTGTTCCCTTCTTTGTGTCCACATATACTCAGTGTTTAGCTCCCACTTATAACTGAGAACATGCCATATTTGGTTTTCTGCCAGTGCTAGTTCACTAAGGAAAATGGCCTCCAGCTCCATCCATGTTCCTTCAAAGGACAGGATCTCATTTTCTTGATGGTTGCATAATATTCCATGGTGTATGTGTATCAAATTTTCTTTATCCAGTCTACCACTGATGGACATTTAGGATTATTCCATGTCTTTGCTACTGTGAATATAAACTGAGGAATTTTTAAAACATAATACACAAGCACATATATGGGCTCTGAAAAGCTCTGTTGTGAACTCATGGAAGAAATAAAAAGGTAAACAAACAGCTTCTTAGTGTTATTATAAAAATAGTTTTAATCATGTGGACCTTGAAAGGATTTTGGAGGGCCCCTGTAATCCCCAATTCAAACATTTGGAAGCATTTTTAATACCATGGTATCTAAAATCTGATTTTATCCCAACCATTCCTCCTGTGTCCTGTGGACAAAGGAAAAAAACATGTAAGCATAAACATAAGCAAAATACCTGTATCATTATTTTCTTAAAACTTAATAGCCAAGAGAGCTAGATTGTGGGATTTCC
The DNA here is from genome assembly GCF_037993035.2 of Macaca fascicularis. Lineage (NCBI taxonomy): Eukaryota > Metazoa > Chordata > Mammalia > Primates > Cercopithecidae > Macaca > Macaca fascicularis. The sequence continues at coordinate 27,913,765 of NC_088388.1, forward strand.
TTATCTAAAAATAACAATAAAGAGTCAACTTGCTTCTGACTTATGTGAAGCCTAGGCAACTGCTTGTCTATTGTACCTCAAGTTAGAAAACATGCATGAGAAATTTGCCACTATCTTCAGTGATGTTTGTGTTTGGATAGAAAAGACCAGTGGTTATAGTATTGGTATTGCTCAGATCAATAAAAATAAGCTAATAGGACACATATGTGTTTGGACTAAAGGATGCTTTAGTGGCAGAAAGTGTGATAGAGCTTCAGGTAACAGAAATCATTGAAAAAAGAGCAATCAGGACAGATGAATAAACTATCAAAATATTTACCTAAGGAATGCCAACAAATACTTGGATGAACACTGTCTTATAAACTGCTGACATTTTTATGTAATTAGTAGATGAGGGCTGAACCCTAGTGAAATTAGCTATACTCATAGAAGATTTTATTGGTATTGATGAACACGGTTTGCCTATAGGCAATTAAGATTTATCTAGAGCAATTATTTTCAGACATATTCACAACATGACTGAATTAGTTCTCTATAGCTTTGTGACAAAGGACCACAAACTTAACGTCTTAAAAAACATACACTTATCATCTCACAGTTAGCTTAGCCAAGTTTTCTACTCAGTTCTCATAGGGCTGCACTCTCATCCAGAGTCTCAACTGAAGAAGAATCTGTTTCCAGGCTGTTAACAAAAATTCTTTTCTTTTCTTTTCTTTTCTTTTCTTTTCTTTCTTTTCTCTTTTCTTTTCTGTTCTTTTCTCTTTTCTTTTTTTCTCTTCTTTTCTTTCTTATCTTTTTCCTTCTCTTCTTTTCTCTTCTCTTTTCTTTCTTTTCCTTTCCTTTCTTCTTTTTCTTTTCCTTTCCTTTTTTTTGAGATGTAATTTTGCTCTTGTTGCCCAGGCTGGAGTGCAATGGCACAATCTCAGCTCACTGTAACCTCCGCCTCCCGGGTTCAAATAATTCTCCTGCCTCAACCTCCTGAGTAGCTGGGATTACATGCGCCTGCCACTGTGCCCGACTAGTTTTTGTATTTTTAGCAGAGATGGGATTTCACCATGTTGGCCAGGCTTGTCTCGAACTGCTTACCTCAAGTGATTCACCCACCTCAGCTTCCCAAAGTGCTGGGATTACAGGCGTGAGCCACCGCACCAGTCCAGAATTTATTTTCTTGTGTTTGTAAGAGTGAGGTCCAGCTTCTTGCTGGTTGTCAATTAGAAGTCACCCTCAGCATCTAGACATTTTCTAGAGAACACCTACCTTTCTCAGAGGCTGTCTGCAGTTTCCAGAGTCTGGGTGTTACATGGTTGTTTCCTCAACATGGCTACTTACTTTATTAAGATGAAAAATAGAACCTCTAGAGCAAATTTGCTAGCAAGATGAAGTTTCTATAACACAAAATAATTATGGGAGTGACATCTCATCACTTTTGCCATATAATATAATATGTAGTAGACTAAGGTGACTTTCTAAAACCAATATTCTGTTGGTTAGAAGAAACGGACAGGCCCTACCCATATCCAAAGAAAGAGGATATATAAGGACATGAATACAAGAGTAGGGGCAATTGTGGAGCCACCTCAGGGTCTCTCTTTCTATCACAATGGCACTCAGAGAAGCTAATGACATTTGTAAAGATATTGGGGAAGACAGGACACAGTGGCTCGTGCCTGTAATCCCAACACTTTGGGAGGCCGGGGTGGGTGGATCACTTGAGGTCAGGAGTTTGAGTCTAGCCTGGCCAACATGATGAAACCCCATCTCTACTAAAAATACAAAAAGCCAGACGTGGTGCCAGGTGCCTGTAATCCCAGCTACTCAGGAGGCTGAGGCAGAAGAATCGCTTGAATCCAGGGGGCAGAGGTTGCAGTGAGCTGAGATTGTGCCATTGCACTCCAGCCTGGGCAACAGAGCCAGACTCTGCCTCAAAAAAAAAGATACTGTAGAAAATTGGGGCTTTCATATGGGGTTTGCAAAAAAAAAGTTATAGTTATATCAATTAATTACCATCAAAATGTAATCATAAAGTATTAGAGAAATGTTAAATTATATATTTTATAAAATTTAAAAAATAAAATGTTTAAATAAAATGGAGTATGTTTTTGTTCACATAAAATTTTTATTTAAGTTTAGAAATATTCACAAGATATTGCTTATGAAGGTTTTTAATGATGATCTATTCTAATTCTTGAAAGTTACCATCAGGAGAAACTTTGCTCAAACAGAAAGGTGATAAAATATTTAATACTCTTTTTACATCCACTGAAAAATTTAGATCATTAGAAATTATTTTTAAAGGATCTAACAGCTCTGCCTTTTTTATGACATGTATAAGGTGGAAGGTTCTTGTTATAATGTAAATTGATTTCAAATTTCATGGAAATTTTTACATCAAATATATCAAGCCAATTAATGAAGTTCCAATTTGCAGCACATGTACATATTATTAGAAAGCCACTTTGAACCTGGCTTATATGCCACTAGGATGACACACCAAACACAGAATGGACAGACATACCTGATTTATCAGATGACAGCCATTTGGGTCAACTTCTAAACTTTACTTACCAGGAACGCCTCACCATATTCCTTTGGGCTGAATATTGATCCTTTTTTGGGTATCTGAAATGAGACTTTTTCAATATCTCCATATACCTATTTTCTACCAAGGTACTTTCTGCAATTTACTGCTGAAAAAATTTTCCAACAGGTAAAATCTCTTCTTTGGCTGTCTTTGTCATGTAGTGTTTGAGCAGAATGTACTAATTTTTTCTTTCATGAGAATAGCTTGGAGATTGCCAGTAAACTTGTATTGTTTGGTCTGCACTCTGAGAGATCAGGATGAAGAAAATTTACCCTAAGATGGCCAGGTTAGCAGCCTCAATAGACGACCTCAACCAAGCCAAGCCTCCCCATGTGGTCCAAGACCTAACAGAATCTATATACTTCAGTAAAACTCACATTTATAATCTATCAGTGGGCAGTTATTCTGGCATAGCTCAAATGCCTTTTAAACAAGTAAACCAACAGCCTAGATTGATGCTATTTTTGGACAAGTGATGCATAAACTTGCAAAACTTTGACTAACACAGAAAAATAATTAAAAAGAAACAACTGACATGAGCCAACTTAGCGAGAAACTTTGGAATATTTTGGTGAATATATTTATAAATATTTCACTTTGTGTATAAGTAGAAATGGGCAGGTGTATAGACAAATATGGAAACATAGTAAATATTTATATAGGCAGAATAATGCCAGATATGCTACTGCTTTTCAAATGCCAGTATGTTGTAAGCAATTTTTCCTTTTCTGTATATATTCCTAACATGATGTAAATAATATTAGATAATTAAATTTATATGTCATAATTTGATTATCTCTCCCAATTAAAGGGCACATCTATATTTCATTTTCTTAGACTTAAAAATTATTTGAATTTCTCAGAGAATTAATATAATATTGTGCATTTTGATGTATATTGCCAGCCTTTTCACCAGAAGTGTTGTATTTTCACTTCTGCCAAGAGAGGGTGAAACATTCTTTTTTACCTAACTCTCACAAATGTCAGTTTTACTCAGTCTTTTCCATTTTTGTTAATCAGACATGTATTGTTCTAGGCCCTTCTGAAGTGCTACTTATCATTACGGTAATTACTTTAAATAGCAAATCAGTTCTTTCAACATTATTTATTGATTCACATTGCTTTTTAATTAACTTGAAGTATTTTTGTCAGAGATTGGTAAATGTCCTACAAAAATTATGTTCTTCTATTCATTCTGGGGACATAGTCAGACTGTACTTCTTAGTTTCCCTTTGTGGTTAGGAGAAACTATGTGACCGAGTACTAGCCAATGGTATGTAAGCCAAAGTAATGTAGGCCATTACCTAATATTATATAATATATAATGTGTTATGAGAGTACTTAATCGCAGTGTTACTTTACAAAGTCTGCTATAACAAGTACCTCAAACTTGGTGGCTTATAACCACAGAAATTTATTCTTTCACAGAGATGGAGGATAGAATCAAAGCACCGGCAGGGCCATGCTTCCTCTGAAGGCTTCAGAGAATAATATTTTCTTGCATTTTCCTAGTTTGTGGTGGCTCCTAGCACTTCTTGGAGTTCCCTGGCTTATAGATGCATAGCTCCAATCTCTGCCTCCCTCTTTACATGACATTCATCTCCAGATGTCTCTTTTGTCCTCTCCTCTTCTTATGAGGAAGCTAGTCTTAGGATTCAGGACCCACCTTAAATCTAGGGCAATTTCATTTACAAATTTTTAACAAACTGCTTCTGAAAAATTCCCTTTCAAACAAGGTTACATTCTGAGGTTATTCCAGGTGGTGACTTTTGAAAGAAGACTATTCAATCCATTGCAATAACCACGACTCCCAGATGGTACAATATCTATGCTCTTTCATGGCCAAATGAAGTTGATCACCATCCCCTAAGCTAGTGAGAGTCAAACTTTATCACACATCAGAATCAACTGGGAGAGCTTGTTAAAACACAGGATGCTGGCCCCCAACACTACAGTTTCTGATTTCATAAATCTGAGATGGGGGCCAATATTTGCATGTCTAATAAGTCCCTTGGTGCCGCTGGTGCTGCTAGTCTGATATTACATTTTGAGAATCAGTGACCAAAAATACAAGGAAATCACAATATGAAAGAGCATGGAACAAAGCCCTCTACAGACCAAAAAATACTTCTTTAAGTTTTACATTGGAAAGAAATAAGTATCGTTGGCCTTATCCTACCCTGACCAAAAATCACTTGTTATTAAATTGCTATACATGCTGGGTATATCTCCGAGCTATCTATTCTACCTCTTTAAACTGTCTCTTCATGCATGATTACAACGTTGTCTAAATTGCTGTAGCTTCATAAAATGTTTATACTCTGGTAGAGGAAATAATCTCCTATTACTTTTTTTTCTCTCAAATTTCCTGCCATTTTTTTATACTTAAGTGTACAAGTACCACTGATATATTTTTATCAGGTTCAAAATGTTTTAACTATTAGATTTTCAAATAGGATTAAAATACAATTAAATAACAGTGTGGGCAATATTGGTATCTCCATAGTATTGAATTTTCTAAGAACGAGCATATATCTATGTTTATTTGGAATTCTCCTACCTCTAATAGAATTTTAATATTTCCTTTATATAGAAAATATGAATTTCTTAAAATTGTCTCTGGTGATTTTAAATATGTGTTGCTTTTGTGAATGGAGCTCTCTTTGTGCATTTTGTTTTCTAACTTTTTGCTGTTATAAAGTAAAATTTCAGATATTTGTATTATAGTCCCCTCTATCAGTAGTCTTCAGAAGATTTTTGTTTTCTCTCAGCCTTTCAGTTGAGTCAGATATCCAAACATATGGATTTAACATCAGTAAATAATGATAATTTTGTTTCATTTTTGCCAATAGTTCTTTCATCCCTTATTTATTCTGGTTCATTGCCTAGTGCTTCCAGGATAATATCACATAGTTATGGCAATTACTGTTCATAAGAGACTATCATGCACATCATGACACAGTTATTCCCATTTCAGTTTACAAAATATTAAGGTCATCATATCAAAGATAATGGAGCCTTGAGTCAGCAGTTCCCTAGTGTTCAGGCTTTTTACCTACTTATCTGTTCAGTAAATATGTATTGCCAGTGTTTTTCTGTCCAGATTTTCAAACAACGACAAAAAATCCTTCCCATTATATTTATCAATTTTTACCTACTACTTACAGTAAGAAAACCTTTAATATATCACATGTAAAGACCCACTTATTTATTGTGTCATTGGTACTATTAATTTTCTGTCTCTGATACTAATCTGATCTCCTTTCTGGAATGTTGTATCTCAATTACTTTACATAGATAGTTATTCTGAGTATTACTGACTCTCTCTCTATATATTTGACTACATATAGTATATATATAATTGACTATATATTATATATAAATATATATAATTTATTTATTTAAATAAGGTCTTAACAGTTGTAGTTTTTTTTTTTTTTTACTTATGTATAATGATAAATGTCCCTGCTGCAAAGGATGTGAACTCATCATTTTTATAGCTGCATAATATTCCACTGTGTGTATGTGCCACATTTTCTTTATCAAGTCTATCATTGATGGGCATTTAGGTTGGCTCCAAGTCTTTGCTACTGTGAATAGTGCTGCAATAAACATATGTGTCCATGTGTTTTTATAGTAGAATGATTTATAATCCTTTGGGTATATACCATTCTTTGTACATTTTGGTTATTAATCCCTTGTCTGACATGTAGTTTGAAAATATTGTCTCTGATTCTATAGATTGTCTCTTCATTCTGTTGATTATTTCCTTTGCTCTGTAGAAGCTTTTTAGTTTGATCCAATTCCTTGTATCTATTTTTGTTTTGGTCACCTATGTTTTGAGGTTTTCCCAAATTAAAATCTTTGCACAGATCAATGTCCTGAACAGTTTCTCCACTATTTTCTTCTAGTAGTTTCATAGATTCACATCTTATATTTAAATGTTTAAGTGATTTGAGTTGATTTTTGTATATGGTAAGAAATAGGGGTCTAGTTTTATTCTGCTGCATATGGCTATCAAATTTTTCCAGCATCATTTGTTGAAGAGACTGGCCTTCCCCCAGTGTATATTCTTGGTACTTTTGTCACAAATCGGTTGGCTGTAAATATGTAGACTTATTTCTGGGTTCTCTCTTTTGTTTTATTGGTGCATGTGTCTGCTTTTATGCTAGTATCATACTGTTTTGGATACTATGACTTTGTAGTACATTTTGAGCTCAGGTAGTGTGATACTTCAGGTGTTGTTCTTTTTGTTCAGGATTTATTTGGATATTTGGGGTCTTACATGGTTCCACACAAATTTTAGGATTATTTTTTTCTATACCTGTGAAGAATTTCATTGGAGTTTTGATAGGGATTACACTGAATCTATGGATAATTTTAAGTATAGTATGGACATTATAACAATATTAATTCTTTCAATCCATAACCATGGAACATCTTTCAATTTTTTTGTGTGTATTCCCTTCAATCTCTTTCATCCACATTTTACAATTTCCTTTCTAGAGCTCTTTCACCTATTTTTTTAAAAAATTATTCTTATGAAATTATTTTGTAGATATAGTAAATGTGATTGCTTTATTTTATTTTTTCCAATTATTCACTGTTGGCATATATAAATACATAAATGCTACTGATTTTGTGTGTTGATTTTTAATTTAACAAGTTTACAAAATTCATTTATGAGTTCTAACAGTTTTTAGTGGTATATGTATAATTTTATAGATATAATATTATGTTGTCTGTGAACAAAGATAAGTTTATCTTTTTCTTTCCCATTTGGATAGCCTTAGGTTCTTTTTTCTTTCCTAATTGCATTGGTCAGGGCCTCTAGTACTTACTATATTGAATTAAAGTGGCAAAAATTGTCATCCTTGCCTTTTTTCGAGTTTTAAAGGCAATGCTTTCAATTTATTCCTATTTTATATTCTGTAGGTATGTTATATACCTTTTATTGTCTTGAGATATATTTCTTCTATACCCAAAATTGTTCTTATGAAAAGTTGTTGAATTTTTTCAAATACTTTTTCATAATCTATTGAAATGATCATATAGTTTTGTCTTGATTTTATTAATATGATGTATCATGTTTATTGATTTGCATATGTTGAACCATGCTTGCATACCTGAGATGAACCCTACTTGATAACAGTGAATGGTCTTGTGAATGTGTTTTTCATTTCTGATTACTTTTATGATGATTTTTGCATCTATACTCATTAGGAATATTGGCTTGTAGTTTTTGTTTTGTTTTGTTTTGTTTTTAATTCATATCCTTATCTGGTTTTAGTATTAAGGTAATGCTGGCTTCACAGAATACATTTATCAGCATTCCATTTTCTTCAGTTTTTTGGAATGGTTTGAATAGGATAGGTGTTAGCTCTTTAAATGTTTGTTAAAAATCAGCAGTGAAGCCATCCAGTCCTTGGCTTTTCTTTGATGGCAGACTTTTAATAATTGCTTTGGTCTATTTATTTGTTATTGGCCTATGCAGGGTTTCTATTTTTCCAAGTTTCAATTTGGGTAAGTTTTATGTGTCCAATAATTCATTCATTTATTCTAAGATTTTTTAAATTTCTTGGCATATAGTTGCTCATAATAGTGCCTAATGATAGTCTGTATTCATGTGGTATCAGTTTAATTTTTCCCCTTCTTATTTTTGATTTTATTTGAGTTTTTTCCTCCTTTTTTTCTTTTAGTTAGTCTACTTAGAGATTTGATGATTTTCTTTGTCTTTTAAAATAACTAACCCTTTGTTTTAATGATGTTTTATATTATTTTTAGTCTCAAATTTATTTATGCTTTAAAATTTATTATTTCCTTTCTTCTGCTAACTTTGCAAATGATTTGTTCTTGTTTTTCTAGTTCCTTGAGGTACATCATTAGGTTGTTTAAGTCTTTCTACTTTTTGATGTAAGCATTTATTGCTATAAATTTTCCTCTTATTACTGTTCTTGCTGAATCACATATATTTTAATATGTTGTATTTCCATTTTCATTTTTATAAAAATTGTTTAAATTTCATTTTAAATGTCTCCATGGCCCACTATTCATTCTGGAGCATGCTGTTTAATCTATGTATTTGTACAGTTTCCAAAGTTTTTATTTTTATTGATTTTTAGCTTTATTCTGTGGTGGTCAGAAAAGATATTTTGTATGATTTTGACATTTTTTGAATTTGTTGACCTGTTTTGTGGTCTAACATATTCTATCATGGAGAATGTTTCTTGTGCTAATGAGAGGAATGTGTATTTAGCAATTGAATGAAATGTTCTGTAAATGTCAGGTCTATTTTGTCTAAAGTGTTGTTTACCTCCAATATTTCTGTGTTTATTTCCTTCATGATGATCTGTCTTTTACTGAAAATGGGGCATTGAAGTCCTCTACTTTTATTGTATTGCAGTCTCTCTCTCTCTAGATTTATTAATATTTGCTTTCTATATTTGGTGTTCTGGTGTTGGGTGCATAAATTGATAGTTTTTATATCCTCATATCAAACTGATTCCTTTATAATTACATAATAAATCTCTTTGTTTCTTTTTACAGTTTTTGACTTGAATTATATTTTATTTGATATAAATATAATGGCTGCTGTGCTTTAAATCTTCCAGGGGAAGATTACCTTCCCCCTCCATCCCCTTTCTAGTTCCCCTTCCCACTGAGAGCCACTTTCACCAGCAATAAAATCCTCCATATTTACCATCTTCAAGTCGTTCATGTGACCTCATTCCTCTTGGACTCTAGACAAGAACTCAGGTGCCACAAGCATGGGTGCAAAAGGTTGTCACACTGACCTTCCACTGAGCTATTAACACTTAGGCCGCCCATCGACAACAAAGCTAAAAGGGCACTGTAACACATACTCTAGGGCTTCAAGGGGTCAGGGCACCCTCCCCTAAACACTGCTGCAGGCTCAGTACAGAGCTTGCTCTTGTGGGCATCCAAAAGTGCTCGCCTCAGCTCCTGTACCCGCTCACCTGTGTTCCCCCTCCTACCAGGGGTGGAGCAGCAAGTGGGTGAAGTTTCCTCCTGCCAACACCCGTGCACTCTAGTTCCTGCCCATGAAGGGGTCAGGGAAATACCCTGCTTCATTAAGACATGCTGTTTGAAAACAGTAAGATGAAGAAAGAAAAAAATGAAGAACATTATAAAATCTAGCAAATAACCTCAACAGAGCAAATATAAGAGTTAAAGGCCTTCAAGAAAGAGTAAGAGGTAAAAAGCTTATTCAAAGAAATAACAGAAAACGTTCCAAACCTAGAGAAAGATATAAATATAGAGGTATAGAAAGATCAAAGATCACCAAACAGATTCAACATAAATAAGACTACCCCAAGGCATATAATGTTCAAACTCTCAAAGGTCAAAGGCAAAGACAGGAACCTCAAACAGCAAGAGTCAAGAAGTAAATGACACATAAAGGAGCTCTGATGTATCTGGCAACAGAATTCTCAGCAGAAACCATACAGGCCAGGAGAGATTGGGATGACATTCCAAGTGCTGAAAGAAAAAAGCTGCCAACACATCACAGAGTACACAGAAAAGCTATCTTCCAAACATGAAGGAGAGATGAAGACCTTTCCAGAAAAACCAAACAAACAAATAAAAATCTGAGGGACTCCATCACCACCAGACTTGTCTTATAAGAAATGCTAAAGGGAGTGCTTCAATGTGAATGCAAATGATATTAGCATGCCCCTAAAAAACTCACTTGAAGATACAAAACTCACTAGTTGAAGTAAGTACACAGAAAAATTCAGGATACTCTAATACTGCAATTGTGATATATAAGCTACTCATATTTGTAGTATAAATACAAAAAAAGAAAGTATATAAAAATAATAGTAACTATACCAATTTGCTAAGAGACAGGCAATATAAACAATGTAAACTGAGACAACAAAAAGTCAAAATGTGACTGGGAGAAAAAGTGTGGAATTTTTTAGTTTGTTATTTGTTTGTTTCTTTTTTTTCTTTGTGATCAAAGTATAGTTGTAATGTATTCAAAGTAACTTCTTATAACTGTGAGATGTTTTTTGTAAAACTCATGTTGACCACATAGCAAAAAGCTACGATAGATACACTAAAAATAAAAAAACAGCAAATGAAAACATGCTACCAAAGAAAATCACTTAACTACAAAGGAAGAGAAAAAGGAAGAAAAGAGAGAGACTTCACAAAACAACTAGAAAAAAAGTAACAAAACTTCAGTTGTAAGTCTTAGTTATGAAATAACATTGAATTTACATTCAAATGGAATACATTATTCCATTAAAAGACATAGAGTGGCTGAATATTTTAAAAATACACAACTATATGTTGCCTTTAAGAAACTCACTTCACCTAAAAAGACAAGTACAGACTAAAAGTGAGAAGATGTAAAAAGATATTTCATGCAAGTGGAAACCAGCCAGACTCTTCTCTGAATCTACACCATGAGTCTGTCCCTCTGACGTCAAACCACTTCTCTCTGATGTCCAGCTGTAGCTTCCAATGTCCAGTTGCTTCTCCTCTCTGCCCTCTGAGTTCCAGGGATTTTATAGGCACAGGTTGTTGGCCAGGGTGGGCCATGGGTGGTTTTGGAAGAGGCAGCATTCAAGTGGGAAAACAGAGATGTATGTTCTCACGCAGGCCTTGGTGTTAGGCTTTTTGGTTTGAGGGTAGGGTCTTTCCCTGGGGACCTGCCTTCTTCTGCCCAGAGTTTCCCTGCCTCTTGTCCCTATCATTAGAGCTCACTAATTCTTTCTTCTGCTTGATCAAGTCTGCTCTTGAGGCCATCTGATTTATTTTGTCAGCTCAATGTATTTCTCAGTTTTTTTTTCTATTTTTAAATCTTTATTAGTATTTTAATATCTTTGTTAATTCTTTCCTAATAAATTTCTGAATCACTTGTTTGTGTAATCTTGGCATTGCTGAGTTTCCTTAAGATTGATATTCTGAATATTTATCTATGTCTTCAAATTGAAAGATTATTTATTCCAGTCATTGTTCTCTGGATTGGTTTGCTTTCTCTAGTGCATATGTGTTTAGAAGTTCTGTGCAGTTTTCCTGTTGATTTCCTTAGTCCTCGATTGCTACCTCTTTTGTTGTACTAGATGGTGACCTAAGTCCAGGTTTGCTGTTGCTCTCACACTATATCAAAGTGCTGCCCTGATGGAAGGGTTCCAAATGGGATTCCCAGCTTTTGTGGGGAGGCTGGCTAGGGTTCATGCCCAAAGGGCTTGTGGAATACACTTCTCACAGCATAGTGCTGCTGAGCCATCTCTCTGATTTGGTAATTTTTGTCTAAGAGGGAAATTATGCCTAGAGTTTTATGTGCTGAGGCTTTTAGCTCTACCTTCACTACCTGTCTCCAGCTGCCCTCAGGAATCCCTCTCCTTGTAGGCACTTGCAATGCTGTCTGTGGGTTGAGACTGGAGCAGCTTTGCTGCATAGAAACCAAAGATAATGGGGACTGGCTGCCTCAATCTCACTTTTTCTAGTGTAGAACTGTGAGCCCAGGGAATTTTCCCCTAAAAGTTTGGAGGAGGAGCATTGCACCTGAAAGTTTGGGCAAAGGGCATTGAGGGTAGATAAATCACTACTCCTTCCTCTTCCTCACAGTTTTTCATTTCTCTGTGGCCCCATGTTTTGTCACAGCCTCGACTATGAGTTCTGGGATATTGGTGGTAATAGTCTTGTCACCTAATAGTTGCTTTTAGTTTTCTGTTGGGGAAAGTGAAGGCAGATCGCTTCTACACAACTTTGATTGTGAACATTTTTAATTAATTTTTTACCAACCTTTCTCAGTAAAAAGCCAAGATTTTCAATCGTATATACTATTTTTTTATTCGATGTGAAACCCAGTTGTGTACATATATGTAAATATAATATATACACATATACATACATGACTATATAGGTACACATATACATATATATGTATACACAGATACATATATATGACATTTTATGTTTACACACACACACACATATACACACACAACACACACAGAGCATTAGTAGGTAACTCAAAATTATTGCCAGAATTAAAAGAGGTAAAGCATTTAATGTACCTAGAACAATCCTTAGAACGTAGAATGCATTTAGTAAATATTGATACCTCTCTATATTAATGTAGATCCTCCTTGATGTGAGATTATTATATTGGAATAAAGTCCATCTATAGTTTCTAGCACAGTATCTGATACAAATAAGAACATCATAAATGCTGCCTATTATTACAATTACAATCATCATCAGTATCATCCTCATCTTCTTTATTATCATCCATCATCACCACCATTATTTAATGCCCATTGATGTAGCTGACGCATAGAGAAAAATATTTAAAAACTTGTTTCATTCTAATTCCTGTTTCTCTTCCTCTAAGAGTCCCACTCATCCTTAATTAATTCTCAATCATTTTGAAGTACCATATAGCTGCAATATCTAAAGCAAGCTTTAGAATTAGAAAATACTACATTTTAAGACAGGAAACAATAACGCCATGCTGTAGTTCAATATTATTGTCTCTCTTTTCCCTTTGAGCTACTGAAATGTGTATTGCAAATCTAGATCAAATTCTATCTTTCTAAATCTTTAGACAACTACTGAAGACCTCTAGATCCCCGACTTTCGTACAGCAATCTATTATAAATTATCTTTCATTGACTATATAAAAATATTTTTAAATTGACAAAAATTATAAATATATAGGGTGTATAACATGGTGCCTTGATACATGTGTACATTGCAGAATGGCTAAATCAAGCAACTAACATACGCATTGCCTCAAATACTTATCTTTTTTATGTGGTGAGAACACTTAAAACCTACACTCAGCAATTTTCAAGTATATAATCCACCGTTATTAATTATATTCACTATGTTATGCAATGAAGATGTTAAATTTATTCTTTCTCATTAACTGAAAGCTTGTATCCTTTGACCAACATTTTTTCCAAGCTGCTTCTATTCCCCTCCCACTGGTCCTGGCCCCTAGGTAACCACCATTCTACCCTCTGTTTTTATGAATTTGACTATTTTAGATTTCATATATAAGTGAGATCAGCCAGTATTTGTCTTTCTGTGTGTGGTTTATTTCACTCAGCATAATATCTTCCAGGTACATCCATGGTGTCAGAAATGACAGCGTTTTGTTGTTGTTGTTGTATATGACTGAGTAAATAGTTCATTCTGCACGTACCACATTTTCTTTATTCATTCATTCACTGATGAGGATGAGCAATGAAGTTGAATCCATAGCTTGGCTATTGAAAATAATGCTTCAGTGAACATAGGAGTACATATATCTTTCCAACACTCTAATGTCAAGTATTTTGTATCCTTTGACCAACATAATACCCAGAAGTGGAATTGCTGGATCATATGATAATTCTATCATAATTTTTTGAAGAAACTTTATACTGTTTTACATATGGCTGTAGTAATTTACATTTTCACCAACAATGAGTTTCCTTTTCTCCATATCCTCGCCAACTCTTGTTACCCTTCTTTCTTTCTTTTTTTTTTTTTTTTTTTAAGACAGGGTCTCACTCTGTCATCCAGGCTGGAGTGCAGTGCTGTGCAGTGGTGTGATCTCGGCTTACTGCAACCTCTGCCTCCCAGATTCAAGCGATTCTCCTGTTTCAGCCTCTGGAGTAGCTGGGATTACAGGCCTGGGCCACCATATCCAGACATTCAGCCTTTTAAATAATAGCCATTTTAACAGGTGTGAGGTGACATCTCATTGTAGTTTTTATTTGCATTTCTCTGACAATTAACAACATTGAACTTTAAAAAATATATCTGTTGGCCATGTGTATGTCTTCGTTAAAAAAAATCTATTAAGTTTCTTTGCCTATTTTCAAACCAGGTTATTTGTTTTCATGCTATTGAGTTAAATTCCTTGTATATTTATGATATTAACCCATTTTCATATGTATGGTTTGCAAATATTTTCTCTCATTCCATAGCTTGCCTCTTTACTCTGTTGATTCTTTTGCTATGCAGACCTTGGTCATTGGATACAATCCCATTTGTCTATTTTTTTGTCTGTGTTTTCGGAGATATATTCAGAAAATTATTGCCTAAAGTGATATCATTGTGTTTTCCCCTGTGTTTTCTTTTAGTATTTTTATAGTTTAAGGTCTTATATTTAAGTCTTTAACCCATTTTAAGTAAGTTTTTTTTTTTGTGTGTGTGTGTGTGTGTGTGTGTAGAGTGAGATAAGGGCCTAATTTTGTTCTTCTACACATGTTTTTTCAACACCATTTGTTGAAGAGACTGTTCTTTCCCCTTTGTGTGTTATTGGCACCTTTGGTGAAGATCAGTTGATTGTGGATTCATTTTGGGGCTCCGTATTCTGTTCCATTGGTTTATGTGTTTGTTATTTATGCCAGTACCATGCTGTTTTCACTACTATTGCTTTGTAGTGGATTTTGAAATCAAATTGTGTGATGTTAGCCAGCTTTTTTTTTTTTTTGCTCAAGATGGCTTGAGCTAGTCAAGGTGGAACAACTTAATTTTAACCTGCAAACATCAACTTAAGTCTGTGAATCATTGTGAATCACCAGGTGCCTAGTTAGCCACTGTTTATTGTCATAAAGCTGTACTCACCCATCCTAAAAGTGTTCACTGGAAATTACCATGATTAAGGGTATGTTCTGTTTAGTAGAGGGCTAAATGAGTTCTATTTTACTTTTGTGGCTTAAATTTCCCATTCTTCTCTGCTGAAAAGTAATATTCTCTTTAACTACTTGTTTATGACATGTAATTAGTGTCTACCAGTTTTGTAATGTTAATAAAGAGTAGAGTCAACTTTAATCATTGCAATTCTTTCATTCTGTGATAGCTCTGTTTTACAATAGTTATAAACGTATTAATTAAAGTGCATCATAGAGGAAAGTGGGCAGAATTGATTCCTTAATAAAACAGAATACTCATATGCAGTAGACTATAATTCTCCTGACCTAAACATACTCGTATAGGTTTCAGGCAAATATGAGGTAAGTGGTTTACTGTGAATATAAGGAAAGCATCAGTGGTTGCTTCGCTGGGTAGCAATCAACCAACACATCTCAGTGGGACACATAATAGGCATCTATTCCACTTAGAGTGGGCTCAGCTAAATGGCTGTAAGCTGCCGGCTGTTTCTGTGAATGCTGCATGTGTTTCCCATCCTTCTTGGATCAACAGCCTTTCTGGGGCCTGTTCTTCTCAAGGCAATGACAGGCGCAAAAGTGGGCAAGTAAAATATATATAGAATATGTATGTATATATGTAAAATACTTATATTTATATATTTATACATATATTTATATATATTTATTCCATGCCTTGGCCTTAATAAACAACATATATATATAGCCTCAATAAACATATATATTGCCTTAATAAACAGCATATAATATATATTATATATATTTTGATATATATAATTATATATATATCAAAATATTATATATATATCAAAATATATATAATATATATGGCCTTAATAAACATATATAGTCTTAATAAACATATAAATATATATTATATATAAATATATGTTGATTATATATATTGCCTTAATAAACAACGTATAAATATATTATATATAAATATATGTTGTTTATCAAGATAATATATATATGTTTTTTATTAAGGCCAAGGCATGGAATATATAAATATATATAAATATATGTATAAATATAGAAATATAAATACATAAATATATATATTCTACATATATAAATACATATTTTACATATATACATACAACATATATAACCTTAATAAACATATACCTATTGCCTTAATAAACAACATATAAATATATATTATATATAAGTATATTAGTATATACAATATATATACAAGTATATAAGTATATATGTAACATATATTTATATGTTGTTTATTAAGGCAATATGTATATGTTTATTAAGACAATATATATATGTTGTTTATTAAGGCCAAGACATGGAATATATATAATATATAAAAATATATGTATAAATATATAAATATAAACATGTAAATATATAAATATAAATATAAGTATTATAAATATAAGTATTTTACATATATACATACATATTCTATATATATTTTACTTGTCCACTTTTGCCTCTGTCATTGCCTTGAGAAGAACAGGCCCCAGAAAGGCTGTTGATCCAAGAAGGATGGGAAACACATGCAGCATTCACAGAAACAGCCTGCAACTTACAGCCATTTAGCTGAGCCCACTCTACGCGGAATAGATGCCTATTATGTATCCCACTGAGATGCGTTCATTGATTGCTACCCAGCAAAGCAACCACTGATGCTCTCAACATATATTTATATGTTGTTTATTAAGGCCAAGGCATGGAATGTCTCACTACCAGCTTCCACTGGGTGAAGCAACTCACCTCACTGAGCTCACACCATAGGGACGGGATAGTATACTTAACCTCTTGAGGAGGGGCAGTAGTAACAGGAAAAAGAACATGGATACAGAAAGGGGTAAAAAAATGAAGAAGTAAAGAAAAACAAAACAAAACAAAAGGACCATTGATACAGTTCAAATGTTTTTGTCCCCTCCAAATCTCGTGTTGAAATGTGACCTCCAATGTAAAAGGTGGGCCTAGTGGGAGGTGTTTGGGTCGTAGGGTGAGATCCCTCATGAATGTCTTGGCACTGTCCCCATGACAGTGAAAGAATTCTCACTCTGAGTTCACATGAGATCTGGTTGTTTAAAAGAGACTGGAAACTCCTCTGTTTCTCTTTTGCCCCCTCTCTTGCCACATGACAGAAAGTGGCTTCCCTTGGCTTTTCGTCATGATTGTAAACTTACTAAGTAATCACTAGAAGCAGTGGTGGCACTGTGCTTCATTATACACACTGAGGAAATACAAGCCAAATAAACATCTTTGCTTTATAAATTGACAATTTTAGCTATTCCTTTATGGCAATGCAAATAGACTAATAGGGACAATAATAGGGACAAAAATTCAATCTGCCTTATAGAGCAACTGCCAACCATCTAGGTACATCTTTTCTCTTTCTTTTACTTTTCTCTTGTTTTCTTTTCTCTTCCTTTTTTCCTTCTCCCATTTCCCCCTCTTTGTTCTATT
This sequence comes from Macaca fascicularis, assembly GCF_037993035.2. NCBI lineage: Eukaryota > Metazoa > Chordata > Mammalia > Primates > Cercopithecidae > Macaca > Macaca fascicularis. The sequence continues at coordinate 27,931,429 of NC_088388.1, forward strand.
TCCTCAAGAATCTGTTTTGCCGTCCAAGATGATATTCAAATTCTCGATGTGGATATATATGGAGGAAAACCGGATGTCTAATAATCCATTTCAGATTTACTGTTTCCATGAAGTATTTTTCATGACTCAATCTTTGACATATCCATGTTCTGTCCATCTATATTGGTCTATATTTCCCCAATCTAATAATTATATTAATGAAGGCAATAAGAAAACTTTATTGAACTTTTAGAATTTACCAAAAATTTTTTTTACCCTCCTATGCATGAGTTCCTTTGCGCAGGCCTCCAAAGTAGGTACTCTTATTATCCCCATTTTACACATGAGGAAACTAAGGCTTAGAAAGAGGTGAAGGAAATTTCCTAACTTCCCACAATTAGAAAATGTTGGAACTCAAATTCAATCTATGTCTGTATCACCACAGAATTTCGATCTCTCAACATTCTGCCAGTTATAACATACTACATTATAATCACCTGCTTATTTATTTTCCACTTTATTAAAGCTGAAATACTTCAGAAAATGGAAATGTGTAAGTTTTCAAAAGTAATTATTGATAATAAATTCTCTGGTTTACTAAATAATGTCTGCCCAAAGATGTCTAAATCCAAATCCCCACCAAAAATCTGTGAATATATTGCTTTACATGATAAAAATGATTCACATATGTGATTAAGTAAAGGATCTTGATAAAGGAGGGATTATTCTTAATTATCTAAGTGGGCCCAATGTGGTTACAGGTATCTTTATAAAATTGAGAAGAAAGGATAAGTGTTAGAAGCCAAAGATGTGATGAGATGTGATGAAAAAGCAAGAGGCTCCATTCTCTCAGTAACTCAAGGATGGGGCCCTGAACCAAGGAATGAAGGCAATCTCCAGAAGCTGAAAAAAGTAAAGAAATGGATTATCCTATGAACATTCTGAAACAAAATTCTGGAAGAGGAAGAATTCAGAAGTCTTGAGTTTAGACTTCTGATCTCCAGAACCACAAGAGCTTTATGTTTTTAAAATTTAAATTTTTTATATTTTAAATGTTGTATAGTGTAAACCACTAAATGTCTGGTAATTTGGTGAAGCAGCAATAAAATCTGATACAAATGTGACTGTAGTACAGATTCTATTTTATTGATACTGATGTATTACTGGTGATTATAATCAACCAACCCACAATTCCTCCCCATTTATTGAATGCATAAACAAAAGACTAAAAGATTGGCCATAAATCAGATAATGGAATTATCACGTTTCCAATTGGAAAATAAACAAAATAATTATGAAAATTTAGTATATACCACTTTTTTGAGAGGAATCCTTATCATATTGAGAATTGTTAAAACACCTTTGTGAAGTTATATTTTAAAATTTGGCTTCAAAAGTTCCGCCTTTAAAAAAAAAATGTATATCCTGCCGAACTTTGTGATATGTTTTTCCATAAGTATAGAATGGATCTTTTTGAATTTATGTAACAGGATTTTCATCTTAGTGTTTAGATTGCTTTAATTTGGAATGAAGAAAGAAACATCACTTTGAAGGAAAAAGAAAACAATGTGTTGTTTTGAGAAGATCTAGCCAAATAAACCGACATGCAGATTGAATAAAGGAAAACAAGATTCAGAGAACAAAAATATGGTGTGGGTCTTCATATGTTTTTTGTTTTGGGGCTTTTTATTTTTCCTTTAAGGATTAACACTGAAAACATCTACAAAGCAAAAGCTTGTCATACTGACATGTGAGGCAAATCAGTGACTATAACTTTGGAAAATGAAAAAATTCTCATTCACGATTAATTTTGTTATTTAGGTTAATAATCTATTTATTTTCAAATACTAGGTCATGTATTTTTAAAAAATCTTTTCCAGAAGTCGTTTTTACATTGCTGACAAATGGATATGACATCAATTATTTTTAGCACTTATTCCCTGCCAACACCAGAAAGTTATATGGGTAATTTAATTTAATCTGTGTCTCCCCTCCCACCGTGTCTCTCTCTCTCTCTCTCTCTCTCTCTCTCTCTCACTCACACACACACACATATGCACAAACACACACACACACATATGCACACACACATACACAAAAGTAAATGCACACAATTGCAAAACTGAGGATGGGACAGTCACATAACTTGCCCAAGGACAGGCAAAAGTAAATAGTAGGTATGTCTTTATATTTGAACTGTGTTATTTCCTGGAAGAATAAATGACTGAACTTAGCATTATTTCTCCCTTTATTTATTTTACTTTATTTTATTGTACTTATTTATTTAATTTGGAGGGACAGAACTGATTCAGCTATGTAACTAAAATTTTGTTATTATTGTTATTATTTCAATTTGCATGAATTAATTTTTAAAGGATTTTCATTTGGTTTCAAAAGGTCATGTCTAGAAAATTGTGTGCATAGTCAGTCATGATGAAATGTCAAAAGTTTTGTTTTCCAATCTGGCATTTAAAAAAACAAAATTGAATAAAATGTAAATTTGAGAAACTTCTGTATTTCATTTATTGCCAACCAAATTAGGTTTTAAACCCTTGACCGTAAGGATTGTGCCCGATCTGATAGTATCCTCCTCACACAGTTTTACGTAAGCAATCAGGTAACTTCAAAGATGCATTCTGCTCTTAGCACTTATGAACTTTTTAAACTATTAATGGCTTCATTAGCATTTTTAATGATTGTTCAATCTATTACAAAGTTATCTTATACTAAATATTTGCTTTGTAATAAGAACACAAAATATCTTGCACTTTATGACTCATAATGAAAAGTTTGTATATGTAGATTATTTTTTCTTTCCTTTTGATTATTCTATATTTTATTATTTGGAGGCGGGGGATTGCCTGCTGAAAGTTGATATGCAGGATCAAAGGGTATGAATTTTTGATTGTCTTCTCTTTTAATTGGGCCAATTAATGCAGCCATTAGCAATAAATGAATATTGGATTTTTCAGTGTCTTTTACAGCTGGGTGTATTAGTGTTTGCTAATTTGATACATAAAACACAGTACTCTTCAGCATATTTGATTGCTCATAAGAATGAATGTTTTCTTAAGCAATAATGATGTCTATTTTTATTATAAACTTAATGCACACTAATTAGAGACAATATTAAAGATATAGGGCATGACAGAAAAGATAAATGTTTCACAATTCTGTTATATACTCAGATGTTACTACAGTTAATATTTTGGAGTGTATCCTTTCATCTAACTCTCTATTATGCATATATATATATATATATATATCTTTACCTATATCTGTAATTGACTTTATCAATACCTATATAAACATATAAACACAATTTTTAAATATACTGGAATCACATTTTCCATAAACATATACATAAATATTAGAATATATTCACATAGTTTCTCTAAGTTTTCTCCTATGAAATGTATAGCTGCTTGGAATTTCTGGGAGAGTGACCAGAATGTTTCAATAGACTGGGTTTCCTAAAGAACACAGTAGTGAGGTGAGGCAAAGGTAAATAGTTGGAGCATATAAAATGTTCTCCACATTCATCCTCACTCTCTTTCTCTACCCCCTCTCCTTCTCTTCTTCTCCCTCAATTCCAACATTCTGCTTCTCTCTCTCTCTCTTTATCTCTCTCTCATGTACAGATAGAGATTGAGATGGTGACAGAGAGAGATTTAAAAGGAAATGATATACTCTAAGTTGCAAGGTTTTCACTCTTAAGCTATTCAAATATTCTCTGGAATGCTGAAATATAATATGATATGGCATACTATTTGATGACATATATGTTTATGTATTAAACATTTCTGGATGGATTGTTAATAGTGGCATATCTCCAGGGAGTGGCGTCAGATGGGCAAAGCAAGTGAGACATTTTACATCTTATTTTATGCTATTCATTAAAATACATGTGTATTATTTTTTCTTTGGGTATCAGATTTGCTTTTTCATTCTACTTGGTTCATCATACAGTGTTATATTTGGCCCCAACATGACCCGTATAATTTATGAACTTGTTATAAAATATAGTGCATACAAAAGCACCTGATGCTTAATAAAGAAATAGAATAGTATTCAATTATTACACCCGTTTATGTGCTTCTCCTCTAACTGAATATTTTGCCTCTAGCTTCAACATTCTAGACCCAGACCACCATTCTTTGGAATTTTATATTTCATATCCCACTGATTTTATAATAATATGACTTTATTACAAATATACAGTTTATATATAACTCTAAATTTTCCTAGCTGATGCAAAAGTTATTGTACTATGAGTAGTTTTTAAATTTTTGGCACACAATATTATGTCACATAAGAGTCAATCATGTTATTGCATATTTTCGTTGTAGTATAATAATCCATTGTTAGTCAAACTACTATGTACTTGCTCATCATTATAACAGTGGGCACTTTGGTGACTTTCATTTTTGTTATTATAAATAATGTTTCTATGGATATTCACGTATGTACATCCTAGGAATCATGGCCAATAGTTTTTTAGGTGTTTTCTGGGAACATAATTACTATTTCCTAAGGTACACAAATTACAAATCTTTACAAGATTATATGTTAAAATATTTTCCAAATGAGTTACAAAAATTAACATGCCCAATATCAATATACAGGAGATACATTTAGTTCATATCTGATTCAACACTTGTTATAAAAATTCTTAATTTGCTTCAACTGAGTTAATGTTAAATAACATCTCTTTTGATTGTGTTTTGAATTCCCTGATTTTTAACAAGTATAGGAGTAGATACTATTTAAACAGTAACAATAACAAAAACAGCAAAAACACTAAACATAAGACAAACTAATAAATTTAACCTAATTAAAGCTAAGGGCTAAGGTTGATGAGAAAAAAAATGCTCCTTTATAAAAGTGAAAATACAAGCCAGTAATTGGTAGAGAATATTTGCAAAACATGTAATCAGAAGCACATTACTATAAGAGCAGTATTATAAATCAATAAGAAAAAGACAAACAACCTAGTGGAAAATGTGAGAAAAATATATGAGCAGAAGTTTCACAGGAGAAACACAAATGCTCAACAAACTATAGATATAAATTTATTTTACAATGATCAAAAATTATAAATATTAACATACAAAAAGGACAATAAAATCATTAGAAAGAAAAGTAACAAAATGCTGATGACCTCATTTAGAACACTTTCTTGACTGGGTGCAGCGTATCATGCCTGTAATTCCAACACTTTGGAAAGCATAGACTGGAGGATAGCTTAAGCCCAGGAGTTCGAGACCGAGTGAGTTATGACTGTGCCACTGCACTACAATTTGGGTGACAGAGAAAGACCCTGATATGAGAGAGAGAGAGAGACAGAGACAGAGACAGAGAGAGACAGAGACAGAGAGAGACAGAGACAGAGAGACAGAGACAGAGACAGAGAGAGAATGGTCTCAAGCTTTTTGTTTGCACATCAAAATGATTATTGCCTTTTGAAATACTCATGGACTGAGGCGGAGAAAGGAGGGAGATGCTATTTCCAATTCTACCACTACTCACAGCTTAACTCTCTTCTTATCTTCTGCCATTTGAATTTTTGAAATATGAAGGTCATTTCTAACAACTGTGGGACTATTCATTGAAATAAATATTCCTAACTTGTTTGATGTCAATGAGCAAAGCTTTCTAAGCTTTGCATTAAAGACCGTTGGCATTGGTGAAAGGAGATGTAGGCTTGCATTACTATTTTTTCCAAAGCCATATGAATAAGCAGCTCTGTGCTTGGAGTAAGCAGAAGCTTGTGATCATGTATTTTGATGCAGGTGAAGAGGCTACAATCAGAAGAAAACCAAAGGACAAAGAAGGACCAAACCAAAGGACAAACACCAGCCTTGCTTTTTGATCATTAATGTTATTGCCTTTTTTCCTCCCTTTTAAATAATGATTTTTCAAACAGACTGTGATGGTAGACTATATTCTTTGAAACTGTATTTATACCATTTTGTCATTGACACTTTCTATTCTGCCTAAGAAAGTTAAATGTTACCCAGGGGAGAATTCTTTTACATTGAGGTTTTTCTATTTCAGGAAGAAGCCTATTATTGAAATTCTAAAAGCCATAAAGATACCATTTAGTGAATTTTAGAGTAAATCACTTTTTTCTTTTTTGCATTGCAGTTTTATCTAGTCTAAATAACTTCAAGTGAAACTGCCCTACTAACTTTTAAGACATAGTTCTCTCATACTTTGGAGATTACAGATGTCATTAATTAATCATTATGAAATAAATATCTACATAAAACAAATATTTATATTAATAAAATACATATTTTTAAGTTTATATGCATGTTTTAATTTATATATTATGTATGTGCATAATGTGTGCATGCATATGTGTGTATATGTAAGTCTATTGATGGATGGATGTGTGTATATTTAAGTATTTTTATACACACAAAAACATACATGCACAGTTAGTTATGCTGCTTGCAAGGGCAGACTTCCCTTGCACCCCTCTTTAGTTTTTCTAAAGATGGGTGGATCATAAGGTCAGGAGATCGAGACCATCCTGGCTAACACGGTGAAACCCCGTCTCTACTAAAAAATACAAAAAAACTAGCCGGGGAGATGGTGGGCGCCTGTAATCCCAGCTACTCAGGAGGCTGAGGCAGGAGAATGCTGTAAACCCGGGAGGCGGAGCTTGCAGTGAGCTGAGATCCGGCCACTGCAATCTAGCCTGGGCCACAGAGTGAGACTCCGTCTCAAAAGAAAAATAAAAAACCGTAAAAAATTTGCATCACTGTAACATACTATTACTACTTCAGAAAATGTTTCCCTATGTGGTAAGACTTATTTCTCATGTTTTCTGAAGGTTTTTCTATCCTAATTGGTTGGAATAGCTAGGCTTAATCAATGTGTAGGTGGCTCACGCCTGTAATCCCAGCACTTTGGGAGGCCCAGGTGGGCGGATCACCTGATGAGGTCAGGAATTCGAGACCAGCCTGCCCAACATGGCGAAACCCCGTCTCTACTAGAAATACAAAAAATTAGCTGGGCGTGGTGGCGGGTACCTGTAATCCCAGCTCTTTGAGAGACTGAGGCAGGAGAATCGCTTGAACCCAAGAGGCGGAGGTTGCAGTGAGCCAAGATTGTGCCACTACACTCCAACCTGAGTGACAAGAGTGAAACTGTCTAAAAAAAAAAAATGTATTTAAAAGTTTTGTTTCCACCTTGCCTCTCCTGCCTGCTTTACTCCCATAGGTAAGACAAGATGACTACAGTAGGCTGAGGTTGGGTATTTCTCTTCTCTCAGGTCAGTTAGACTCTGATAAAACCCCAGCGGGTTAGGCTGTAGTTAAATTGTTTCTTGTGAAGATAGACTTTGTGAAGAATGAGATAGATGATGTATTTCAAAACAGTTTCTTTTCCCCTTGGCCTGCTGGAAACATAAGAGGATGTTTCTCCGATATTCTCTGTGTAGATGTTGTATAGCTCCTAGAAGTAAAACTCACAAGTGTTCCTCTCTGTATGACTGGGATTCATTTTCCTGGTGATTTTTAACTCTCAAATTTGTCCGCATTGAGCCTCTGGCAATTCATCAGCTGGAGTTCAGGTCATTGTACCTGGTCACTGATTCCCATGAAGGTTGCTACCGGTGAGTTTCTGCTTCAGTAAGTTGCAATTCTCTGTATTCTTCTGTCAATCTCTCCAGTTGGGAGTGGGATAACTGTTTGTCTTGTGACTTCACTTATCCTATAAATCTAAGCACCATTATTGAGTTTTCAGTTTATACAACCTTTTAGTTGTTAGGACAAAGTGGCAACTTCCAAGCTTCTTATATGCTGAACCAGAAACTGGAAATCTAGGAATCTGGTTTTAAGTAGGTAACAAAGCATGATCCTGCCAAGGAAAAAAAATATACTAGAGTTAGTTTAAACACAGCTGTAGCAAAGCTGTGTTCTTCAAGAATAACACAGAGCACTCCACCCCCTGATCATACTTGCTACAGAAAAAAATGTAATATATAATACCTCTAATTTGGAAGAATTTGAGGATATATGCTTCATCCAATGCTGGAAATTTCATTTAATTCAATAACAAATCAAATAAGAGTATAAAAATACTCGATTAACTGCAAGTAAAAGCAATTGATAAAAGCAAAAAGGCTGAGTGCTGAGTGCTCACCCCAAAGCAAGCCTTGCTGTATCACTGCTTAACACCTCCATTGATGGGAAGTCGGTGTTTATGAAACCCCATAAAGATTAGTAGAAGGCAGTAGCTTTTACAAAGTTTTTCTTCACATTATTATTTATCTTCTATAACAGAGTTCTTCAGCAGGCTATTGACTTCAGTTGCACTGTGATTTTTTAGTATCTTAGATGCTCTTAGCTTGATCTTACCCAAAGGCCTTTGGGCATGTTATTTTCTTTTCTGAAAATTCTTTCTTTCTTCTTTGATTTTAACTCCTAAGTACGTCTTTAAGCTCTAGCTCAGTGACTTCTTTTTCTGATTTGTGTGGGTTAATCCTCTTTTCATAGATTATCACAGCAAAATATAACACATTTATAGTTCATATTGTGGTGACAGTGTTATTTATTTTTTAAATAAATGTACCTATTTTTCCTATTAAAATATAAGTTTCATTAGATAAGTAGACAACTGTGCAACTGTGTCTACTTTTGCTCTCCAGTAAGTACCTATTTCTATCAGGCACTTAGCATAAAAATAATCATTCAATAAATATTTATGCAATGAGTTAATGAAGTAAATAAAATACATTTATGACTTATTAAAAATCCCAGGTCTTAAATAGTTTCATACAGTCTTTGTATTATCTCAAAATTTTATTTGCCAGTAAAACAATCCAAGTTTCTTTAAACCTTACTATATTGCACTTTAAGTCTCTACCTCATATTAAATAATGTTTGTTGCAGAATAGAAATGAATCAGTTAAAGTCTAGAAGTTTTTATGTAATATCTTGAGTACACTGCTCAGTTTGACATGCTTCATCCATTTTACTACCATGCCATAAATGTCTTTATAGAACTCACTGGTTGAAATATTAAATTGAGGGCATATCATGGTGTTCCATTAGGCACACAACATTTTAACCTATGCTTGTTTTATGAGAAGTCTTTTAACTGGTTACAAGTATACCTACCTACATTGTGATATAAATCACATTTATTAAATGTTTTATCAAAACTATAATTTTTTTCTAATTTATTAGTTTGATAAAATTATCTAGGAAAAACTGGTTTGAAATTGGTTTTTACCGATTTATCTATAGTGAACTCATTCTAGACTCTAGAGATCTCTGTTTTGCTTTCTATTGAGTAATTTAATCTTTAAAGATATTTCCTATTAAACTACATCCATCAAAACATGGTAAGAAAAATCAAAAATTTCCATCACTTAGGGAGTCAAGATATCTGTTTATATATACTATTTTGTCCTCATTCTATCACCTGGTAATTTAAAACGTATTGAATGACTGCACTCAGTCTTTACTCTTTCATGGTTTGCTGTGAGGAACATAGCACTCACAGATTCTAAATCATGTTACACATAACCAACTTTCTTACACAACAGTGTCTTCAACTTGCACTTTTTAATATGAGCCCTATCTTTCATAGTCTGAAAACAATTCTGCTCAAAGACAAACTGAAATCATAATAGAGTAAAAGAGAGGAATTACACCCCACAGTGAATTATATCCCTGGCCTCATCCATACATATTTTGCATTATATAGATGGTGAGATTTGAGACTTTTAAGCTGATGTGACTCAGATGATATTTTGAACTTGAGCCGATGCTATAATTCATCGAGATTTTGAGGGACCTTGGGTGGAATGAATGCATTTTGCATGTGGGATAGATGTGACTCTTTGGGAACCAAAGCCTAGAATATTGGGCAGAGTAACAGTTCTAGAATAATGTGCACAGCCTAATCTCTGCAACATGTAATAGCTTCGTATGTAGCAAAAAGGAATGAAGGTGACTGACAGGATTTATCTTGCTAGTCAACTGATATTAAAATGGGGAGACTTTCTTAGTTTACCTAAGTGGGCTCAATGTAATCTCAAAGGTTGTTATAGATTTAAGAGGGAAGATGAAGAGAGAACCTGAGAAATTGCAGCGTGAGAAGGACTTGGCCTGATGTTGCTGGCTTATAAGTGAAGGAATGTTACCTCAAAGCAATGTACATGGGCAGCCTCTAGAAGCTGGGGAAGGCAAGAAAACGGATTCTCCTTTCAAGCCCTAAAAAGGAACAGAACCCTGGCAGTATGTTGAGTTTAGCCTGATGAAGCTAATTTTGAGCTTCTGACATCTAGAAATGTACAGTAATAAATTCATACTATTTTAAGCCATAAAGTTTCTGGTAATTTGTTAAAGCAATAATAGGAATCTAATACACAATTGTATTTACTTCCAATATTTAAAAGTCGACTTGCCCTCTTTGAACTCACTCTGGATTTTTAATCTTGCTGCTACTATTTTTAGAGGCTTAGAAGCCTGTTGTACTATTTTATACAGATTCAATACTGCTAGACAAATTTTAATTTTTCAGCCTCTCCTTTTGTAAGAAAGGTTGTAAGAAAGATTAAGGTGAAAAATAAAACAAAATATGATAGAATTGAAAGAGTGATAAAAATAGTATCATTCATTTTTAGGCTTTATATATTCCTTTCTGTTAGGCATAGTTATTCAGACAAGAATATGGAACAAGTTTTATTTATGATAAGTAGAAGAAATATTCTACATAATTGAGTATTGTGTTGGTTAATTTTATGTGTCAACTTGACTGGATTATAGGATGCTCCAATAATATTTGGTTAAATATTCTTTCTGGGTGTATCTGTGAAGGTGTCACTGTTTGAGATTAGCATTTGAATATAGACTGTATAAAGCTATTGCCTTCCCCAGTGTGAGTGGATATAATTCAATCTGTTGAGAAGTGAATGAAATGAAAAGATGGAAGAAGGGAGAATTCGCACTCTCTGATGAACTGCTTGAGCAGCAATATGTGTCTTCTGAGAAATACACCATTGGAACTCCTAGTTCTCAAAGTTTCAGATTCAGGCTGGAACTATACCACCTGCTTTCCTGGGTTTCCAGGTTCCAGATGGCAGATAATGGAAGATTTCAACCTCAATAATATTATGTAAACACATTTCTTATTATGTACATATGTGTGTACATGTATATGTATACATGTATGTGTATATATATCTATATGTATATATATGCATATATGTGAATGCACATATACATAGGTGCATATAGGTATATATACTATAATGTAATATTATATATGTATATATACGCTGCTCTTAGTTCTGTTTTTCTGGAGAACCATGACTAATACAATCACTTTAATATTTTAACTGAATGTATTCTTTACAAGTTTTATTTAACCATTTTATGTTATTATAAAGTCTCCCATTGTATCCATGATACACATGTCCTGCCATTGTACTATCATAGAAGATTCTGAGGTCACCTTTATTCTTTTTAATGTATAAATGCATGAATTTAAGCTCTCTGCTATTTTCTTTATCTTTAAAATTAAAAACTTTTGTAAATGTAGCAACCCAATATGAGATGAATAAAAATATGTGAAATGAAAATGGCTAAATCTGTTTAAACTTTTGTGTTTATACTGAACTGGTTGTGATATTACACAATATATTTAAAAATTCATTTTTCATTTAAAAATATGTACCTTAAAATGTGGTTTTGAGGGTTAAATAACATGTACAAAGACAGGTGTCTTATTATTGAGTTGTGCACATTTTATAAACTCAAAAGGAATTGACAACTACTACTGGCATCATCTTGTGGTCATCTTTGTCATTATCAACCGTTTCCATTTGAAGATACCACTTTATTTTCAACCCATAAAATTATACTTGTACTATCCCTTCAAATATTGCTTTTTTTTTCACTTTTTCTGATTCTTTCTTCTAGGACAGTTTCCTAAATATTGAATATCTATCAACTTTTTATTAATTAATTTTCTCTTGTAGTTTCGATGTGTTCTCAGAAGTCACCAAATTTTCCCCTCCACAATACTGATTTTGATATTTTATAGTGTGGACTGGATTTTTTATTCTTTGAAAATTTCATTCCAAGTGTTTGGTTGCAACTTAGAAAAATTTTTAAAATATATATATTTTTATCTAGACTTATTTTTATATCTTCAATTTTTATTGTTTATTTTCAAATTGGTTGACTTGCCTCATCATTTTTCTTGTTTCTTATTGAGGTTATGATTATCTAAAATTTATTGAGCAAAAGGTGGAATTTTAATTATAGAGAATTGTATTGAAATCTGGGTAGTTTTGTTGGATACAAATAAACAAAAACATACTATAATATATCATTAAGAAGAAAATAAACAGAAATGCAAAATAGAAAAAATAAAAAATCTGTATAATCGATAGGATCAGACAATTCATACTTAGAAGCTCTGTAATTAAAATATAAATATTTTAAAATTCAAGTTTATAACAATCACAGAAATGTAAATTAGGACATTTGCATTTATTACCTTTCAGAAAGAACAATATTAGAAAAATTACAAAATAATTTTAGTAAGATTATTATTTACTAAAGATTTTTAAAAGATAATCAGGGAATATATAACAAAAGCCTGAGTGTGTTTATTCTTCAGCCAATAATTACTTTTAATGTGGTTTTCCTTAATACATTATAAGCATAAACATCTATGTTAATTTGTTTTTGTGCATTATTTTCATAGGAATATTAAAATAATATCAACAATAAATGTCACAGTCTTTTATAAACATAATCAAAACCTTTGAGAATAGAATATATTTAGGATGTATTGCTAAGTTTAAAATAATATAGGAATTACATTACTATAGTACCAATTTTATTTAAAATTATATATATATATACACACACACACAAACACAGACACACACACATACATATCATTGTCCCTCGGTATCTGTAAAGGACTAATTTAATTCCCTACAGATAGCAAAATCCATCGATGCTCAAGTTTCTTATGTAAAATGGTGTGCTATTTGCATATAACCTACAGACATTTTTAAATGATCTCTAGATTACTTATAATACCTGTGTAGGGAAAACTCTCTCTATTTTTTCTGTGCTCTCACACCATGATAATCATCAACACAGAAGACGACTTCCGTGACCATATATGTGGGGAATTTTTGTCCCCACAAACCAAGCAGCTAACACCAGCTGGGTGTGCTCTACTACAGTTCAGACACGATCTACCTGGAGATAGTGTCAGATCGCACAATGAGGGCTCAGTCCCCAAGACTGTTCTCCGTCCTGCCCCCCAAGTCCAAGCCTCAGGAACTTCTGACCCATCGGCTTCAAGTTGGAGTTCCTATGACCCCCTCTTTGGGTTTAATTTTCTGGAGCAGCTTACAGAACTCAGGAAAACACTAATTTTACTGGCTTAATATAAAGGATATAGCAAAGGATACAGAAGAATGGATGTGTAGCATGAGGTATGGGGGAAGGGGCAAGGTACTAGGAGCTCCAATGCTCTCCCTGGGAACTATCGCCCTCTAGGAACCTCCACATGTTCAACTATCTGAAAGCTCAAAGCTCACTGAACTTTGTCCTCTTGGGTTTTTATGGAAGCGTCATGACATCAGCATTCTTACTCTCAGAATATAAGGCTGACCTTTCCTGGGAGGGCCTTAAGATCCGCAATCAGAAAGGCAAGGGAACATTAGAGTGAAAAGCGAGCAGAAGAAGGTCAGAGGCCTGTTCCTGAGGTCTAACTCACCCAACATTATAACAAAAGATGTAACAAGCACTATGGGGAGTTATGCAACCCTGGATGAAAATTAGTATCTATGACAGCACCAGAATACCAAATGAAATGTAAGTGCTATGTAAACAGTTGTTCTACTGTATGGTTGAGGGAATAACAGCAAGAAAAAAAGGTCTGTATATGTTCAGTACAGATGCAACCATCCTTTGTTTTTTCCAAATATGTTTTATCTATAGTAAAGAATCCATGGAATGCAGAACCCATAAATATAAAGGACAAACTATATTTATCTTTATATCTATAAATATGGTTAGAGTTTGTTTAGATGTGCTTTCTCTGTGGTAAATTGTGATGCTATTATTTTTCCATACTTATCCCTGATTCTCAAGGTTTTGCATTAAGCCAAAATTGCCTTTGAAGTGAAAAAAAAAAAAAAGATAAATTATTAAATTAGAAACATTTCTACTTTAAGAAATTTTTGTTAAAATTTCTTTTTTTAGATGTATTGAGGTATAATTGACACATAAAAATTGGGTAAGTTTAATATACCCAACATGGTGTTTTGACATACATTTGCAGATATAAATAATTACTACAGTAAAGCTAATTAACATATTCTTCACCTCAGACAGTTATCAATTTTGTGTGCGTGGTGATAATATTTATGATCTATTCTCCTAGTGAATTATAAGTATAAAACATAGAATAATTAACTATAGTCACCATGCTGTATATTAGATCTCCACAAATAATTTATCCTGCATAAGTAAAACTTTGTATCCTTTAACCAACATCTCCTCATTTCCCCCACCCTTGACAGCAATATATTCTCTGGTTTTAGGAGTTCAATGATTTTTTTAACACATGTGTAAGTGAGAGCACGCAGTGACTGCCTTTATGAGTCTAGCTTATTTCACTTAGCGCAATGACCTCTGGATGCATCCAAGTTATTGAAAAGACAGAATTTTCTTCTTTTTAAGGCTGAATAATATTCCAGTGCATATGTACCAAATTTTTAACCTTGTATTTATTAATGGATATTTAGATTGTTTTTATGTCTTGGCTATTGTAAATAATAATATAATAAACACGAGAGTACTCTTGGAGATACTGATTTCATTTCCTTTGGATACATATCCAGTGGTAAGAATGCTAGATCTTATGGTAGTTCTATTTTTAATTCTTTAAAACTTTAGGGAACCTCTACACTGTTTTTCATAATGGTTGTACTAATTTACATTTCATCCAAAAATGTACAAAGGTTTTCTTTTCTCCACAAGGTTGCCGACACTTACCTTTTGTCTTTTTGACAAAAGTCATTCTAACAGGCATAAGATGATATCTCATAAAGGTTTTGATTTGCATTTCCCTAATCATTGGTTATAGTGGGCATTTTTTTCATTTATCTGTTGGTTGTTTGTATGTCTTCATTGAAGAAATGTCTCTTCAAGTCCTTTGCTCATTATTAATTTATGTTATTTGTTTTCTTACTCTTGAATTTCTTACCTATTTTGATATTAACTCATTGTCATATGAATGATTTGCACATGTATGGTTTCCATTAAGTGGGCGGTATCTTCACTTTTCGATAGTTGCCTTTTACGTGCAAAAGCTTTTCAGTTTGATGCAATCCCACTTGTATTATAGAGAAAAACTCCCTGACATTAGTTTGGAAATAATTTTTTGAATATGACCTGAAAAGTACAGGCAACCAAACCCCAAAATCGATGAATGGGACTGTATCAAATTAAAAAGGTCTGCACAGCAAAGGAAATGGTCAAGAGAGTGAAGAAACAACCTACAGAATGAGAGAAAATATTTGCAAAGCATACATCTGACAAGGAGTTAATATCCAAAATATATAAGACACTCAAACAACTCAACAGCCAAAAAAAAAAAAAAAAAAAAACTGATTTGAAGAATGGGCAAAGGACCTTAATAAACGTTTCTCAAGATAAGACACACACATGGCCATCAGGTGTATTACAAAATGCTCAATATTACAACTCATCATTCTAATGCAAATTAAAATCACAATTTGCATTTAAATAAGATATCATCTCACACCTGTTAGAATGACTATTATCAAAAAGACAAAAGATAATAAGTATTGACAAAGTGGAGATAAAGGAATCCTTGCACACTGTTGTTGAAAATGGAAATTATTACAGTCCTTATAAAAACAGTACAGATGGTCCTCAAAAATTAAAAATAGAACTACCATATGATCCTTCAATTCCACTATTAGGTATATATCCATAGAAAATAAAATCGGAATGTTAAAGAACTATCTGCATTCCCACATTGATTGCAGCATTATTGAAAATAGCAAAGATATGGAATCAACTTAAGTGTCCATCAATGCATAAATTGATAAAGAAAATTTTGTATGTATATAGAGTGAAATACAATTCAGCCATTATACATGGGAATAAACCCTGTTATTTGAGATAATGTGGTTGAACCTAAAGGAGGTTACATTAAGTGAAATAAGTCAAGGATAGAAAGTTAAATACTGTAAAATCTCATACATATGTGGAATCTAAAAAGTTTTATCTCATAGAAGTAGAGAGAAGAAAGGTGGCTGCCAGAATCTGAGATGGTTGGGGGTTGATGGTGGAGGTTGGAGAGATTTTGGTCAAAGGATACAAAATTTTAGTAAGAATAAGTAAGTCCAAGAGATCTTTTGTACAACATGGTGGCCATATATAATAACAAGATATTTTATTATTAAAAATGCTAAGAAAGTGGATATTAAGTATTCTTAGCACTATTAGCAATATAATTGGTAGTATGTGAGGTAATTCCCATATTAATTAGCTAGATTTAGTTATTAATCTAATTAATATTTAGTTATTTTACAATGTATACTTAGTTCAAATCATTATATTATACACAGAAATGCAAGCAGTATTATCTTTCAGAATAAAAAAAATTAAGTTAAAAAATAAAACAACAAAAATTTTTCACAATGGTCTTTATGTCCACTTTTCCAGTTGATTTTAATTCAGAATTTTTTTTATATATGTACTGAGCAACTTTTGCTTTTCTGAAAGGTCTATTCATGCTTTTCCTCAAACTCTTCATATAGTTTTGTGCCAGAAAGCAGGCTGAGACAGACGTTATTAGTTCAGAAGTTTTCATGAATTGTTCTTGGAATCAACATTTGTAGAAAGAAAGAGAAGAAAGATTGGGCAGGATAGGGCTGGGCACGGTGGCTCATGCCTGTAATCCCAGCACTTTGGGAGGCCGAGGCGGGCAGATCACAATGTCAAGAGATTGAGACCATCCTGGCCAACATGGTGAAACCCCGTCTCTACTAAAATTACAAAAATTAGCTGGCCGTGACGGCGGGTGTCTGTAGTCCCAGCTACTCAGGAGACTGAGGCAGGAGAATCACTTGAACCCGGGGAACGGAAGTTACAGTGAACCAAGGTTGTGCCACCACAATCCAGCCTGGCAAGAGAGCGAGACTCTATCTCAAAAAAAAAAAAAAAAAAAAAAAAATTAGGCAGGATAAAATTTTGGGCCAAGATGCATTCTCACAGATGGCCTCAGCTTACTTTATGAAGAGTTTTGAGTTTTGAAGTTGAGATAATATCTTACAGTTATGTAACTTGGGGCAAGTGGGATATGTTTTGATAACTCCATGTAATTAAGTAATTGAATATTGGTTGCCTGAGGAAAGGAGCATGTCTTTGAGCAAAGTGGCTCACTTCAGTTAAGGTGCCTGAGGAAGGCTGACAACTGAGGATTGTCAACTGGCAGCAATCCAAGCAGTTAAGGGAATAAATTCTTCATTTATAAAGAGTAATCTGAAAGACATTACAGTTACCACTAGTCTACCACTTACTCTGCTCAGATCCATTTCTTTATATATTCCTGGGATCATCAGGTCCAGGATTCCTGAGAAAATTCTGTCTAGGGGGAAACTTAAGAAAAGAATAATAGTATAAATCATAGCCCCATAACCTCAGCTAGTCTAAGGTTCACAACCAACACTCTGTCTCTCTCCTCTACTATACAGTTGAAATTCCCCTGTCCCTCACCTAGCACCATTACTAATCTCTGTAGCATGCCTACACACAGGTACAATTGAAATACTCATCCATGAAGGGTCTCCTCCTAGGTCACCATGCCCAGTTGTAGCATGGCTGTTACAATTGTCTATTTATTTTCAAAACTAGGTGAGGGAATACCAAAAGCTTCCTACTGGATCACATGTGTACCAAACACATGCTTCTTTGCCTCATGGCCTAACAGCTCCCCTATCTCTTCCTGGTGGTCAAGATTGATTACTTATTACATGAAAGGAAATACAATTTTTTCTTTCTGGTCTACTGGTATAAAGTGGCAGTTATAAGTTATGCTTCAAAGGAACACACTTGCATCTCGTTCTGCAAGAGCTTCCCATTTAAGGACCAGAACCTCTATTAGTGCACATTCTAGAATTATGTTGATGTGAAGCACAGACTTCCCTGGCATATCACTCAAAGTTGTAGTAGGTGGGAAGACTGCTGCCTTTACATGCTGATTCCATGATTCACATATTCTATCAATCAGAGTTACAACACCATACAAAGGTCATTACCTTAGAGTAAACACTGTACCATGAAGGGTAGTTCTATGACTTTTAAGGCATCAGCTGCAAGTTAGAACTCTCAAAATGCCTTTACAGGCTGTTCCAGGTCCATTTTTCTATCAGGACAGCAGCTTCAGGTCAGTGTAGTGTGTGCTATGACAAGTAAATCCTTTAGGCATCTTTACTATAATAAAAGTCCTTTGTCTAATGCAATGTTATTCCATGGTTAGTACATTAAACACTAGTAAAAAATGGGTAATGATCCTATCCAAATTCCTGCTGGGAAGAAAGAAAAACCCCAAATTAGAATATATGTCTATGTCTGTCACAATTAATTATTATTCTTTCCAGGTCTATTAATCTGTTTTCACTCTGCTGATAAAGACGTACACAAGGCTGGGTAGTTTATACAGGAAAAAGGGTTTATTGGGCTTACAGTTTGACATGGCTGGAGAGGCCTCACAATCATGGCAGAAGGCAAGGAGGAGCAAATCACATCCTACATGGATGGAGGCAGGCAAAAAGATCTTGTGCAGGGAAACTCTCATTTTTAAAACCGTCAGACTCATTCACTATCACCTGAGACTCATTCACTATCACGAGACCAGTGCAGGAAAGACCCACCCCCACAATTTAATCACCTCCCACCATATGTGGGAGTTACAATTCAAGATGAGATTTGGATGGGGACACAGTCAAACCATATCATTCCATCCCCAGACCCTCCCAAATCTCATGTTCTCACATTTCAAAACCAATGATGCCTTCCCAACAGTCCCCCAAAGTCTTAAGTCATTTCAGCATTAACTCAAAAGTCCACAGTCCGACATCTCATCTGAGACAAGGCAAGTCCCTTCTGCCTGTGAGCCAGTAAAATCAAAAGCAAGTTAGTTACTTCCTAGATACAGTGGGGGTATAGCCATTGGGTAAATAAAGCTGTTCCAAATGGGAGAAATTGGCCAAAAAAAAATGGGGCTACAGGTCCCATGCAAGTTCAAAATACAATGGGGCCGTCAAATCTTAAAGCTCCAAAATGATCTATCCTATTAGTCTTGTCCCTCTAGAGAACCCTGACTAATACACCAATACTTGATTATTGGTTGTAACAAATATACCACACTAATGTGAAATGTTATAATGGGGAAACTTTGTAGGGGCAGGAGGGATCTCACTGTACTTTCTGATAAATTATTCTGTAAAACCTAAGCTGCTCTAAAATGCAGTCTATTCATTTAAAAATAAATTACAATGAAAACAAAATTATAAAAATAAAAAATAAATTAAAATAAAAATAAATTGCACATGCAATGGGTTATTATTAACCTAGTTTTATCTCTTGTCTTCTTGAGGACGTGTGTCTCAATAACCGTCCTCAGTATCTTCTATTCAGGCTATCATTCTGTGGTGTCTTCTTCAATGGCCTGCCATTCCCCCTGCTAATCTAGTCCCTAGTCCCTTCTATTTTATATGGTACAAAGTACCCAGAGTGATCATTGAAAACCCAAATCAATGTTGTTTCTCTATTTGAAATCTTCAAAGTCTTTCCATTGTTCTTAGGATAAAGAAAGCACTTGCTGTCATCTCAAAAGCCTATGTGCTGACAATTCCCTATCCTTGCAGCCTTGTCTCAACCACTGACACATTTCTTCTTTGGCCTTTCGCAAAACTAGCTTGTTTTTCTTTCCTATCTTTAATTCCATAAAGTGCTACTTCTAGTTTCAAGGCTTTTGAAAATGCTGTTCCCATTGTACACAATGTTCTCCTTATCTGCTTTTCTAGTCAAATTCTACTCATTTCTGAGATCTCAGTACAACTACTCACTTAGATATTTAGATTATTGGCTTTGTTTATTTTCCAAAATCCCAGACTATGACACATTCTTCTATTGCCTGTTTTCAAATATTTCTGATTCTATCTATCCAATCTGGGGACGGGGAGATAATTAAATTGTTAAATGTGTCTCCCTCATAATTAAGTTCTGTGAGGGTAAATACGACAGCATTCTCCAATACTCTTATTCTGAGTATCTGACACAGTAAATAGTTTATAAAGCACCTGTTGAATGAATAGTATGCTCATGGTCACAAAATTATTCTCTATCTCTGTCTGTTTTTCTGCATCTCTGTCTCTTCTACTCTCCTTGTGTATGTGTGTGTGTGTGTATGTGTGTGTAGGGGTAAGCTATTGTGTGTTGGGAGGGGAGTTGGTAAAAGAGAAAGATGAAAATGGAAGAGAGAGAGAGAGAGAAAGGAAGAGAGAGAGAAAGAGAGAGACAGAGAGACAGAATTTGAAGCTGGTTTACTCTGAGAGTGAAATCAGTTTACAGAGAGCATCCCTTACCAAGTTAGCCTTTAAGAAGCTCAGCAATACATCTAAAAGTATTAACATTAAAAATCTGTCCCATAGCTAGTAAAAGTATACCAAAAAAAATTACCATAATGAAACAATGATTCAGTACTACAAAGAAGGATTATACTATAAATAGTAGCTTCTTAATTTGTATTAATGGGATTCTGAAATAATTTCTCCAATGAAGTTAATATTTCAGCAAATTAAAGATTACATATTATTTATTCTTTTCTAAGCATAAAATCTCTCTCACTTCATTAGCTCTGTCAATCTACGGGTTCCAAACTTATACTTGCAATAAAATCTAGATTTTCAAGCAAATTTGTTTTAACAAATCTTAATAGATGCATAAAGTTTGTGACCCTAACAACATTGGTGGTGGTTGTTCTTATAAATAAATTCTGTTAGGCCAAGTTTCTAGACAGTTAAGATTACATCCAAATATAGGGGAGGTATGCACAGTAGAAAAAAGAAAATAGAATTATCAGGCTACACACAGTATTGCAGTACACATACAACTTCTGGAATATGACAGACCTTGACGTAGTTTCTAGCTACTATTTCCTACCCATTAGTCCATTCATATGTAAAACACACTCTTCAGGTTAACTCCTTTCAATTTGGTTACTCACTTCTGTCTTATGTCCTCTTCTAAGACATTGTAAGGCAGAGAATGTAAGAAATATCCTAATTTCAAATATAGTTGAATTAGGAAGCATAGACCTAATGTAATTCTCATTCTTCATTGTAAATTAATCTACCCAATTATCTTTCCTTGTATTTTATAGAAGTTTCTGAGTTCTTGGGATAACAAGGCATATTAATAATATGCTTTGGACATATTACCTGATTTCTTTCTCTCTCTATATATATATACACACATGCATATATATAGAAAATATGTATAAATATATACATATTTATATATATTATTCATATATTGAAAATATATATATACATATTTTTATATATTATTTATATATAGAAAAAATATATACAAATATAGATGTATATTTAAATATGCTTTATTGGTATATAGATATTTGGTAAAAACAGTCTAATTTACTTTTCTCTAATATGCATATGAAAATAAATGATTCTGCTATGTGTCTCCTACTATTGTGCTACTAGTATTACCACCGGTCCCACTATTTTTACTTCCATATTAATACCGCTGTTATTGCTGCTATTACTGTGTGCCACCATCTTCTGATTATTATACAGTGGACAAATATGTTATTTATTCTGATTTCTAAAACAATGCTTTAAAAAACAAAATAATATTATATTTTATTGGTAAGAATTTTGAGACTTCTAAATTCAATGACCTAAGTTATTTGACTAATAAATGTTAGAGATGAGATTTGAACTCATTTAATTTAGATTCCTAAACTTGAGTTTTTAAAAATATTATTCTACATTGTCTGCATTATTTTGATGTAGTATTCTGAATAAACTTAAACTTTCTATAGGAAAAAAACAGAAAAATATTGTATAGCAATAATTTTATTTCTCATGAAGGTGGACAAGTTTTTCCTTTTAACTTTTTTTTACTCCTGTAATTTGAATTGTTGTAGTCCAAGACTGATATTATGAAATCTCAGATAAGAAAAAGGGCCTTCATTTTATTTCTCTGCTGTGTTCTCAGGGAGGCAACTCTATATGTGCTTGACCTTTTCAAGGTTCTGCAGTTTGATTGGATGACTGCCTCTGTTATCGCCTTTTACAACCTCTCCTTCATGTGAGAAATCAGAGTGGATTGGAGAGCCAATCAAATATGGAATATTGAAAAGGTTATAGCAGCACTACAGACTACAAGCTTTCCCAGATCGCAGTGGTTATTAACATTCAGTTGCCTCATTCCAGTGACAAAGATTGTAATAAGAACAGATGAGGCCAAGGTGTGAATTTTATCCTTTTGACAATGATCAGATGGGAAATGGATATATCTGGAGGTCTGCCTTACCTGCTCTTCTGTTACTGATCCTGTGAATCGACTTCAGTGTCATGAATGAGGGTCATGTTGACATAAATCAGGACCAGAAGTGCATCTTCCTGCACATTGCTTTGGGCCACTCTTTACTATTATAATTGCCTTTTTCTGTGCTTTCACTCTCTTGTCCTATTTCTACATGGCATTTAAAAGTGAAATTGGCTTCTGAAATATTGGCTCCTTTCTTTTTCATTAGGACACAGGCTTCCTAAAAGAGTCAACTAGAAATGCCATGAAGTGGTTGGTAGCAGAGTATCTTAAAGTCTTATTAAATACATAATTAACTTTACTATTGAAAGTAGCCCATGGTATTAAATTCAAATGGCAGGGCTAGTGCTTGAACTGTTATATGGAGTCTAACTTTATTGCTGGTATATTTACTGTGTTTATTCATTTCGGACAGCATATCACTGGGGTTATTTTTACATTATATATTTTCTAATATATTTTGTTAAATAATTTTATGGGTTGTTTTTTTCCTTTTTTAAGTCTTTTATATTGCCAAATACTTTGGAAAATGCCAGAGAACCAGCCTTTCATGAACAATTTGTATTATATTGCCACTTTGTTACATCCTTGTTAAGCGGAGCTGGGCAAACATACTTTTTAAGGCATATCTAAAACTGGAACATAATATATTATGCTTATACTTATTCCAGCTGATGCTACTATTTATATATCTGATTAAAATGAAGAAGAATAAAATATTTCACAATACTCAGGAAAAAATAACAAAAGTACTTGGAAATAAACAACTGTGCTCATGAGTGTTGTATTTTTTTTCCTTCATATAACAAAACAATTTACTACATCTCCAGGAAAGAAAATATGTTCCTCTGATTAAATTCTTGATGCAATAAATCTTGCATCTGTCATCTGTTCACAGCAGCTTAGAAAAAAAGTTTCCATATAGCCTTAATTAAAGGTCAGTTCAGATTTTTGTGAACAAGTCTTTCTGAAGTTTTCTAATCTTGGTGAATATATGAACGCCCCAACCGCTGTGCCATAAAACCTGCTGTTTTGAGCTCAGATCTGCACTGTTGTCATCTCCTCCCCACAGCTGGGAATCTCCTCTTAAACCAAGGCATCCCAGTGTGTGAAAGGCACACAGAGCTGTGCAGATGCCGGAGCTGGACCATTTGTCTGTTAGAGCTTCTTTCATAAAACAAGAAAGAAAAATAACTGATCATTAAATAGAAATACTTCTTCCTTAGAAGTCTTCATTAAAAAAAAGATGAAGGAAGTTTTTTGCTTGTCTCCAATTATACCAATAAAACTGGTTAGTTCACTAAATTGCTACAAGAAACTTAGCCATGGAATTGACTCCATTCCCCTTTTGTTTAGTTTGGTTGTATTTCTCCCTAAAATATGTCCCATTCTATTCTAGCATGTTTTTAATTTAATTCCATCACACAGCAGCCTATCCATGACATTTAGTAAGGGCCTACTGAATCTTATACTTAACTATTTTACCTGCTGGGCAGTTCAACACAGCTATTTAAGCTGATAGACCAGCCCTACAACACAAAGCGGCCATCCTATAAGAATATTCAGAAGTATACTCAGAATGTCCAAAGTTCAGGATCACTTGTCCTCCTCTAGTGTTAATAACTCTCCTGTGCATCATCTTTGCTACTTTTGTTTTCACCCTTCGATGCAAAGTTTTGTTTTCTCAACTTGATCTGCTTTTTCTTGTATTGTTGATTCAGATAATTCACCATATTTACACATCTGTTGTGTTGGTAAGTGACTGAAAACAGCTCACACTTTGTGAAAAAAATGGTTATTGGTGTCTTTGTTGAACTCCTAGATGTAATCAGAATATTTTTTTCTCCCAGTTTCTCACCAACGTTTTTTTCTGTGTTCATTTCATTCTCTAATAAGATTTCCCCATATGAGAAAAGAAAAAAAAAAAAAAAAAAGATGGCTACCAGATACTCAAGAATCCTATTTTACAAACTTAGGGGGAAGAGAATATCTTTTAAAAATTGTTCTAACAGAAGTAGCAAGGAGTAATCATACTTGCTTAGTTTTGGTCAGACTCACTTCAGAACTTATTACGGTGACCACTGCAGTGGAGTTCTGTACCTCTCGGTCTAAGTAATAGAGTCTATCTAGATATAGGCATGTAGGAATAGTCCCAGCCATACCACATGGATTAAATTGGGAAAGAATGATGTTGTAGGCTGAATAATGTGCCTCCCCCAACCCTTTCAAGATGTCCATGTTCTAATCTCCAGAGCCTGTGAATATGTTACTTTACATGGGAAAGGGAACTTGGCAGATCCAATTCAGTTAAGAACCCTGAGATCTGAGGTTATGCTTGCTTCTGCAGGAAAGCTCAACGTAACCAAATAATTCTTATAAAAATGAAGTAGGAGGTTCAGATTCAGAGAAGAAAATGTGACAATGGAAATAGTAGTCAGAATGATGCCACTGCTGGAAGGGGCTGGAAGCTGAGGAACGTAGTGTAGGTGGCTTCTACGAACTAAAAAAGGTAAGAAATGGATATGCCCCAAGAGCCTTCAGAGGGAGCCCAGATCAACAAAGACCTTAATTTTAGAACACTGAGATTTATTCTGAACTTCTGTCCTACAGAAATGTAAGGTTTTAAGCCATTAAGTTTGTTGTAATTGGTTACAGCAATAAAAATTAACACACATAGTTATCTCCAAAGATATTGGGCAGAAATAAACATGTTGATAAAATGTGGGTAGGAACTTATGTTTTGACTGTCTTACAAGATGTTTCTAATTCTCAGTTCCCTTTACACTTGACAAATTACACACCTTTTAAGAGTTGTCACTATGTCCCGATTATGTTTTAATCTCTCAAAGCAACCTGGTCCATGGTCATCTAAACATAAATATGAATTTAATTGATTTTATTTGGCATCCTACAATCACATCTACAGTAAAAATGACAGTAGCACCCTCTTATCTGAGATTTCACTTCCTGTGGTTTCAGTTACAGCTGTCTATCAAGGTCTGAAAATACTAAATAGAGTATTTTAAAAATAAACAATTCGGCCGGGTGTGGTGGCTCTCACCTGTAATTCCAGCACTTTGGGAGGCCAAGGAGGGTGGATCATGAGGTCAGGAGATCAAGACCTTCCTGGCTAACACAGTGAAACCCCATCTCTACTACAAATACAAAAAAATTAGCCAGGCATGGTGGCGGGCACCTGTAGTCCCAGCTACTCGGGAGGTTGAGGCAGGAGAATGGCGTGAACCCGGGAGGTGGAGCTTGCAGTGAGCCGAGATCGCGCCACTGCACTCCAACCTGGGCAGGTTGAGAGGAACTCAAATTTCCCTCTTGTCTGTATAAGTTTGATAACTTGAAAGTTTTAATAACTAGATGTTGACTCCAAAAATGTACAATGGTAAAAATACCTCCAGAGAGGCCATTTGACCTGGATGTCACAAAGAATATATGACTCTGGAGAGCTGGATATCAAAACTCTCCCTCCTGACGTACATTGGGGAGACTTCGTCTCAATAAATAAATAAATAAATAAACAAACAATTCATAAGTTTTAAATTTTGCACCAGCTGCTCTGAGTAGCATCATGAAATCTCACACCATTCTGCTCCATCCTCCCCCAGGAAACAAATCATCCCTTTGTCCAGCAGATCCACGCTGTCTGTGCTACCCACCCATGAGTCACTTAGTAGCAGTCACAGTTATCCAATCCATGGTCAAGGTATCACAGTTCTTGTGTCCTAGTGTCCCTTATTTTACTTAATATTGGCCCCAAAGAATGAGAGTACTGATGCAGCAATTCATATATGCCAAAGAGTAGCAGTAAAATGCTTCTCTTAAGTGACAAGGTGCAAGTTCTCAACTGAATAAAGGAAAAAAAAACCATATGCTTAGATAGTTAAGATCTACAGTATAGAATGAATCATCTATGAAATTGTGAAGAAGGAAAAAGAAATGTGTGCTAGTTTTGCTGTCACACCTCAGTCTACAAAATTACAACCACAGTGTATGATAAGTGCTCAGTTATGATAGAAAACACAAATTACATTTGTGCATGGAAGACGTGAACAGAAACGTGTTCTGATTGGTGACAATTGGGTTTGGTGCTATCTGTGGTTTCAGGCATACACTGGAGGTTTTGAAACTTGTAGAGAAACAGGGACCACTGTAACTATCCTTTCTGGTTTGTTTTTAACACTTTGGTGAACAAGAGTGTAACATGGAATATGAAAGATCAGTCTGAGAATGACAGAAACAGGCCGACAGTGAAGCAAATGAAGGTTGGGCAGTAGAAAAGACTAGGTCTGGAAAGCACATGAGACTAGAATTCAAGCCAGCGTCTGACACACAGGGTCATGTAAGCACGCTGGGGTGGGATTATTTACAGATAAGAATAAGCACTGAATTAAATTTAGATAAACAATAAAGAGTCATACTAACTTAGAAGTGACTTGCAAAGAAAGTAATATTTCAGTGATTTTCAATTTTAGTGTCCTATTTAAAGCACTCATTTCAGATTTCAAAGTATCACTATGCTCTAGAAGGGCCAATGAAATACGTATTCTAACAAGCATCCCGGCAGCTTTTGATCCTGGTGATCATTGGGTAACTTTTAAGAAACAGTGCTACAAGGCAAAGAGAGTCAATCAGAGGAAGAACCAGGCAAAGCAACGAGTACAAAACACAGAAAGATGTCAGAGTCAATGACCCAGATCAGAATTCCAAACAAACAAGGCAATGGGGAATGTAAAATGTGAATTACGATGCTGAGGCATTCTTTTTCTGTTTTAACCCAAAACGTTGTACTTTTCTTCCTAAGAGTATAGAATCCAGCCTCAAAGCATAAAGAAGCATTGAATCAGGAACTCATAATATGAAAAACTTTACTTATAGTGTGGTGCATAGATCAGCTTCATCAGCATCACTTGGAAGCTTGTTAGAAATGCGGAACCTCACACCACACCCCAGATATAGTAAACTGACTTTACATTTTAAACAGATTTCTAAGAAATTCATATGCACACCAACATTTGAGGAATGATGATTAGCAGACTCATCAGCTACCTTCATTATTCAAACTGCATAGCTTATCAAATAGGCTCTTGACTTTCGACGGGGTAAGTGAATGAGATCTATAATATAAAAGGGAATTGATAAGGCTTATTAACTATTTATTTGGATTATGCATATGAAATATTAAACAGAATGAAATGCAATATTCAGAAAAGCAGAAAAAAAATAGAATCTTGCTCTCCTTGCTTTAGTCACACTGAGAATGAATCAGAATGAATGGGTTGATTGTCCAAACATTTAGTATGTTTTTTTTTTTAAATTAATACCATAAGCCTGGTTAATTGCTTTAAGACAACTCAGTTCTTCTTTCATAACTTCCTTGCATACAGTATCCTGCAGTCTTGAGAGGAACTCAAATTTCCCTCTTGTCTGTATAAGTTTGATAACTTAAAAGTTTTAATAACTAGATGTTGGCTCCAAAAATGTACAATGGTAAAAATACCTCCAGAGAGGCCATTTGACCTGGATGTCATAAAGAATATATGACTCTGGAAAGCTGGCTATCAAAACTCTCACTCCTGATGTACATTGGGGAGAAGAGTTTTCTGTGATCTGTGTAGACACCTGGGTCAAACTATAGTCCTCTAGGAGAGCCTGAGATATCATCTTGCTCTCCCTGTCTGAGGATCAGGCCTTCAGGAGGATAATAACAATTCATTAGCTACTGTGAGCTGGCTTTGTGTTTACCTTTGGACCCATAGAAAGGAGCAATTAACATGATGAAAGGTCTCTAACCATAATAAACTTCTTAGTTTAATTATTTTGTAAAACCTCTAAGTGATTCATAGTGTCTAAATGATTAAGTTCTGTGGAAAACCTGTTTAGATGTCTTGATTATGGGATAAAGATAAAAGCAGAGTGAGATATTGCTGAAACAAAGATGTTTTATTTGTGTTCATAAAGTGAGCAGTGGGATGAGTAAAATT
Source organism: Macaca fascicularis (assembly GCF_037993035.2). Lineage (NCBI taxonomy): Eukaryota > Metazoa > Chordata > Mammalia > Primates > Cercopithecidae > Macaca > Macaca fascicularis. Next base: position 27,960,068 of record NC_088388.1, read on the forward strand.
ATGGGGTGATAAACATATTAAGAAGAGAGTATAGTCTTTGACCTCAAGACACCAGTAATGTAAGACAGGAGAGAAAAAAAGACATACTAAATATTTAAGTAAATAAAAGACAGACTCCAAATACATTGAATACTGAAGAAAAGATATATATACACACACACACACACACACACACACACATATATATATTTTACAAAGAATTGCCCTGGAAAAACAATAAAGAGAAAAAATAGTTTCTAATAGAGAGATGATAAGGCTTGATCAATAAAGATTTTACAACACAGTTTAAATTTCAACAGGTAGAAAATGAGGAAACAATCAGCATGAGAGAAAATCCAGAAACATGAATGTCTATTTGGAAAATATATGGAAAACTAAATGTATGGAGAAGCTAAATGTATGAAGAACTAAATGGAGGAACTTTTAATCAATTATATGATATGTGATGAGATATGACCACCATATTTATTCAATGATATTACATCTTGCTTAAGGCAGAAAAAGTACTTTATAAAAAGACTTTTGAACTTGAAAATGTAGCAATTGATACAATTCAACATGAAGCATAGTGAAGGGGAAAAAAAAGGAAGAAAAACATGGATAGATTGTCATAAAAACCAGGAGACAATTCATACAGCCATGAATCTAAATATATGAGGTCCCTAAAGGGGGCTGGGGATAAGACAAATATTCTATGTAGTAATGACCAAAAGTGTTCCAAGAATCTCAACAAAACTCAGTAATACAAAACGTGAAATAGAAAGCATATAAAAATCAAATTGCGGCTGGGTGCAGAGTCTCACGCCTGTAATCCCAGCAATTTGGAAGGCCGAGGCCAGTGGATCGCCTTAGCTCAGGATTTTGAGAAGCTGGCTCTGGTTCCAGCTACTCAGGAGGCTGAGGTGGGAGGGTAGCTTGAGCTTGGAGGTTGCAGTGAGCTGTGATTGTGCCACAGCACTCCAGCCTGGGTGACAGAAAGACATCCTGTCTCAAAAAATAAAAATAAAAAAATAAAGATTGCTGTAAACCAATAAAAAAGACAAAATCAAGTAACATTATCGACAGAGACACGAAGGTAAAGATGTCAGCAAAAATTTCTCATTGGAAAAAATGCAAGTGAAAAGATAGGAGCAACCTCAGAGTACTTATTGAAAACAATATTTAAACATAGAATTATTTATCTGGTCAATATATTATCCAGGAAAGAAGACACACACACACACAAAAAAAAAAAGGAAGAAAAGAAAAAAGAAAAAAATAGACAAATTAGACTTTATAAAAACGTAAAATCGTGTGGATCAAAAAACCCTATCAACAGAGTGAAATGCGACCTACAAAATGGGAAAAATGTTTTCAAATCATATGTCTGATAAATAATTAATGTTCAGAATACAAAGATAACTCCTAATAATCAACAAATAAAAAAAATTGAAGATGGACAAAGGAATTGAATAGACATTTCTCCAAATAGCTAATAAGCACATAAAAGGGGATCAACATCATTAATCATTAGGAAAATGAAAATCAGAACAACAATGGGATACCACCTCACTACCATTAGCTTGCCTACTGTAAAACAGACAAAAACAAACCATAGGAAATAAGTATTGGCCAGAATATGGGAGCAGCTGGAACCCTTAAGCACTGTGGGTGGGAAGTAAAATGGTTCACTCACATGTGGAAAACAGTATACGAATTTTTCAAAAAAATAAAAATAAAACTACCATGTGATCCAGCAGTTCTATTTCTGGTTATTTAACCAAAATGAGGTAAATTAAATTAAAATGAGGATCCAAAATAGATATTTGTACACCTGTGTTTAGAAGAGCATTACTCACAACAGCTGAAATGTCGAAGTAACCCAAATGTTCATTGATAGAAGAATGAATTAGCAAAATAAAGTCTGTACATAAAATCAAATATTATTTGGCCTTAAACCTGAAGGACATTCTGCCATATGCCACAACATAGATGAATGTTGAGGATATTATACTAAGCAAAGTAAACTAACTGCAAAAAGACAAATACTACGTGATTATCCTTAAATGTGGTAATGAGAGTAGTGAAAATTATAAACAAAGAAAGTAGAATGGTGGTTGCCAACATATGGGGAGAGCAAATAATGAAAAGTTATTATTTAAAGGGTATTGGGCTTCCATTTTCTAAGATAAAAAATATTCTGGAGATGAAGAATAGTTGTGACTCTGTAACAGTATGTATGTACTCAATGCCACTAAACTGCACGCTTAAAAAATGGTGAAGACATTAAATTATATAAGCATTTTATCACAAGAAAAACTGTGCATGTGGGAGGTAAATGAGGCACAAAGAAACCTATTCAGAGAAGGAAAAGATGAAAAAATGTATCATCAACTCTCAGACAACAAGAAAAGTTAGCAGAAACCTTTCAGTTAGAAGAAAAATATCAGAAACCTGGATCTACACCAAGAAATGAAGATCACCATAAATGGTTATTTTTTTAGTTAAATGTCCAAGAAAAAATCAAATCTAAGAAAGCTGACTAAAAAAAAAAATTGTACAAGTATGCCACAGAATTCATAAAATATGTAAAATTTAATGCAGTCATAGTAGAAAGGACAAGAGGAGAAATATACAATTATAACACTTACGGCATGTGAATTTTGATGTTAATGCATAACTGTAAACACTAAAGCGATCCGCAACACACAAAAAGCAGTTTAGGCTAATGCCAACAAAAGAGATGAAATGATTAAAAAAAAAAAAAAAAAACTAATCTAAAGAAAGCAGTAAATGAGGGCAAGGGGAACAAAAATAATGGGGAAGAAGAAAACAAAACAAAAAAGAATAAAGCATTTACTCTATCAATATTAATAATATTAAATATAAATTCTCAAATATCCCAATTAAAAGACAGAGATCTACAGATTAGATGAAAAAGACTCAACATTGTGTTACCTTCAAGAAATTAACTTTGAATTTCAAGACGAAAATCAGTTTAAAAACTTGCAAAAAATACAATGCTGCTACAACTAATCAAAAGCAGCGAGGGGCTGAGTGGCAATATTAATATGAGACAAAGCGGATTTCAGGATAAACAATATTACTAAGGATAAGTAAGATAATTTGGTAATCATAAATCAATCAATAAAAATTAGAAAAAAGTAATTTTTTTATTGAAAAAAATTTTAAAAATTACAGACAGACAAAGGAATTGAATAAAGATTTCTCCAAAGATATACGAATAGCTAATTAGTACATAAAAGAGGATCAACATCATTAATCATTAGGAAAATGAAAATCTGAACTACAATTGAGTTAGCATTTCTAAACAACTGATATGTCAGTGCATCAACTTAAAGACATATGAGAAAGCATTTTGAGTTTAGTGGAAATAAAAATGAAAATGTGTTAAATAAAGCAAGGTAATTATTTAAAGGAAAAATCATAGCAATAAATGCCCTTAGTAGGAAAAAGCAAAGTCTCAAATCAATGACCTTATCTTCTAGTTTTAGACCCTAGAAGAGGAAATGAAAATCAAATAAAAAGAATTGACTTGATATATAAAGCTACAATAACGAAGACAATGTGGAATAGAAAAACGGGTAAATGGAATAAAATAGAGAGCCCAGAAATTGATCATTATGAATATAGCCAACCGACGTTCATCAAAGGAGCAAAGATAATACAACAGAGAAAAGATTTTTTCAACAAATGGTATTAAAACAACTGTAAAACTACATGCAAGAAACTTAAAATTTTAAAAATTTTAGACAAACACTTTATACCCTTCACAAAGATTAACTCCCAATGAATCAGAAGCCAAATGTGACTGCAAAACTGCAGAATGCCTAGAAGATTACTTATGAGAAAATCTAAATGTTCTTGGGTGTGCTGATGCATTTTCAGAGGTGATAACAAAGGCACAATCCATTTTAAAGAGAATTAATACTCTAAAATTCATTAAAATTAAAAACTCTGTTCTTTGACAAACAATGTCAAGACAACAGGCCAAGCCACCAACTGGGAAAAAATATTAACAAAAGACGTATCTCATAAAGGACTCATACAAAATATAAAGTAAAGATTTAAACTCAACAATAAGAAAACAATCCTATAAAAGTGGAACCTATGTCCATACAAACACCTGCACACGAATGTTTATATCTACTTCTTTATAACTGCCAAAACTTGGAAGCAACTTAAATGTCCTTCAATAGGTGAATGGATAAACAAACTGTGGTATATTCAGAAATCGAATATAATACAGGGTTAAAATGATGATGAATCAAGCCATGCACAAATATGGAGGAAATGTAAATGCATATTACTAAATGAAAAAAGTCAATCTAAAAAGGCTACATACTATATTATTCCATTTGACATTCTGTAAAGTGTTGGGGGAAGTCAGGGACCCCAAACGCAGGGACCAACTGAAGCCGCGGCAGAACATAAATTGTAAAGATTTCATGGACATGTATTAGTTCCCCAAATTAATACTTTTATAATTTCTTACACCTGTCTTTACTGCCAATGAATATCCTTGTGATTTCCTATGCCTGTCTTTACTTTAATCTCTTAATCGCATCATCTTCTTTGTAAGCTGAGGAGGATGAATGTCGCCTCAGGACCCTGTGATTGTGTCAGCTGCACAAATTGTCTGTAGAGCATGTGTGTTTGAATATGAAATCTGGGCATCTTCAAAAAAAGAACAGGATAACAGGGATGTTCAGGGAACAAGAGAGGTAACTTTGAACTGGCCACCGGTGAACAGGAGGGAACAGAGCTATATTTCTCCTCTTTCATAAGCAAATAGGAGAAATATCACGGAATTCTTTTTCTCAGCAAGGAACATCCCTGAGAAAGAGAATGCGCCCTGAAGGTAGGCTTATAGACGGCCCCTTTTTAAGGCCTCCCGTCTTTTATGGTCGAAGCCGAAGGGATGAAATAAGCCCCGGTCTCCTATAGCACTCCCAGGCTTATTAGGAGAAGGAAAATTCCCACCTAATAAATTTTGGTCAGACAGATTATCTGCTCTCAAACCCTGTTTCCTGATAAGATGTTATCAATGACAATGCGTGCCCAAAACTTCATTAGCAATTTTAATTTCACCCCATCTGGTGATCCTGTGACCTCACCCTGCCTCCATTTGCTTTGTGATATTTTTTGACCTTGTGAAGTATGTGATCCCTGTGACTCACACCCTATTCGTGCACTCCCTCCCCTTTTGAAAATTGCTGACAAAAACTTGCTGGTTTTATGGCTCGGGGAACATCACGGATCCTGCCGACATGTAATGTCTCCCAGGGACACCCAGCTTTAAATTTCTCTCTCTTGTACTCTTTCCCTTTATTTCTCAAGCCAGCCTATTCACTTAGGAAATAGAAAAGAACCCACGTTAAACATCGGGAGCAGGTTCTCCCGTTAGTAAAGGGCAAAACTATGAAGACAGTTAAAAAATTCAGTGGTTGCCAGAGGTTAGGCACAACTTAGGTATGACTAGGTGGAGAATAGAGGATTTTTAAAGCACTAAGGCTACTCTTTATGACACTATAACAGAGAACGTGTCAATATACATTTGTCCAAATCCATAAAATATACAACATCAAGACTGAATTCTAATATAAAATACGGCCTTTAGGTGATTATGATGTGTCAAGGTAAGGTGATCAATTGTAACAAATATACAACAACCTTGTGAAGAGATGTTGACAATGGGAAGTTTATGCCTATGTGAGAATGCAGGGGAACTGGGGAAATCTCTGTATCTTCTGCTCAATTTTGTGTGAAACTAATACTGCTGTAATAATAAAGTTTATTTTAAAATAATTCAGTTTCCACAACCATAGTAACAAGATATGAGACATCTACTGTAACCTACATTAAAATTTAAAACACTGTAAATGATCTGGGAAAACTAGATATCTATATGCAGAAGAATGAAACTAGGCCCCTATCTCTCACCACATACAAAAATCAACTCAAGATAAATTAAAGAATTAAATGTAAGATGTAAAACTATAAAGTTACTCTAGGAAAACATAAGGAGAAATGCTTCATAACCTTGGTCTGGGCAAGAATTGTTTTGGATTAGAAGTCGAAAGCACAAGCAACAAAAGCAAAATATAGACAAATGAGATCACATCAAACCAAAAATTTTCTGCTCAACAAAAATAACAAAAACAATCAACGGAGTGAAGGGACAACCTGCAGAATGGGAGAAAATATTTGCAAACTATGCATTCGATGTGGAGTTGATATCCAGGACATATAAAAAACTCAATAGCAACAAAATAAGCAATCTGATTTTTTAAATGATCAAAACAACTGAATAGACATTACTCAAAAGAAAATATACAAATGACAAGCAGGTATATTAAAATATGTTCAACAGTCCTAATCATCAGGGAAATGCAAATCAAAACTACAATCAGTTATCACCTCACCCCAATTAGAATGGCCGTTATCAAAAAGACAAGAAATAACAAATGGTAGTTGTGGATGTGAAGAAATGAGAACACTTATATATTGCTGGTGGGAATTTGAATTAGTATGGCCATTATAAAAAACAGAATGGAGCTTTCTCAATTAGGTAAAAATAGAACTACTGTATAATCCACTAATTTCACTCGTGAGTAAAATATATATCCAAAGGAAATAAAATCAGTGTGTTTAAGAGAAATGTTTACTCACAAGATTATTGCAGCACTATTTACAATAGCCACAATCTGGAATCAACCAAAATGTCTATCAACAATGGATGAATAGATGAATAATATGTGATATATATACAATGGATATTATTCAGCCATTAAAAATAAAATCTTTCATTTGTGGCAACACATATAAACCTAGAAGACATTATATGAAGTTAAGCCAAATACAGAGATATAAATACCATATGATCTCACTTATTGGTGGAACTTAAAAGAGCTGATCTCATAGAGGTCCAGAGTAGAATAGTTGTAACCAGAGTCCGGAGATACTAGGGAGGAGGAGGGATGGGGAGAGTTTTCATCAATGTGTGCAGAATTACAGATAGGAGGCATAAGTTCTGATTTCTATTGTTCAATAGGGTGACTGTTGTTAACAAGTCTATATTGCATTTTTCAAAATAACTCCAAGAAAAGATTTTGAATGTTCTCACCACAAAGAAATGATAAAAGTTTGAAGTGATAGATAAGCTACATGCTCTGATTTGATCATGACACAAACTATACATGTATCAGAACATCACATTTTACTGCATAAATATGTATAATTTGTATGTACCAATTAAAAATAAAATTTTAAAATTGATTTAGTTGTTAAATAAAATTTTATATACATAGAAAGTTTATTATAAAGTTAGATATACAGTTGTGAGTTACATGTCATTAAGCAATTTTCTTGTTGTGTGAATATCATAAAATGCACTTACGCAAACCTAGATGGTATAGCCTTCTCCATACCTAAGATGTATGGCATTGCCAACTGCTCCTAGGCTCCAAACCTGAAGAGCGTATTACTGTGCTGAAGACTGTAGGCAATTGTAAGACAATAGTAAGTATTTGTGTACCTAAACATATCTACCATAAAAGGGTAGTGTAAAAATATGGTATTATAATCTTAAGGCACCGTCATGGAATATGTAGTGTGTTGTTGCCTGATATATCATTATGTGGTGCATGACTGTATACTTGCCTTATAGTCAAGCATATCCACTTCTGAGTATTTACACAAGAGAGATTAAAACACATAATCATGCAAAATATTTTAGTCAAATTTTCATAGCAGACTTATTTCATAGGAGTTAAAAACTGAAAACAACTCAAATGTCCATCAACTGACAAAAACATAGATTGTGAAATAATCATGAAATGGCATACTACTCAGCAATACAAACAAACTGCCAATACATTCAAGAACATGGATGTATTTCAAAAACATGTTGTGATTTATAAATCCAGGAACAAATGAATACATACTGTATGATATTCATTGTATAAAATTTTAGAAGGAACAAAAGCATTATCCCAGAGACAAATCACTGATTGTCAGAGGCTGAGAATTGGGGGAGCAACTGGCCAACAAGGAGCATGAAGAAATTTTGGATTGATTGGGTTTTCTATATTATACTTATGGTGGTCATTACATTCAATATACATGTATCTAAGTGTACATATAAAACTATTGACAGTTTTGAGTATAAATTATACTTCAAAAAGCTGATATTTTAAAAAATCTGTTTTGAGGGGTGATGGTCTCACTGGACCCATTACTGTATGTATGAAATGGAAACATTTGTATATCTCATTTTGTTAAGTGCCTTACTACCTAAATAAACATTGAGTTTATTTAAAAATGTAACAGTAGGTCTTTCTCTCTCTCTCCCCTCTCTCTCTTTCTCTCTCTCTCTGACACACACACACACACACACACACACAAACACATACACACACACCCCACATACTCAGAGATTAATGATAACAATTGCTGATGAGGACGCAAAGCAACAGAAACCCTCATATATTACTAGTGGAATTGTAAAATGGCCCAACTGTTTGGGAAAAGTTTGCTTATTTTTTAAAGTTAAATTGGTATCTAGGATATGACACAGACATTCCACTTCCAGGTATTTACTCAAAAGAAATAAAGGTATATATCCATAGAAAGATTATAAGTAAATGTTCATAGTCAAAAAACAGACAGGACCGTGTCAACCTTATGCAACCCCATATTGTGCCCCATACTTACATATTATGCACCCCCTCGTATTTATATGTTGAAGTTCTAGCCCGCAATACTTCAAATATAATTGTATTTGAAGATAGGCTCTTTAAAGGAGTAATCAAGTTTAAGTGAGGTGCTTAGGGTAGGTACTAATTCAGGACGACTTGTGTCCTTATATGAAAAGGAGATTAGAACACAGAAATGCGCAGAGGAAATACCACGTGAAGACACCAAGAAAAGACAGAGTAAAGACACATGCGCAAGTCAAGGAGAGAGACCCTAAAAGAAATCAACCTTGCTGCTACCTGAATCTCTTACTTGGCCTCCAGACTGTTAGAAAATAAATTTCGGTTACTTAAGACATCTAGCCTGTGCTACTTTGTTGTGATAGCCCTAGAAAATGAATGCAAATCCATTAACGGATAATGAATTTAAAAATGGAAGGTTGCCCACATAATGCCCTACTGCTCAGTGATAAAAAGAATAAGTCATTTACACATGCAACAACGTGAATGGATGAATCTATGAGTAATTGTCTTAAATAAAAGAAGCCAGATGCCTCTCTGACAATTATATTGTCCATTATTCCACTTATAAAATTATAGAAAATACAAGCTACCCTATAGTGACATTAGGCTGATAACTATGGGAATTGGGACGGCAAGGATGGTGTCTTAGTCCATTTTGTGTTGCTACAACTGAATGCCTGAGGCTGGGTAATTTCAAAACAAGAGAGTTGATTTAGTTCATGGTTCTGTAGCCTGGGAAACTCAAGAAGCATGGCATTAACATCTGCTCATCTTCTGGATCAGGATCTCATGCTGCTCTCACTCACCATGTAAGCAGAAGGGGAGTAGGCGTGTGTAAAGAGATCACATGGTGAGGGAAGAAGTTAGACATTTTAACAACCCACATTCACAGGAGCTAATCCATTCTCCAGACAGCAAGAACCTACTCATCCCCATAAGAGGGCACTAATCTATAAATGAGGGATCCACTCTCATGACCCAAATACCTGCCACTAGGCTCCAGCTCCCAACACTGTCCCCCAACGTGATCCAATTTGTTTTAGTGGAAACAAACCATATCTAAGCCACTGAAGACAGGTTGGAGGAATTACAATGTGCACAAGTTTTATGGGTATGCGTATGTCAGAATATCAAATGGTACACTTTATACATGTGTATTATTATTAATTATACTTCAATAGAGTTATTTTGAATAAGAAAAAAGAACAGTTACATTATAAATAGTACATAGTAAATACATTTTTAAAATTTTCCTGTTTTCAGAAGTTACCTTATAACCAGTGGAAGTTTCTTGTGGTATTTATAAAGGGATAGAATATTTCCCAATTTAGAGATAATGTTTCTATAATTTATCCACTGCACCTATTTATCTAATTTTTGATTTTTTTTTTTCCCAAGGAATATGTACCACTTGGTCTGCTGAAAAACAAAGTGAAACAAAACAAAACTGTTTCCCCTTCCAAATATTAATGAGAAACTCTTCTTTGTTTTACAATCAAGTAGAGAAATTTGCTAAATTTGAAAAAAGAATTGACCTTTTCTTCTGTTTCTATTCATTTTTTCCCACCGAGTCTTAAAAGGGGGTAAGAGGCAATGGAATTCAATATGGTAAAAAGATGGTTATAGAATGTGAGAACATTTAAAAAACCACTCCTGAATTGTCAAAACTTGTTAGAAAGAAAAATAAATTAAATTGAAAAGAAAGTGAGAAGAAATGAGTCCAATGTTATTCCTCGAGACAGCTTATTTTCTTTTGCAAATATTTTATGAATATCATGAAATTAACCGATTTAAGTGAATCTTCTTCTAGAAGGTTATTACAAAAAACTTACTATTCTACTTTCTTATTTCTATTTCACTGAGCTTCCCTACTGTGTTTAAAACTAGGTTTTTAATATGATATGGTCACTGATGTTAAGAGAGAGTACTAAATTAAGAAGGCAAAAATTTTATTAAGAATATTGTGAGTGTCAAAAAATGTATACGTTTAAAGTATTTTGGAAACTTGTATTACTATTTGATGCAAAGCAGAAAATCCTTATCTTTGAGATAATCCAAATTACCAGCATCAACCAACTTAGTAAAATGTTTGTATGTGCTCTGGATGAAATTCTAAGAAGTAATTAGAATGGGATACTAGGGAATTTATAACAGTGAAGAAAGCTGAGATAGACAATGCTTCAATGCCTATTTCCATCTAACTTTTCACTGTTATTTCTCATCCCTCCACCTTTTATACATAGGAGAAAAATAGGATGCATCTGAACAAGCTATATTTTGTATCTCAGAAAACACTCTTGACTTTCTAGTATGTCTGTCTCATTAGTTCTTTACTAGTTAATGTTCTCTTATTTTTCAAATCATAGGTTTACTATCATCCTAAATCTTTCTTAGGGCATCCTAAATCTCTCGCTACATCCTGCCTAGACAGAATTAATCACTCATCCATCTGCACTCCCATGAATATGTTAAGGCATTTAAATTCAATATATATCATTTAATAAGTGTTGTTTTTTATCAGGAATTTAGTCTTTTACATATACTGCTTCTTACTAAAATGAAAGCTTGTAGAGATTAAAAAGCATGCCATTCTTTTTGTATTCATGACTCTTAGCATAGTGCCTGAGATTTAGTATCGATTAATGCTCACTGAATTAATCCATTTATATCACTTTTGAAATATTGTCATTCTGGACTGTACACACCATTCTGCTCAGATAACTTATTCATCTAATCACTAGGCTTCTTTGCAAGATTCCTTAGTAAAAATAGTTCAGTTTCAGTGTAACAGGTTATCACATGAAATATCTAAAGGAATATATATTCCTCCTAGGAGAGACAACATATGTAAATCACATTTTCTATTTATTATAAGAAGATTGATCTCTACCTATAGATATTTTCACAAACCTTTCATTACCTTTTATGAAGGACTTGGCTTATAGAGAATCATGATAGCATACTGGCTTAGCTACAGAGTTGAAGTCAGAGAAAGATGCATTCGGATACCAGTTATATGACTTCGTGCTGTGTCTTGTGTAAACATGTTTGCAAGCCATTTTAACTATCAGAAATTAATTTTACTTATTAGGAAAAAAGGACAATACATTCCTTCCTTTATTGATATAACCATTAAATGAACTATGTATGTAAGATGCTAATAGAGAAGCTGCATGTAGCAAGCACTCAAATACTTTAAAATAAAATATCTATTCACGACGGCCATGTGTCCAGCTACAAATTTACAGTCTAGCTAAAGAACTAAAACATGCTCACAGAAAACCATTAAATAAAAACACACCATAGGTAAAACCCATCTGTAGAGAGAAATTCATAAATCAAAATCAAGATACCCCAGCAATGTAGTGGTGCTATATAAATCTCTCAACCCTCTATCTTGAAGGTTTAAAGTCAAAACGATCAAAAACAAGCATATCTAAAATTAGTGACTAAGGAACACATAATGAAGAAGTAAATTAAGGTAACAAAAATATAAATTGTCTTGAGTACTTTTTTAAAACCAAAGTTAAATTGTTATCAGCTTAAAATTGTTTACTGTAACTACAAGACTCTTTTTGTTAGCCCATGTTAACCACAAAGAAATAAGTGACACAAATGATAAAGAGGAAGGAAACAAAGCTGAGGACCACAGAAAACTGCCAAACCATAGAGGTAAACAACAAGAGAAAAAGAAAAGAACAAAACAACTACAAAATTATCAGAAAATGATCAAAATAACCAAAGTGAGTTCTTATTAATCAATATTAACCTTGTATATAAATGAATTAAGTTATTCAATTAAAAGATAGAGTGACTGAGTGGATAAAAAGCAAGCAGACAAACAAACATAAAAACAAGACCCAACTCTTTGCGGCCTACAATACTCACCTCACCACTAAAAGCAAATATAGACTGAAGTGAAGGGATGAAAAAAAAATTGCATGCAAATGAAAACCAAAAGCAAGCTTTTGCAGCTGTATTTAGATCAAAATTTAAAAAAGACTTTAAGTAAAAATATTATAAAAAGAGAATAGGTTAACATGTAATGGTAAAGCAATCAATTCAATAAGAGATTATAATAATTATAAATATATGCACCTAATACCAGAGTACCTAGATATAAAGCAGGTTTTTTGAAAATTAAACAGAAACCCATAGTAGAGGTAAATTTATAAATCAAACTCTAAATACCCCAGAATGCAATGGTGCTATATAAAAAATTGACAAGCCTTTAGTGAGACTAAGAAAAAAGGGGAGAAAACTCATACAATAAAATTAGAAATGAAAAGAAGGCATTAGAACAAATATCACAGAAATACAAAAGACCATAAAAAACTATTATGACAATTATATACCAACAAACTTGATAACATAGAAGACATGGACAAATTCCTAGATACATACGGCCTACCAAGGTTAAATTATGAAGAAGTAGAAAATCTAAACAGACCAATAATGGGTGGGGAAATTGAAGCTGTAAAAATAGTATTTCATCAAAGAAGATCCCAGGACTTGATGTCCTCACTCTTGAATTCTATCAAACATTTAAATAACTCATAACAATTTTCCACAAACTGTTTCAGAAAATTAAAGAAAAGTTAATACTTCCAAACTCATTTTATGAGCCAGTATTACACTAATTCCAAAACTGGATGAGAACATAAAAAGCAAAACGGAACCTATATGCCAATATGTCTTATAAAAAGAAATGCAAAAATTATCAACAAGATTCTAGCAAACTGAATGCAAGGGTACATTAAAAAAGATAATTCACTATGATTAAGTGGGAATCATTCATGGGATGCAAGGATGATTTAACATATGCAGACTAATGAATGCTATATACTTTATTAAGAGAAAGAAAAACAACCACATGATTATTTCAATAGATGCAGATAAAGCATTTGACAAAATTCAAAATTACATCATGACAATAACTTTCAACAAATTAGGTATAGATGGTATGTACCTCAACACAATAAATGCCATACAAAACAAACTTAAGACTCGCATCATAGGGAATGGGGAAAAGTTAAAATCTGTCCTAAGACCAGGAACAAGATGAGGATGTTCCCTTAGACATTTCTGTTCAACATACTACTGGAAGTCCTAGCCAGAGTAATTAGGCAAGAGAAACAAAGACAAGAGAAACAAAGAGGAAATAAAATTGTCCCTGAGCTTGGACAATTTGATCTTGTATATAAAAAACCGTATAGTCTTCATTCAAAAAAAAAAAACTGTTAGAACTAATAAACAATAAAGTTGCAGAATACAAAATCAAAATAAAAATTATTGGCATTGCTATATAGTTTTAGTGAACCGATATGAAAAAATAATCAAGAAAACAACTTCAGTTACAATGCTACAAAAATTTGTACTTAGAAATAAGTTTAACCAAAGAGGTAAAATATCTCTACATTGAAAACATTGTGAAACTTTTATGACAGGGGGCACAAAGGGACACAAAGAAATGGGAAGGTAGTCTGTGTTAATGGATTGGAAGAATTAATATTGTAAAAATGACAATACAACTTAAAGTGATCTGCAGACTTCATGTAATCCTTGTCAAAATACTAACAACATTCTTCACACAAATAGAAAAACAATCATAAGATTCATATGAAACACAAAGGACTCAATAGTCAAAGCATTCCTGAGTGGAAAAAAACAAACTTGAGACATCACACCATTCAACTTCAAAATATGGTACAAAGCTATGGTAACAAAAACATCATGGTACTGCAATGAAAGCAGACACACAGACCAACGGAAAGGAATACAGAGCCCAAAAATAAATCCATGCTTTTATAGCCAAATGATCTTGGACAAAGGTATCAAGGACACACTTGGAGAAAGGACAGTCTGTTCAATAAATGGTGCCTGGAAAACTGGATAATCACACATAAAAGAATATAATGAAATCCCTATTTCTCGCTACTTAAAAAAAAATTGCCTCAAAATAAATTAGAGACTTAAATGTAAGACCCCAAACTATGAAACTACTCAAAGAAAACGTAGGGGAAATGTTTCAGTATATTGATCTGGGTAAGGATTTTTATTTTTATTTTTTATAAACATGATATATTTATTTTGCTTATACCATCAGAGCTGAAACCACTGTCTGTTATTTTCGTGAAACTGAAATCAATCTAAAACACATACTGGTGCCTTTGAAAAGATAGCAATTGAAAAGGGTGGTAGCAGCAGGCATTTGGTATTTTTTCCTTTTAAAAAAAGCTTTCAAGCTGAAGAAAAACATGTGACCAAGGTATTATGATTGCTCACTAGAGATTTTCTTCAGTACCTGTACCAATTTAGGTGACGATACTGGGCAAGGATTTTTTCGAGACCTTAAAAAAATCACTCAACCAAAGCAAAAATAGACTAATAAGATCATACAATAGGAAACTTCCATTCAGCAAATAAAATAATTGACAGAGTGAAGAGATAATCTTCTGAATAGGAGAAAATATTTATAAACTATACATGTATTCCAAGGGGTTAATATCTAGAATATATAAATAATGTAAACAGCTCAAAAACAAAATATGAAAAGACTCAACTAAAAAAATGGGCAAAATACCTAAATAGGCATTTTCCAAGAGAAGACATACAAATGAAGAGCAGGTACAGAAAATATTCTCAATATCACTAATTATCCGGGAAATGTAAATCAAAACCACACTGCGATTACCACCTAACTCCAGTTAAAATGGCTATTCTGAAAAAGACAAATAAATAATAAATGCTGGCATGGATGTGGAAAAGGGAACATACTGTTGGTGGGAATGTCAGTCAGTATAGATATTATAGAAAACAATGTGGAGGTTGCTAAAAAACTAAAAATGAAACTAACATATGATCCAGCAATCCCACTACTAGATATATGTCTAAAAGAAATGAAGTCAGTGTTTTAAAGAGCTATCTGCACTCCCATGTTTATTGCATCAGTAGTTACAATAGCCAGGAAATAGAATCAAACTAAGTGTCCACCAATGGATGGATGGATTAAGAGAATGTGGTATATATGCACAATAGACTACTACTTAGCCATAAAAAGAATGAAATCAACCGGGCGCGGCGGCTCACGCCTGTAATCCCTGCACTTTGAGAGGCCGAGGCGGGTGGATCACGAGGTCAGGAGATCGAGACCAGACTGGCTAACACGGTGAAACCCCATCTCTACTAAAAACACAAAAATATTAGCTTTGCGTGGTGCCCGGCGCCTGTAGTCTCAGCTACTCAGGAGGCTGAGGCAGAAGAATGGTGTGAACTCGGGAGGCGGAGCTTGCAGTGAGCTGAGATCACTCCACTGCACTCCAGCCTGGGCAACAGAGCAAGACTCCATCTCAAATAAATAAATAAATAAAATAAAATAAATAAAATCTTGTCATTGGATAAACCTGGAAGACATCAAGGTAAGTGAAACGCGCCAGACCCACAGAAAGGCAAACCCAAATGACTTCACTTATATGTGGAATCTAAAAAAAGGTGACACATGGAAACAGTACAACAGTGGTTATCGGGGACTGAGGGAGATGGAGGGGAGGTTGAGGAAACATTGGTCAATGGATACAAAGTTACAATTTAAGAGGATTAGTAAAATACGGGGTGTTCTATTGCTTAGTGTGGTGACTATGGTTCACAGTAAAATAATGCATATTGTAAAATAGCTAGAAGGGACGCTTTTGAAGCTTCTCACCACAAAGAAATGATAAAGGCATGAGGTGATGGATACACTAACTACCCTGATTGAATCAATTAACAACCTAGGTATGTATGAAAATATCAAATTGTATAGCATAAATATGTACAATTATAATGTGTCAATAACAAATAGTACAACATAGAGTTTGACTCTAAAATATATTGTTAATCTGGAGTATGGTACCAAAGAATTTCACAAAGAGATGATAAAATTGTGAATTATACAAACTTGTTTTTCATTTCAAATGAGGTAGTGCAAAAGATTCACGTATGAGAGCCAACCCACCTGAGAGATTTGACACAGAGGGAAAAAACCAAGTTGAATCTAGTAAAACACAATATTAAAACAAAATAACTGAAATATCTTTTCCTTTTGTTTCTCTCTTTGAATCTATTGGGAATATTTTTATTTTAAGCACATTAGACCAACTGTATTCAGAAAAATACCTTTGTTGTGTTGACTGAGTCCTATCAGTTGATGTAAGTAAATATCACTGCCACCAACTTCAAAAGCATTTACTAGCTATAGTCTTAGAAAGCCATTTATTATCTTTTGAGTTTAGGCTGACTCTATCTGAACCATGTTCTGATATAGTTCCTAGAGGAAATCAGGCTAACAAATAACCATAAATGAAAATGAATTCATATTTTCTCAAATTCTAACCTACTGATTCAAAAGAAAGTTGATGATGCAAAAAGATACTTTGTTTGTCTGTTTATTATTCAATATTTAATCAAGTATTTAGAGGATATGGAATTTGATGTGGGTATTTCTAAAAATAGTTATTAAGAGCTTGGTCATTGCTATGCAAAAGGAAAGCATCTAGGAGGAAGGAAAGAGAGATGATGCAACTTACAACTGATGTATTTCAATTTTTACTGATTTTGACTAAATATAAATGCTCTTGGAGATATTAACATATAGATTTGTTTGGATAAAGTTTAAAATAGTAATTTTTATATTTCTCCTTCTATTGCATCATCTTTTCTTTCCACCTTCGGGTAAGTAGCTGTCTACTCATTACCTCACTTCAAGGGGGATATGTGACTAGAAGGAAAACTGATGTTAAATGTAAGACATATCCCTCATTGACTATTGTTCCCAAAAGCCCAAACCTGTTGCAAAAAACGTGTCTTTATGCACTGAAATGTTTAACGATAAACACAGACATTTAGAGGAGCAGAGGATGGGACAATAAATCTTGCTTCAGAACAGTGTCCTTAAGAAGGGACTCAACATTAGCCTGGAGGACCATGTTGAGGACTTAGGGAGGTCAAATCCTGGGCATAAGGATTCCTAGCCTCACTGTATCCCAAGCATGGCACAGAAGCAATAGATGTAGTGGTCCTGAAGACCCATATAACCTGGGACAGTAAGAAGGCCTCTCCTGTGCTTCCATACTACCTCTTTACATCCAGGGTACTGGAGTCCCAAGAATGCCTGAGACTGGAGTCTCTGTAAGTCCAGGAGTATGCGAACTCAGATTCAAAGTTAGATTCAATGATAAATGATTTTTTTTGTAAATTTTTGAGCTATATTTCACTGCCTGCATAGATAGTCATTTTATACTTTCACGATGAAGAGTTTAGCAGCTTTAAGGTTTCCTTATGGAATTATTGCCTTGGATATTGATGTTCTATTATCCTACCTAGAAAACCAAAAAAAGGATTGGTGCCTACCTGCCACCTGCAGAGTTAGCTTCTAACTTACCATTTAGGGAAATCAAAATAGATACAGTTTTTTTCAGTATATGTGATAGATTGAGTCTGATGACTGTAAGATTGAGACATTTTTCAAGAACAAACATGGAAGTATGTAAATAATGAGTGCACAGTTTAGAATTAACAAATGCAAATATTTTTAAAAGGGTGTGAGGTAGTAATTAACCATCCTGAGAACTCCATGTGACAGGTACCGTGCCACTGATTATTCCAGAAAATTAATTTACTACAAATATGCCACCCTCTATTCAGAAATGTTCTTCTCCTAGTTATTGGCATAGCTAGCTGTTGCATCCCTTTCACGTTTTTATGCAAAAGGAACATTCTCGATGAGGTCTTTCCTGGCTACCTTATCTAAAATTGCAATTCCTCTTCACCAATTCTTCTTATTCCTGTTCTGTAATTAATTTTTCTCCTTAGCAGTTATCACTACCTAACATACTGTATATTTTATCCATCTTGTTTATTAAATGTTTTATGCTTTCAGAGGCAAATATTTTGACTCTTTGGTACATCCTGTATCCCAAACACTAGAGCTATGTCAGATACCCTATAAAAGCATAAGTAGTGATTCATTTATTGGAAAGAAAACCTAATTTTTTAATGAATCACAGAAGGAATAAAAGTTAATAGTTCTCATTTTGCCAGATGAGGAAATCAAGGTTAACATAAATTCCATAATTTACCCAAGGTCACACAGTAAACTAAACTTTGAGTAAATATTTGACTCCAATGCTTCCACACTTGTTACTATGACGTCCTTTCATTTATTTCATTTATTTAAAATAAAATGCACTTATGAATTAAACTAGATGCTAAGGAATAGAAGATCAATAGGTGACCAAGATACTACCTTCAATATTGAGCTTGCACTCCAGTGGAGGAGACTGGATAATAAAAATAATATTTCAATAAAGAGACAAACATATTATGGCAAGATTAAAAGCATACTGACATACAGTGAAGGAAACTTAAGCTACACAGTTAGGGGGCTTGAAAAGCTTTTAGGAGTAAATTATGTTTGAGCTGAGACCTACAGAATGGGTAAGAGAAAGGGAAGACAAAGAAGGCAGAGAACAGAAAATTAAGGAGATAAAGACGAGTGAGCAGGTGCAAGATCAAGTGAAGAGTAACGAGTTGCTTGTTTTTTTATAGGCTAGCCCAAGACCATGACCACGTGAATAGTTAAGAGGAGTTATAAAGGCCTGGGTTTGATTGGTAGAGAAAGAAAAACATCCAATAATTACACTATGAAATAAGCAAAGGCCACGTTACCAAGTTTTTGCTAGAATGAACCCATCAAATAGGGTAAAGATGAAAAAAAAAAAAAGAGCATGTGACAACTCTTTTGGTTTATTGCTGCTTTAGTAACTTCAAATCCCCACATTTTGAAAATAGGAAGCCAATTCCCAAATATCTTTAACTACCCTTCCCTTCAAGCTTTACTATTCAGATTAGGAGTTCATTATTTTATTTAGGAGAATAGACTCCTTGACAAGATCTCTGTTGAGGAATCTATTTTCTATGCAAATTATAGCGTTTTGCAGATGTATATTAGTTATACACTGCTGCATAACAAGAACACCACAAACTTGTGACTTAAAACAACATACATTTGTTATTGGATAGTTTCTACGGGTTTGGAGCCCAAGCATGATTGACTTTGGTCTCCAGATAATGGTTTACTTAGAGTCTCAAAAATTTTCAATCATATTTTTGGCTGTGGCTATGATCCGAGACTATCAGGGAACTTATGCAGTTGTTCACAAAATGCATTTCCTTGCAGGTTACTAGGTGGAGGACTTAATTTTCTTGCTGACTGTAAGCTATAGGTGATCCTTAGCTACTAGCCATGTGGGCCTCTCCAAATGGCAGTCCACAGCATTTGAGCCTGCTTCTTTAAAGCGATTCAGGGAGAGAAAATCTCCTTGTAAGAAGGGCACTACAATTTTATGTAATGTAATTTTGTATTTGTGATTACAAACATATGTCATCTTTTCTGAATTCCATTGCTTAGAAGCAGGTCATAGGTCCAGCACACACTCAGTGAGAGAGAAATACACAAAGGCATGAATACTAGGCGATAGGACGCTGGAGGTCATGTGAAATTCTATCTTCCTAAGGAGGTTTCTCTGTGAAACTTCAAAGTGGTGAATTGCTTATTATTCCCCTTCACAAAAATGAGCATGTGGATGACTCCATCATACAATCTAACTTCTGCTTCAGAAATTCAGTAGTAAGTACACCTCCAGGCAAAACTGCTTCACAATGCCTTATCTACCATAAGGTTGAGCCTGATACGTGTGACCAATCTCCAGGGATAAAAGTTAGTCTCATTTCACAACTGATTAGAATCACCCATGTTCAGGGGCTGCTGTAAGTTCAAAATCTTTTAATAAATGAGAATACCCCTGTGATTTTTATGACTCCTCAATTTGAAGCTCTTCTTCTTCGATAATTATGATTTATTTAGGCAAGGAAAAGCTTAGCAGACCTGGGAATCAACTGTGCAATGTAGTTATGTAAAAATTTCCAGTGAGAGGAGATCAGAAGGGAGAGCAGGCAGCCAGCTTTCCCCAATTTATGTAAAACCTTTAATCCATGAAGACCTCATAGGCAATTGTTTTGTAACATGACATCCAAACAGTTGTAACTGCCAACAGCTATTTTATTCTTGACATCAATTTCTGAAAACATCACCTGTGAAAAGTTCAAAATTTAGTATTTCCTATTGTTTTCCTTTTTCTTTGAGTGTTCATGTGAAAAGTGGCATTTGGGGAAGAGAACAAATACTAATGACCTCCAGATGAGATAAAGGGATGCAGAGGATGTAGGGGACAAGGATGTGGATATGAGAGTCAGGAGATCTTTGCACTACTTCAGGAAAACTGTGATTCCCAGAAAGACAATTAACCTCTTTGGGACACTGATTCTGATGTGTACACCATGAGAGAAATAGATGTTTCTGGCTAGTCCTTTGATAGTTTATGAGGAGAAAGTAAGGGATCAGTTACTAAAAGAATAGAGAGAAGGGTTTTTACTACATTGCCTAAATATAATTCTTTATCGTTGTCTTGGTGTAAAAAGAGAATAAAATAAAAGGAAAGAAAGAACGTAGTGTTTCCAGAATTGAATATGATTATAAAGCTTGGCATTGTAAGGCCATTTCTTCAATTTGTTATGGTAATACATTTAGAAAGTAAATTAGTCTAATTCAGTAAATCTCGAACTACTTCTCCAGTCCAAAAGAACCACCTGGGTATTTGCCAGGAAGGAGGTGACCAGATTTCATTTCCAGATGTTCTCTATTAGGAGGTCGTGAGTGGGTCTCCGTAATCTTCATTTTTTACAAGTGCCCACTAATGCAGTCTGATGCAGCTTTTTCCTAGACTTCCTTTTGCAGTACCTTACCAAAATTATAAGAATTCTGATCCCTACCTCTTTGATTTCTTCCCCCATGCTCCAAAAGGGCCCTTACACACACTGTTCCATTTGCATTGAACACTCTCTACTCTCCCTTCCACACTGTTCTGACTCACTTAGATTATCTTTCAGATTTCACTCTAATGTCAGTTTCTCCAATAAAGTTCTTCCCACTGCCCCCGACTAGTTTAATTCAATCCCTCTTATGCATTTTATAACTATTTACTTCTTCATAGCAATTATCATAATTATAAATAGTCAATATCTGCATAATTGTTTGTTATGTCTCTCTCCTCACCAGCATATAGGATTCCATGAGACTAGAGATTGTGTTTATTTGGTTCACTAGAACCTGAACAAACAGCTTGACCATAGTAGGTGCATTATAAATATGTGTTGAATAAAACAAAGAAGGAAGGGAGGGAGGAGGAAAAAGACAGCATAATCAATCAAAAATATGTGCTGCTTCAGGAGTTTGGGAGAATTCAATAGAGGAAAATAAAATAGTTAAATTATTTAAAGTGATAGCCAACGATCAAACCTATATGAATATATTACAGAAAAATCTGAAAACATTTAACTGCCCTCTAAAAGTTTCAGCTGAAATCATTTTCTGCAAACTGCATATATTCCAACATGATTCTTCTATGAAATTATTTAAGCTCTTATATAATTTAAGGATATAAGTTCATTAAGACAGCTGTAAATTATGATTTATTTTATTCATAATTCATAAGAATTATTATCTAAGGAATCATAAAGCACAGAAAAAAGTTTGAGTAATAAGATTATTTAGAAATTATTAATTCATAAATTAAAATGCCAAATAAACCCATTAGAAAAATTTCATTAAAAAGTGCTCAGTATTGATGAAGGTAAAACCCATGCCCATTGATTGGGCATTTGTTGTGTGAACAATCTATTTCTCACTTGACAAGATAATAACCAATAGAGATGGTACCAGACTTACAAGGGTTAGATTTGTAATATTTTGACTTTATGATGGGTTTTTCAGAGTTTATTAAAACGTAACCCCATGAAAAGTCATGAGCATCTGTGTAGTTGGTAAGCTACTGAAAAACTCAGTTGAAGTGAAAACATGTAAAAAAATGATAAATATGTACTTTAAATGTTTTATTTTAGCCTGAAACAAAAAAAGTTTATTTATTTAACTACTCTGTTGATGTAGAGTCAAGTCTTCCTTGAATGTGTCTGCTGATAGAAATCTGTATAAACTTTCTTGCCAATAAAATAAACAACAACAACAAAATACATTTAATGTCTCTTCTACAATTTCCAGTATGGGTTTCTTAAGGTGAAGTTGAAGTTTTTAAACATTTTTAAGTGAATCCACTACAAATATTTGTAGATGTTTATGACCTTTTTGCTTTCTAAATAATTTTTACTCACCTCTTCCACATCTATTCTGATAGCAATTTTACCTTAGATGGCTCACCCTTATAAAGTCAAAATTATTTAACAGTTTGCATAAAAACACAGCTCTTTTTCCCCTTGCATTTATATTTAATCAGAGTGAGCATTGTATTGATTACTGATTATAATAACAAGAGGAACAAATATGGGGAAAAAACCACAAGTGACTCTTGACAAGCACAAAATTTAAATAATAAACCTGAAATTGTGTAGGCTGACTTTAGGGAAACCCCCTCATCTCTGGTCCTATTGTGAAAGGAGAGTGTTCAATGATTTGGTGAGTTAAGTAGAAGTCAGCTAAGACAGTCTCTGTCATTATAACTTAAACGTCTACTGCAGTGTTTCCCAGAGTGTTGATAAACTGCATATTTATAAATGTAAGACATTTCTGTCATTTTTACCCAATGATATTGTCTTACTACATAACAAGTCATAGTCTTATATTGAATCCTAAGCTTTTTGTTTGGATCAAAACTCAGTAACCTCACATTTTTCAATTTACAAATGATACCTTTGGGACAAGTGGAGGTACCCTTGACACAAAGACCATTTTGAGAAGGTAAGTAATGGGGTGAGATAGGTGTATTAGTCCATTCTCACATTGCTGCAAAGAAGTAGGTGAGACTGATTAGTTTATGAATAAAAGAGGCTTAATTGACTCACAATTCTTCAGGCTTAACAGGAAGCATGACTGTGAGGCCTCCAGAAACTTACAATCATGACAGAAGGCAAAGGGGAAGCAAGCACCTTCTTCACAATGGTGGCAACAGACAGAGAGAAGGGGGAAGTGCCACACACTTTTAAGCAATTGTATCTCACAAGAACTTACTATCACAAGAACACCAAGAGGAAAATCTGCTCCCCTAATATAATCACCTCCCACTAGGACCCTTCTCCAATTACATGAGATTTGGGCAGGGACACAAATAAAAACCATATTCCATCCTAGGCCCGCCAAAATCTCATGTCCTTCTCACATTGCAAAATGCAATTAGCTGTCTCAACATTCCCCCAGTCTTAACTCATTTCAGCATTAACTCAAAATTCCATGGTCCAAAGTCTCATCTGAGACAATGTAAGTCCCTTTCTCATATTAGCCTGTAAAACAAAAAACAAGTTAGTTACTTCCAGGATACAATGGGAGTATAGTCTTTGGGTAAATGTGCCCATTCCAAATGGGAAAAATTGAGTGAAACAAAATTACTATAGACCTCATGCAAATCAGAAACCCATCAGGGCAGTCATTAAATCTTAAAGCTCCAAAATAATTTCCCTTGACTCCATGTCTAACATCCAGGCCATGCCAATGCAAGAGGTGGACTCCTAAAATCTTGGGCATCCTGCCTCTGTACCTGTGCTGGGTATAGTCACTATGGCTGCTTTCACAAGCTGACATTGAGTGGCTTCAGCTTTTCCAGGTTCACAGTCCAAGCTATCAATGGATGTACCATTCTGGGGTATGGAGGATGGTGACCTTCTTCTCACAGCTCCACTAGGCAGTGCCCCAGTGGGAATTGTGTGTATGGGGGCACCAACTTCACATTTTCTCTCTAGACTGCCCTAGTACTGGTTCTCCATGAGGGCTCTGCCCCTGCAGCAGACTTCTGCCTGGACATTCAGATATTTCCATACGTCTTCTGAAATCTAGGTGGAGGTTCCCAGACCTCACCTCTTGCCTTCTGCACACATGCAGGCCCCAAACCATATTGAAGCTGCCAAATTTCAGAGCTTGCATCCTCTGAATCAATGACCCAATCTGTACCTTGGCACCTTTTAACCATAGCTAAAGCTAGAGCAGTAGTGACACAAGGTGCCATGTCCTGAGGCTGCACAGAGCAGCAGGGACCTAACACTAGTCCATGAAATCATTTATGCCTCCTAGGCTCCAAACCTGTGATGAGAGGGGCTGCCAAGAAGGTCTCTAAAATGCTCCAGAGGCATTTTACCCATTGTCTTGACTATTAACATTCCACTCCTCTTTACTTACGCAAATTTTTGCAGCTGGCTTGAATTACTCCCCAGAAAATGGGTTTTCTTTTCTACTACATGGCTAGGCTACAAATTTTCCAAACATCTATGCTCTGCTTCCCTTTTAAATATGTGTTCCAATTCCAGATCATCTCTTTCTTCATGCTTATGAGTGTACAGTTTTAGATACATCCAGGACACCTCTTGAATGCTTTACTGCTTAGAAATTTCTTCTGCTAGATACCCTAAATCATCTCTTTCAAGTTCAAAGTTCTACAGATCTCTAGGGGAGGGGCAAAATGCCACTAGTCTCTTTGCTAAAGCGTAGCAAGAGTGACCTTTGTTCCAGTTCCCAAAAAGTTCCTCCTCTCCATGAGATCACTTCAGACTGCACGTCACTGCCCATGTTACTATCAGTATTTTGGTCACAACCATTCAACAAATTTCTGGGAAGTTTCAAACTTTCCCACATCTTTCTGTCTTCTTCTGAGCCCTCCAAACTGTTTCAACCTCTTCCTGTTATCCAGTTTCAAAGTCGCTTCCACATTTTCAGCTACTTTTATAGCAGTGCCCCACACTCCTGGTACCAATTTCCTGTATTAGTATATTCTTACACTGTTATAAATAACTACTTGAGACAGGGTAATTTATGAAGAAAAGAGGTTTAATTGACTCAACAGTTTTGCCAGCTTAACAGGAAGCATGACTGGGAGGCCTTAAGATGCTTACAATCCTGGTAGAAGGTGAAGGGGAAGCAAACAAGTCTTACAATGGCAGAGGAGGGAGACAGTGAGAAGGCAGAAATGTCACACACTTGTAAACCACCAGATCTCATGAGAACTCACTCACTATCATGAGAACAGCCCATGATTCTATCACCTCTCACCAGGCCCCTCCTCCAATTCAACATGAGATTTGCACAGGGACACAAATCCAAACCACATCAATAGGCATATTTATACTGTTGCACTGTATTTGTGATTAGTTAACAACTTCAGCCGTCATTTTTCTTAAGAGTGAAATCAAAACCAGCAACAACAGAAATAGTTAAATAAATTCAAAATATATGATCTTATATTCTTTTTGCATGATGATGTGATTTATGACGATTAGAATGTTTACCAGAAAGCACTTTTAATGTGTACTGTAACTTAAGACCAAAACCTTTCAAAGTAGGTTGAATTGTGTTTCTTTGAAATTAGTGTGGGAACATTTTTTAAAGAGATTAAAGTTTTCATTTTTTTTTTCCTAAAAAGAACTATCAATTATACAAAAAGTAGATTATGCAATATACTACATCCTTAGGACTGCCCAAACAAATTATCACAATTTGAGTGGGGAAAAAAAAAGTATTTATTCTCTCACAAATGTCAAAAGTCTGAAATCAAGTTGTCAACAGGGTTGATTCCTTCTGGAGGACCTGAAAAAGGATCTCTTCCATGTCTCTCTCCTAACTTCTGTGACTGCCAGCAGTCCTTGGCATTCCTTGGTTTGTAGATCCAAAACTTCAGTCTCTGACTCTGTATTTACATGGTTTTCTCTGATCTGCATCTCAGTGTCTCAACTCTCATTCTCTGTTTTCTTTTCTCTCATTCTCAACTCTCATTCACTTCAATAATTCCATTTAGGGCTAACCCTAAATCCAGGAAGATCTGATCGTGAGATCCTTAACTTCATTCATCTGTACAGAACCTGTTTCCAGGTAATGTTACTTTCACATGTGCTAGGGGTCAGGATTTGGATATATCTTTTGGTAGGAACACCATTCAAACCCCTACGTATAATTATGCTGTGTATAGTTTTATGCTGTAGTTTATTCAGGACTTTTACTGTTATAAAGAATTGAATCTGTGAAATGACAATCAGATTTGATTATGTTAGAAAAAAACTACTTTCTGAGAATTCTAAAAGCTTTCTTTTAGTGGAACAGATTTTTGTCTTGATGCATAAACATCTGCTCACATCTCATAAAGTAGTTTGTATTCTTACAAATGGAAATTGATCATGAACTTAGACAGGTGGGTTTTCCTGTGGGAAAAGATTCAGAACTGCCTAAAATTCACTTTAAGACCCTAGTGATGTTAAAGGATATCACAGTCTGTCATTAGATTGACATATTGTCTAGATCAACACTGTGTGTCCCAGTTATGAGTTGCAAAGCTGTCCATTATTCTGTTTTCTTTCCTTTGTGTTTCAGATTATCAACCTTTTAGATTCAGGAGCCATCTATTTCCATTACAACACAGCTTAATTTCTCTTGACCTCATAGTTTCATCTACAATTCTCTAATCTGTCTCTCAGTAAATTAGTTTATCAATGATCAGCCCTATTACTTTTCCATTCCTGGTGTCTCTCACAGACATTTTTTAAATGGATATTTACTTCTCAGTCTTATTCAGTGAAGGCAAAAAAGTGACAGATATGGGGTTTGATGGACTTACATATTTGCATGTAGTAGGAGCACAGAATTGATTAGTAAAAGAAAATATTTGTAAGTGAAAATTAATTGGATGAGGAAAATAAATGAACACAAGAAAATATAAAACAAAATTTAGCTTAAAAATATTATTTGCCTAGTATGTACTATAGCAGTTGGAAATGTAATATAATATAGTATGTGTGGAAAATAAAGTGTACCCTGATCTAAGACTCAGGAGAACTAAAATTCCATATTAATTGCAAGTGTAACCTTGAGCAAAATCACTTTATCTCATTGAATCACAAGTTTTCTTATTTGTAAAACAATGGGCTTGTACTAGATCATTTCTGGAGTCCCTTTTAGATTTTGGTAGTTTATGGTGAGATATAAACGATAGGATAGAAATAGAATATAAATTAAAATATTCACCTAGAACGTCTAAATCTATCCCTGGAAATGAATATTTGATTGCTTATAACTTTCAAAGTATTATTCTATTTTCATTGATATTTCAGTTCACTTGAATCTAGCTTAACCCTTTAGAAACATTATTTGACTGGAGGGACTGTATTTTTTCTCAATCAAAGAATAAATGCTGGCTTCTGGAGAACCTGGCAATACAGAAAAATTGTTTCGGATATCCCTATATCATTCTGCATCATGAACACCAGATGCCTTTTTATACACTATTTGATGCTCAACATTTTCACATGTATTTGTACAAATTCCCCCACTTAATTAGGTTGTAATTCACATGTAAAATAATTTTTGTTTTAGCATTAACTGAAATTCCTGATCATACGTTTGGATAAACACAGAGAACCATTTTAAAGATATGCTTACAATAAGCAATTCAAGATTAACTGATTATTCCATGAAAGGATACCAAAGGTAGAAACAGAAAACTAAAAATACACTATTAATCAGTATGGAAGCCATGAGCCTTTCCCTCCAGGTCTGCCTTAAACAGTACCACGTCATTTTATTTGTTTGGTACCACGTCATGTTAGCAGTTAGAAATGTTCTTGAGGAATGTCTTTCTTTATTTTAAATAATAAACCCTTAAAATCTAGATAATTCAACTGTTGACACAGAGTTTACCAAAATATTTTTAGTGCATAATTGTTCTTCCTTGTTTCTATAAGGGATACAAACAGCATTTTCTTGACTTGACAGGATTTATTAAACTGTAGCTCAAATAATAGATTTGTATGTAGAAAACAATTACACAAATTGTAAATATACAAAAGAGAAACAAACTTTTGAGAACCTAAAATAAGAAGATAAGAAATAGTGGGACAATATTCAGAAAAATATACATACATGGGAAAGGTGACAGATGTTTTGGGCCTTGAAAAATAAGATTTCAACAGTCAACGATGAGAAGAGGCACAACCTTGATGTGGCTAAGGTATGATAGATTGGATGTGTATTGAAAAATAAGACTAAAACTATAGATTGGAGGGAAAAAAACGGATGACCTCGAATGCCATCCTGAACTTGAGAAAATTACTTCTGGAGTATTCTGAAAGATAAGTTGATTATGAAGATCAAAAGACTAATGGTTTGTAGTGTTGAAACTGGAAAGAATGGATAAACTTAAGAGAATATTGCAGAAGTAAAATCAGTATGAAACTAAATTTGCAGTTGTACACCTTGTCAAACACATTTGCATAATAATACTTTGTACTCTATTATCTCACATAATGTTTTTCATCACTAAGTGCTTAATAAGCAGCCATTAAGATTAATAAGTCAGACAAAAATGATATGCAAATCACAAGTTTTCAGGTATATTGCATAAATATAATTTTCCCTGCTGCGTAAGTATTCTTGGTGCTTTCTGAACCCTTTGTATTTAGAAGAAGCTTGTAATTTCTTGTCATTGTTATTTGGTGTTTGTGTTGTCTGATAATTTTCCGAGATGACTATGTCATTTCTCAAGCATCTGTGTTTGAGGATTCAGAAATCAGGGAGTCTTTTTGGTGAACTCTCTTTTTTCTTCATCTGAATTTATGTTCTTTATCTCGGGTCATCATCTAGGATAACAGTAGCATCACTACAGTTGATTTTCCTCATTTTCTCTTGATAGTGTGTGTCCTCAGAGATGATAAAACTGCCCTCCCCCACCTTGGTGTCGAAAGTTATGTGTGTGTGTACATATGTGTGTGTGTACACACACACACACAGAGATGGGTTCAAAATAAATACTGTTATATGAATGTATGTATATACACACATAGCTATATATATACACAGATAGATTCAAAACAAATAATTTCTTTTACACTATATATATTGAATATATATGTTTGATTAAAATATTCATTTAGAACTTCTGTATAAATTACTGAAAATGGGTATTTGATTGCTTATAACTTTCAAAATATTATTCTATTCTCATTGATATTTCAGTCCACCTGAGACTACCTTAACCACTAAGAAACATTATATTACTAGAGGAACTGGATTTTTTTCCTATCAAATTAGAAAAAAAAAAAATCATCACCTGTTATCACCATGATGGAAATAAGGTTGTTATATCAATAAATTTTAAAAACCAATACATTTAATATTTTCATCACATTTTATTTTATTTTATAGAATCTTTTGTTCTTGCAGAGTGAATCTTAGCTTCCCTCTAACACTGGAAATTTCTTGCTATGATATCTTGGAAATAACTCACTTAGAGTTATTAATGTGTTAAGTAGGCATTCTGAGGCATAAGAATTACCCTTCACCCTCTTTTTCCCTTCAGGTTCTGTTTGATAAAACATCTACACCCCCACCCCAGCCCAAGAAAAATGGTACCTACAAACAGTACCGGGAGACCATTTATTAATAACACAGCAACTATTATGTTTAAAACGCACGTTTTGGTAAAAATTGATTTATAAAACACAGATTAGGGGGAAGGTTCAAGTGGAGTCTCCTATTTCCTTACTTAAGAATTGAAAATCACTTGTAATTCAAGGCTGTCCTGACCTACCCATTCAGTTGTAGGCAGAAGAGCCTGTAGATAGCCAGAGTATAACAAGTTTCCCTCTGTCCTCTGTGGGAAAGGCTTCTCTGATCTCATTAATACAAAGAAACAGGAAGTTCAAAGGGATTCAAAAGGGGGAGAACAGAGTTCCTGCTGTACCAGAGCACAGATCAAAGAGACAAAAGCTGAGTTCTTGCTCTAATACAACCATAACTCTACAGACTAGTAAAATAAGATCCTATACTTATCATTCACACACACACACACACACACACACACACACGCACACAATGAAATTGGTTACTTCTCTATAGAATAAGGATATGAAACGAAGGGCATACTTTTCTTCCCAGACATTGCTCCCATGTGATGAGGTGAAACTCTCATCTTTTATGCACTAAAACCTGGAAAGTATGCATTTATCTCTATACCATAAATATCAGGTAACAAATTATTTTTGGAAACATGGTATTGAAAGGTCATTTTCCAAAAGTCTCTCTTGTTTCGGCACATCTGGATATTAACAGTCAATTTGCTTTAGATTGTCTTTTCACACATGATTGTATGAGTAAGTGATTTTGGTAAGAACAAGACGGTAATCCCCTCTGGAGCAGATTTAGTTAATTTTCAGGTTAGTAAAGACAAAAATGTCTCCCTCCCCTGGAGAAATTCTAAGATTGTAAAGATAGAGACATCTCCCGCTCCTCTCCAGAGCAGACTTGCTAATATTCCAGATAATAAAGATAATCTCTTTTTCTGGACAGATTTGCCAGCAGTCCCTATAGGAGACTGGCACTTTCTAGTGTCAGGGCTCCAGTTCTGTAAATTACTCCCACTACTTGTGCTAGCAACATGTTGTTTTCGTAAAATTTCCCTTCGGGAATTTTGGACTTGAGGAACTTGTGTCACACAATAGCTAGGGCTGTGCTGTGATGAAGTCTTCTCTTGTCCCCCAGTCTGGAGTGCAATGGTGTGACCTTGGCTCACTGCAACCTCCGCCTCCCGGGTTCAAGCCATTCTCCTGCCTCAGCCTCCCGAGTAGCTGGGATTACAGGCACCTGCTACCACACCCAGCTAGTTTTTGTATTTTTAGTAGAAACGGGATTTCACCATGTTGGCCAGGCTGGTCTTGAACTCCTAACCTCAGGTGATCCGCCTGCCTTAGTCTCTCAAAGTGCTGGGATTACAGGCATGATCCACAGGGTCCGGCCTCAAGTAGTTCTACTGGTTACTCTAAACCTATGACAGGCTCACTTGTTAGCTTGTGAGTAGGGTAGACTCAGGCCGTTTAACGTTCTTGACGTGACACGAACACATTTCTTTTTAATAAGTTATGGAAAAGAGGTAAATAGTGTTCAGGAAAAAAACGAAGCTAATGTTTATTGAAAGCATACACATTATATTATTTAATCTTCACAATGACATAACATGGTACAACCATGAAAGTGGGAGGATTTCTCCAGTTTTATTCTCTGCATTTTCTCCAGTTTCTGACACAGTCTCTGTCACAAAGCAGATGCTCAAGAAACATTTGTTGCATAAAAATGAATAAATATGCATGTTTATGTATGTTTTTGCAGATGGTGGATTGCCGTTCAGAAAGGAGAAAATATTTTCCTATATCACACAAATCAATCAGATCGCATAGTCCTTTATGAAAGTTTCTTTTTCTCTAAAACACATCAAATAACCATATACTGAACTATAACTAAAACAAATAAAATACAAAATAAATTAAAATTATTTCACTACAAAAATGTATTCATTACAGCATGCATGCAGAAATCATAGTTTCTTTCACGCCTGTGACTTGAAATTGTGTGTATTTAATACACATAATTATGTGTAAATATTTAGGCAATATAGCTCTGTATATTTGATTATTCAACATGTACAAAAATAACATTGCCTTAACCCATGAAGTATGTAAAAGATATTGTTTATTTTAAATAAATTAACCAGGAATTTCCTTATGACTCTGACATTCAATTGTATGATCCTAAGCTATTTTTAGAAAGACTCAGAGCTTATATATAGAATTATTTAAGTAGTCCCCAAATCACAAATAAATATGAAATTCATCCACATTTTCTCATCAAAAGAGGATCATACTAATCAGCTATGCTCATAATTTCATGATAAAAGATTGAAAGTCTACATTAAGTTGGGAAAGAAAAAGTTAAAGCCGCCTGTCTTTGATTAATTTCTCTCCCAATGACTGGGGACCCTCTGGGGAAAGAAACAAGATAGAGAGTATTTTCTAATCTCCTTGTGAACATTATGGTCTCCTTGTGAACATTATGTTAACTGGATCTCTTAGTAAATACAGTAATGATGTTTGATAGGAGCAAAATACATCTCTACAGAATACTGTTAGCTGGGTGTCATAGATTTAGGATTGCTTATAATAAACAAATTTAGGAGCTGTGTTTCAATGAATCGTGGCTACCTGAAGAATGTCATGTAAGCTATACAATACAGCTTATATAAATAAGCTAAAAACCCCACTGTGTGAGGCATATATCTGATGTTAATGAAGAATGAATTGTCTTGCAGCTGCCCGCAACATCTGAGACCTCTTCCAGTTTTGCCTGTGCCACTTGATTGTTTATATCCTTGAAACTATTAGTAAAGCTTGGTTCTGGGTGAAATATCTGATTTGTATGATTCTTATTTAACAACATAATGTTTTATGTTAGCTCATAGTCTACACTGATTATTCTTAGTTTTCAATTCAGAGTAATGAGAGATGAATAATAAATACATGATTTAGCAAAATACATTATCTGACTAGATGGTTCTATTCCTAGAACTAGTAGAAAGTGCTGTCATGTATCAACTAATCACTGGGTTTAACACATATTATATCTACTTAGATTATATACTTAGGCTATTCCAAATTATGCAATGACTTGTATGTTCTACTGGCTGTTTGCAGTATTTGTGTCCTTTTTCACCACTACTCCAGAAGTATCTCTAAAACACTTCTATACCACAATGACTCTCTTGTTCTTGTATTAATAGAGATCAACCACGCAGTTAAAGACTGACCGCGAAGCTTAGCAGGAAGAACACAACTCTGTTTTAACCCAGTATCACTTCTTAATACACCTGTGTTCCTTCTCGTATTCTCTAAGGAGACTTCATTTATGAACCACATTTCTTCTTATCAAAAACAAGCACAGCATTTCTCTCTGTTATGAAGATGAAATAATATAATGATGCATATGAAAGCATGCTTTGCTAATGAATGCGGATGGTTCTTGTGATCACTGAACTCTGACAAATGTAAATTGTTTCCAAGAAATAGGCTTCATGAGAGCAGGGAGAGTTTTCTCTTCCCTGCCACATACCCAGAATATGTAATGCCTACTTATTTTATGTCTATATCTACATCTATCTATCTGATGAATGTTTACAAATAGTGAAATAGAATTGTTTTTCAAAACATAGTTATTATCTCACCATTGAAATACATTAGAAATATCAATAAGGCATTAACATCCAAGAGTTGTCACTGTCACATTCATGTGCTTTATGTTTGCTATGAAAACAGAGATTTAGGAACACATTTCTAAACCAATGGAAAAAAGTATTTGTGTTTATTTGTGTATCACTTGAATATATTCATTTTACATAGATTTATTCCATATGAGAACCCAGGAAGCTACTGTAACTATTTTAAAAACTATGTGATGCCTAGTCCCTTTGATGAAATAAATAAATAGAAAACTAAACATCAGAAAATAAATTTCTGTAATTTGGCTAGGAAGATAAATTGCTGTACCCAGGTTCGAGAAGAACAGGTTTGACCAAGTTTAAATGTCACAAAAGAGTGAAGCCATTGCCTTGCAAAATCCCCTAAGAAAAATCCAAGGGTTGCAATTAAGTCTGACTCCTAAATTACTTAGGAAATATTTAGAGGCTCTGCCATACTAAGTGTAACAGGATAATACTCTCATTAAGTTGTAGTCAATTATCATGAGTCAGTGTCATTTTAGAATTCAAACCAGTTGGTTGGATAATTCATTTCCAAGAGCCCACTGTGGCATAATCCTTCTGCAGCCATCTGTATCATAAGATAAGTTGATTCCCAAGTTTATTAGTGAAACACCATGGCAATGTCAGTAAATCTACCAGAGTGATTTCCCTGTGGTCACACATTTATTTAGCCAAACAAATGGCTGTGTTTGCGGTAGGTAGCAGATGTTGTCAGTTATAGTATACAACATCATCTGAAGCATCTTTTCTGTAGTTGCAACTGAGAAGGTGTGGCAAAATGAAAGGAGCCAAGTGTTTTAAGCTTCCCTCAGATATGTTTTCCAGGTTTTTTACTTTTTCTTCTTCTCTCTCAGGAATGCCAAAAATACCTAGATTTGCTCACTGTATATAATCCCATATTTCTCATAGGCTTTGTTCATTTTTTTCATTCTTCTTTGTTTTTGTCCAAATGAGTTTGTTCTTTAAGCTCTGAAATTCTTTCCTCTATTTAGTCTAGCCTGTTGATAAAGCTTCCAACTGTATTTTGAAATTTCTTGAGTGAATTGTTTAATTTCAGAAGTTCTGATTGATTTATTTTTATGATGATTATCTCTTCCTTCATTTCCTGGAATGATTTTGAAGTAATGTTGATTTTAAACCATTTTTTGGATATTACTGATCTTCCTTGCTATTCATACTTTGAATTATCAGTCAGTTCTGAGTTTCCTTCTTCACTGGGGACTGTTGCTGGAGAGCTAATGTGATCCTTTGGTGGTGTCACTACATTCAAATTTTTCATGATGCCAGAATTTTTGCACTGGTTCCTTCTTATCTAGATATGCTGGCACTTCTAATTTTCATAAATATTTTCATTTGGGTGGGAATTTTTTCTTTCTTTCTCTATAATATTATAGTTTATTTTTCCCTTTCCCTTTTTCTTCCCTCATCTCTATGGCTTGTGACTGTAGAGAATTTGGTAGGGTCATTTGGCTTTTCTTTTATAGCTCTATGCACTTCTTTCAGCTAGTTTTATCTTGGGCTGTACAGTTTAACTCACAAGTCAGTAGATAGTACTCATGAGTAAGAGCTGGATGCAGCCAATGTGGCAAAGTATATACTTGATTCTTTTTTTTACTGGAAGAAGCTCTTTTTTTGCCTCAAACAATGGGCTGAACTATGGAATACACAGTCATTGGACTTTCATGCTCAACCCCCAGTTATGTGGGTAAAAGAGGCAAGATGGATAGAGCCAGACCAGGCAGGCCCACCTACAGTTCCCCTGAGGGCAGGCACACACATTAATGACAAGGGAGATTCCAGTGGCAGCTACCAAGTGCCTAAGCTTATGTCTAGGTGTGGAGCTGAAAAACCTCCTCGATACTTCTTCCAATAAAATCCCTAAGAAGAATGTGTGCATAGAGGCAAAGGAACAACAATGAAACTGTCTTTATTAATCTATGGAAGTCATCGCAAAATAAAATGCCTATAGGAACCAAGAAGATCATGTAACTAATATTACATATCATCAGGAGCTCTGGTTTAGAGTTACACAGAGACACACAGTGACAGGCTTTATTTTTTGTAGCTCTACTACATGCACAAAAACTTTGGCAATGCAATAAGGACATAGAGGGATAAAACAATAGCACCAATGTGTTTACTTTGAATATTGGTTGAACACACACTACAAATCTTAAACTAACCAAATCTATCTTTTGGAAGATGAGTTTGCAGTATCACCTGGCCTTGTTTTCTTGATAGTAGGCAGGAAGAATTGGAGATGATGGATTAGGAGCTTCATGAGGTGTCAAAATTGGAGTCACAGATGTGTGAGTTTTGAAATAATAACTGAGGCAGTTCAAGCCATGGATGTAAGTGAGTCTGCCAAAAGAAATAATGTAAATAAGAACAACTGAAGTCAATCTTTTGGGTTAACAAAGCTTTGAAAGCAATATAGGGAAAAGTGAAAGTAACAAGACAATAAGGCAGATGGTTAAGAAAAAGAGTAAGAATCAGAAGTAGTGGATTTGGAAAGATGAGAGGTTTGAAATTTTTAGTAGTCAAAAATGGCAGATTATGCAGAAAGATACAGAAAGGTGAGGACGTTGGATTTGGCATTTTGCAGGTAATCTTGGCAAGAATAGTTTCAGTCTTTTTTCTAGAAGAAAGTACCCTTAGACATTAAGAGTTCAATAGGAGGTGGGGACTGTGAAAGCTGAGGCAATGAGTGTAAACTATTTTCTTAAGACTTCAAAAATGAATTAACGTAAAAGTAAGGGAGGCATAAGAGAAGAAAATTTTCCTCGTATACCTTTAAGGGAAACTATACACTTTTGTGAAAAGGAATGAAACAACTGAAATTGGAAAAATAAAAGTAAAGGGAAAAAACTTCTATCATGGGAAAGGACAAACCTTCTTTAAGCGATTCAAAATAATGTTCTCCTAACATGGTTTGAAATAAATTAATGTGGATTTGGTAGTTTTGGGGATTTTGTTTGTATATCCTTTAAATGTGCTTAAATTTTTAAAGAGCTTGTTTATATGCCAAACTTACATTTCTTCTGTATTTTTTTATGGTTGCCTTATTATACATTTATAGGGATTAGATGATCATTTTAAAACAAGTAATAATTTGCATTTTTCATTGGGTATTTACATTACTTTTCTTCTAAGCAATCATTATAGTGCTATGGGTTTCTCTCTGGATTCATTTATCATAAGCATATCTTGAAAAATATTCAATTTGCACATTTTTCTCTTCAATTCTTTTCTTTATAAACCAGTGAGTTATATATTCCATCATGTTTTATTGCCTGAAATAGCTGCTGAACAAGAAAATATACAATTACACTCCTTTCTCTGCAGATGAAATTGATCATTGTAGCACAATTTTGTCTAAGGTAAAACCCAGATTTTTTTTTTCTTTACAGAGATATTCATTTTATATTCTGAAAGCAGACCCATTTTATGTAGTAGTAATTATAACACCAGATTAGGAGTCAGTTCAGTTCTCTCTTCAGCTAATGTTGAATATTGGCCCTAGTTCTCTTCTGCCAATAACTGATAACTATCCCTCATTAGTTCTAAATGGCGTTTTCTCTCATCATTAACATGAAAATGACACTGTGTATGTTATTCCACATAAAGGTTTACAGGATGGAAGTAAACCTTCTAAAAGTAACATAACATGTTTTTTAGAAAAAACTTTTTTTTCTAAAATGTATTTGAAAATACATTTTTTAGAAAATATATTTTAGAAATATATTTTTTAGAAAATATATTTGATATTGACAAATATCAAACTCTTTTAGAAATTTGCTTTTTTAGAAAATATATTTGATATTGACATTCTATCAACATTAGCTAGCATTTACTTTGTCTTGAAACACACACACACAAAATTAATTCTCCAGGTACATTACCAAGAACTATGATTTCATATAGTCTACATAGTGTGTACATTTTCCTAAGAATTCTAAGACTGTGATTTCTTCTACCTGTACATCAACTATAACAAGCATGCTACATGGTGAAATTTTTGTAAAAGACACAATGGTAATATAAATATGAGAAAGCTGTAGTGGTTAAATGTAGTATCTAGCACCAAACTGCCTAGGTTTGAATTGACTTTGCCACTCATGAGCTATATAATTAGGGATAAATTACTTGATTGATTTCTTAGTGAATCAGTTTCTTCATTTGCAAAGTAAGTATAACAATAAAACCTGTATCATTGGATGGTCATGAGGGTTAAAGAGATTAAACTACTTAGAGGCACACCTAGCATATATTAGTGATATATGTGATGAGCTATAATTATTAGTTAACATTTATTGTGTGCTTAATATATTTCAAAGAGCTTCATGTAGATTATGTAATTAAATTATCAGAATAGAGCTATGAATTGATTTTGTTTTTATTCTTCTTTTACAGATGAAGAAACTGAAGACAGAGCGACCAAATCATTTGTCTGAGGCCACACAGATAGTGAGTGCTAAAATCACAGTTTTTATCCAGACCTCTGGGCTGCCTAACTGCCACAATACTTCCCACCGAGTACATATGGTCAAACAACTAAAAATCAGAAAAATTGAATTGGTTCTGTATGAAGTCATAAACAAATTCCAGGATTTCATAAAATATTTCTTGGAATTTTATTTTCAGATGCTGTATTGAAAATTAAACTTGCATGCTGAGAAATTACAGCATTCTGGAGGCTGATTATGAGAACGCCGTAAAAAAAGCAGAGGTCCCAGAGATGTCAAACATTTAAAACATTTAAACTGTGGCATGTTTTCAGTGTTGTTTTTAGAGTCAAGTACCTAAATGTTTTGTATTCAAGAACCCTTGAAGAATCTGAGGAAAAATACAAAATTCATCCCAGAAAGACATACTTATGTACAATTTAGAATATAATTTTGAGTTTTTGTGACCCCCCCCCAAGAACCCATTTCTACTCTCCAGGTTAAGAAGCCCTGACTAATGTACTATGCAAAGTTCTATCTAGCACCTTTGCTGTATCTTATTTAAAACTCAGTGTATCAACACATACAGACATAAAAAAATACATCTACTTGCAAATTTATGTTAGCCCCCATTTTTCAGATATGAAACTTGAATAGATGCTTTAAATATCTACCATTTGATTTTGCAAAAAGAAAGTCAAACAAGTCCTCCCTTTAGTTTTAACTGCAGCCTCATCATGCAACTTTCAGTGTTCTGAAGTCAAATTACGCCCACTTGGGGACAGAATTCCTATTCTCATAAATGATTTTTTAAAACAATAATTAGGGAAAGCCATTTATTTCCTGTAATTTTTGAAAAAGTGGCAGGGATGACTGCTGTGATTCTGGTTTATTTTGGGAACTTGGTGCATAACTCCCTGAAGAAGTAAGCTACATTATCCTCTGTATTACTCTCCTCAGAGCCTGCTGCCTTCTCAAGTAGATCCTTATTTCATTTTAACGACAAGTAAGGCTCTGTAAATTCCAAAGGCTCTTAAAATCACCAGCATTTCAGAAATGCAGCTTGGCCCATCTCTTCTCTATAATGGGCACGGTTTTTCGCATATCCTAAGCAAAGAATATCACCCTAGACATTTTAAGAATAAAATGAGTTTCTCTTAGAAAAAAATGCGTAAGTGATTGTTATAGTTTGCCAAAACAGCCCTATCCGAAACTGGGATATTTTAGTAAAAATAAATATTTAAGGACTTTGAGATTTTTTTGTGTGAGTAGAAACTAATTTAGGTCTAAGTTGCTTATGGTTTGTGATTAGCTAATTCCATTTTACACATTTAAAAAAAGAAAAATATTTAGTTTTTCTGAACGACAGTATTAAAAAAATACATATATATGTGTGCATTTATATACATTTGTGATTATCTGCCATAATAAAAATTATATATTTGGTGTCTGCCTCTGGTATCTGGCACATGGTCCATAAAGTCCCTGGAATCCCCAGTGATAAGTGAATCATCTCATTAGCATATGAAAGACACTTTATTTAGGGGCTGGGGGTCCCTAAATAGCTTCTAGATAGGGAATGGTCACTAGAAAGACCAAGGCATGCGTAGCAGTTGGGGCTCCAAGCCCTACCACCCTAACCACCTTGGATAATTTAGGGGCTAAAAGTTCTGTTCATCAATGAGCAATTATTCAATCAAGCATGCCTACATAATAAAACCTCTATGAAACCCAAATGGACAGGAGTCACAGCATTCCAGATTACTAAACACATGGAGGTACCCAGAGAGTGGCATGCTCAGAAAACATGGAAACTCTGTGCCCTACCCTCATACCTCACCCTATGCATTTCTTCCATCTGGCTGTTAATCTGTGTCCTGTGTAATATCCTTTTAATATACTGGTAAATGTAAGCAAGTGTTTCTATGAGTTCTGTGAGGCATTCTAGAAAATTAATTGAACCCAAGGAGGGAATAGCGGAAACCCCAATTTATAGCTGATAAATCAGAAGTATAGGTGACAACCTACTTCTTGCCATGGAACCTGTGGGATTCCTATATAGTTGAATTGATTCTATAGGAAATTCAGTGTTCACTGGAGAATAGCCAGATGTGTAAGGAAAAAAAAACAAAACATGAATCTGATCATAAAAGTGTTCTGTGCTGTATTGATTGTGTGAGATTAGGAACAACACTGTTTTTGTGTATCTCTATTAATATTACATATATAGTTATGTATTAAATTTAATGCAGTATTTTTCTGCATTAGTTGTGAAAATACGTTTTGGAGATTTCAATTTCTCTTGCTTTTTTTCCCCCACAATTATTTATTATGAAAATGTGAAACATACAGTAAAGGTGAGTCATTAATTTTTTAATTAAAATGTGTATTGAGTTACCATTAAATACAAAGAAAATAATTTTTTTTGAATCTGCTTAAGAAAACATGGCATATTCACAGGAAATTATAACTGTCAATAGAATCAGCAAATCTATTTTGGCTAACTCTGAGGTACATAAAAAGGAAGAGGTGGCCAGGCACGGGGGCTCATGCCTGTAATCCCAGCACTTTGGGAGGCCAAGGTGGGCAGATCATCTGAGGTCAGGAGTTTGAGACTAGCCTGGCTAATATGGTGAAACCCCATCTCCACTAAAAATACAAAAATTAGCCTGATGTGGTGGCGCAGCCCTGTAGTCCCAGCTACTCGGGAGGCTGAGGCAGGAGAAACACTGAACTTGGGAAGCAGAGGTTGCAGTGAACCGAGATCATGCCACTGCTCTCCAGCCTGGGTAACAGAGCATGATTCTGTCTCAAAAAAAAAAAAAAAAAAAAAAAAGGAAAAGGTGACAGCTAACCCCAATAATATGATTCATGTGAATTTTAACTTTGGAATACATTCACATGAATTGTTACAGACTGTTTTTGAGATTCTGTTTCATGGCACTGGCACATGCAGATGAATCTGTTAGCATGCATGCACACTCATCCACCAACACACACACTGGATTTTACAGTGTGCTCTGGAAAGGGATAGGAAAACAACAACGCTTTTCCTCCACTCTATGGTTGTAACATACCCTAAATACATATTGTTGTCTTTTCATAGAACCACATATTTATGTTTAAAATGCCGTTACTTTAGAAAGTAGACTTGGAATTCTACAATATGATGGCTAAAATACTGTGTTTATATGGAAAAGAATAAGACTAATAGTTATTTGGAATTGTGCAGTCTCCTCCTAAAATGTTTATTGGAGTTGCTGTATATACATTGGCATGGTTAAGGAGATGTTGTTCAACTAAAGGGAATATGTTTAATTGAGAACTCTTCAATTATTATCTCTGTGAAAAAGCTGGGTGAATCTGTAGTATTCTTAAGACACAGGGTTCTTAAGTTTTAGCACTGATTCAATGTAGACTACAGATTTTTAAAAATCATTTACGTTAGAAAAATAGGGGAGAATAATAAATTTGAGTGAATTTAGTCTTTTTCTATCTAGTGAAACTATTATTCAATAAAAATAATCAAATTAGATTTTTGTATGTTATTACCAGATACATCATTTTTTCATTTAAAAATATGAACAAGTATATAAACAAGACCACTAGATGTAATCTTCTATAAGAGCCATTCTTTTTGGGTTTTGTTTTGTTTTGTTTTGTTTTTTAATCAGAGCAATGACAAACTGATAGCTTTAAATACTTATTTGGGACAAAAGTAACTATCAATTATATGTCATGTAACACAAACACATACACACACACAAAAACACAAACACACACACACACAAAATACACATACATAATTTTTCTTAAAGTGCTACAAATTAGTTGATCCATCTTACGTGTGTATATGCGTACCATTTATTGAAAAACTATAATATTATAGACATGAAAATAGGCTGGGCAGGGTGGCTCATGCCTGTAATCCTAGCACTTTGGGAGGCCAAAGCAGGTGGATCACGAGGTAAGGAGTTCGATACCAGCCTGGTCAAGATGGTGAAACCCCGTCTCTACTAAAAATACAAAAATTAGCCATGCACAGTGGCAGATGCCTGTAATTCCAGCTACTCAGGAGGCTGAGGCAGGAGAATTACTTGAACCTGGGATGCGGAGGTTGCAGCGAGCTGAGATCATGCCACTACACTCTAGCCTGGGCAACAGAGCAAGACACTGTCTAAAGGAAGGAAGGAAGGAAGGAAGGAAGGAAGGAAGGAAGGAAGGAAGGAAGGAAGGAAGGAAGGAAGGAAGGAAGGAGGAAGGAGGGAGGGAGGGAGGGAGGGAAGGAAGGAAGGAAGGAGAGAGAGAGAAAGAAAGAAAGAAATTAAAGAAAGATTAAAGAAAGAAAGAAAAAATTTTTCAAACACTTAAAACCCTTGTTTTCCCTCCCTAGTGTTTTATTATATTATATATTTTTAATTGATAATAGTTTATATGATTTGGAAGATAATTTAGTGAAGGGTTATA
Source organism: Macaca fascicularis (assembly GCF_037993035.2). Taxonomy (NCBI): domain Eukaryota; kingdom Metazoa; phylum Chordata; class Mammalia; order Primates; family Cercopithecidae; genus Macaca; species Macaca fascicularis. The sequence continues at coordinate 28,002,857 of NC_088388.1, forward strand.
AAAATGATATTACATTTTATAATATCATTATTATAAAAATGATACTACATTTTTATCATATCATTATTATAAAAATATTACCTATAGCCAAAATAGTAAATTGTAAAATATCTAAGGTTTTGTTTATTTTAATAAGATCATCTAAAATGACCAAAGCAAACATAGATTCGTCAGCAACTAGGACTCAGTACCCTGAAGCAAATGCAACCTTTTAGAGAAAAAGCTGTTCTGAAGATGTATTCCTACCTTATAGGTCTTGATGATACTCAGATTCCATTTGCTGAGTATTTGAAAGGTTGAATGAATCTGCTTTTTGATAAGGCTGCATTGAAATAGAGAAAATGGGCTTTTTCCTCTTATTTCTTCATTTCTTATATTATATAAATAATGATACTCTTAAAACCAAAGAAATATAATGGGGTTGTTTATGATAAGTATGGTCTTAAGGCATCCTAAGTAAAGTCAATTCTAAACCAAGCAGTCTGCAGAAGTGGGTCAGTCTCAGAGATTCTACATTTGAGCTTCATAATTCCACTTGTATGAACAAAAGTATATGACTCAGGCTGCTATGCACTGTTTCTGTTCTGACTCGTGGACATGTAATATATACATACATACATACATACATATATATGCATCAAGTATATTTGAAACATAGATATAAAAATATTTAATATAGAAGACTCATAAACATTTCAGTTGCTTGTGTTTGTTCACCACACACTTAAGTTATATTTACTAAATGCCAGGCACTATTCTAAGAATTGTTTGAATAGTGAGTAACTGCACATGATAGATGGCATTGTTATCTCTCTCACACCGGTGAGGAAACTGAGGCATTAGAGTTGTTAACTTACCCAAAGTCACAGCTAGACAATAGCTGATGGCACTTAGACGATGATGGTTGATTACCAGGAATTGAATAAGATGACTCTGGCCATACATGCTGCTGTCCCCAGTGTGGTTCAGATATTGGAAAGGCTGACTTCTTGTCTAGCTACACTGAAAAATATAGGTACATGATACACTTTATTGGAGTTAGCAAATACTTTATTTAGCATATCCTTAGATTCAAAGTTCTAGGACATGTTTGCCTTCACCTGGGAGGCCAACAATGGTCACACTGTTGGGCCAACAATTCAAGAAACATAATTGTCTGCCATATCTCAAAGCAAAAAAAAAAAAAAAAAAAAAAAAAAAAAAAAAAAATCAACTTTATGGGATCTTTTATATCATTCTACTTTGTCTTTCTCTAAATCACTCGAGACTTCTTTAAGACTCTGAAAATGTTCAGGAATCATTACTTTTTTGAAAGATAAATTGCTAATTCAGGCTTAAGAGATACTTTTGGTCCAAAACAGTATCCGTATCCCCTGCTTTCCCAGAAATAATTACATAGCCCTACTGTCTGCTGTGGTTTGGTGGTAAGAGACCTGATCATTTTGAGTGCTGTTTCTGTCATTGACTGGAAACATTGTGTGGATGATATTTTATGAACTTCTACAGATTTGAGTCTTTTGCAGAAGGCTACCAAAAAAGGTTCTAGGGCACTGACAATCTGGAGGTGGACTGTCAATCTGCAGAAAGTCCAGGGGTAAGGGATCTCCATAAAATTCCTGGGCATAGTCTGGTTGGTAAGTATCAGGTTTTTCCAACAGCCATGATTGGCAAGATACAGGCATACCACGACCCCAAATTGTTAAAGAATTACAAACATCTGCAAGTCTGCTAGGATGCTGGAAGCCCTTCATTCCCCACTTGGCCTAATGTCTCATGCCATTATACTTCTTGATGAAGAAGGGGGCACATTGAGACTTGGGCCCTAAAGAATAAGTGTTTACTGGACAAAAGACAGTGATGCAAACATTAGCCCTATAAATGGTCATGCCTAGGAGACTTTTTGAACTAGATGTTTCTGTGACCAAAGAAGGAAAGATTGTTCCTTTCCTTCTCCAGGGGGAGGGTAGCCAATGAATACCCATTGGCTTGTGTTTACAGTTGTTCAGTGGGGATGAACAATGATACACCCTGCTTAAAAATGGTTCCCTGGAGTTTACCAGGCTCTTTTGCAAACAGAGGCCCTAACTGGAGACTTGCCAATGGAAGTAAAAACAGCTTACCTATTAAGGGATAGGTGGATGGTGGGTGGCCTATGTGCCAGACCTACATTAGCCATAGCACAAAGCAGTACTTTGTTTAGGTGGCATGTGTATCTCCAGCAGAGAGGGCACATTCCGTCTAGCCTTCTGTCTATAGAACCACAGGCCCTGCCGGGAATGTAAAATAAACTGTAGATTTAAAACCAGTCCCAACGCTGCCCCTAGAGAAACCCCATCAAGTAAAGGAAGGAGATGGGAACCACTTATTACACAGATGACTTCAGTGTGGGTCAACCACCCAAGTGGACTGATTAGGCAACCAACCACCAATAACTTATGTCTGGAATTGGGAACACGGTATAGCAGCCAATAGACAGAGCTACAAGCTAAGAGTTGAATGACTGTGAAAGAGCCACATCCAGTAACTCTGTGTCCTGATTTCCTGGGAAGTCCTGCAAATTTGCCAGACCCACATCAGCTGTAGCACAAAACAGGTGAACCTTGTGAATACATCAATGGGAAAAGTATCAATAATCCATAAATGGAAGGCTGTTGTGAAAGGTAGAGTTATAGGCAGACATTTGGGCCTGATTACAACCACCAAGGGCTGAAGTTACAGTGCCTCATGTAGCAGTTCACCAACACCATTCCCTAACGGAAATATAGAAGCAGATTTGGCCCAAGCCTGATCAATAGTCAACTCTGAAGAAGCAGGTACAGCACATTGGATACATCATGAGGTTGGTCCTAGGGGGCTGCATTCTACTTGGAAACTGGCCCCAAAATCAGACTTATCAGTGTCCAAACAAAACTAGAATTCAAAATTGCCCTGTCCGTTGCCACACCTGTCCTCAGCAAGTGCTGTTGAAACTGGAAAACTTCCCTTGTCCCCCTCACAGGGCACGCAATGAAAGTGTGGCTCACTTCTTCGGTGCTCCACTGCTGAAACCTCTAGGGGGAGCATGCAGGCCGGCAGGTTGTGGGGCCTCAACCCCATGGCCATGTCTAGGGGTAAACGTTTACAGTTCCTGAAGCACCAGTGGGCATGTGTTACAGGGTGCTCTTTTAGTTTAGCCATCAGTAGGCAGCTTGTGTTAGTCAGCTCAATTGGACCCCATGCCTTATCACAAGAACAGAGGGTTTCTGTATTTGGGGTTTCTTGCCTTGGTGTACCAGAAGGATCAGATCACACGTGGGCTTGGAGAATGAGGGCAAGGTTTTATTGAGTGGAAGTAGCTCTCAGCAGATGGGAGAGCCGGCAAAAGGTGGTTTTCCCCTAGAGTCCAGCTGCTTAGCAGCCCAGCTCTCCTCCAATGTCCCCAGCCAAACTCCTTGTCGTTCAGCCAGTTGATGGCCTGCTGGCATCCAGCAGTGTGCTCCAATGCCGGTGCATTCCTCTTGACGTCCAGCTGAGGCAGGCAAATAGGAACTAGAGGCAGGGAACATAAGGCCAATTCACACTTCAGCTATGACAGGAAATATCCTCTCCATAGGGCGTATGCAGAGAGAATTGACTTTACTTCATCCTCTTCATTTATATAGGGCATACCCAAAGTAAATGGAATCCTCTAGAGGGTATTTAAACTCCCCCAAATTCTGTAAAGGGGCCTTTGAGCCCCTGTGCTTGGGTTCACTCCCACACTCTGGAGTGTTCTTTTATTTTCAATAAATCCCTTCATTCTGTCCATGCTTTGTTTGTGCATTTTGTCCAGTTCTTTGTTCAAGATGCCAAGAACCTGGTGTCCCTCCACCCTTGACACAGTCACCTGTATCTGTGCCTGCTATGGTTTCAGAGCTTTTTATAGGCATGGGATGGGGGCGTAGCTGGCCAGGGTGGTCTTGGGAAATGCAACATTTGGGTGCAAAGGCAGGAGTGTGTGTCCTCACCTAGGTCCATGGGCATAGGCCCAGTGGTGGGGCCTTCGCCAGGGAACCGCCCTTCTCCTCCCAGCACTTTCCTATCCCCCTTCCCTATCACCCTGGGGCACCAGAAACATAAAAAGAGAAGGGAGAGGCATTGACACATGGAAAATAGATTATATTGGCCAACTCCCTAAGAAAAAGGGCTACCGATAGTTACTCACATGCACTGACAGTGTGAGTGACCTCTTGCAAGTCAAAAAACAAATCAGACCTTTACTATACAGAGTCTGCAATGCTTGCAACTATGTATGGGACACCAAGAACAATAACCGACAATCAAGAAACACATTTCACAGGCTCTGTAATCCAAGATTAGGTACAAAACAGGGTATTGCATGGCAGTGTCATCTGCTCTACGACTCAAAGAAAGAAGGACTTACAGACAGGTGAAAATGGCCTCTTAAAGAACACATTAAGCTCTTGACAGAACTGAGCCTGATGCAAGTCATGCAGATAAGAAAAAAAAAAAAATATCAGTGACTCAGAACTCGGTGCCACATGGCATGTTCTGATTGTGTGCTCCTCTTATTCCATAACATTCAGGCAAAGAACCCTGGGATGGGACTTGGGATAGAAAGTGCCACCAAGTTGGACTGGTATCCTTCTTCCCCTGAGGCAGGAGGCTACCACCACCCTGGACTTGACCCTCAGTTTTCTTTTTGATGACAGTCGTGGTAAGAGGCAGTGGTAGTGGCAGGCAGTGCTCCCATACACTGGAATGGCACTGGTTGGTGGATTTTAGCCAGCCCTATCACTGTGTAGTCTACAATTCCTCCCCACACTGGGATAGAAGGTCTGATATGACCCTCCTGGGAAGATTTCCAAATCAGCCTAGATCATTCCAGAGGAGGGACCTAATACCAGTTTTATTATACAAGAGGGGCAGGAGCTCCCCCATGTGTTTCTAATACATTTTCATCTTTTTGTTGTTAGCTTGAGCTTCCTTTTCTATTGCTGCTAAATCATCCCCATTAGTGTTTACTTAGATAACCTTGTAGAATTATTTTCCTTGCCTGAGCCCATCATACAGCCCATGTGCAAGGCTGATCTAACTTCTGGGTGTCTTATGCTCCTAAGTAGCCAGTGAGCAACTCCACGGTGGACTGAGCAACTACTGGATGAAGACTGGAACTCTGTGCAAACCTGGATAACTAAACAAAGGTAGAAATGAGTACCCTGGGTACCCCTGACATCACACGCACAAACATGAGCAGTTGGATATGACACCAAGCAACCCTGGACACAATGTAAGTTTTTTCCTGAACATGTCCTGCAGAGTGGCAAGCAACAAAGCCAGAATCGCTCTGAAGAGCACCACATCCCAACAACAGGGGTCATACAGGCAAATGCAGGATGGCTTTGTGTGGCTCAACGCAAGAGCAGGGATGCTCTCCTGGGTTGCAGAGATCTGTTGGGAACAAGGCAACCAACCACTCTATATACATCCAGGTAAACAACATTAAATTTCTCCCCATGTGCCCAATGCCGATGCACCATTATACCTAGAGACCCAGGCACTTGGTTCGCCACAGATTGGTCTACTTGCCAGGAATATGTTGGATTGTCCTTAATGGCAGCCAGTGGCTTTGGTACTAACCTATGGCTTTGGCTTTCCCCAGGTGGTTTGGACCGTGAACCTATAGGTGCACTTCAGAATCTCTGACACCATCCCTGTCCCCCTCAACAAACCCATCTGGAGGGGTAGGTGGAGTAGGTCTGCTTTTTAGATGAGATTTCATGTTGACTATATTTGTACCTTCATGAGGCTTTATTGATATGATGCAGAAAGTGGAAGTCCTTCCAAGATTTCCCACAGCTTTGAGCGACACCAAGCATGGTTTGGAGGCCTTGAACACTGAAAAAACTACAATGAAGAAAGTGCTCTTACAGAACGGAATGACTCTGGACATGCTGACAGCTGTGCTGTCATGTGTCCTTTTATTTATTTTATTATTATTATTTTTTTTATTTTTATTTTTGAGACGGAGTTTTGCTCTTGTTGCCTAGGCTCGAATGCAATGGTGCCATCTTGGCTCACTGCAGCCTCTGCCTCCTGGGTTCAAGCGATTCTCCTGACTCAACCTCCCGAGTAGCTGGGATTACAGGCACCTGCCACCACACCCAGCTAATTTTTTGTATTTTTAGTAGAGATGGGGTTTCACCATGTTGGCCAGACTGGTCTTGAACTCCTGACCTCAGGTGATCCACCCGTGTCGGCCTCCCAAAGTGCTGGGATTACAGGCATGAGCCACCACTCCCGGCCACATGTGCCCTTTTAAAAACTGAATGTTATATATCTATCCCAGAGGAATCAGCTGAAGTTAATCAATTCCTCCTTCCTTTACTAAAGCAATTAGAGCTAGTTGACCACATGAGGGGATGACCCTGGTGGTCTACAATAAAGTCATGCTTTTCAGGAAAGGGCCCTTGGTGGAAAGCTCTGCTAGTAAGCCTTTTAGGAATTGTGTTCTTAGATCTTATATTCACCTGGATTTATGTTGGTATAAATTTTGTTTGCAACATTTCATAAAGTTAGGGAAAAGGACCTTGCAGGCGATCTCACCATTTCCTGCTACCTCATAAAACATCACAGAAGAGGTGGGTATAAGATTATAAGTAAGAGCTGGTCAGGGGCATGGATTGTAGCGTTCCCCAGGTTCCCCCTTCCACTTTCTTTCTGTTTCCTTCAACATTCTGAGACCCAGCCAGCTGCACGATTTGCCCAACAGGCATAACGCAAACCGGAACCCTGAACATTCCCAGGCAATGATAAAGGTATCTAGGCTGTTGCCTAAAACATTGAAAGAAACTGGCCCTGACTCTGAGCCTTAAAATTCCTTAAACCCTCATATAAAGTCTATAACCTGACCCCCTTGCCATGGACATAACTAGGTATAACACTCCTTTCTCTTGATGTTCTTGCAAGGATTTCTGCAGCCCACTCTGTAAGTTTCTTTAGTAAATACTTTGGACTGATCATTGCAACATGTAGTACTTCTTTCTTTGGAACCCCAACCAGCCCCATCTCAGGGACTATTTGGGATACTCTCTTATGGGAATGTCCCTGCCACCACTTTTAGGGTGATTTCACTCACAGGTTCTGCTGAGAATACAGTATGCCTGGTCATCTTCTTTCCCTGGACACTGTCTGGAACAAGGTAGATGAGGTTATCTTGACCCCTTAAATTAAGATAAAATTAGATATTTTCAGATCATGAATTGAAGCATGTATAAAGCATCGGCTCAGCAGGTCTGATTTGAGTGGAAAGGCCATGATGAGGTAGAAAACAAATGTATTTGTAGAAGTTCAATAGGACTGGAGTATGAAAACATACTTGATATTATACTACCATGAATCAAGGATAAGTACAAAGGAGGAATGACACATGAGGACAGGTATTTAAAGAACTTTATTGTAGTTTTTTTTTTTTTTTTAACCGTGTGGATTAGTGTGAAAAGTTTATGGCAGAGTGTAGAGGAGTGAGTAGGGAAAAGCAAGAAATATTGCCAAGGTAGTTTTCATTATTTCTGAGATTATTTAAACAGTAAAGCATCACAAATTCAAATACCTTTACGGGTCATACTGATACACAACCATATTTACTAAAACACAGAGAAAGCTAAGGATTTAATGAGAAGCTATCCTACCTAAAAGCATTTAAATTCCATTAAAAAGGCAATTTCAGGCCCAGAAAAATCAATATTTATCCTCCTATATATTCTAAGATGGCAAGGTGGCTGCCATAAAATGAGGAGGAAATGGATACAAAAGATTTCTTAGACAAAAAAAAAAAAAAAAATACAACCCAGTGACTAGCTTTTTAAGGAGAATTAGGATGAAGCATGTGTCACTGACAACAGCAACATTCCTAAGTTGAATTTCAAGAAAATGATGAATTTGGAGGAAGAGTCATTAAAAGTAGATCCACTTTAGAAACTTTTGTTTGGTTTCTTGTTTCTTTCCAGTTTACTAGTTTTGACAAGGTTTTTAAATAAGATAGTACTTTATCGTAGTCTAGCATCCTTAAATAGGAATTATTTCTTTTTACTAACTAGGAGGTTCTCTAAGTAGACATATTGTGAGAAGATTTTTTTTTTTTAATTTTCAAAATCTATGCAACTAATCTCAGTGCCAGCATCCTCTTTTGTCTAGGAATTGTTTATCACTGAGTCAACAACATGTTTTTTCTCTTATAAGGCAGTTTTACTGAGGCTTAACATTTGATGTCACTAAATGAAAGTGATACACGACTCATATCGAAATGGAAAAAGCCAATCTCTGAACTCCATTTTAAATAAATAGAGCTTACAACCCCTTAGCGTGATGAATAAGCTTTTTGCTTTATTGGCTTTTGACAAAGTTGTAGACACAAACATGGATTGGCTGATGCAGCAGAAATTTTGCAGTTTAGTAGTTCTAAGATATTATATTGCACTTGCTAAAATACACACAAACATCTAATATTCTTTTATGAAATTAAATATGCCCTGTAATTTTCAATGAAATGCTAAAATATGTATTTCTGTATGCAGATGGTCTTTGAGAATAATTTTCCCAAGCTAAATGTTCATGAAGTAGTTTTGTTCTTTCATGATTCCTTATTATGAACATACTACTTGTATAAAATATAAACAGACACTACATTTTTCCTACCTATCCATTCAATAGCTGTGTAATTTGATATTTGCATCTAGAGTGACAGATTTTGCTAGGAGAGTTAGATCATGCAAAATAGGTGTTCAAATGATGTTTAAAATAAAGACATTTCATGTTTATAGTATAATGTTAAGTGGAAAAGCAGAATACAAAATTGCATGCACAGTGTAGTGATTTTCAAACATGGCTTCAAATTCTTTAATGTTTATTCCACTAATAGGAAAGGTCCAAGTACCCACCCTCTTGAATCTGGATGAGTTTATGGACTGCTTCAACCAACAGAATGTGGGACAAGCGTTACCATTTGACATCTGAGACTAAACCAGAAAAAGTCATGTTCCTGAGCCACCATGTAAGAAATCAGACTACCCTGAGACTGCCACCATGGAGAAGCCACAAAAAGGTGCTCTGACAGTCCCAGCTGAGCCCAGCTCACATAGATAGGTGAGTGAAAAGGCCAGATGGAACTGGACCCTGCAGCCAAGCTGTTCTAGTCTGTCACCATTTCGTGTCCCCAACTCAAGACCCAGATGTAGGAGAACAGAGGAAGAATGGCCTCCATGTGTCCCTTTTGAATTTCTAAACAATCAGATTCTTGTATATAATAAAATGTCTCTTTACATACTAGTGGTGTGTTGTAGCCACTTCACATCAGCTTTCAAAGGATAATGGTTGTATTTTTCAGGTCTTGTGCAAGCAAATTGTGGCAAAACAATTTTTATTTTTTAATAAAAAGAAACATTAAAAATTATTAAAAACAAAGTGTATACATATTCAAAACTCATTACTTCATAATTATTTTACTACTTGAAAGTAGAGATGATGTCTTGAACTTGAGCCAAATGTATTATGTTGCATTTTAAGTACTAATTTAGTCTTAATATGGTTATAACATATTTATATATTGTATAGATAGATAGATAGATGTAACCATGAAATATTCACATGGTCATAATCTATGAATCTTTCATATTTAAAAATTATTAATCATGTCTTAATAATAATGAAATGTTTAAAAATTTGAGAATCCACCATCAAAACATTTTTAGGTGTATATGCAGTGTTAGAATATGGAGGTATGAATTAATAGGTCCTAGAAAAAACATTATATTTGTTTTTTTTTTTTCATTTTAAGAGCTTGGATAAACATATACTCTGTTGAATCAGTCATATATGTCAATATCTAGTGATTATCAAAAGTAATACATGCAAATGATTTTATGATTAAAATTATTTATATTGTACATCAGTTACATCCAATAAAAATTCCAATACTTCTTATAAATGGCCCCAAAGCCCTGATGAAAAATACTTTGCCAAACTAAACCCATGTGAAATCTAATTTCGCTTGAGCTTCTTATGAAATTAATTTTAATGCCTAATCATACAGGCTTCATGCTGACAAAATCCATACTGAAGTTAATGAGACAGGTGTCTCAGAGGAATATGTGATTTTTTAATTCCCTCAAACAGCAGTAGTTCAAAGACATGGGCTTCGATAATGTCTTCTCCACCAGCCTTTACAAGAAAATAATAAAAAGCCCTCAAATATATTAGTACTAAATCTTTGTGAAAAATTAGGCAGAGTTAAGTTAGGTTTACAACATCAAAATACTCAATGACAAAACTCAATTATTTTCTTTTATTTTTACAATTAATTGTCTTTGTATTCAAATATTTTTGTTACATGTTTTTATCTCTTCCTCTCATCTCAAAAATGTTCAAGTCACACATCCTAATGACGAAGAGACCTTCTGCTTTAAAAAATAACAGAATAGACCAGGTGTGGTGGCTCACGCCTATAATCCCAACACTTTGGGAGGCCACCTGAGGTCAGGAGTTTGAGACCAGCCTGGCCAACATGGTGAACCCCATCTCTACTAAAAAATACAAAAATAAGCTGAGCATGGTGGCATGAGCCTGTAATCCCAGCTACTCAGGAAGCTTAGGCAGGAGAATCGCTTTAACTGGGGAGGTGGAGGTTGCAGTGAGCCGAGGTTGCTCCACTGCACTCCAGCCTGGGTGAGAGAGTGAGACTCCGTCTCAAAAACAAACAAACAAACAAACAAATAAATGAATAAATAAAATAACAGAATAGATTTAAGATACATACTAAAACTTTTTGACAAGCCATTGTGTAATTGCCTGTAAATGCCAAGGCCGTGATTTTATTATCTATAATCTGTGGAAATATATGCTCTTAGTAAGATGTCCCAAAGATTACCCAATACAAATGATTCAAATTAGTACATAAATATTTTTATAAGTATTTAAGGATATAAATATTTTATACATTTTAATGTAAAAATACACAATTGTGCAAATATCAGATGCCTTCAATATTTTATTTTCAGACTATAAATAATGGGATTATATTTTAAAATGGTATAAATATTTTTAGCCTTTGTTAGTTCTAAGATGCTTTTTAAAAATGAATATTGGCTGGGTGCTGTGGCTCATGCCTGTAATTCCAACACTTTGGGAGGCCCAGGTGGGCGGATCATGAGGTCAGGCGATCGAGACCATCCTGGCCAACATGGTAAAACCCTGACTGTACTAAAAATACAAAAATCAGCGGGGCGTGGTTGCGCATACCCGTAGTCCCAGCTGCTGGGGAGGCTGAGTAAGGAAAATCACTTGAACCAGAGAGGCAGAGGTTGCAGCCAGCCAAGAATCACGCCACTGCGCTCCAGCCTGGCGACAGAGCGAGACTCCATCTTAAAAAAAAAAGAATATTATATTTATCGGCCATGGTAAAAACACTTACAAGATTTAGAAACATCTGTTCAGTACTTGTCATTGTTTAGCAGTTGTCCTGCTATCACACAGTGAATGCTTTTAAAATAACTTGAGAGTTCAAAGAGTTTCAGAGTATGACTTTACATTTATGAGAAGGTTGTAATTGTATGGCCTTTTATTTCTAAAGAGCTTTTAAATAATGCTAAAGAAGAAATGTCTAGTCATAAAATAATAATCACCATCTGAACATATCAAACCTAATCAAATCAGAAACAGCATTAAAGCAATATGCCAAAAATGTTCACCAAATATGCAAAATATTGTGATAGGACTTAACAAGCTCTTGGGTTTTGCAAAATAGTTTTATACCCCTACAAATTAAAGATTATCTTGAAACAAAACACAGTAAATTAGAAAACAAAACTTACTATATATTAAACAAAAATTTGTGAGTTCTATTTTTTAACAAGGCAAAAAAGACATTTTAATAGACTATTTTTTAGAAGAATTTCATGTTCACAGCAAAATTGAGCAGAAGGTAAAACGATTTTCCATATGCCCCATGATCCCCACACGTGCATAACCTCCCACATTATTAACATCCTTTTCAGAATGTCACAATTAATGAACACAACAAATTTGTCACAATTACTGAACCTATATTAATAATAATCACACAAAGTACATATTTTACATTAGGGTTTACTCTCGGTGTTGTACATTCTATGGGTTTGGATAACTGTATAATGACATGTATCCACCATTATAGTATCATTCAGAGTATTTTCATTGCCCTAAACATTCTCTGTCCTCTGCCTATTAACCTCTCCCTCTCTGCTAAACCCCTGGCAATCATTAACCTTTTTATTGTCTCTGTCATTTTGCCTTTTACAGAAAGTCACATAGTCGAAAACATAGTCTGTAGTCTTTTTACTCATATATATATGTATATATAGAATAAAAGGAAAAAAATGCATATGAGAGAGTAGCTCACAAGACATTGGATGAGGCAGCAAAGGCGAGTGATTCCCACCAAACACAATGTAAAGTCCAATAATTGAAAGAGCAATGGGTAGAGCAGTTCGAACAAGTTTTGTCTCAATAATGGGCCAAAAAAAAAAAAAAAAAAAGCTAAAATAAATGCTGCTGCTATTGTCTTAGAAGATTAAAAGCAAGACTCTTTCCAATTAACTTCATAATGTTCCATAGTAAATGATTAAGAATGGTAGACCGGGCACAGTGACTCACGCCTGTAATCCCAGCACTGTGGGAGGCCGAGGCGGGCGGATCACCTGAGGTCGAGAGTTTGAGACCAGCCTGACCAACATGGAGAAACACTATCTCTACTAAAAATACAAAGTTAGCTGGGTGTGGTGGTGCATGCCTGTAATCCCAGCTACTCTGGAGGCTGAAGCAGGAGAATTGCTTGGTAACTAAACAAAACTTAACAGTCATGTAAAGAGGAAATCCATAATGAGAGAAAAAAATTATTCATTAAATTTACCCAGAAATTACACACATAGTAGAATTAGTGGACACATGTATTATAATGGTACCCATGTAACAAATATCCTAAAGGTAAGATTAAACATGTTAAATTGAAGTGTAGAAGATATATACTAAAAAAAAAATCAAGCTAAATTTTTAGAAATGAAAATTAGAATGTCTAAAGTAAAAAATGTAATTAATGGCATTAGGATGATTAAACACAACTACAAAAAAATATTTGGTGAGCATGAAAACAAGGAAAAATAAACTACTCACAATAAATCACATAATGAAGAAAAGACGAATTAACAAATTACCAGTAAGCTGTGAAACAACTTCAAATAGCCTACCTAATACTGTGAAATAGGAGGTTCCAATAGGGGATTAACAGGAAAAAATAAAATGAATGCTTTTATTAAAAATTATAAAAATAAAATTTATTAAAAATAAAAATGATGATTTATTAAAAGCATTATTTAAGTTGGTATTTCAAAAATAATTACCAATTTGATGAAAATTATATAGCCGCAGATCTAAGAAACTCAACAAACCCCAAGCTTAAGAAACATGATGAAATTAGGCTGGGCACTTTGGTTCATGCCTGTAATCCCAGCACTTTGGGAGGATGAGGATGAGGAGGGCAGATCACCTGATGTCAGGAGTCCAACATGGTACAACCTGGACTTTTTTTTTTTTTTTTTTTTTTGTTGCAACGGCGCAATCTCGGCTCACTGCAACCTTCACTTCCCTGGTTCAAGCGATTCTTCTGCCTCAGCCTCCAGAGTAGCTGTGATTACATGTACCTGCCAGCATGCCTGGCTAATTGTTTTGTATTTTTAGGAAAGACAGGGTTTTACTATCTGGTATGTGTTATAAAAAGTATTTAAAAAATCAGTAAGTATGTAGAAGTTTAGCAACACTATGAACCAACTTGCTAGTGGTTGATCAACTTACTAGTGGTTAATATATATAGAAACTTTCATCCAATAATGGCAAAAATGTTCATTTTTTTCAAGTGTATATGGACCATTTACCATCCTATTGAAAACCATAAAATAAGTCTTGACAAGTTTAAAAAGTTCTAAATTATACACACCATGTACTATGAACACAATAACATTAAACCAGAAAGCAATTCCAAAAGGATATCTGGAAAAATAAATCCATATGTGCAAACTGAATAACTGTTATGCAAATAATCAATGCATCAAAGAAGATCTCAAAAGCAAAATTAAAATTTATTTTAAATTAAATACAAATAAAAATGCAATATATCTGTGAAAATGCAAAATTACCGGCAAATTTTGCATAATAAAGCTAACGCAGTATCAGAAGGAAATTCAATGCAGTAAATATTTACATTATAAAATATTAAATTCTCAAATGAATGTCCTCAGTTTCCACCTTAAGAAACCAGTAGGAGAGGAGCGAAGAAAACCCAAAATATGAGTACAGAAATTAATAGAAGAGTCAACACCAATGAAATAGACAACAGAAAAATAATAAAATGAAAAACTATTTCTCTAAAAAGATCAATAAAATTGATAACTATCTGACCAACTTGATTAGAAATAAAAGTGAGTATAAAAATTCCAATATCAGTGATTGAAGAGCTGACATTGCCATACAATCTACAAATGTTAAATGGATGATAAGAAAATATTCTGAACAACTTTATACCAAGGCATTTGACAATTTAAATGAAATGAAATTGTGTAAATGATACAAACTACCAAAACTCACTAAGAAGTAATAGATAATCTTAAGGGCCCTGTATTGATAAAAATAAATGTATAATTGAAATCCTTCTTTTACAGAGACTTCAGATGAATTCACTAGTCAATGCTAACCATTATTTAAGAAATAATACTATCTACAAATTTTGCAAAGATTTGGAAGAAAGATGATAGTGCCCACTTCATATCATCACGCCCACATTTCTTTAATTCAAAAGACAGACATTACAGGAAACTATATTTGAGCATTTCATATAAACATAGGTGCAAAAATCAAGACCAATTACAGTAAATAGAATCCAAAAATACGTAATAAAGATAATACACTATGACCAAGTGGAATTTATCCCAGGAATGCAAAGTTTGTTTAAAATTTAAAAATTAATCATTGTCAATCACCATATTAACAGAATAAAATTAAATATATGATCATACAAAAAGATGCAAAATAAAATATTTGCACAAAATCCAAGTTCAATTCCTGCTAAAAACTCCCAGCAAACCAGGCATAAGAGATAACATTCTTAGCCTAATAAAGAAAACCTATGAAAAACATACAGCTAGCACCTTACTTAACGATGAAAGACATAATGCTTTTTCTCTAACGTCAAAAACAATTCAAAGAGCTCTGCTTGCACCACTTACTAAACTAGATGCTGAGGCCAACTCCTAAAATGTAACAGGTAATTAATGTTCTTGCGTGAAATAACGCATAAATATTATTGTTAGTTCTACAAATATTATATAAAAGCAGATTGCTAAAATTATAATTTAGAAGGTTGTAAGAAATAAAGGTTAAATTTACTCAAAATAATTATAGTTCAATTGGATACATCTAGGGATATTTCTTTTATTTTTTCCATGTGTTTGCTTCACATAATATATGTGTAATGATGAATATGAGAAAGATTAATTCGCTTTTAAAAATATGTGATACATAAACAAAAGTAGATGAATGTGTGCTTAAATTATTTATTAACATTATTTATTACGTAAGCAGTGATGCCTGATAGCAATAGCAAGTAAAATCTCAGAAAGAGAAGCTCAAATAAAAGCTGTTATCAAAATGCAGTCATTTCATTTTTGTTGCACTTAGAGGCATGAACTATTAAAACAATTCCAACACAACAGCCTTTTTCTCTTTTCTCTTTTTTTTTTTTTTGACATGGAGTCTTACTCTGTCCCAGGCTGGAGTGCAGTGGCGCCATCCCTGCTCACTGCAACTTCTGCCTCCCAGATTCAAGCGATTCTCCTGCCTCAGCCTCCCGAGTTGCTGGGAATACAGGCACATGCCACCACGTCTACCTAATTTTTTTGTGTTTTTAGTAGAGACGGGGTTTCACCATGTTAGCCAGGATGGTCTCGATCTCCTGACCTCATGATCTGCCCACCTTGGCCTCCCAAAGTGCTGGCGTTACAGCCATAAGCCACCCTGCCCACCCTTCAACAACTTTTAAAAGAGTATTACTTAATACCACACTTATTTTAGTATGTATACTTGTTTGCAATCAAGATAGTAATGCATTCCAGAATTTCTATTTGTGTATTTATGTGTGTATATATTTATTTTCACTAAATTACTGAGAAAAGCCAAGCTTCTATAATCAACATTTCAGATAAAATACCTTAATATTTTTTCTTTAAATTCTTTTTCATTGATACATAATATTTTGCATATTTATATATTATCTGTGATATTTTGTTACATGCATAAAATGTGTAATAATCAAGTCAAGGTATCTGGGATATCCAACACCTTAAGTATGTATCATTTTTATGTGTTGGGAACATTTCAAGTCTTATCTTCTAGCTACTTTGAAATATCAACATATTATAATTAACTATAATCACCTTACTTTGCTATCAAACATTAGAACTTATATCCTCTAGCTAATTGTATGTTTGTACCCATTAACCAACTTTTCTTTATCCTCCCACCACATCCTAACCCCTCCCAACCTTGAGATCACACATATGAGTGAGTACACGTGATAATTGTCTTTTGGTGCCTCTCTTATTTCACTTAACATGACCTTCGATTCCTTCTATATAGCTGCAAATGACATGATTTTATTCTTTTTGTGGCTGAATAGTATTTTATTGTGTGTATATATACCATATTTTCTTTATCCATTCATTTGAACATTTAGGTTGATTCCATATATTTGCTACTGTGAACAGCGGTACAATGAACATGCCAGTGCAGATATCCCTTTGTTATACTGACTTATTTTTCTTTGGATAAATACAGTTATGTGATTGCTGAATTATGTGATTGTCAGGTCTCTGAGCCTAGGCCTGCCTGTATACATCCAGATGGCCTAAAGCAACTGAAGAATCACAAAAGAAGTGAAAATGACTGGTTCCTGCCTTCACTGATGACATTATCTTGTGAAATTCCTTCTCTCGGACAATGAGTCTCAGAAGCTCCCCTACCGAGCATATTGTGACCCCCGCCCCTGCCTGCCAGAGAACAACCCCTTTGACTGTGATTTTCCACTACCTACACAAATACTATAAAACTGCCCCACCCCTATCTCCCTTTGCTGACTCCTTTTTTGGACTCAGCCCACCTGCACCCAGGTGAAATAAACAGCTTTATTGCTCACATAAAGCCTGTTTGGGGGTCTCCTCACACATTATGCGTGACAGTGGTAATTCTATGTTTAGATTTTTAAAGAAATCTCCATGCTGTTTTCTATAGTGGCTGTACTAATTTCCATTACTACCAGCAGTGTGTAAAAAAATCTCCCCTTTTCTCTGCATCCTCACCAGCATTTGTTATGTTTGTGTTTTTAATGACAGCCATTCTAACTGGGGTAAGATACTATCTCATTGTGGTTTTGATTTGCACTTCCCTGATGATTAATAATGTTGAGCATTTTTTCATATATTGTTGTACCCAAGGGAGTTAGAGAAACGCCACACTTTGAGACAAATTTTAAGAGTCCTTTATTAGCCGGCAACCGAGAGACGGCTAACGCTTGAAATTCTCTCAGCCCCAAGGAAGGGGCTAGATTTTCTTTTATACTTTGGTTGAGAAAGGGGAGGGGGAGCTTAGTTGCAGCAATTCAAAAAAATTAAAAAGACAAATGGTTACAGGGAAACAAACAGTTACAGATGCAGGGACTCTAAATCTATCATAAGGCATTATGCATGGGGGCTCTGCCGGACACAAACTCAAGACTTTTTGGTGTTATCTCTTGAACGAAATTCTGGGAACTTGTACATTGCTTGCTTCAGTATCTTATCAGTTAATTGGACTCTTTGATATGTTGAGAGTCAGCTTACACAAGTTAACTCCTTAAGGAAGGGGGTGGGTAAGGAGTCTTTGATGTCTTGTAAATGAAGGAGCCAAAAGGAGTTCCTCTGGCTTTCTCAGCTAAGGGAGAGCCTATTCATGTGGAAACAAGGCTAAGTGATTAAGGGAGAGTCTAAAAACAGGGTTATGTATTTCAATACCTGTTGTCTATTTGTATGTCTAATTGTGAGAAATGTCTATTCATGTCTTTTGCCCACTTTTTAATGTAATTATTTTTCTTACTGTTGAGTTGCTTGAATTCCTTGTATTCTAGATATCAGCCCTTTGTTTGATGAATAGTTTGCAAATATTTTCTCCCATCTGATCAATTGACTCTTCACTCTGCTGATTGTTTCTTTTGCTACGAACTCTAGTTTTCTTTCTGACAAATCTGAATATCTATCGTTAAAATTGTCACAGTAGCATGTATGGCTTAATGATATATTTAATTGACTAAATGGGCCCAATTCAAAGTTGCAGAGCTTTGAGTTATCACTTTTATGTAGCAGCTATAAATCTTAGCCCATGACATCAGGTGAGCAAGAAAATATTTTTTTCTGTTACTGATATTCATTTTTATATATGTTATTTTATTAGTCCATTTTCACACTGCTAATAAAGGCATACCTGAGACCGGGTAATTATATAAAAAAAGAGTTTTAATGGATTCACAGTTTTAAATGGCTGGGGAGGCCTCACAATCATGGTGGAAGGCAGAGGAGCAAAGGCACATCTTACATGGGGACAGGCAAGGCAGCTTGTGTAGGGGAACTCCCATTTATAAACCCATCAGATCTCATGAGACTTCACTACCACTAGAAGAGTATGGGGAAAATTACCCTTGTGATTCAATTATTTCCACCTGGCCCTGTCCATGACACATGGACATTATTATAATTCAAGGTGAAATTTGGGTGGGAACATGGCCAAACCATATCAGTTATTAATGTTTATAATAAGCTCACATGGACTTTAGGGTTGCTGACAACTCCCAAAAAGGTTGTGTCTTATTTGGGGGGAGATTTTTTGTATGAAAGCATGGGGCTGGAGAATGGGAGAGATACATTCTATTTTCAGATACCTCTTTCTAGTTCCAAAACATTGACATAGGCATTTAGGTCACATCTTGGCTCACTGCAACCTCTGCCTCTCAGGTTCAAGCAATTCTCCTGCCTCAGCCTCCCGAGTACCTGCGCCTGCAGGCATTTGCCCCCATGCCTAGCTAATTTTTATATTTTTAGTAGAGATGAGGTTTCACCATGTTGGCCAGGATGGTCTCGATTTCTTGACCTCATGGTCCACCCGCCTCGGGCTCCCAAAGTGCTAGGATTACAGACGTGAGTCACAACGCCAGGCTAAACAACTCAAACTTTTATCTTGCATGTTGATTTTAAACCAAGAGTTTCAATCTTATGACAATCAGGTAATGACACTTGTGTGATGGAAATCCTAACAATTATTTTCATTTTTAAACACTCATTTTGAGTGGTTTGAAACCAACTCAAAGTTTCAGAGGCGTGAGTATTGAGTGTTTAAAAATGAAAATCTTGAAAATTCTAATTATATTTTAAAAATTAAGATGATTTTTCACTAAAATCTCAAAATTTAAAACTCCCAAGAAAGCTGCTCATTGACTGTCTTCTATTAAAAAATGAATTAAGAAATCTGAATGAAGGTCAGGAAATTTATGTTTCAAAGTTGAACCCTCTTTCAAAAATTCTCATCAGCCAATTAAAAATATCTTGTTTTTTAATAAGACAAACTGCATTAAAAATAAAGAGGGAAAAGTTCATAATACAGCTATGTTCCTACAAGATTACTTTTTAAATATTAAAACATTTTTAGGAAAAGTGAGATAGAAATTAAAGGAGATTCTATAGATATTCTTGGAGATTAAGGACTACAACAATTTACAATGGAACATATATACCAGTCTTTTAATGGAGTACAAAACTGTATTTGTAAATGATAAAGTAAAAGCATGTTGCCACTTGGACTACTCAGGTATCAAATAAGAGCAGTAATAAAATAGCTAACACACAAACTTTACCTGTACTGTGTTTAGTACTAATTGATGTGCTACATATATTAATTCATGTAATCCTCATGAAAAGGTACTATTTTAAACTATGTTTTATAGATGAGTACATACAGCATAGGATAGTTAAAATTCCCTAAGCCACATATAGGTGACAGACAGTCCAGGTCCAGGCAAAATCTATACTGCTGAATACTAATAAATATTGTATCTTAGACCGACTGAAATGCTCTCTTATTGAGAGAAAAATGAAGAATTTTCAGAATGTATCTCATACCAAAAAATAAAAACATAACCACCATCAATAGATCATTTAAGGTAAACAACATGTGGTTTATGGTTTTCCACAGCCTTTTAAAGATTTTTTTTTTTTTTTTCAGATTTTGTTAATGCTCAGTAAACCATGTATAAGTTCAAACACTGGTGATTTTCTTTCATAATATGGTTGAATCATTTTCACTGATATATTTTTATACTTAAATTTATAAAATACGAATATATATTTCTGGGAAGTTAAGTTTAAAAGTGAGCAAAATGAATTCTAAAACATTGTTTGGCTTCCACAAGTATCTTTCTTTTCAAACTTTCACATCACAAATATTTATTACAGAAAACAGTAGGTCAAAAATCACAATTAGGGATAATTACAGTTTTACATATTCCAAGTGGAAATTATAACTTTTCAAATCACTAAATTTACTC
Source organism: Macaca fascicularis (assembly GCF_037993035.2). NCBI lineage: Eukaryota > Metazoa > Chordata > Mammalia > Primates > Cercopithecidae > Macaca > Macaca fascicularis. The sequence goes on from NC_088388.1 coordinate 28,023,540, forward strand.
ATCTCTGGTAGATCTCCACATATTAGTGTAAGTATATTTGTTTTCCATTACTTCTGTAACAATTTACCACAAACTCAATAACTTAAAACAGCACAAGTTTCCTCTTCTACAGCTCTGGAAGTCAAAAATTTAAACTCAAGGTGTTGGCAGAACTGCTTTTCCTCTAGAGAATTCAGGAAAAAATACTCTTGCTTGCTTTTTTCCAAGCTACCTGAATTCCTTGGTTTGTGGCCCCTTCCTACATCTTCAAAGTTAGCATCATAGCATCTTCCAGTTGGCCTCTCTGTTTCCATCATCACATTGCCTTTTGCTCTTTGATAACTCCCTTAGATAAACAACTCCCTTAGATAAACAGCCTTATGATTACCTTGGGTTTACCCAGATAATCCAAAATAATATCCTCATCTCGAAATCCATAATTTAATCACATCTACAAAGACCCTATTTCCATGTAAGGTAAAATATTCACAAGTTCCACCAATTAGGTTGGTGGAGACTATTACTCAGCGACTAACAAAAAATATTTTCTAGTATTAGATAGGGGTATCTTTGCATTAAAACTTGGATAATTTTAGTTGCTGACTTTCCTGAACAGATATTTTTAACTATGTCTTAGATTGTAGAATTTTCAACACTGTAAGAAATTTTAACACTGTAACATAGAATACTTCAACATTAAAATTGAAGTATCCCATTTTAAAGACAAAACACTAAAGTCTCTAGAGATTGTGTCTTATTAAATATTAAATCACTCTCTTACATCATAGATTTATTTCTTAGTCTCATTACTCTTGGATGTTTCCCTGGTCTTGCTTATTACTCAAAATAAATAAGTTCATTTCAGATATTTTGACCACTGTATTTCCTCTCTTCAAAAAGAAAAACAGAAAAATCTTTACAAATGGATGAGTAATAGCCATACTTGGGAGAAATTTAGGATTACTGTTAAAATGAATTCATTTGCAGGTGTCTGGATAAGAAACTGACCACATCACTGTTTTTTGGCAAAGTAACTGATGTACAAGCAGCCTGAAACAGAAAATAAGGGCAACTTACTCACTTTCATCTTTCTATCATTCTGGCAGTATCAGCTCCTGGGAAATTTTTCAATCCTTCTTTAGGTCTTTGAAGTTTGTAATTGCTATGGAAACTGTAAAAAGATTTTCTTACTGAAAACAAAAACTATAATGTGTGATTCATAAATAAGAATTTAATAACTATTCCCATGACCAAATACAAAATGATTTTGTAGAAATTTCCAAAGGAATTTCTAAGGAAATGTCCAAAGAAAGGCCTAAATGAATATGTAATAACTCTCAATGATTTTGCAAATAATTAGTGCATAATTTGAATAAGTAACCATTGCATAACACAAGTAACATATTTTAATCTTAGGTTCTTTGTTGAAAGATGTGAACTCTATTTTATTTCTTTATTGAAAACAGGAAGAGCTTTTATATTTCTACGCATTCAGATTGTTATCTAAACTCACATAATTTATGTTTACTATATAACTTCACTTTCCAGGTAATATATTTATTGTAGAAAATATAATTACACAACATCATGAGACCAAAAAAACTAATTTGACTCCAATCATTTGCATATTTTATTGAAAACAGCTTTTAATTTGAAAATGTATTATGATGAAGACTGACACATAAAATCAATAACTTATATATCCTCTAGGGCACAGTTTTAATGAAATTTTTACATGTTCTGAATAGAATAGTAATAACAGAGATTGCTACTAATTTATTACAATGTTGAGTATGTTAATAGTACTAATAATACTAATACTTAAAATGTCTATATTCTTTGAAATTTTTTAGATCTAATGCTTTTCATTCTAATATTATCAGCTAGGTAATGAGGTATTATCCTTTTTAGCCTATGACATGTAAACTGAGGTTCAATGAAAAGTGTTTTTTTTTTCTGACCACAAGGCAGTTTTTCAGGTGGTAGGAGACAGTCTGGCACAGTGATTGGGAAAAGACCATGATTAGTAATCAGAGATGGGACTCAGACCTTTTCAGTCTTAAGTGAATTTTTCAACCTCATTTTTCTCATCTACAAACTAGAATTGAGGATACTTTTTATGCTTGGCCGTACATCTTTAATTAGAAAAAGAATGATCATAGATAGAAAAGTCACCTTGAAATGTCAATGAAACTATCACTTTTTCCTAAAATCAACACCCATAGCTTTATGATAATATTGAGAATGCATATTTTGGCTTATAAAATGTATATTAATTATAAGTACATTTCTTTTAAGTTTAGGAATTATTACATTAATAAATCATAACTGAGGTAATTATGAACGTATTGCTACAATATTAGATTTCACATCTCATATGTATCTTACTTTTTTCTTGCTGATCAACAAGATGTCTTAAAACATGGATTTCTGATTAATGATCTTGTTAATAAACTAATCTAAATGCATGCTTCTGGGCATCTCCTAAAGAAAAGATTTTTGAGAAAGCTAGCAGAAGAGAAGAACAGTTTATGAATAATGTATGTATTTGTTCCCTTCTATCTCCCTGCCTTTTGCTTGTAATGATATGTTTTGATAGTTGTAAATAGCAGGGATTTGTGGATGAAAGATACTGCATACCTGAAGGTATTTCACCATTCCAGAGATTTGACATACCATTAAATCACCCTAATAGCAAAATCAGTAAATGCTGCTTAACGTTAAGCTATGAAATGATAATAATTACATAGTGGTTTTACTACAGATGATAAACATTTGGCAAAATTGTGATCACATTAATAATTTTTAGTGGTAATGTGTCCAATGAGACACATGGGATTTATGGCAAGTAGATGTTATACAAATATTACCTCTTAATGAGGGGCATAGCATTTGCCAAAGTATACATGCTGGATGTTGTGAGGCTTACAAGGATTCAAACAATTTTACATTGTGGTTTGCCTAATAGTCTTCAAATCTGACATACGTTTTCCTTTTGGAACTGATAATAATAGCTATTATCACGAGATCCAGGCAATGTGCTAAGCATTTTGTATGTATTATCTCTGAGTGCATTAAAACCATTCCGTTTCCAGAAATGCATTGAATGATAATTATGATGATGATGACCAATATGTATGCTTGATACCTTATATTAATATAGGTTTCATAAATCCTGTTCAAAATAAGTAAATCTCATGTACCAGTTTTAATTTAATTTAATTTAATTTAATTTATTTTTTTTTTTTGAGACGGAGTCTGGCTCTGTCGCCCAGGCTGGAGTGCAGTGGCCGGATCTCAGCTCACTGTAAGCTCCGCCTCCCGGGTTCACGCCATTCTCCTGCCTCAGCCTCCCGAGTAGCTGGGACTACAGGCGCCCACAACCGCGCCCGGCTAATTTTTTGTATTTTTAGTAGAGACGGGGTTTCACTGTGTTAGCCAGGATGGTCTCGATCTCCTGACCTCGTGATTCGCCTGCCTCGGCCTCCCAAAGTGCTGGGATTACAGGCGTGAGCCACCGCACCCGGCCCCAGTTTTAATTTTAAAATATTTCATTGCCATTAATTAGTCATAGTGTCTAGTATAGTAGTAAGGAATCAAGGTTTTAAGAATTTAAGTCATTTTTCCAAGACCAAAAGACATGTTAATGATGTGGCTGTGACCAGATTCACCTTTTTTGTATTTGTTAACCACTTAATTCTCACCCTTTATATTGGTTATCTAATGCTGAATAAAAATTTATCACAAAATTAGTGGTTTGAAACAACACAAGATTTTTGTCTCCCTGTTTCTGTGGGTCAGAATTCTAGGCAAAGTTTAGCTGAGTCTTCCCAAATGCCTCCAATCAAAGTGTCAGCCAGGGCTGTGGTCTCACCTGAAGTCTTGATTAAGGAAGAATCTGCTTTCAAGCTCATGTAGTTCTTGACAGAAACCAGTCCCTTGTGGATTATAGAAACGAAGGCATTGGTTTTTTGTTTGTTTGTTTTCTGTTTGTCAGCCAGAGACCACTGTCAGTTATTGCTGCATGAACTTCTCCATACAGCAGCTCAAAACATAGCAGTTTGCTTCAATAATACCAGCGAGTGAGATGTTAGCAAGAATATGTTGTAAGATCACGTAACTCAATAGTGGACTTGACATCATATTGTTATGTTGTATGTTCTTGGTCAGAAGCAAGTTACACGTCCTGCCAATATTGAAAAGAAGGGGAATACGCAAGGTTGTATCAGGAGGTGAACATTACTGGAGGCGACCGTTAGAGTCTGTGTAGTACAGCCTCTTTACTGACATCTTTGGAAATGATATGATTCTTCACTTTAGCTACAGCCATCATCCTGGGTTTTTACTGCCTACATAAATCAACCATCCAAGAACACGAAGAGCGTGGTTTTTCAGTTTCTTATCTTGCTTTTTCAATGACCTACCACTCTACTCATTATACCTATTTCTGAAATCATAACCTAGACCTTTCCATTACTCATAATTTAACAACCTTCCACTCCTCCTAAGGGGGAGTGATGATAATTATGAGTAATGGAAAGGTTGCTCATAATTCAACATAATCTTCTCATCAATCAAGTTTCAGCTCTTAAGTAATATTTTCATTAAAAATATTTATGCCCATCTCACAGTGGTATAGGATTCATGCTGAATTCTTCCACACAAAGATTGTGAACCTTGTCAGCATTTCACTTATCACAGGTGAAATTCTAATTTATTTGAGTTTTTCTCTTTTAATAATACATTTTGCACATTTGATTATAATTGTCATGATGATATTGTTTTTGCCACTGTTAGCATAGGGCTTGTTGTGCATTAGGATTCAATCAATATTATTGACTAAATTGCTAAAAGAATGATTCATAAAGTTAGATCTAAAATTCACTATTGATCTTCTACTTTATCTTCTTCATTGTTATTCATCTCTAAGACCTTGAAATAAATCTTACAAACTCTGTATGTGGACTTTTTTATTGCCGCTGATGCTGACTTTGTTCTGTTTCCATATCCTCTGTTTCTCACTAGGTAAGCTCTTTATTTAAGGCCCAAATGAAAAGATGCTACTTGGAAAAAATTTCCTAAAATTTTGAAGATTTGTCATTACATAAACTATTTTTTGTATGTTTAAATATATTATGTTTCTTATGTTGTCATGATTAAATAATTGTATAAGAAATGACTAGCCAGGAATGGTGGTTCACGCCTGTAATCCCAGCACTTTGAGAGGCTGAGCTGGGAGGATCACTTGAGGTCTGGAGTTCAAGGCAAGCCTGGCCAAAAAGGTAAACCCCATCTCTACTAAAAATACAAAAATTAGCCAGGCATGATTGTATGCACCTGTGGTCCCAGTTACTCAGGAGGCTGAAGTGGGAGAATTGCTTGAACCCAGGAGGCAGAGGCTGCACTGAGCCAAGATCACGCCACTGCACTCCAGCTTGGGTGACAGAGTGAGACTCCATCTTAAAGACAGAAGGAAGGAAGGAAGGAAGGAAGGAAGGAAGGAAGGAAGGAAGGAAGGAAGGAAGGAAGGAAGGAAGGAAGGAAAGAAGGAAAGAAGGAAAAGAAGAGAAGAAGGCAAGAAGGCAAGAAGGCAAGAAGGCAAGAAGGAGGGAAGGAAGGAAGGAAGGAAAGTATTTTTCCTTAAAACAAACAATATAAAACAACTTGTTTCGTTATCTTTAGACCAACCAGTTTATTATGTGCTAACTCTGCATTTATTAGGAAGCAGAGATTTGTGCCAAATGATTGTCATAGAAACAAGAAAAAATAGAGTATCGATTTAAAGCTAACCTGGTTACCAGGTAAACATACCTTGATTAAAAGTAAAAGGTTAAAAGACTGACAGAAGAAGAAACTGGAATCTATCAGATAATGGGAATTTCAATTATTTTGAAAATAAATTAGAAGCAGTTTAATATTTAATGATCCTAGTAAAGTAATTCTTTCTAAATATGAACAAAAATTAAAATAAAGAAAAGTCAAGGTATTAAGGGACAAAAAAATTAAGCTTCTCATTGGCAAACACTGGAGGCAAATATTGTAAAAGAGATTACAAGTTTCCATAACTGTTGATCTTCTTAATGTCCAGTTTAGGAACCAAAAGAAACTTCAGGAGCTTAGGACAACTCCTTCCCAAAATGCTAGGCCAAAAATGGAGGGTATCTACATAGGATTATTTTATTCAAGTTGAGTACATTTTTCAAACAAAGTTATTATATGCACAAATGAATCTTTGACCAAACTAACACTTGACATAAAAAAGCTAAAACTCCTATATTAAAGGTTAAAATTCCATCTTATCATTTTGCCTATTTATCAGACAGTTGATGTAGTCAGACTTAGCCAATATTCAAAGACAGACGCATGACAATCTGAATCACAGATATCATAGGCTTTGCCCTTAAAGTCCTACATACACTTGTCCAGTGCTTGCAATAATTGCTCCTCTACTCTAAGGAGAAGTAAAGGATTAAAATAGCAACCTTAGAACTTCATCTAAAATTCATATACTTCAAACGTTATTGCCTTTAGACTCAAAGAAGAATCCTGCCCTTGGCACTGCACCTCAGAAGTCTCTGCTCTTTGGAATGCCTTTCTCAAAAAGTTTTTATTAATAAATCCCCTTTCAGTGCCTGAGATGAGATAGGGCTGACCTGCCATTTAAGATGAATGGCCAATCCCACTTCAAACTATCTGAGCCTCAGTCACCATTCCACTCCTTGAAGACCCTCTCCAACCCTTCTAACTCCCTAGTCTTACATGTGCACTTGACTAGATGCTCTATAAAGCTCCAGGACTTACACCTGGGAGTAAATCTTAATTCTTCTGGCCATTCGCTTGTTCTAAGAGGGTGGCCTCACAAGTGAATCGTTTTCTCTGACTTACATTATATTTCCTTTGTGAAACTGCATGTAATTGGACTGGTAGAATGGTAGAGTCATGCTGATTTTAGGTGACTCTTCCATGTCAGACACAAGATGAATTCATGGCTCTTGGCTAGCAAACATCCACTGAGTCTTGGGCTTGAGCTATAAACATAGACTCATGCATCAGTTCTTGCTGGTTGGTTAACTCTCACTTGTCAGTGTTGCCACTGTAGTACTGCCTCTGAATGATAGCCCTCAAGGATGGCAGAAGTGGTGGTAGGAGGCCTTTACTCTCTGTGCCCTTTGACACTGCATAGAAGACGGTCATCATATTCCTTAAAGATCCAGGACATATGTCAGGCAGTCCTCTAGTGGTAGCTATGTTTATCTCTTCTGAGGATTTTAGACGGAGCCAAGTGATGTCTTCTCTTACCTCCAACTGGGACATTATGGTCTACTTTGTCAATCTGAGGCCAAGCCAGATGAGGGAGGGATATCATTTGTATAAATGAAACTGCTGTTCTTAGTCTACATGCAGTTTCTCACTGGTCCTTCCTCCTGATTGTAGTGTTTGGAAGAATGAGATATGGTTAATTTAGGGAAAGTTCCACATCCTAAAATGATATGCATTTTTTTTAAGATGTGGAAAGAACATGGATTGTTTTATATTTATGTTATCAAATTCCAATTGCTAAATTTAACATGACCAGAAAACAAAGTATTGCTCACATTTGCCTGCATACTCCGAGTAAGACTTGTACTTTAGGTCATCACTAAAAAAAAAAAGAAACAACCTATGATAGAAACATTGGAAGACAATATTCATGGGAGGCAAAAGAGGTGATACAGCGTCATGAGTAATGATACAACCAGCAGTATATAAATGGCGTTCATGAACAGCAGAGGCAAGAATATCACTACTTTTGCAATAGAAACAAGTTCCTAAGGGACATGGCTCATGATAAATAACAGCATCACTACCTTTTTATGACATGCTGAGACATGCAAAATGATCAAGGAGTAGCACCTTTGGCAATGAAGAACCTGAAGAAATAGATCCTGGACCCAAAGAGGGAAAGATATAACCTGAACACTATAAAAATGTTGTGCACGCTGATTGAGCAATGCATAAATACATAAATAACACTTTTTAAACATTCTAAATTTTCATGAATTACTATGCCTTACATAGACCTATAATTTTAGAATTTTTGGGAAAACAGCTTTACTAAGACATAATTCACATAGCATAAAATTCACCCTTTGAAAGTATACAATTCAGTGTATTTTAATATATACACAGAGTTGTCCAATCAGCACCACTAGATAACTAAAGAACATTTTCATCACTACCCCAAAAAACTCACTGTGCAAAAACAGTCATTCCCATTCCTACACTTGGCCAGATCCTTGCAACCATCAATGTACTTTCTCTTGATGGATCTGCTTATTCTGAACATTTTAGATAAATGTCATTATTCAATGTGGCCTTTGTAGCCAGCTTCTTTTACTTATAATGCTTTCAAGGATTAACCAGTTTTAGCATGTATCAGTACTTCACATATTTTATTACCAGATACAATTTTATCTATGGATATACCACTTTTTGTTTGTAAATGGCTACACAAACAGACACACATGTTATGACTGTTCTCATTTCTCAACATTCTCACCAAGACTTGATATTATCTGTCTTTTTCATATTAGCCATTCTAGCATGTTCGAAGTGGTAGCTCACTGTGATTTGGGTTTGCATTTTTGTAATTACTAATGTGTGCTTATTAGTCACTTTTACATCTTTTTTGGAAACACGTTTAGTCAAATTCATTGTCTATTTTAAAATATAATTTATCTTATTTCTGAAGTGTAATTTTTAAACATATTTTGGGTACCACACTTTTATTAGATGTGTAATTTGCAAATATTTTCTCTCATTCTGTATGTAAGTTGTTTGTTTACTTCCTTGATGCTGTTCTTTAAAGCACAAAAGTTTTTAATTTGGTGATGCCTAACTTAGCTATTTCTTCTTTAGTCACTTGTGTTTTTGGTGTCATACATAAGAAACCTTTGTCTAATCCAAGGTCATATAGATTTAAAACTTTGTATTCCTCTAAGAGTTTTATAGATTTAACTCTTTTACTCAAATCCATGATTCATTTTGAGTTACATTTTGGATAAGGTGTAAAGTAAGGGTATAATTTATTTATTTACTTATTGCTTATACATATCAGTTGTATTTTGTTTAGGAATCTAAGATCTATATTTCTAAGTAATATTGATTTGTTAATTTTCTTCTGATGTTTTTGTCAAGTATTGTACTGTGGTAGAAAAGTTTGCATACATTCAATCCTTTTGAATTTAATGAGGCTTTTTTTTTTCATAGCATGATGTATGTTGTATCCTGGAAGCTGTTAGATGTGTACCTAAGAATAATGTTTATTGTACTATAATTGGTTGAAGTTGCCTATAGATAGATGTCTGTTAGATCTAACTGGTTTATCATGTTGTTCAACTTGTCCATTTTCTTGTTGATCTTCTGCCTAGTTTTTCTATCCATTAATGGAATGGGATGTTAAAATCTCTATTATTGTTATCTAGTGTTATTTTTTCATAAATTCTGTCAGTTTTTGCTTCATGTAGTTTGGGGCTCTGTGGTTAAGTGTTTTCAAGTTTTTAATTGTTATTATTTCCTGATATATTTTACTTTTATCAGTATGAAATGCCTTTCTTTGTCTCTAAGAACAATTTTTCTATTAAAATATATTTTGCTTAATGTTAACATAGCCACTCCAGCTCTTCTTTAGTGTATTTGTAGGACATATCACTTTATGTCCTTTTATGTTACAACTGCTCATATCACTGAATCACAAGTATGTCTCTTGTAGACATTATGTAATTAAATCATTTTTTTCAAAATCCATCCTGCCGATTGCCAGCATTTCAATAGAATGTTTAATACATTCATATGTAATGTATTTACTGATGAGGTAGAATTTGTATGTCATTTTACTTATATATGCATGTATTTGTTTATATATATCTATTTAATTATACACACACACAAACATACCGATATAGTGGGTTTTATTGTTCCTCTCTCCATTGCTGCCATATTTTACATAAATTGATATTATCTAGTGTATTATTTTAACTCCCTTGTCATTTCTTTATAATATATGTTAGTTGTTTTCTTAGTGGATGTCCTAGGGATTACAATTAACAACTAAATTTGTAGCAATCTAGTTCAGATTGTGGCTAACTTAATTACAGAAAAATTTGTTTTCTTAGAGTTTCCTCCTGCTCCTTGGTGCTATAATTGCCCTATAAATTATATCTTTATATTTTATAAGCCTATAATCACATTTTAAAAGTTTATTTATTTATGTATTAATTTATTTATTTCAGACTGAGTCTTGCTCTGTCACCCAGAATGGACAGCAATGGTACAATCTCAATTCACTGCAATCTCCACCACCCAAGATCCAGAAATTCTCCCACCTCAGTCTTCTGAGTAGCTGGGACCACAGGCACATGTCAGTACACTCAGCTAATTTTAATTTTTTTAATTTTCCTAGAGACGAGGTCTCATTATATTGCCCAGGCTGGTCTTGAACTCCTGGGCTCAAGCATTTTTCTTGCCTCGGCCTCCCAAAGTGTTGCAATTACAAGTGTGAGCCAACCATTGTGCCCAGCACAAACACATTTTTACAATCATTGCTTTAGCAGTTGTCCTTAAGATCAAATTGGAGGAAAAAAAATTATAAACGAAACCCCCTCACATATATGTATATTTTAATATGCACTAATAAAGTTACATTTACCATTTTTCTTTATTTCTTCATGTGCTTTCCAATTACAATTTGGTGTCCTTTATCACAAAATAAACTACTCCCATTGGTAATTTTTTGTAGGGCAGATCTGATAGCAGTAAATTATCTCAGATTTTGTTTATCTGAAAATATCTTAGTTTCTCTTCATATTTAAGTAACAGTTTTGCTAGATATATAAAATTTTTGGTAACGTCTTTTTCTTTTAGCACTTAGAATGTCATTCCACTGCTTTCAGGCCTCCATAGTTTTTCATGAGAATTTGTCAGTCTTATTAAGGATACTTTGTTCATGATTATCTCTTCCATTTTGCTGCTTTCTTAAGATTTTCTTTGGCTCTTGCTCTTTGCAATTTGGTTATGATGTGTCTAGGTGGTGCAGTACTCTGGGTTTATACGAGTTGAAGTTTGTTTTTGTTTTTGTTTGTTTGTTTTTAGTTTCTTGGAATTTAAAATTCATATCTGTTTCATCAAATTTGGAATGTTGCAACCATTCTTTCTTTAAATATTATGCATTCACTTTTTTATATCTCCTTTGTTTCTGGGATTTCCATATGCACATGGTACATTTGATGGTGTACTTGCACAAGTCTCTGATGCTCTGTTCGTGTTTCTTTATGCTATTTTTCTTTCTGTTTCTTAGACTGGATCATCTCAACTGACCTATATTCAAGTTAATTGATTCTCTGACATCTGAAATGGTACATACAGTCCCTCTAGTAAACGTTTTGTTTCAGTTATTATAGTTTTCATTTTTCCACCACGCAGGATTTGTTGTTATTGCTGTTTGTTTCGGTGATGGTGGTTTGTTATGTCAGTATCATTCTACATTTGTTTTCTAGAGTCTGTATTCTTTGTCATTTGTAGTCACTAAAATTGTTCCTCAGTTAGCTTGACAGCCACCTAAAGATTAGATACAGAGCATTTGTGCATAACTATCTTTATCATATGCATAAGAATGAGATAAAATTATTTGACATTTATAAACTTCACCAATTAATATCTATTGTTGATTATTTATTGGACATGTGTTTCTTTGAACTGATTTTCATTTTTATCCTAACATTTCAGTGCTTAATTGGAGTGACTCTTTATAATGCATACTATTGTCTGTGCTGAGCATCAAGGAAATAGGCTAAATAAAACAGATTGAAGTAAACTCATGGACTACCTAAGAACACAGATGACAAATAAGACATTATTATATCAATGCAATTAATATTATTAAGAGGAAGTACAAGACCCTAAACTGTCATTATTGCTTTCTATTCATCATTCAATAAATAATTATCATTGAGACTCGGATTTTTTAAATATTAAATATAATGTGTACCTTATAAAGTAGTGATTGCATTTATTTCAGTTAATTAGTACAACTTTATCTATAACTTTATCTATAAGTTTCTTTTTCCTTGCTGTTTATAACAGTTTCTAATCAGTCATGCTTAATTAATGTTGCACACTGTCTTTTAAGCAACTGTATGTAATCCAACATCTACCTAAAGTATTCAATGTGAAATTGTCCATCGAATTGTCTCATTTCTCCTGATAAATGTTGCTCTATTTGACTTTTTTTCTGAAAAATCAATCTCTGCTTTTGAATTTGTCTAAAAACTTTTCTTTTTCTCTAGGATTTAAAGTAAAAACCTGATTATTTTAACCTTTTTCAGTGTAAGCTCAGAGTAAAGCCATCTTCTTCATCTGAGAACTAATAATTATTTTCTCACATTCCCCAATTATTGCTATGTACCATTTAACTTCAATATAATTTTAAAATTGCTTATTTTATGAAAAAAATTGCCATAAATGTACAACTTACTTATTTTCATTAATTAAATAAGTCTATTTACCCATCATCAATATTGAGAAAGCTCAATACCAGCACCAGAATAGCCTTTCTTTGCACTACTTACCACTGATCATATCCTAACAACTCATATCCAGGGAAACCACTTTCCTGACTTCTGAAAGCATGTATTAGTTATTCTTGGTTCTGAAATTTATCTGGATGAAATTATGTATGTGCTTCTTTGAGTCTTATTTCTTTCACACAAAATATTAGCAAGAGTCATCCATTAGTATATTTATTTTTATTGCTGTATGGAATTTTATTTGTGAATATACTGAAGTTTATCTATTCTTACTTTTAAGGGGCATTTTGTTACTTACACTTTGGAATAGATTTATTATATGCAAAAAAATAATTGCTTATTTTGTTCATCAAAAGCTATTTTCTATGATTTTCTTTGAGTATAGCTTTTGGTGAACATAGTTAAGCAATTATTTTTTTTAATGCACAAAACAAGGATTCAAAGGAATGTCACGTGTTAAAGAAGTATATAACTGCTACTCATAGTTAAAAGGGTAAGAACTAGTGATGCTGAATTAATTATTCATTTTGCTAAACTCATCAGGAAAACGTTTGTTATCTCAGCTTTCACTGGTTTACATCACCTGAAACATATCTATATTCTCTTCTTGCTAATAAAGAATTACATTTAAGATATTTCCCTTTTTTTTTTTTTTTGAGACGGAGTCTCGCTCTGTCGCCCAGGCTGGAGTGCAGTGGCCGGATCTCAGCTCACTGCAAGCTCCGCCTCCCGGGTTCACGCCATTCTCCTGCCTCAGCCTCCCGAGTAGCTGGGACTACAGGCGCCCGCCACCTCGCCCGGCTAGTTTTTTGTATTTTTTAGTAGAGACGGGGTTTCACCATGTTAGCCAGAATGGTCTCGATCTCCTGACCTCGTGATCCGCCCGTCTCAGCCTCCCAAAGTGCTGGGATTACAGGCTTGAGCCACTGCGCCCGGCCTTCCCATTGTTTTTTGAAAGTTATTTTACCTCATATATTAGGCAAAAGTCCACATCCTTGCATCAGAAATAACCAGATTAAGGAGAATTACAAAGTAACAAGGCAAAACACTTGATTATCTAAAAAGCTGTTGCCAATTAGATGGATGAAAAAGTTTATACATTGCAAGAGAGAAAGTTAAAAGTATAACATAACTAATATAACTTGTAAATATATCTACTGATTATGTTTTATTGTAAGAATATTTCACTAGCTTTGATTACCTGGCAATAATCCAAAGCCCAAACTCTTTCTCTTTTAAATATTGTTACTGCCAATATGAATTGATACCTAGTCATTATCTTGCTTAATTATCATCAGCTATCTAAGGGAGAGTCTATCTCATGATTAAAGTTTAAATACTCTTCCATACCTTTGTTTAAACTACCCTATTTGAGAACAGAAGAAATCTTTTAGAATTAAATCTAAGTAGATTGAAAAATTATGAGTCAATTTATCATTTAGGAGATTTTGATCATGAGAAATTACAATTTTTAGTGATAACTATAATCATATATTTTAAGTAAGCAAATACTTACAAAAATTCCAATTTTTAAAAAAGTTACATTATGTACTACTTTCCAAAATTTTCCAAAACTCCTTTACCATGCAGACATCACTGGTTTTGCCAACAAAGGGACTCTGCAATATTCTCTTATCAGACAGTTAACTTTCATTTTTTTAATTCTTATTAGTGACTCTTGTCTTTTTCTAGAATAATTATGCTTCTTTTCCTCAGTTAGTAAAATTCTATCTCTTTTTCAAGTCCAATCTAAAATAACCCCTTTGCTCAGTTACCGTATTAATCAGAAAAGGCTATGATAGCAGATAAATCCCTAAATCACAGGTATCATTTTCAAGTGCACAAAGTCCAATTAGATCAGTTGTCTTTAACCATCTTTGGCTGCAATATGTGGAGCACATGGCTTCCAAGATGACCACAATAAGGAAACATGGACCTGTGCAAGCACAACACAGCTTAATAATCTCAGCCTGGAGGTGATACGTATCATTTCTACTCAGTCTTCTGGCAGAGCTGTTCATATGGTCTTAGCCCATCTTTAACAGAGTATAATATCATAGCTATTTCTGAAGACTCCCCCTACATCACCAAAAATAAATTATATATATATAATATATATATATTTATGTGTATATATATAATATATATATTTATGTGTATATATGTGTGTGTGTGTGTATATATATATCTATAGAGAGAGAGGAGAGAGTAGTCTTAGATTCTTATTCTAGCCCAAATAATACCTCTTGTTAGTGAATTTCTGAAATCTTTCTGATTCACTATTTTATTTATTTAATGGTCTTACATGTGTTTGATAATGGGAATATAACCTTCAATAAGATATAAACTTATCCTCCAAAGGGCTCAGGAAAGGTAACATACATATAATTGGCTCTGTTTTAAAACTTTGTTTTAATTGTAAGACATTTCAATTATTTAGCTTCTGGAAACCTTTTAGATATGTTTAAGAAAGCTGCATTTTACCAATAAATGCAATAGCAGAAAGAGAGAGAGAGAAGGAAAAGAGCAAGTTCATTAAAACAACAGGGAGATGCTACAAAGGACCAAAGGCAAAGCCAGGCCGTTACTCAGACCACTCAGTTCCCATTTTAGGACTATTGTTTATATAGCACTTGATTGAGCAGAACTTCACATCTGCAGCACTAGAAATGACAATTTTCTCTGATGAGAATTTCCTTCCTGTCTCACACTCTCTTCTCAGAGGCTCTTGTGTCCATACCCTTAAAAGACATCCCACCCTTGCTGATGGATTACATGTGGTCCCTGATGAAGCCTTAGCCAGATTTTTTTTCTTTTCCCACAAATCTGAAAGTAAAACTCATTAATCTTTATTGGCCTCTTAAATTGAAACATCAAGTAAAGCTGGAACCGAAGCTCTTATGATTGAACCATGAATGTGTAGGACAGAAAAGTCTATTCAGTTAAGATAACACAAGTAAGCAAAGCATAGAGAAAACTCACAGAAAAGACCGTGTGTTCTCTGAGCACCGCGTGGATGAAAACTGCAACTATATTAACTCCTGAATGGTTCTAGTGCTTTCTTTTAGGCCTGGGTAAGGCCCAAATATGCCCCAGGCCTAAAGTTCTGTGAAAAAGCCCTGTACACTTTCTAACAGTTCTTTTACTGTAGACTAATCCAAGTAATTTTACCTTGACAACTATATAATCCCTAAACAGGTGGCCAGTGGTAACTTAAAGCTCCTGATGAGAGAACCTTAAGAGCTTTCTGAATCAATCCAGTACAATTTCACTACATTCTGGTTCTTTGGAAGCTACTAACAGCCCTGTCCACTTTGGTTTCTACTGGACACAGTCATCAAGGAGTTTCACCTGCAAATGCTGCCTTGTCCGATCCCCATCAGGGCAAGGACCTACAGCCATCCACTGAGGAAACCACAGTTAGTGTTTTGCAGAGGCATCTGGCATGCCTGAAGGATGAGTAAACTCACCTGCAGAGTGAAGGCCCTTTGTTTTTCTACATAGCTTTAGCCTAGATTGACTGGACATTTTTCTTGGCTTCTACTGGCCACATTATCTGGCTGTTGAAATCAGGTTCCTTATTTCCTGTACCCTGTCTCTGACTTCCTTCTACAAACGTGAATAATAATAATAGAAACCACATGCCAGTGACTGATGTAAATTTATCTCATATATTAACTCACTTAATCCTTATAAGAAGCTCATAAAACACAGAAATTTAGTAATTTTCCTGTGACGATAGAGACATTCAGGGTAGACTTCAAATCCCAGTGGTCTAGCCTCACAGTCCATTATGCTAACCACTCTGGTTACATATGTTAACTAGTTCATATTAATAATCTAGGATGGGGCAATGACTGTCCTCCTAATTACTGTGCCTAGGCTCCGGCTGCAGCTCTGTACTTGAAGCAATAAGCTTTTTGGGTATCAGTATCTGTGCTGAAACTTAGCTCTCCAAATCCTTCTTGAAAAATGAGCAAGTAAGGGCTCACGATCTTGCATGAGTACTAAAAGCTTAAATATATAGCTAGAGGCTGAGTACTAAAAACTTACGTACCTAGCTAGAGACCCTGAGTACTAAAAGCTTAAGTACCTAGCTAGAGAGGCTGAGTACTAAAAACTTAAGTACCTAGCTAGAGAGCCTGAGTACTAAAAGCTTAAGTACCCAGCTAGAGAGGCTGAGTACTAAAAGCTTAAGTACCTAGCTAGAGAGGCTGAGTACTAAAAGCTTAAGTACCTAGCTAGGGACTGAGGAGCATTAGCTTACACAGCTCACTTTTTCTGTCATTTTGCTTATGGGCAGCGTGATGATAAAATCCTGAGTCTTTTATTTGCCACTGGTATGACCTTGGGCAAGGTCCTTTGCCTTTTACGCCTCATATTTTATCAATGAAAAGAGGCAAACAATACCTTCTATCAGAGTGCCAGGGAAAATTAATTGACATGGTATATATAAAACACATAATTCTTAAAAATATGTGTGTTGCTTTTTGTGTATACTCCACTCTTTAATCAGATATATAAATAAAAATATTCAAACATTTGTTTAAAAGTA
The DNA here is from genome assembly GCF_037993035.2 of Macaca fascicularis. NCBI lineage: Eukaryota > Metazoa > Chordata > Mammalia > Primates > Cercopithecidae > Macaca > Macaca fascicularis. Next base: position 28,040,637 of record NC_088388.1, read on the forward strand.
TATTTTATACATGATCAGATGTTAAGTAAAAGTTGTGTTGTTCATTGTTCATATTAATATTTTCGGGACACTTTTCAAATGAATTAGCCTGGTGCAATCAAAATTCCATTTTCATTCTCATTTTTTTTTTTTCTGAATGTTTTTCTTTCTCACTTGGAGGTGAAAATAGATCATTGAATTCTATCACAACCTGATTTTTCTTCACCTTTGAAGTTCGCTTCCGAGGTTTCTTTTGGAAATAGAGATTCTGCAAAGGGCAGTTTTATTACTCATCTTGGGTAAGCAAGGATTAGGGAGATAATCAAAGGTCACGGTTAAAGCAGTGCTGAATTACTTTTTCAGACCCTGAGAACACAAGCAAACAAGTTCTTACCAACGTGTCTGTGGAATCAGACTTCCTGCAAGAAAGATTGTCCTGTCTGCTTTTTGGCTTCATATCTCAGCTCCTTTTACAACTGAAAGAGAGGAAGTCTGCGCCTGCTAGTATGAAAATTGTTTGCAGTTTTACAAGAGGCACTTTGTCTTACTTTGTCTCATTCATCAGACAAGTCATATTTTTCCCCAAATTCTATAAAGTAGATTGGGGTGTTGATTTAGTAATCCTGAGTACCACTGGGCCAACAGTTGAAAGTCCTTAAAGTCGAGCCCTGATTTTCACCCTTTTTCCTGTTTTGTGTCTTATGACTACCCATTAGAACCAAGTGACAACTTGGAAGGAACTCATGAAGTAACTGCCTGCTTGTTGCTTGTTTTCAAAAGCCTCTAAACTTATTTATTCTATACAGACCCCAAATGAATATCATAAATTAGTTAAATACCACTCTGATATCCCTATATATTTTGTCATTGTTATAAAAAATTCAAGGAAAATAACAACAGCCTAGTATATCCTTTTATTCACACCCATAGTTTTCCCTTCCAATTGGGAAGTCTGTGTTTATAGCCCTGTGTACAACAGAATTATTGCAGTGAGAGAGAAGGAACCAGCTTGGAACGATCCTCTTCAGCAGGTAGCACTGGACGACTCGAAAAAGACTGCCTCAGAGAGAGGTAGCTACAGCTGCAGATTGTCATATAAAAGACTTTCAATTGGTTAAGCAGCTCTGAAGAAGCAAAATTCTGTTGTCCAGTTTCATTTGGCCCTGAATCTGATCACAGAGCCTGCGATTCATTACACAGCTGCCTAGCAGGTGCTTAGAAAGCCGCAGTTTTTTATACGAATCTAGACAACAGGTCATTATAAACTGTAACTTTAGTTTTGGAAAACACAATGTACTTGGTTGGATGAAAAGTGTACTTTCACGTTTTCCTTTCTTCTTTTTTCAAACTTGAGATCCTTTTTGTTTTCTCTGAGATTTTGGAGTGATGAAAGCAAGGAGATAGGCTGTATTTTTTGTGTGTGACATAAAGATTTTCACATTTTGAAACAAAAGGGAGAATTTTTATCCTAGGAAAGGCAAAATATGCATCATTAGAATTGGCATTCCATTGGGCTTTAGAACGAATAATATTGTTATTCTTTATCTAAATTTCTATTTGTTATTCAATCATAGAGTATTAATATTTTTAGAGAATATTTTGCACATTACTTTGTTCAATTATTTCAATGCTGCCAGGTATTTTATTCTCTCTTAATAAACGTGAATAGTAAGGCTCAGAGAACTATAAGAAATTGGCAAAGTTCACACATCTAATTAGTACTTAAACCCAGATTTGACATCAGGTCTGCTAGAATGATAGATTTGTTCCAGACTCTAGAAAGCTAGATTTGCTATGCCATGGGTTTGGGCATGCACACAAGAGGGCAACACATTGGCATATAAGATTCCCATGCACATCACCTTGAGGACAATGGTCTTTTCACTGATGATGCATCCATAAGGCCTAGCTATGTGTCTGGTCCACAGTAGGTGCTGTGGAATGAACGAATGTTTGCTGAGAAATTAGTGAATGAATGAATACATACAGAGATTTCAAAGCAGGAAACAGCACAGCATAATTGCAAATCATCCCTGATGCAGCCATTTACTTTCTACTCAATTATTTTCTTAAAGTTTTCATTAGGCAGGTGGAATGTTTCAGTGATCTTTGCACAGTGTGGTGACTAGAGTTAATAATGTATTGTATTTCAAAATTGCTAGAAGTGTAGATTTTAAATGTTCTCACCACAAAAAAATGACAAGTAGGTGTGATAATGGATATGTTAGTTAAATGGATTTAATAATTTCATAATGTATACACATATCAAAACATCACATTATATACCACAAATATATACTATCTTACTTCAATTACAAATAAAATTTAGAAAAGAAATAACAATTTTTAAAAATCAGTCTTTCCTTATTGTATAACTTTCGGTTGTAACAGTATTCTGACATTTCATAAACTTCTAAGGAATGTGATAATAGATACCAATAACCAAGATAAAAATTGGTTTATAATAGAACAGATGAATTGCTACATATAATCATATTTGTAGTTCAATATAGAGCTTGCCCCCAGAGTTGGATTATTTCATTTCATAGAGAGCCGGAACTGGGAGGTAATAAAGGAGAATAAGCGGTAGAAGAAGGTTGAGAAAGTCCTTAGGATGTGGGGTATATTTGTGTTATTTCCATTGTTTATAAGTAGAAGACATTTGCCATGTAATTAAGTTACTTAGTAGTGTATGTGTTGAGTCTTTTTCTTACGTTATATGGCAACTCTTTGGTTATGTCAGATGAGAGAACTAAAGGGATTAAAGCCAAACTGAAGACCCCAAATCGGGGAGAGGTGGATACTGACATGCCGATCTGAGGTATCTTAATTGATGAGACCTGATCCTGAAAACTAAACTGAAGTGTGAGAAGGAGTGTGCAGTATCCCCAAAGGTCTAGAACACTGGTAAATGGAGATCCTGCACATCCTCATAAGAGCAGTCAGGACATTAACCATTAACGTACATTTTCATGCACAGCACATTTCTTATCAAACTCTGAAGAAACTCTTCATTCTACCTGGTGAAATTCAGAAACTTCTGTGCCATGAAAGTGCAACATCATAGCAAAGTATGAAATGAACAAAAAGAGAAACAGCCTTTTGCAAAGATCTATACATGTTGTAATAATGAAATATATCATATCTATTAAATCACTATTTATGTCATATAATACTAGCAGTGTGGGGTGAGGAGTATGGATTAGCTAAGGTAACTATCCCATGGTTGTGTTTCATCTCATTGAGTAAAGAAGTTTAAAACAAATAACATGAACATTAGAGGAGGCTCAGGCTGTTGCTATGGATACAGGTCACAATGCAAAGCGGACAAATATCCTTGGTAGAAAGTGTTGAATGTTCACTCTTACACAGAACATTTTTAAATAAATTAATATATTCTCTTAATTTTTTTTTAGAGATTACAAAAGGCTGATGATGTCTTTTTTTGAAAATAACTAGAAACTACTCTCAATGTTTTACCCACAAAATAGCTCAGGGACTCTGATACCACTATAGCATTAATACCTTATAAGAATTAAGTTAATAGAAGTAAAGTTTGGACATTAATATATGAAAATATATTTAGAATTTTCTATAAATAAATAATTTTAGATGATTTTCTATAATATAAATAATTTAATACATATAGTGGAAGATAAGAAAATACTGTATACTGATACTAAATACTGATACTGACAAATATGTACATAATACCAGTACATATCATTCCATTTTCTATTCTTCCCTTAATGGGAATTATTCAGAACTGCTTTTTATTTTTCACTGATTGGTTTGTGGTTTGATTTGCATGGAACATTTGGAAGGAGAATGTGATAAGGAAAATGTTATCCTCATCAAGACAGATGACCTGACGTTGTGATCCAGGTCACAAGTAAGGTGGTATAGTCCAACTGTCTTAGAACATAGTCATCAAGAAGACAAGCAGAGCTCAGCCTCACAGTTGCAATACTTATTTCATGATTTTCACCTATGTATAATCACATATAGAGAGTCTGTATTATTTACTGTTATATAACATGACAGAAATGACAGCCACACCTATCTTTCGCATTTGTCTAAAATCATGGAATCAACTTCGAGAGGTATTGAGTAGAGCCAAATGAAATGAACCTCAATAATGGGCTTGCAGGGTTAGTTCAAGGCAAAACAGAAGGTATTCTAGGCAAGTTTCACTGCACAGTGAAGTGAATTCTAACATATTATACAATATGTATATTTTTTTTAGTTCTTTGAGGACAAAAGGGCAGAAGCTGCGATGAAGAAGTTATAGTAAAGATGATTTTTTTTCAAATTGGTTCTTTCTTGCTTAATCAGGGAAAAATATCATCCATGTTTGCTATTCTTCCAAACTCCACCTTAATGAGGCGAGAGGTAAACAGAAGTCTCTCGAAATTTTGTATTTGCAGTTTACAAAATCGAGTATAGCAAATCAAATTTATTTTCCACCTTTCTGTATATTAATTTATCTTTATATATAGTGTAAAAATATATCAATCACTTAGAGTTACTGTCAATACACAATAGACACAATACATTCTTGTCCAAAGATTTTCATTATAAATACCATCCTTAACCAGCCGTCACTCAGGAAACATGCTTTTCTCTTATAAAAAAAGTTAATTTCAGTGCATAGATTTAAATATGCTCTACTTGATCATCTATTTGCACTTATTGTTCAGTTTAATAAACTTACCATATAGCGTATTTAAAAATTAAAATATTTTCTAGACATAACCTAAAATATACGACAGTTTTATGTAAGAGAAATTTCATCTAATACTATTATAGTCCTATATGCAGAGATGGATAAATTTAATCAAATATATAAGCATTACAAAACGTAATTTTGGAGTTTGTAGCACAGAGAAGGGAATGAGACAAGAGTTTGGATTTTTCTGTGCCATTTTCTAGCTGAATGATTCCAAATAACTTTACTTTGATCTGTATTATTTCCCCTTTGAAACCATATTAGATTAAATGAGAAAACATAATCAAAGCAACTAGTAATATCTATTATCTAATTGGGACTCACTGTTAGCATCGGCTTTTGTTTGTTGATATACTCATTCTTATATAGAATATCCATCACACACATGAACTTTGACAATACAAGGAATGCTAAATTCTTCATTAAATTTCTACCTTAAGGTAAAAAGCACCAACTGGTAATTTCTACCTGAATCAATATTTCAAAATAATGATTTTCAAAATGTATAATTTCTTCAATTCAAGCTGGTGTTTTTCAATAGTTTTGAGTCATCAACTAGGATGGATTGGTGACTTGAAAATTTCATTCCCACCATAAAATTAAGACAGATGTTTAACTCTTTTCCATTAAATACCAATTTTGAAAATAAGTGTTTGGTATATTAACCATTATAAGTAAGATATATTTTTCTAGCTTTCTCTTTTTTGTTATTATTGTTATGGATTCATGGGGTTTGATTTATTTATATCTTTATCATCTAGAATCATGTTTTCTTATGACACTCAAAGAGTCACGCATTTGTCATTTTCAGTTTCCTCAAGGTAAGTCGTGTCCTTTCGACCTGATCCCTTATTTATTGCAAGCTTTCTTGCTTTCTGCAATAGAAAAATATCTGGACTCAACAATGCTACTTACTTATTAGCAGTGAGTACACAATGATTATATCTTTTCTTAGCAGTGAGCTTTATATATGTAACATAATAATGTAAACATGGAGATTTAACTTACCTCAGAATCATGAAATAACTTACTTGTAAGATGACAGAAGGAAAAACAGAGATGTAATATAAATAAAAATACTAATTTATCAAAATGTAAAGTCAATGGAAATTATATATATTATACATATATAAATATGTATATATTTGTTTAATAAGGTAACTCTGAACTAAGCATATTATTATTATTATTTCAAATATGAAGGTTTATTCAATAGAAACAACTAAACAAATGAGTTTAGAATTCCTTTTTTTCTCATGGTTATACATCAGTAGCATCTCCTATATTTCAGGAAATTTTAATTGGTAACTATTGCCACATACTAATCTGATTAAATTAAAATCATAATATGCAATCAAAAATACTACCAAAATAAAGACTTTGAATTTCTTCAAACAATGAAAACCAACTAACACAAAATGTCAAACTAATAGAATTTATTACGAATTATTTATTGTGGAAAATAATTCAAATTGGGGTGAAAGATTTTTGACTTTCATTGACTCTTCCTCAGTATCTATTATTCCATAGCAGGAAGCTGATTCCCACAATTAAGCTTTTTGACAATTATGTGGAATATACGTATATTTTTAAGGAGATAAAATTCATAAGCAGAACATCAGATTTTTCTTCTGCTACAGAAACCTATAACCAGTCTGTTAAAGAATGAGAACTATTAGAGCACTTGATTTCCTGGGAAAAATAAACTACATCACATCCCTTCTCTACATTCAAATGCTAACTATACTTTATTACTCCACGGGGTCTACTTCACTGGGAAAGGCTAATGCTTCTGAAGAAGCTGCTCCCTCTGTAGTTAAAATTTATGTATGAAGAGACGATGTGTGGTACTTGAGGTAAATTCCTGTCAATTATACTCATTGCTATATTCCCCTCACCTGTGTAAACTTATGAACTTAGAACTAAGTCAAACGTACTCATATTTACCATTTCATGGCACTGAACTAATACCCATCCCCTGGTGCAGGAAGGATTGTGTCGCCCCTTAGCTGCATTTCCAGCAGCCATTTAGAGCACATAATGAAATAGTCAATGTGGGAAATCCCCCAAACAAATAAGATGTGCCCCTGTGCTCTCCGAGCTGGGGTTTCACTGGAAATGAAGGCATGAATAACCACAACCCAAGTTAGATGCAACAGGCGCTTTGATGAAAACGTAAATGAGTGCTGTGTTAATACTACAAAAAAGGAACAGACACTTACTTACTCTGGGGAATGGAAAGTTAAGAAATTTTACTGAAGGCTTCCAAGTGAGGCTTCCCAGAAAGGGTATCTTAATTGAGTTTCCAATAATACATAAAATTGTCTTGTTAGCTGAACATTGAATACATTTACAAGTTTTAAAATGATGTGTGTCTTTGTCATGTAGAAATGGATTAGGTGTTCTGAGAAGTTGTTCATAGTGTAACATACACCAAGGGCTTACTTAAGTTGCTGTATCAGGTAAAAGCCTTAATTTTGTTCTGCTATTGATTCTCTGGTTCTGCACATCAACCACCCTTTTATTATGCTTTCCTATTTCTTGTATATGGTTCTCATTTTATATAATTCTCACTACCAATAGGTTCTGATAATGATACGATTTTCACTGAAAATATCATTAAAAGAATGACTGCCTAATTTGTACACAAATAATACCTGTTTCTATAGGTAACCTGATAAGTCCCTCTAGATGTTAGTAAATGCTTCCAAAACCCTAGTTGACTGTTCTGATAATGTTAAACACTTTTTTACGTAGTTTATATAAGCCTCTTTTCATTTGTCTTTTAGAAATCTCAGTAAGTGGCTAGTGATGTGTCTTAGTGATTAACATATTGTGCTTCTAGTAGTAGCAACTTTTTTTAAAATAAAAAGATAGCATTGCAGAAACGTTTTGCTCACCCTGTTACCACTATTAGGAGAGATGAACTGCTACTACAGTAAGCACAAGCCTTCTAAGCAATAATGACAAAAACCATAGTAAAATCAATATTCCATAAATGTAGTTGGTTTGATAATTGGTCAGGAGCAGCCTACCTTTTAATTATTTAATATAAAAATCTAATCGTGATTGGTTTCTTACCCAAATGTATTCAGCTTTTTCCTTTTGGGTACAAAAATTCTCCTTCCCCTGGATTTTTATTTGTTGGCTTTCAGTAGCTGGAAGATGCCGTGTGTCTATCTGGACTAAGTGTCAGGCCATTTAACTGAGGACAAAATTGTTCTGAGCTTGCTCATTCTCTGTGATTGTAACCAGCAATATTTGAGATGGTTGCTTCTCCATATCACTCTATAAAATGCTGAGCCCACTAGCCATGGACAAATAGCCTAATAAGAAATAAGCCTTTGTTATGACAAATTTGTGATTTTTTTTTTTTTTTTTTGGTCACACATTAGACTCTTCTGACAGATGCAGACATGGACATGAAGAGGAAGATATTTGAGTTTTCAAATCCTGAAGGCTGTGCTATCAGGGTTTCACAATGCAGGAGAAAGCAGATGGGCTTCATTCAGTCCATTCACTTCAACCTCAGGTGTCCTGATGAGTGCTCCTAATTTCACTTCCTGACTTCACTCTTGCTTTGACATAATCCAGACTGAATGCAGCCTACAGTCAGGTTTATATTGGTTCATTTGATATTGGTCATAACAGCATGGTTGTGGTTATATTTGTTTGTTTTCTTAAGTTATTGACAAATAAAGAAAATCTAGATTTAAGGTGTGTGTTTATGATGTGTGTATGTGTGTGCGCACACATGTGTCATACATATATATGCAAGTATATTCCATCGCTTAAGAATCAGGAAGTGTGTTACATTTGGCCAGCATCCACCCTTGGCAAAAATCTGCAGAGTCAAGTTTTCCCATGCCACTCAATATTGTTCCCCTGACAGTGATGCTGAGCACTGGTTGCCATTCACCACCTTACTTGATCTGCTGATTTTCTTGCAGAGTCAAGAGGACAGTGAAATGTTTCTTGCACTAATTTCTCTACACAAAGTAGGAAAATAAAGAAGGGATCAGGAAGGTCCCTCATTTTAAGAAAAATATGAGGATCTATGTTTCTTTGTGGAAGTAAGGACAATTTTCTGTGTCTGGACTACTTGACTCATTTTTGGTTGTAAGTCCAGTACATATTAAAGGTATCAAACTTATTTTATTTGGTTTCTAATATTGATTTGCAGATAATCTAGAGTAATTCCAACTCACCAATTTGGTATATATTACATTCAAAGTAGAACTGATTTCACTTCAAACCAAAATAAAATACCAGCATAAACCATACAATATCTGTAACTGAGAAATATCAGTGAAACCAAATTATATTATTGTGTTACATCTCACGATACATAGGCAGCAGACAGTAGTGGCTAAGAGTAAGGATAATTAAACTAAATAACCTGAGTTTGAATTTTGGCTCTGCTACCTGTTAGCTTTGTGACTTAGGGAAGTTTCTTAGCCACTCTGTTCCTGGAACCCCAGCTACAAGAGAGGATAAAATAGTGCCTATTTCAGAGGTTGTGCTGTGTAGATTAAATTGGTTAATAGTAGTAAAGAACTTAAAACAATGCTTGCGGAATAATAAGTACTTCATACATATTTATCAAATAAAAAATCCCATTTTTATGGTTTGGGATGAATCATTCTTTTGTCTGAAATTTCTATAGCAACTTTTCTTTTGCCAAATACTCTTAGCTCTAGTATTCAGTCCACCACCTTTAACTGCAGTTGTTTATGAATCTGCAGCCTCGGGAAAAAAAAGACCCTGTTGGTTTCTTCAGTTTTTTTTTTCTTTATACCTCGGGCAACGTCAGTAGCAAAACAGAGAATTAAGGAGTGTTTGTTGAACAGAACTGCCAAGAAGGTACGCCAATTGGACCATTACATGCCAATGAGAGTTAGCTAATAGATGCCACCCAGTTAGGTCAATTTTCCCCAAAGAACTGAAGAGCAAGCGAAAATGATAATGCCTCAAAATGTTGAGAATATGCAAAAACTGTCACTGAGTTTTCCAACAATAAATTTTGTAGACCTTAGAGATTATTGACCAAATTGCTTTCATTTTGATTATCAGAAAATTCATAAAGATTTGAGGATCCAAAAAGTCTTAATTATAATATTAGTTCCATCAACAATTTGCCATGCCTCTAAAACACACACACACACAAACACGCAAATGTACACACACACACACAAGGATTTAATTTTGCTTGTTAGTTTTACCAGCACACAAAATGAAGGACATAATAGCAACAATTATAACAGGTACGTAGTTAATTGCCGCCTGTAAAGTATTCGTAAACACAAAGTACCATATAAATTCTTAATAATAGTAATTAGTAAAGATGAGTGATTTTTAAAGAAAAATCTATTCAGCTTGGCTTATTTCTGGCATTTTAAACTCATAAAATTTCTTTACAGTTTCTATTGGCTCAACAAGTGACAATGCACAAAACAAATCACAAGCAGTCAAGCAATTTAAGAAGGCATCAGTCATTTGCCCATTGGAAGATAATTTTGAAACAATTATCTAGGATCATGCAAACATGTGCAGAATTCTTAACCTGTAAAGTATTTATTGAGAATATTATAAGATTCACTTAAATTGGGTTCACTAGCTACCTGGTTAGCAGGTTAGGCAAAAAAAAAAAAAAAAAAAAAATAGAGTGTTTTATTTAGCAAAAAAGTATCATTCTACAAATACAGTGAACCACCACAGAAGTCACACACATCCAAAACTATAATAGAAGTTTACACATCAAAACTGGTCATTGGAGACCTTCTGCACAGGAATCCTGTGAACTATGTGGGTGCAGTTATAATGTCAAAGGGGAAAATGGGAGGTGATATGGATGGCTCAAGTTAAAATGCTTTCTATAATAGAAGAAGTAATTCAGAAGTCTTAAATTAGACTTAGAAATTTTAAAGACTCTAATAAATCTGATATTTGGCATTTTAACTGCCACTCCTAACTTGTTGGAATCTGCCAACATCAAAGGTGCTGAATCAGAAGAAAAAATTTTTAGACTCAAACCCTGTTACTGTCATTTGCTTGTAGCACAGCCTTTAGCAAAATACATGTCTTATTTTTGCCTCATCAATTCTATCATCTGTAAAATGAAAAGAATAATAAACCGGTATTAGTGTGATATGTTGGTACCAAATTAAATAAAATTTGATTAAAGTATTCTGCAAAATAGTTAAGATCTCAAGGTGTATACAAATATGTGTGTGCATGCATGTTGATCAATTTATTGGTAAATACATGTTGAATAGAAGAGGACTGAAGGCAAGTTTTTGTCTTTCCAGTAAACTTCTAGAGACAAACTTTCAGTTTGGCATTGATGATGCAGCAAGAGTAACTTAACTGTATCATTTAAGCTGGTTTGAATAGTTTTATTGGTATTTGGCTTTATACATTTCCCCCACACTCCCCACCACCCCTGCAAATTAGGTTACTACATAAAAACTAATGAATTAGCTCTCTAGTTTAGGAAAAATATGAATAAATTAAAAGTTGTTTAAGCGTAATATTCACTTTCCACCTGTTCCGTTAGTTTCCAGATTGAAACTACCACAAATGCTAATTTCTTCAATCAAATTTGTCAGAGGCTCAAACAATATGTTTTGTATTTTTAATATAGAAGAGGGGTAAGAGTATAGAATTTGGAGTGAGAAGGCATTTTCTGAATCCAATTTCCTCCACTTTCTGGTATATGACTTTGAGCAAATTTCTTCAGTTCTTGGAGCTTCAGTTTACTCACATAAATACAAGTGATAATGATTACCTTATTGAAATATGTTGATAAATGCATCAAATTTATGAGAACTAAATTATATCAGTGTAGGTAAAACACTGCCTTGCTCGTATGAAACATAAAAAATTGAAACTGTTATTGTGTCTGTATCCATGTTAAATATTCAATCCCTGAACACATTTTGATATTTCATAAAGCAATAGTTTTCCCAATTGAGCAAACACTAAAGACTATCAGGTTTATTGACAATGATTTTCTAGAGCAGTGCTACTCAAAGTGTGAAATCAAAACTATCAACAGCATCAGCATCAACTGGACCCTTGTTAGAAATGTAAATCCCTGAGCCTTACCTTAGCTCTATTGAATCAAGAATATCTGGAGGTGGGGCCCAAGCATCTATGTTTTAACCAACTCTCTAGATGATACTTATGCATGCCAAATTTTGAGAAGCATTGATCTGGAGTATCAGAATCACATGTATTAGGACTGCCTCAAATGTTTGCCGCCTAGAGTTGGCATACTTTTCTATAAAGGGTCAAATAGTGAATTTTAGTTCAGACAGTGAAATTGTGAGCCATAAGGTCTCTGTCACAAGTATTCATCTCTGCCATGGAAGTGTAAAAGCAATCACACATAATACATTAACAAATGAGTGTGGCTGTTTTACAGTAAAATGTTATTTACAAAAATGAGCTGCAGGCTACAGTTTGCTGATTCCTGAACCCTGTTGGGCTTGTGCATTGCATAGCCTACAAAACTCTTATGGACTGAATGTTGGTGCCTATCCCCCCAAAATTCATATGTTGAAGCCTTAAACTCTGATATGATAGCATTTAGAGATGGAACCTTTGGGAGGTAATATGGTTTGGCTGTGTCCCCACCCAAGTCTCATCTTAAATTCCCACATATTATGGGAGGGACTCAGTGGGAGGTAATTGAATCATAGGGGCAGCTCTTTCTCATGCTCTTCTCCTGATAGTGAATAAGTCTCATGAGATCTGATGGCTTTGCAAATGGGAGTTTCCCTGTAAAAGCTCTCTTTTGCCTGCTGCCATCCATGTAAGATGTGACTTGCTCCTCCTTGCCTTCTGCCATGATCATGAGGCATCCCCAGCCACATGGAACTGTAAGTCCTTTAAACTTCTCTTTCTTCTGTAAATTGCCCAGTCTTGGGTATGTCTTTAATGTGGCATGAAAATGAACCAATACAGTAAATTGGTACCAGTAGAGCGGCACGTTGCTGAAAAGATAACTGAAAATGTGAAAGTGACTTTGGAACTGGGGAACAGGCAGAATGTGAAACAGTTTAGAGGGCTCGGAAGAAGGCAGGAAAATGTGGGAAAGTTTGGAATTTCCAAGAGACTTGTTGAATGGCTTTGCCTAAAATACTGATAGTGATATGGACAATAATGTCCAGGCTGAGTGGTCTCAGACAGAAATGAGGAACTTGTCGGGAACTATAGCAAAGGTGACTCTTGTTATGTTTTAGCAAAGAGACTGGTGGTATTTTGTCCCCTTCTTAGAGATTTGTGGAACTTTGAACCTGAGGGAGATGATTAGGGTATCTGCCTTAAGAATTTTCTAAGCAGCAAAGCATTTAAAATGTGACTTAGTTGCTGTTAAAGGCATTTAGCTTTATAAGGGAAGGAGAGCATAAACGTTCAAAAAATTTGCAGCCTGACAATGAGATAGAAAAGAAAATCTTATTTTCTGAGAAGAAATTCAAGCTGGCTGCAGAAATTTGCAAAAGTAACAAGGAGCCAAATGTAAATTCCAAAGACAATGGGGAAAATGTCTCCAGGGCATGTCAGAGGTCTTCACAGCAGCCCCTCCTATCACAGGTCCAGAGGTCTAGGAGGAAAAAGTGGTTTTGTGGGCCAGGCCCAGGGTCCCAATGCTGTGTGCAGTCCAGGGACTTGGTGCCCTAAGACCCAGCTGCTCCAGGCATGGCTGAAATGGGCCAAAATACAGCTCAGGCAGTGGTTTTAGAGGGTGGAAGCCCCAAGCCTTGGCAGCTTCCATGTGGTGTTGAGCTTGTAAGTGCACAGAAGTCAAGAATTGGGGCTTGGGAACCTCCACCGAGATTTCAGAAGATGTATGGAAATGTCTGGATGTCCAAGCAGAAGTTTGCTGCAGGGGCAGGGCCTTTATGGAGAATCTCTGCTAGGGCAGTGCAGAAGGGAAATGTGAGGTCGGAGCCCCCACATAGAGTCCCTACTGGTGCTCTGCCTAGTGGAGTTGTGAGAAGAAAGCCACCAGACCCCAGAGTGGCAGATCCACCAACAGCTTGCACTGTTTACCTGGAAAAGTTTCAGACACTCAATGCCATCCTGTGAAAGCAGCCAGGAGAGAGGCCATACCCTGTAAAACCACAGAAGAGGAGCTGCCCAAGAGCATGGGAACCTGCCTGTTTTATCTGTGTGACTTGGATATGAGGACACAAAATTTGGTAGGGACCAGGGATACAATGTATGGTTTGGCTATGTCCCCACCCAAACCTCATCTTGCATTCCCATGTGTTGTGGAAGGGACCCAGTGGGAGGTAATTGAATCATGGAGGCAGGTCTTTCCCCTGCTGCTCTTGTGATAGTCAATAAGTCTCATGAGATCAGATGGTTTTAAAAATGGGAGTTTCCCTGCACAAGCTCTCTTTTTGCTTGCTGTCATCCATGTAAGATGTGACTTGCTCCCACTTGCCTTCTGCCATGATTGTTAGGCCTCCCCAGCCTCTTGGAACTTTAAATACTTTAAACCTCCCCATCTTCTGTAAATTGGCCTATCTCAGGTATGTCTTTATTAATGAACTAATACAAGAGATAATTATGTTTATTTGAAATAAGGCCATGAGAGTGAGATTCTCATGATGGGATCAGCACACTTAGGGGAGGAGCAGGGAGCGAGATCTCTCTTTCTCTTTCCAGAACATGTACCAAAGAAAGTCCATAAGATCACACAGTGAGACAGTGGATGTCTGCAAGTCAGGAAAAAGGCCCTTTCTAAAAACCAAATCTTCTGGCAACTTGAGGCTGGATTTCTTAGCCTCCAGATTTATGAGAAATAAATATCTGTTGCTTAAGCAACTCAGTCTAGGGTAATTTTACAATAACAGCCCAAGCTGATTAAGTCAGTTGACTGTATGCACTGGTCCGGTTTCTGTGGTCAAAGTAGAACCTCTGTAGCATGCAGCTTCTAGTAGATACATTCAGGAAAGCTTATTTTTTATTTTAATTTCCCCTATACATTGTTTGTTTAGCCTGTGTCATGATCCTTTGGTTTGTAGCATGATCTATTAGCAAATCATTAAATGGCTACTCATTCTACATTATGATTATAGCTGTGCAGAATTAACTGAGAATTTTCAAATTCTAGGACAATCGAGCGACTGTAATGTGGATTTTGCAGCAATAGTGCCATTAGAAACTTTGGTTTTCTCAGTGATTTTTATTTAGCAAATGTAATCAATTTGTTTCCGCTCCCTAGAAAACGACTATCTTTCTAAATTATTTCTCCCTTTTTTCAAAGAGTAGAAAGAAGCATAAATTGTTCCAATTATAACAAAAATCAAGATTCTCCTACCAGCTTTTCACTTTGAAAAGGTAGCTGCCAAGAAGAGGGTAGAGGCCTTTTGCACTGAAACAGTAATTCAGCTCCAAGTGATATTACTGACGTTTTAGAGGAGAACAATGCCAGTATTAATTTATCAAGCTAAAATTCTCTGGCACATTTAAAAATATATTCCAGTTTCCCAGGATATAACTTACTCCTTAGAAATGACTTACTCCCTGAAAAATGACCCTCCTCCATTCGCCATCTGTATGGACGTTAGCCTGGAAGGCAGAGTGTAGGAACCATCCAGGCCACAGACCTAGTTGTGGCCTTGCAGAAAGCAGATACTCTAAACTGTTTATTCAGTGAAATTAACTTTCTAACTTAAAATGCCATAAGCCAATTTAGAATTTTATAAGGGTTAATACAGAGAATCATTTGAAAAAATTTTTATCAACAATTTTTGCTATTGATTAAGTGTTTTATTATTCAAAGAGACTCAAGATATAAAAAATTAATTCTGGCCTTAAATTTAGAAGCCAATTAACTCAGGGCTTCAAGACTTTATTTATTCATTTATTCTTTCCCTTAGCAACCACTTATTTGAAAACAAAGATTAATGAAAAGAAGTCCTACTTTTAAAAACTACATAATATACTTGGAAAGTCAACATAAAAACAAATATTATTACATATAGTATAGTATAATAAGTATGTTCTAACAATAAAGGAAGGTCTCAATATATCTTATCAGAAATTAAAGTTTCCAAGTAGAGATGTATTGAATAACATATAGAAGACAATTGGATCAGAAATACATTCCAGGGTTGAAATAAATTACATTAAGTTAGGGTATCATAGAGTCATGTTAATGAGGGTAGAAAGTGTGAATGGTCAACCATTAATTAGTACAGTGAATAATAAAATTATACTGGTTTTCTCAGTCTGTTCCTGCAGCTATTATATGTTAGATTAGAAAATGTATAAATAATAGAATTTATTTTTTCCCAGTTCTGAAGCCTGGTAAGTCCAAGATCAAAGTCTCAGCAGATTTTGTGTCAGGTAAGGGCTTGAGCTCTGCTTCCAAGATGGCATTTTGTTGCTTTGCCCTGTAGAGGGGACAAATATTCTGTCCTCACATGGCAAAAGAAAGATAAGTCCCAGTCAGCTCTCTGACATCTCTTTTATAAGATCATTAATCTCATTCACAATAATGGACCCCTCATGACTTAATCACTTCTGAAAGGGCCCCCACCTCTAAACATTGCAATTAGGATTAACTTTCAACATGAGTTTTGGAGGGACACAAACATTCTAGCCATTGCCCTAGTGTTACCTTGTATGAAATTGTTCGTGCTACAGCTCATAGGATTTTCATAAAACATACTTTGAATTATATCTGAATAAACCTCAAATAGGATGCTGTAAGCAACTAGAGTTGATATAATTAAAAAAGAATAATAGTCCGCATTTTAAATCTATCCATTGGTATAGTGCTGGGATGAGTGTTTAAATTGCTAATTGAAAAATAAGATAGCAAAAATACAATAATGGCTAAGAGTTCTGGCTAAATTAGAGGACAAAGTGGTTCTTGACTACATGATTTACGACATCTGCAACTGGTTATCGCAGTCTCTGTGGACCTACAATATCTAGTATTTTCATAGTTGTGTATAGCATAAAATAAGGGTTGATACAAGTTTCTCTAAAAGGTCAGATAGTAAATATTGGAGGCTTTGCTAGCCATATATTCTTTATTGTTGGCAACTACCCAACTTTGCCATTGTCCTGTAATTGTAGCCACAAACAATGTATAAACAATCGAGCAGGGTGTATTCCAATAAAACTTTGTATTGATACAAAAATTTGAATTTTGTATAGTTTTTATAAATCACAAAACATTTCTTTTTTTTTTCAACCATTTTAAAATGTAAAGGAAAAAAATCTTAATAGGCTGTACAAAAACAGATGGCTGGCTAGATTTTCCCTGTGGTTCAGAGTTTGCTGACCCCAGACCGGTAACTTTTTACTCAATCAGTGTTAGAAAAGTTGGGGCAAACATGACTGGGGCAATAAATAACAGAAAGTTGAGTAAAAACATACTTGTTAAGATGCTAGATTGACATTAAAGCTCTAAAGATCGTGGTTTAACTTAAATGTAATTACTTGTCTCTGTCACATTAATGAACCCTCTTCTTGGGCAAGGCTTCATATTTATTTACTAAATTTGTAAATTCTATGTATTCAATTGATGATGCTTTCATAAAGTTGGCCTTATCTTTCCTGTCCTTTTGTACTTTAAAACATATCATATAGATTGAAACCACCATGCTCCAGTCTAAACTCAGATCTCAAATGACTTTATTTGTAACAACAAACCTTTACTAAACATTACACAATTAGGATTCATCACTGAGGTAATAAACCCTTTTGTCAATATAAACCACATGATAGGATGTGCTGCTACCTCTAGAATAACTTGTTCCATGGATCAAAATTAAGGGTCAATTAATGACTGAGTACTTTGATGGGTTAAGTGTATTTTTGTTCAGAGGTTTTCCTATGCTTTGAGGTCACCCTAAACAAAATTACTAGTTTAGGTAATGAATATTTTGGTCCACTAGGGTAATTCATTTTCATATTGAACTAATAGATTAAACTTCACATCTTATATATTTGTTACTTTTTTTTTCAGAGGAAGGTCAATTTCACTGATTAGAAGTAACAAGCAGTAGAAATCTGGTGTGGCCGTTGATTCAACTTCTTATTTAGACAAGTGATTATGTTATCTATGCCACAAAGATAAAGGAAGCAGTTTGTGATTCTAAATTAAACTTTGGAGGTGACATTTGGACAGAATTTTAGAGGAAGAGAATTAGCCATGTGACACCTAGTCAGTGCATTTTGAGAAACAGAAGCAGATCTGGCTTATACAAGAGCAGCAAAGAAGCTAGTGTGGTTGGAGTGGAATGAGCTATGGAGTGAGAGGAGGTCGCAGGAGACCAGATCAGGAGGACTTATAGGTAATATATGACCTACACTTAAAAGTAAGAGTTTATCAGATGGAAAGTATGGAGAACTCATGATACTAATAATAAGATTGTCTCTTTACACTCAATTCTGAGGTAGAAGCTTTACATACAGAATTGTCTTTGGTCTTTATGGCAGACTGGCCAGGTAGATACTTTTGTGCCTGTATTACACTGGAGGAGACTGAAGCTCAGGAAACAAGTTACTTGTACTTACACGGTCATGCAACTACTCAGAGACAGAACTGAGATTAGAAATCAGAGTTGTGTGTTTATCCTTTAGACATCATAATGTGTCTTTAAAATGTCCACTTTCAAAAAATTCTTGTTATAAAGTTTAAAACTTTGAGATATTTTAGTCAAACTGACTTTATGATCACTGCTGGATCAAAAAACAAGTTAACAAATCCTACATATTAAAAAATTAAAAATAAACTTAAATCAGAAGTGAGAAAGGTATTATCAGAAACAAACAAAGAAAATATGAAACAGTGAGACTTTTCAAATCCCAAAGGATAAGAACTTTGTGTTACAGATATACATTGAGTGTGTTTTACAAATTTGGTCAAACAAAAGTAGTGTACATAGACTTTATTAACTAAAACAATTATAAAATTTTGGTATTATTAAGAATAACATATACATCAACTTAAAATTTCCATTTGAACACATACTTTTTTGTAACATCTTTAACCTTTTCACATATGTAACTGGATGGTATAATGTTTTTGTCTTCTGTTCTCTCATCATGTAATTTAAATTCTATATTTATGATCAATAGACATAGTATTTACTGATTATAATTTATTATTAACCTTCTTAGAGATATAGAACTGAATTTTAGAAAAGGGATTTATCGAAGTTTCTTGATATAATAATTTATTCTGACACCAATATATTGCCAAATTCCCCATGCCAATAAAACATTGAAAAATATTACCATATGGAATTAGTTTATTGAGAAGTAACTTTAGAAAATCTCTTTCATGCACACAATTGCTTTCGACTTCAGTGCTTAATATTTCAATATATCTGAAAAATGTCTTTTTATTCATGTGCCATCGAATTGGAATAATTTCACCATCATTGTCATTTTCATATGCTTCATGAACCTATTAAACAAACAATATTTGAAGAACTGGAATAAAATATGTTAACCTAAATTTACATAGCCATTTTCATATTATGGAATTTCAAGTAGTTTTACAGTTACCACATAGCTACAAATAAATAATTGTTGCCTTTCCAAAATCTTAAGATGTTATTTTAATCTGTTTGTGCTACAGTAACAAAAACTTGTGACTGGATAGTTTATACAGAACAAACATTTATTTCTCACAGTTTGAAGGCTGTGAAGTCTAACATCAAGCTGCCCACATCTGGTGAGGAACTTCTTACTGTGTCTTCACATGCAGGTGGGCAGAAAAGCGAGCAAATCCAATGCTGCATGGAGCCTCTTTTATAAGGTCCTGAATCTCAGTGATGAGGGTGACTCCCTCGTGGCCTAATCACCTCCAAGGCCCCATCTCTTAAGACAATCACATTGGTAATAGCTGAATTAAGGAGAGGGCACATTTAAACCATAGCAGATATTTACCAAAAAGCTAATTTCATCCATAATCCACTTTTATTTCCTTATATTGAGCTATTTTTCTTCATAATAACTTTATATTATAACAATTTTATGAAGAATTAAAATATAATAAATGACATGTATCAATGTGTATCATTTGGTAAGTTTTAACACTTGTATGCCACCTTTGAGAAAAGTTCTACAATCAAAGTAATGCAACTGTCGATGACTCCCCAAAGTTTTTCATGTGCTGTTTATAATCCTTCCTTATGGCCCCTTCTTGTATCACCCACTCTCCTTGTACAAGGAAACAGCCACATTCTTTGTCACAATCAGTTAGCGTTTTCTAGAACTTTGCATATGTGGAGTCATACTCAATATACTTTTCCTTCCCCTAGGCTTCATTCAGTCAGTATAAATACTGTGAGAGGTAACTATTTTCTTGCAAATAACAATAGGAATTTCCGTTTCTACTGCTGAGTAGTATTCCATGGAAAGTATACCACAATGGATTTATTCATTCCCCTGTTCGTGGGCACTTTGATTTTTTTCTTTTATTTTCTTTTTAGCTATTACAAGTTGTTATTTATATTTGTGTACAATTCTTTGTATGGATATATATTTTCATGAATTTGTCAATTAGCACACAACTAAATAGTCAAATAGAAGCTCTCTGAAAATGTCTGGGGCTCTCTTTCCCTGGGTGCAGTTGCATCACTGACACTGTCCTCAGTTATTTTCTTAACACAGGGATCTTTTCAGGTTCCACCTACATTTTCTCCTCTCTATAATACAGCTTAGAAATTATCAATAAAGAAAGTTGGGACACTCATAGGAATCAGTTCTTTTGTTTCCTCTCTCAGAAATTTCTGCTCCTTCATAACTTAATGTCCAGTTTTATTTTTAAAAAGTTGTTTCATATATCCCCCTGGGACAAAACATTGTGTAATAGTAGCTTAAATATTGTGAAGAACATCAAGAGAATCAATAAATTGTATATAAAAGTTTACTAGAACAAAGTTGAGTTATTCATTCATTTGTTTATATGTGGTACATTCATTTTCTCATTTAGGAATGTTAAGCAAGAATTTTTCACAGGCAGCTATTGGAAATTCAAAGTATTGTTATATGCTTTTAGAAATGACTATTTTTCTCTGAGATTATTTTTTTAATCCCCAATACCTTTAATGGCGTTATTTTTTTCTGTGTGGATATATGGGTTCTAAGATGATGTCACCATCCATGATCTCATCAAAAATACAATTTTGTGCATATTTACGAGAGGATTCAGGTTTGATTTAAGTTTTGTTGATTCAATAAATTGACATTTATTTAGGTAATTATTTTTAAGTGACATTTTGTCTACCATGGGCATATTTAAATAACCACTTTTTTTGTTGTTAGAAATATTAGAATTCAAAATTCAGTTTTACAAGATAGTTTCAGATTTTAAGAAAATAACCTCTCTGCAACTCAATTACCTTATCTGTGAATTTCTGCTAATAGTAATACCTACTTCTCAAGGTTTTTAAGATTTGGTGAGAGAGCCAGACACACAGCAGGTACTCATTGAGTGGTGGTGGTTTTCTATATTGATTATCCTGAACAAAGAGTTTAAGATGTTAACTCATGTAACGGTTCACTTTTATTATCTGTGAATTTTAATGCTATTGATTAGGTTTTGCTTTTAACTTATTGATTTTTTTTTGTTTGGGTTGACTTATTTGCAAGTTATCAGTAAAAGCAAACATAAAAGAGAAAGGATAATTCTTATCTGTATTTAACTTTTATTTAAATCTTGCATATAAATTATATAAAGTAGAAATAATTGCTTTTTTCTTTCCTGATATGAAGAATTGTTCTAAATCATTTTTCAGTTTAAAAAATACATAATAACATCACATTATAATAGACTGTAAAGTTCTAATTCTGTTGCCATTATACTGCTGATGCTTACCCTTAGAAAAATGATGAATATTAATCAATGCTTCTTTTGTGATTCTATAGAAACTACACTTGAAAAGAAACAGAATTGAATTGTAAGCATCTTTGGGTAGCAATCACTATTATTATTGCGTGTATGTATATAATACTATGTCTAAATTTTCAATGAATGTCACAAAATGGCCTGCTAAAAGAGTCAACCTAGGAAAACCACATTGTAAACTTTTTAACATTATGTTTTAATGAAAAAGTTTTAAGTTTATTGAACTTTTTCATTTTTTAACACTTTAAATAGGTTTGTATATATTATAACATAAATAGCAAAACTGGCTTTTAACTAAAGACAGAATTATTTTAAAGAAAACACTACTGTTTGGTTCAGTTTGAATTATTTGGATAATTACTGCAATTAAAATTTATGGCATAAAGGTTTGAATATTTTCTATAGTTTCATGGCTATGAACAATTAGTCAATCCATAAATGCTCAGTGGGTCCCCTGTTGGAAAGAATCAATTAATCTTTGACTAAAGTCATCAAAATATTTGTCATTGTATATCATAGTTATTACAAAAGGCACATGTCCCATATTTTAACCTTTATTCCAACAAAAATACAGTCATTAATTCAATCAAATCCAGTTTGTATAAAGTAAGAACAGAATAAGTAAATAAGATATATTAACCATAGAATTCAGTAGTTTAAACAGAAAAAAAAATTAGAGAAAAACTTACGAGTATTAAAACTGAGCATGATGGTAATCCCATAGCAAAAACTTGTAAGAATTTTGTTAGATATAAGGAAGATAGAACCATATTAAAGGACATCGCCAATGGCTTGAACTTCCACTTCTAAGAAAGTTGCCCAGCATTTTATGGAATAATTATGAAATACATCAACAAACTCTACAATAATATACAACTAGGTTGAGGGCTCAAGTTGAGAGTGTACTCTCTTACAAAGATTTTTCCTATATTTAAAACATTTATATATGATTTTTAAAATTTTGTCTCTTCATAGTATTTGCCAATGTTTTTACTGACTTTTCTGCATTTTTCTTCATAAATTTTTAAGGGTTCACCATATTTGTCATATATATGTTACAAACATTTTATAGTTTACCATTTATCTTTTCAATTGTAAATGCATGAGGTATACAGGCATTTAAAATATTTTAGTTAAGTATTTCTCCCATTATTGTTCAGTATTTATTACATTACAAATTGCCATTCTATTACTTTACTTCATCTGAAATACTTCAATATTTTATATCAGCTGTAACTACTTTCTATTTTTAAAAATATTAGGTTTTCTTTGGGTTATAATTTATCTTAGAAGCACATTTAAATTTTTAAATCAGATCTCACAGGCCAGGAGCAGTGTGGCTCATGCCTGTAATCCAAGTATTTTGGGAGGCCGAGGTGGGTGGATCACCTGAGGGCAGGAGTTCTAGACCAGCCTGGTCGACATGGTGAAACCCCATCTCTACCAAAAATACAAAAATTAGCCAGATGTGGTGGCAGGTGCCTGTAATCTCAGCCACTCAGGAGGTTGAGGCAGGAGAATTGCTGGAACGGGGGAGGCGGAGGTTTCAGTGAGCTGAGCCATTACACTCCAGCCCAGGCTGACAATAGCGAGACTCCAAAAAAAAAAAAAAAACCGCACAGATTTTACAGACATATATGTTTATAATTGATTTCTATTGTAATTGCAATTTGGCCTATAATTTGCCTATGTTTGCCTATAATCTGATTAGTATCAATTTCTTGATATTTGAAGAGACTTTATGGCCCAATATTTGGTTAATTTTTGTATATATTGGTCGTGAACCTAATCAGTAAAAATTATTTTGATTCCCTCTTTTATTATTTTAATAATTTGAAGGTGAACTCCAACACACAAATATCTTAGAACTCCTCACTTGGATTATTACAACAACAAAAATGCTGACAAACTGGAAATCAATAACTTTTATTAAGTGCATTGGAAAACTGAGGCTGCAGGGCAAACTGCTACCCCAAAATCTGAACAGAAAGAATTACGCTGGGATCTGCCAATCTGGAACAGAACTTGTGGGAGCCATAAACTGATCAAATAAGTATTTTTGGCAAATGGCCGAGACTGAGTGCAAACTAGTCTCATTGCATCATTAATGTAAAACCTAAAATCTTTGCTTGAGATATTTTGTAGACCCCGCCATCAGTGGCTCAGATGGCACCAGCGAAGATTGATAAAATGGCTCATTTGGTCTTGTTGGACCCACCCAGGAACTGACTCAGCACAAAAAGACAGCTTTGACTCCCTGTGATTTTATCTCCAGTCCGATCAGTCAGAACTCCAAGCTCACTAGAGCCCTTCCTACCAAATTATTCTTAAAAAACTCCGATCCCAAAATTTAGAGGGAGACTGATTTGAGTAATAATGAAATTGCAGTCTCCCTTACAGCCAGCTCCACATAAACTACTATTTCTCTATTGCAACTCCCCTGTCTTGATACATGTGTTCTGTCTAGGCATTGGACAAGGTGAACCTGTTGGGCAGTTACATTAACATTTGAGGGAAGCTAATAAACACTTGTGAAGGTCTCAATCTAGCGACACAGGCCACTAAGAGACTGAGATATAATCATGGTATTGTAGATGCTCCTTTTTTCCCTTGCTTTACAATCAGATTAACTGGGCTCCAGTGCGCTAACAGTGGATTACCACTGAAAGAGCTGCAAGACAAAGACTCTTTCAGAGGAGTACTTAGCAAAGTCTATAGTCAAGAAAGGATACAAAAACAAAACACAAGGAATTCTAAGCTTATGGCAACTAGAGATACAGCAAACATTAAATGCACCCTGGCTTTTGTCTAGATTAATATACATCCTCACAATATAAAACTATTTAACTCATTTCTAATAACCAATAAACTAGGTATGGCTTTCAATAAAACATTGCAAGGCATTTTAACAAGGAAAAAAAAAAATGTCCAAAGAGACAAAGGAAGCACGAGAAGTAAACTCAGGCATGACACGGGAAAAATTTCATAGAGAAGCACAAAGACATGAGGGAGACAAAAACAAAGACACTAAAGGAATTTAAATCCTCTGGTGTCTACAGCTATTGCTAACTGCTTAACATAAATCATCACACTAAAGTCCTTTATTCTTTTCAGTTGCTGTCACTTGATACATCATGCCTGGCTTTGAACAAAAAATTATGAGTCTTGCTAAAAAGCAGAAAAAGAAACATTTTGAAGAGAAAATCAAGTTTAGAATCAGATTCGAATATAACACATAAGTTTTAGAATAAGATTTTAATGTAACAGATTTCGATCAGACATGACATTTAAAATTACTATGATAAAAATGTTAAGGTTCTGGTTGAAAAAATAGACAAAATGCAAAAGAAGATTTAGCAAAGAGATGGAAATTGTGTGAGAAAATCAAAAAGATATGTTAAATATCAAAAACACTATGACAGAATTAAAGAATTGTTCTGAGGGGCTGATTGGCACACCAGAAATTGTCCGATAAAGAGTCAATGAGTTTTAAGATGGATCAAAAAAAAAAAAAAAATCAGAAGCTAAAATGCAAAGAGAAAAATGAATGAACAAACAAGCAAACAGACCAAAAAAAAAAGAGAATAGAACCAAGAATATGGAAATATTTCAAAAATTGGAATACATGTTTGATTAGAATAGTAAGAGAGAAGAATATTTGAACTAACAATGGCCAAGAATTTTCCAAAATTAATAATAACACTAAAACACAGATCCAGGAATATCAGAGAACATCAAGCAGGATAAATACCCCAAATTCATACCTAAGCATACACAAATTGCAGAAAACCAAAGACGAATAGAAAATCTTGAAACAAGTGTGCATTTTCAAGAGAAAGGACACCTTCCCTATTGAGGAACAGGAAGAAGAATTATAGGGCACTTCTCATCAAAAACTGTGCAAGCAAATTAAAGTGGAGCAAAATCTTTAAAGTGCTGGGAAAATTTAACTTAGAAACATGTATGCAGCAAAAAATGTGCTTCAAATGTAAAGAAGAATGTTAGCCAAACTGGCAATGTAAAGAATGCCAAAAATGTTCTCTCTGATTAAAAAATAAACAGGAGAACACTTGTAGAAAAAAAAAATGCTGAATTTTAGTGAGAGGACTTTGCGGCTTTTTCATTTAACCTTTTATCATTATCTCTCCTCCTCAGCTCTGCAGCACCTTAAAGACAGCAGTCTGGATATCTGGTGCAGGCTGTTCCTGAAGAATCAACCTAGGATTTGGTTTTGTTTCGCCTGCATCAGAACTTCCCCCAAACTGAAGCAGATTACCAGGTGTCATTTATCAAATGAAAAATTTTAGATGCTGCCATCTGAAATAAGGGTTAACAATTAATGCAAACAATAGAATGAAAGTTTGGGAGGGGGAATGCTGGGAAAGGAGATACATGGGGAAATAAGGTTGTTGAATAGCTCTTATATACTCCAGAGTATCAAGAGGGCCATATGCTTGCTCAGTGTTAGAACCATGCTCAGGAAGACCTGAAATTATTCTAAATTCTCAACTTTTGCTGACCTTCAGTGTTCACACAAGCAAGAAGTAAATGCTGAGATGCAGTTGCAAACTATCTGGCTAACCATTGAAGGTGTGCCCCAAGACAGAGCAAATTTCCAACGACTAAGAGAGTTGTATTCGTTTTTGCTGTGATTTGGTTTGGTTTGGTTTGAGCCTAAGTGTTTAAGAAAATGTTTGCCAAATCACTAGCTGACCAATAAGCTAGCAGAATAAAGGCATCAGTGGCTCAACATGACAAGCAGTGCATACTTTACATAATTATTTCAGAAAAGTCACTAAACCAACCAACAGAAACACTAACAATAAGGGAAGGTGATATGGTTTAACTCTGTATTCCCACCCAAATATCATGTCGAATTGTAATTCTTAATGTTGGGGAAGGGTCCTTGGGGGAGAGGTGATTGGATCATGGAGGCGAGCTTCCCCCTTGCTATTCTCATGATAGTGAGGGAGTTACCACAATATATGATTGTTTGAAAGTGTGGAGCACTTCCCTATTCTCTCTATCTCCTGTTCCGCCATGGTAAGATGTGCTTGCTCCCCTTTGCCTTTCTGCCATGATTGCAAGTTTCCTGAGGTCTCCTAGCTATGCTTCCTATAGCCTGTGAAACTGTGAGTCAATTAAACCTTTTCTTCTTTATAAATTTTTCAGTCTCAGGTAGTTCTTTATAGCAATGTGAGAATGAACTAATATAGAAAATTGGTACCAGAGAAGTAGGGCATTGCTATAAAGACAAAAATGTGAAAGTAACTTTAGAACTGAGTAATGGGCAGAGTTTGGAACAGTGTGGAGAAATTAGATGAAACCAGGAGGATGTGAGAAAGTTTGGAACTTCTAGAGAATTGTTGGATGGCTGTAACCAAAATGTTGATAGTGATATGTACAATGAAATTGAAGTTGAGATGGGGAACTTATTGGGAACTGGAGTAAAAGTCGCTTTTGCAATGCTTTAGCAAAGAGACTGGTGACATTGTTCCTCCGCTCTAGAGATCTGTGGAACTTTGAACTTAAGAGAGATGATTTAGGGTATCTGGGGGAAGAAATTTTTAAGCAGAAAAGCATTCAAAGTGTGGCCTGGCTGCTTCTGAAAGCTGAAACTCATTTGCATAAACAAAGAAATGGTCTGAAATTGGAACTTATATTGAAAAATGAAGCAGAACATAAAAGTCTGAAAAATTTTCACTCTGAACATGTGGAAAAAAAGAAAAACCCATTTTCTAGGGAGAAATTCAAGCCAGCTGCAGAAATTTGCGTAAGTAAATAGGAGCCAAATGTTAATAGCCAAGACAATGGGGAAAGTACTTCCAAGGTATTTCAGAGACCTTCATGGAAGCTCCTTCCATCACAGGACCAGAAGCCTAGTAGGGGAAAATCATTTTGTGGGCCAGGCTGAGGGCCCCGCTCCTCTGTGCAGCCTTGATACACTGCACCCTGTGTCCCAGCTTCTCCATCTCCAGCCACGGCTAACAGGGGCTAAGATCCAGCTCAGGCTGTTGCTTCAGAGGATGCAAGCCCCATGCATTGGTGGCTTCCATGTGGTGTTGGGCCTGTGGGTGTATAGGAGGCAAGAGTTGAGGTTTGGGAACCTTCACCTAGATTTCAAAGGATGTGTGGAAATGCCTGGTTATCCAGGCAGAAGTCTGCTGTAGGGGTGGAGCCCTCATAGTGCACTTTTACTAGGGCAGTGTGCAGAGGAAATGTAGGGTTGGAACTCCCACACACAGTCCTCACTGGAGCACTGCCTAGTGGAGCTGTGAGAAGAGGGCCACCATCCTCCAGGTCCCAGAATGACAGATCCATCAACAACTCGCAGTGTGCACTTAGAAAAGCCACAGACACTCAATACTAAATTGTGGAATCAGCTGCACGGGCTCTTCTGCAGAGCCACAGGGGCAGAGATGCCAAAGGCCTTAGGAGCTTACCCCTTTCATCAGTGTGACCTGGATATGAGACATGAAGTTAAAAGAGATTATTTTGAAGCTTTAAGATTTAATGGCTTCCCTGGTGGGTTTCAGACTTGTATAGAGCCTGTAGTCCCTTTGTTTTGGCCAGTTCCTCTCATTTAAAATGGGAGTATATTTACTCAATGCCTGTACTTGCATTGTATCTTGGAAGTAAATAACTTTTTTTTTATTTTACAGGCTCATAAGTGGAAGGGACTTGCCTTGTCCTAGACAAGAAGTTGGACTTGAAATTTTGAGTTAATGCTGCAATGAGTTTAGACTTTGGGGCACTGTTGGGAAGCATGATTAGTTTTGAAATGTGCAAAGAACATGAGTTTGGGGAGGGGCCAAAGTGGTATGATATGGCCTGGCTCTGTGTCTTCACTCAAATCTCATGTCTAATTTTAATTCCCAGTGTTAGGGGAGGGACCTGGTAGGAGATGATTGGATCATGGGGGTGGATTTCCCCATTGCTATTCTTGTGATAGTAAGTTCTCATAAGATCTGGTTGTCTGAGTGTGTAGCACTTTTCATTCAGTTTCTTTCTCCTGTTTCACCATAATGCAATGTGCTTGTTTCCCTTTCACCCTTCCACTATGATTGTAAGTTTCCTGAGGCCTCCTTGCCATATATCCTATACAGCCTGTGGAACTGTGAGTCAGTTAAACATCTTTTCTTTATAAATTGCCCAGTCTCAGGTAGTTCTTTATAGCAATGTGAGAATGGACTAATACAGAAGAAAACCTAGAAAATTCACAAATGTGTTAGAAATGGCAAAACACATTCTTAAACAACTAATGGGTCAAAGATGAAATCCAAAGGGAAAGTATAAAATACTCTCAGAAATGAAAACAAAAATACAGCATAATAAAACCTAAGGGATGCAGTGAAAGTACTGTGTAGAAGAAAATTTAATAATATAAATGCCTACATTAAAAATATCTTATATTGATAGCCTAATTTTCTACCTCTGGAAACTAGAAAAAGAAAAATCAGACTCCAAAAACTAAAAAAAAACGAATAAGATATAGCAGAGCTTAAGAAAAGTAATGACTAAAAAACAATAGGGTCACCACAAAATCAAAATTTGGTTCTTGAAAAAGCAACACATAGCTCAAACTTTAGTTAGACTTACCAAAAAAGAGAGAGAGAGAGAAGACTCAAATTACTTAAAATCAGAAATAAATATGGTGACATTACTACTGACCTTACAGAAATAAAATGTATTATAAGAGAATATTATAATAAATTGTGCACCAACAAATTGATGACCTAGGTAAAATAGACATATCCTAAGAAACACAAAAACTGCCAAAACTGACTCAAGAAGCAAGAGCTAATCTGAATAAATTTAAAGGAATGGAAGAGACTGAACCAGTAAGCAAGAACATTCCAACAAAGACAACTCCATAACTAGGTAATTCTCTGGTGAGTTCTATCAAATGTTTAAAAAGGAATTGGCATGAATTATTTTCAAACTCTCCCAAAAAATTGATGGAGAAGAAATAATTCCTAATTCATTCTCATAGGCTATTATTATTGTGACAACGAAGCTAGATAAAAATGTTACAAGAAAAGAAAATTAGAGATCAATGCCTCTTTTAAATATAGATTAAAATAGTTTCAATGCTAGCAAAAAATGCCATCAAACTGAATCCAGAAACATATTAAAATGTTTATGCCCCATAATAGGTAAGATTTATCCCAGAAATGCAGTTCTACATTAAAAAACACACTACTGTAATAGAATGAAAGAAAACAAATTATCTCAGTCAATGCAGATAAATTATTTGACAAAACAAATACCTTTTTATAGTAAAAAAAAAACTCTGATAAAAAACATAATGAAAAACAAGATGATATGCTACTAGCATAAGAATAGACATGCAAGATAAATCAAATGTATCTGAAAGTGTAGGAACAAACCACTAACCTATAATCAATTTATTTTTGACAACAGTGCCAAGATCATTTAGTATGGGACAAAAATAACCTCTTCAACAAATGATGTTGATATTCACATGAAAAAGAACAAAGTTGGACTCCTAAATGTTATACCATAATCGAAAGTAAATACAAAATGGATCAAAGACCTAAATTTAAGAGCTAAAACTGTAAGTATCTGAGGAGTAAAAATAAGAGTAAATCTTTGTGACATAGGATTTAGCAAAAACAGATTCTTACATAGTACATCAAAAACACCAGCAAGAAAAGAAAAACATGATAAATTAGACTTCTTGCAATTTGAAATATTTTACATATGATACAATACTATTAAGAAAGAGAAAAGACAATCTGCACATAGAATGGAGACGATATTTGCAAATATTGTATCTGGTAAGTCAAGAAAAGCTAGTATATCTGGAGATCTCAACAGCTCTGTTTAAATACTTTATACATCGCGCAGGCAGAAAATGAATAAGATATGATTGATTTGGACAGTAAATCAAACAATTTGATCTAATTGGTAATTATAGAATGGTCCACCCAGCAATAGCAGAATATACATTCTTTTAAAACTCACATGAAACATTCAGCAAGATAGTTGATATACTGGAGCATAAAACATACTTTAATAAATTTAAAAGATAGAACTCATAGAAAGTATGTACTCAGTTCATTAAAGAAAGATAGCTGGAGAATACACACATATTTGGAGATTATACCAAAAAAAATCACTTTTAAATAATAAAAGTCCAAGAAAAATCTAATCTGGAGTTAAAAATATTTCAAACTCCCTAAAAATAAGCATACAACTTTTCCAAATTTGTTGCATACAGAAAATAGTGTTGAGAGGTAATGTTATTAAGTGTATATATTTGAAAATAAGAAAGATCTAAAATCAATAATCCACCCTAGAAAAACTAGAGAAACAAGATTAATTTAATCAGAAAGCAAACAGAAGAAAATAAACAATAAAATTTAGAGCAAAATAAATAAAATTGAAGACACAAAAGCAATAGAGAAAATTGCGATACCAAAAACTGGTTATATGAAGAAATATATAAAATTGACAAATCTTTATCTACCAAGGAATCAAGAATTCTTTATCGACCATGTTAGCCAAGAATACAAGAGCGAGCTCACAAACTAGCAAAATCTGAAATGAAGCAGAGGTCCTCAGAACTGGTAATAAGGATGTCAAAAAGATAATAAAGAAAAACTACAAACAACTCAATGTCTACCAATTTGGATGAAATTGACCAATTTCATCAAAGTTGCATTCTACTCAAGTGCATAAGAGAATTAGATAATTGAAACATGCTTATGTCTATTAACTAAATTAAATAAATATTCAATACCTTTCCAACAGAGGAAGCACTGGATCTTGATAGTTTAATGCTGAATTATACAAAGCATATAAGGGAGAAATGATGTTAATTTTCCATAAAAACTTTGAGCAAGCAGGAGAAGGAGCACTTCCTAACTCATTCCATTAGGGCAGTGTAACTTTAATTCCAAACCCAGATCGAGGCATTAAACATATAAAAGTACACATCAATGTTGCTTGTAAACATAGATTAAAAAGTACTTAACAAACATTTTGCATATTAAATGCATAAAATATGCTATGACTAAGTGATATTTATTCCAATTATGATCAGCTGGATCAAAATTTGAGAGTAAATCAATATAATCCAACACATCAATAAGCTAAATAAAGACAATCAATCATATCCTAATATCATTGATGCAAAAAATCATTGAAAAAATTCAACACTTGTTTATTATTAAAAATAAAACTCCTGGGAAACTGAGAATACTAATAGAGGAGAATTTCCTCAACACGATAAATAACATATTCAAAACACCTATAGTTACCATACCTAATCGTGAGACATTAGACAATTTCCCCCAAAGATCAAGAACAATGCAAAGATGCCCCATCTTACCACAAGCATTCAATATCACATTAGAAAGAATAGATAGCATATTAAGATGACAAGGTAATAAATATGAGAAGATGAGAAATAATAAAAAGTATACACCATGAGAATGAAGAAATAAACTCTTCTTGTTCACTAATGGCACAATTGTCTATACAGTAGAGAAAAACACAAAGAAGAAACAAAAAATCTTCTGAAGTTAATAAGAAATTGTAGTGGTATTTCAGGGCACACTATTCTTTGTAAAAAGTTCATTGATTTCATATATATCAGCAATGAAGCATTCTAATTTGATATAAAAATCTATAGGTTATTTACAATAGGACTAAAAATAATAATTTGGTGTAAATTTAACAGTGTACAAGAACTGTAAGCATAAAACCATAAAACTCTGAAAAAAAAATGAAAAACAATCTAAGTAAATGGAGGCTATTCTGAGTTTATGCACTGGAAGACTGAATGTTGTTAAGGTACCAGTTGTTCTCATCTTGATATGTAGATTCCATGCAACCTCAAAAACTTCAGCCAGCCATTTTGCCAATGTATGTCTAAAGTTTCATAGAAAGGCAAAGACTCAAAGAAGGCAACACAATAATGAAGTACAAATTTGGAGGAATGAAGCCACCTGACTTCAAGATTGCTTATATAGCCACAGGAATCACTTTATCATGATTTTAGTGAAAGAATAAATACATAGACCAATAGAGCAGAACATATAGCCCAGAAATAAGCCACACAAATATAGTCAAATGCTCTTTCACAAAGAAGCAAAGGCAATTCAATAGAAAAAAATGCAATCTTTTCAAAAAATGATGCTGGAAAATTGCATGTTCATGTGCAAAAAAAAAAAAAAAAGAATGAGACAGACTTCACACCTTTCACAACAATTAAATCAAAATATGAAGCACAAAATTATAAAACTTCTGAAAAAAGACATAGGAGGAAATGTAAGACAAACTGGGTTTGGTGATGACCCTCTAGAGATGACACAAAAACATAATTCATGAAAGAAAAATTCATATATTGTACATTATTAAAATTTGAAACTTCTGTTCTACATAAGGCATTTTTTAGATGAAAAAACAAGCCATGAGATGGAAGAAATAATTTTTAAAACATGTATCTGATAAAATACTTTTATTCAAAATATGGGAAAAAAATCTTTAAACTCAGAATCTAAAAAGCAGAATACTATTTAAGAAATGGACAAATACTTCTCTGTCTTACCAAGAAAGAATGTAGATGACAATTACGTATACAAAAAGATGATTGACATCATTTATCATTAAAGAACTACAAATTCATAGAACAATTGGAATGCCACTACACATTAATTAGAATGGCCAACAAGTTGGTGATGTTATAGAGCAACATGAACTCTTTTATTACTGATGGTAAATTAAAATGGTACAGTCACTTTGAAATACTGACAGTTACTCTCAAAGATACATATACCCTTACTGTACTATGCAGCAATTATACTTCTAGGTATTTATCCAACTGATTCAAAAACATGTTCACACACACACACACACACACACACACACACACACACCCCTCAATTAAATGTTTATTACAGATACACTCATAATCCCCCAAACTGGAAATATATATATATATATATATATATATATATATATATATATATATATATCCTATAATAGGTGAATGGATAAATGACTGCTGGTACAGCCTTAGTAAGGACTACTTTCCAGTGGAAAAAAAGAGGTATCAAGGCATAAGAAGACACAAATGAATGTTAAATGCATGTTGTTAAATGAAAAAGCCAGTCTAACAAAGCTACATACTAGATGACACTATCTGACATTCTAAACAGGGCACAGCTATAGAGATTAAAGTATCAGTAGCTGACAAAGCTTTAGTGAAAGAAAGGTGAGAATTGAATAGATGAGGTACAGAAGAAAGGTGCTGGCCTAAGTAATTTTAAAAAATTTATTATTTTGAATTTGCATTGGTCCACAGAAGGTGTATATATTTATGGGTTACATGAGATAGTTGATACAAGCGTGTGATGCACATTAATCATATCAGTGTAAATGGGCTATCCATCACCTCAAGCATTCACCCTTTGTATTACAAAAAATTCAGTTATGCTTTTTTAGTTATTTAAAAATATATAACTAAATTATTATTGACTCTAGTCACTTTGTTATGCTAGCAAATACTAGTAGGTTTTATTCATTCTTTCTAAGTATTTTTTGTAACCATTAACAATGCTGATTTCCATGCTGATTAGTCCATTCTCACATTATTATAAAGAACAATCCAAGCCTGGGTAATTTTTAGACAAAAGAGGTTTAATTTGCTCATGGTTCTACAGGCTATACAGGAAGTATGACTGATGAGGCTCAGAAAACTTATAATCATGGTAGAAGGCAAAGGAGATGCAGGCATGTTTTACATGGCAGGAGTAAGAGGAGGAGAGAAAAGGGGGAGGTGCTACACACTTTTAAACCACCAGATCTCATAAGAATTCACTGACTATTATGTGAAGAACAAGGGGGAATCCACCTTCTTGATCCAATCACCTTTCCCCCAGCCCCTACTCCAACATTGGGGATTATGATATGACATGAGATCTGGGGACACCATAAATTTGAACCATATCAACTGGCAACCCCCAACTACCCTTCTTAGCCTCTGATAACCATCCTTCTACTCTCTGTCTTCATGAATTCAGTTGTTTTAATCTCTAGATCCACAAATGTGTGAGAAAATGTGAAGTTAGTATTTCTGTATCTCATTTAATACAATCACCTACATTTCCATCCATGTTGTGGCAAATGAAAGGATTTCATTCCTTTCTATAGCTGATAGCAAATATACACTCCAATGTAAATATATACCACATTTTCTTTATCCATTCATCTGTTAATGGACACTTAGCTTGCTTCCAAATATTGGCTATTGTAAATAGTGCTTCAATAAACATGGGAACACAGATATCTCGTCAACATACTGATTTCCTTCCTTTTGGTTACATATCTAGCAGTGGGATTGCTGGATTGTACAATAGCTCTATTTTTAATTATTTGAGGAACCCACATAGTGATTGTACTAACTTAAATTCACAACAGTGTATGAGAGTTCTCTTTTCTCCATATACTCTCCAGCATTTGTTATTCCCTGTCTTTTGAATAAAAGTCATTTTAACTGGGGTGAGATAAAATCTCATTGTAGTTTTGATTTGCATTTATTTATGTTAAATAATGTCAAGCACATTTTTATATATGAGCTCACATTTGCCATATGTATGTCTTTTCATACATTTCATATTTGAAATATATATGAATATTTATATTGATTTCATATATATTTGATGAAATATATGAAATCATATCTTGAATATATTTGAAATACATATGAAATATATAAAATCATATTTCATATATAAAATCATATTTCATATATAATATATGAAATAGATAAAATATTTCATATATATTCATATATATGATTTCATATATATTTGATATGTATTTCAAATATTTCATATTTGCCATATGTATGTCTTCTTTTGATAAAAGTCTATTCAGATCTTTTGCCCATTTTAAATTGGATTATTAGATTTTTTTTCCTTGTATATTCTGGTTATCAATCCTTTCTCAGATGAGTGGTATGCAAATATTTTCTCCCATTCTGTGGGTTTTCTCTTCACTTTGTTGATTGTTTCCTTTGCTGTGCAGAAGCTTTTTAATTTGATGTGATCCCATTGGTCCACCTTTGTTTTTGTTGCCTGTCTTGTGAGGTATTACTAAAGAAATCTTTACCCACTCCAATATCCTGGAAAGTTTCAACAATGTTTTCCTTTAGTAGGTTTATACTTTAAGGTCTTCGATTTAAATCCTTAATGCATTTTGTTTTGATTATTTTATATGGCAAAAGTTAGGGGTTTAGTTTCATTCTTTTACATATGGATATCTATTTTTTCCAGAAGTATTTATTGAAAAGACTGTCCATTCTTCAATATATGTTCTTGGCACTTTTGTCAAAATCTAGTTGATTGTAGCTGTGTGGATTTGTTTCTGGGTTCTCTATTTGGTTCCACTGATCTGTGTGTCTGCTTTTATACCAGTATCATGCAGTTTTGGTTACTATAGCTCTGTAGTATAATTTGAAGTCAGGTAAAGTGATTCCTCCAGTTTTGTTCTTTTTGCTTAGGATAGCTTTGGGTATTCTGATTCTTTTATGGGTCCACATAAATTTTAGGATAGCTTTTCTATTTTTGTTAAAAATGTCATTGGTATATTGATAAGGATGGCACTGAATCTTCAGATTGTTTTAAGTAGTATGGAAAATTTGATAATATTGATTTTTACAATTTATGAACATAAAATATTTTTCCAATCATTTGTGTCCTCTTCAATTTTTTGCATAAATGTTTTATAGTTTTCATTGTAGAGATCTTTTACTTCTTTGCTTAAGTAAATTCCTATGTATTTATTTTCAATTTGTAGCTGTTGTAAATGAGATTACTTTTTTGATTGCTTTTTTGGATTATTCACTGTTGGTATTAAGAAATGCTACTGATTTTTGTGTGTTGAATTTGAATCCTGCAACTTTACAAAATTAGTTTACCGGTTTTAAGAGTTTTTCTTTTGGTGGAGTCTTTAGGTATTTTTCAAATATAAGATCATATCATCTGCAAACAACGATGATTAGACACCTTCTTTTCCGATTTGGATGCCCTTTATTTCTCTTGCTTACTTTCTCTAGCTAGGACTTCCAGTAACAATTTAATAACAGTGGTGAAACTGAGTAGCATTGTCTTGATCCAGATCTTAGATGAAAGGCTTGCAGTTTTATACCATTCTGTGTAATACTAGCTGTGGGTCTGTCATATATCACATTTATTATGTTGAGGTATGCTCCTTCTATACCCATGGTTTTGAGGGTTTTTATTATGAAGGGATGTTGAATTTTACCAAATGATTTTTCAGCATTAATTGAATGGTCACATTCAATTGATTTTGTCCTTCATTCTATTGATGTGATTCATCATATTGATTGATTTGTATAAGGTGAATCATCCTTGCGTGCCTGAGATAAATCCAACTTTGTCATGATGTATGATCTTTTTAATGTGCTGTTGAATTCAGATTGGTAGTATTTTGTTGAGGATTTTTGCATAAATATTTGTCAGGGATACTGGCCTGTCGTTTTCTTTTTTTGATAGGCCCTGTCTGATTTTGTTATCAGGGTAATGCTTGTCATATAGAAGGGGTTTGGAAGTATTTTATTCTTGTCTATTTTTCAGAAAAGTTTGAGTAGGATTGGTATCAGTCCTTCTTTTAATGTCTGGTAGAATTCATCAGTGAAGACACTGGGTCCTGGGCTTTTCTTTGCTGGGAGACTTTTTAATATGGCTTCAAATTTGTTACTTGTTATTGGACTGCTCTGGCTTTAAATTTCTTAATGGTTCGATCTTGGTAAGTTATACGCACTTAGGAATTTATCCATTTCTTCTAGATTTTCTAATTTATTGGCATATATTGCTCAGAAAAAGCATCAATGATCCTTGAATTTCTGTGGTATCAGTTGTGATGTTTCCTTTTTCATCTCCGATTTTATTTATTTTGGTCTTCTCTCTTTTTTTTCTTAGTCCAGCTAAAGATTTGTCAATTTTGTTTATCTTTTAAATAAAAACAACTTTTTGTTTCACGGACCTTTTGTATTGTTTTCTTCATTTCAATTTTATTTATTTTGGCTCTTATATCAACTATTTTTTCTATTAATTTTGGGTTTATTTGCTCTTGATTTTGTAGTTCTTTAAGATGCATTGTCAGTCTGTTTATTTGATTTCTTTTCCTCTTTTTTGAGCTATAAACTTCCCTCTTAGTACTGATTTCACTGTATCCCATTGGTTTTGGTGTGTTGTTTCCATTATCATTTATTTCACAAATTTTTTTCATTTAAATTTCCTTCTTAATTTCTTCATTGACCCATTGGACATTAAGGAACATATGATTTAATTTTCACATGTTTGTATAGTTTCCAAAATTCCTCTTGTACTGATGCTTAGTTTTATTTGATTGTGCTCAGAGAAGATGCTTGGTAGTATTTTAATTTTTGAATATCTTAAGACTTTTTGTAATCTAACATATGGTCTATCCTTGAGAATGATACAGGTGCTAAAGAGAAGAATATATATTTTACAGCTGTGGAATGAAATGTTCTGTAAATGTCTATTAACTCTAATTCTTCTGTAGCACAGACTGAATCTGATGTTTTTCTGTTGATTTTCTGTTTAAGAGGTGTGTCCAATGCTTAGAGTGATGTGTTGAAGTCTTTGACTATTATTGTATTGGAGTCTATATTTCTCTTTAGCTCTAATAATGTTTGCTTTATATATCTGGGTACTAGTGTGGAGTGCATATATGTTTACAATTGTTATATCCTGCTGAATATTGCTTTATCACTAAATAGTGACTTTCTTTGTTTCTCCTTAATAATTTTTGTCTTAAAATCTATTTTGTCTGTACAAGTATAGCTACTCCTGCTTCTTTTTGGTTTCCATTGCCAGGGAATATCTTTTCCCATTCCTTTATTTTCACTCTGTGTGTCTTTGTAGGTGAAGTGCATTTCTTGTAGGCAACAAATTAATGAGTTTTGTTTTTTCATCCATTTAGCCACTCTGTGTCGTTTGATTGGAGAATTTAGTGGATTTACATTCAATGTTATTATTTATAAGTAACAACGTACTCTTGCCATTTCATAATTTGTTTTCTAATTATTTTGTGGTCTTCTCTTCTTTTCTTCTTTCCTTCCTTCCTATTTTTCCTTTAGTGAAGGTGATTTTCTCTGGCGGTATAATTTAATTTCTTGCTTTTTATTTTTTGTGTCTCTGTTGTGTGTTTTTGATTTGAGATTACTATGAGGTTTGTCAATACTAACTTATAACACATTACATTAAACAGATGACAACATTGATTGCTTAAATAAACAAACAAGCAAAAATAAAACTAATAAAAAGTAAACACTTAAATTTTGTCCCCCTACTTTTTAACTTTCTGTTGTTTCTTTTTATATCTTTGTATTTTATTATACTATACTGTCTATGTCTTGAATTATTGTTGTAGCTGTTATTTTTGATTTGTTCACAGTTTAGTCTTTCTGCTTAAGACAAGAGTAATTTACACACTACAATTACAGTGTTATAATAGTTTGTTTTTACATGTACTTACTACTACTAGTAGTTTTGTACTTTCAGGTGATTTCTTTTTGCTCATTAATTTTCTTTTCTTTCTGATTGAAGAAGCCTCTTTGGTATTTCTTGTAGGACAGGTCTGGTGTTGATAAAATCGCTGAGCTTTTGTTTGTCTGGCGAAGTCCTTATTTCTCCATTATATTTGAATGCTATTTTCACCAGATACACTACTATCGGGTAAACTTTCTTTTTCTTCTTCACTTTAAATATGTTATGCCAGTCTCTCCTGGCTTGTAAGGTGTCCACTAAAAGTCTGCTGCCAGATGTATTGGAATACCACTGTATATTATTTGTTTCTTTTCTCTTGCTGGTTTTAGGAATCTTTCTTTATCCTTGACCTTTGAGAATCTGGTTACTAAATGCCTTGAGGTAGTGGTCTTTAGGTTAAATCTGACTAATATTTTATAATCTTCTTACATTTGAGTATTAAGATATTTCCCTAGGTTTTGGAAATTCTCTGTTATTATCTATTTGAATGAACTTTCTACCCCTATCTTTTTTCTACCTCTACTTTAAGGCCAATTACTCTTAGATTTGTCCTATTGGGGCTATTTTCTAGATTTTGTAAGAATGCTTGCTTCTTTTTTATTATATTTTCTTTTGTCTCCTCTGAGTGTGTATTTTCAAATATCTTGTCTTTAATCTCATTAATTATTTATTCTGCTTTTGATAACACTGTGCATGAGTGTTAGAATAGATCAATTACATCAATATATAGTGGGTACTAGGAGCCAGGTTTCTCACAGTTTGAGTGGAAATTTAAAGAGTTTCACATTAGACAAGAAAGGTTAAAATTATTCAAGTGGTAATGTATTTGAGTTGTAGATATAAGTATAAATTGATTATTAGCTTAATATAGATACAGATAGTTACATATAAATGTATTCTTAGATATGTGTATGAGATAGCATACATACATAGTTTTATTTGCTCTCTTAGGTGAGAGGACCCAGATATAATGGCATCCCAATAGCAATGAGCACATTTTCCACCAGATTTTGGTTTCTAATACCACTCTCCAATCAAAAGAACCAGGGGCCCTTGGAGAAATGTCTGATTTTCATTACCAGATAATAAATAGGTTAACGAAAGCCTCAAGCATTTTAGAGCTCAAGAAAATAAGAAATTTCCTGTCCTCCCCAAAAAAGAAATATTTACATCCCAAAAAAGGAACCATCTGAAACAGCTCACCTTTGACAAAGCTGGAATAAGTTGAGTATCAATATAAATAAGATAATATGGTATTAAAGCCTGTGTGTGTGTGTGTGTGTGTGTGTG
Source organism: Macaca fascicularis (assembly GCF_037993035.2). Taxonomy (NCBI): domain Eukaryota; kingdom Metazoa; phylum Chordata; class Mammalia; order Primates; family Cercopithecidae; genus Macaca; species Macaca fascicularis. Next base: position 28,081,093 of record NC_088388.1, read on the forward strand.
TGTGTATTTTCATGTCTCTCTAGTGATATTATTAAATAATTAAATAAATCAAAGACAGATAAACAAGAGACAAATCTCTTTTATAAAATAAATAAAAATAGATTTTCCCTTAAAGCAGTGGAACACAACTCATTATTTAAGCATGGGCTGTTCTTAGTGACTTCCATCATAAAAGCCCAGTATAGAAAGGTGGGAAAAAGAGCAACTACAGTGGAGAAACTTAAAAAAAAAGCTACCTCAGTGATACGGTTTGGCTGTGTCCCCACCCAAATCTTACCTTGAATTGTAATAATCCCCACGTCTAGGGAGGGACCAGGTGGAGATAATTGAGTTATAGGGGTGGTTTCTACCATACTGTTATCATGGTAGTGAATAAGTATCATGAGATGTAATGGTTTTACAAATGGGAATTCCCCTGCACAAGCCCTCTTAACTGCTGCCGTGTAAGATGTGACTTTGCTCCTCATTCACCTTTTGCCATGATTGTGAGAAGCTTCCCCAGCCATCCGGATCTGTGAGTCAATTAATCCTCTTTCCTTTATAAATTAACCAGTCTTGGGTATGTCTTTATTAGTAGCATGAGAAAAGACTAATACACTCAGCCAGGTCATCAAAGTTAACAGCAAGAGTTATATCATGTTGATAGTACCTACCCTTAAATTGAAGTGATGAAAAATGGCATTCACCACTGTCCTTGTTCTGCCAAAAGCCCATAAATCCAACCTAATCATGAGAAAAATAGCAGGTAAGTCCAAATTATGGACATTCTACAACATACATCACCAGGACTGCTCAAAATATCAAGAATATAAAAAACAAGAAAAGTGTAAGAAACTATCACAGCCAAGGGGAGCCTAAGGAGACATGACTATTAAATATAATGTGTTACTTTGGATGAGATCCTGGAATAGGAAAATGACAGTTAAAAATTAAGAAAGTCTTAGTTTTCAAGCCTGAGAACATTAGTTAACAACAATGTATCAACATATGTTTGTTCATTGTAACAAATACACCATACTAATTTAAGATATTGATAATAGGGAAATAGGGTAGACATGGAATATATTGAAACTCTACTATCTTTACAAATTCTCTGCAAACATAAACCTGTCCAAAATAAGGTTTATTTAAAAAATGTATGTATATGTTAATAATTCCATTTTTTAACTCTTTGGAGCTGTAGCTCTGCTGTTTGCTGTTTTCACTTCGGGTGTAACTTTGTACTGGGACCTCATGTTTAACTGAATTTTTTTTCTTCTTAATAAAGAAAACTCTATGAAAAGTGGGTTGTTTATACATGTATAGAAATAATTTCCTCTTGCTTTTACCATAAGGATATCAGCCTGGAACTTCTTTATTTCCTCAACTTGCAGTTTCTCAGACTGCTATATAGATAACATTTGCACATACTGTGTAAATGTAAGTGGGTGACTACAGTGACCACAAGAGGCTTCTAATCCTGAACTCATCTTGACATATACACATTTTTATGTTGTCTATGTTTGCTACCCCAGAATATCATTTGACTAAGATTTTTTAGATCCCCAGGGTTCTAACTTGATGAGGTATCTCATTTCAAGATCTTTTCCTTTCATTTCCCAAAGTTTTGTTAGTTAACATCCTTTAAAACATAAGCCTTATGTCACAGAGATAAGCAAAGCCTCAGTTTCTACTGAACATTTTCTTTGTTTCAATACCTTCCTTGGTTTTGGCTGCTAAAATGTGTATTCATCTTTCCCAATCTCAACTATGCTTTAGAAAAAACATTTCTTTGTTTAAAAATGTTTTTATTGCGGTAAAGTATATACAGTTCAGTGGTAACAAATACATTTATATTCTTATTTCTCTTCTTCAATCCTCCCTCTCTCTTTTCCTTCCCCACCTCTGGTAACCACTATTCTACTCTCTATCTTCATGTGATCCATCCTTTTTATAGTCCCATATGAGGGAGAATAAATAAATATTTGTCTTTCCCATAGTCATTTAACATAATGGCCTACAGTTTCATTCGCTAAGCTACAAATGACAAAAATACGTTTTATGGAAGAAAAACATTCCATTGTGTATGTGCACCACATTTTCTTTATCCATTAATCCCTTGATGGGAGATTTTATATTTTGACCATTGTGAATAGTGCTGCGATAAACATGGGAGTGCAGACATCTTTTTGACATATTTATTTCCTTTCTTGTGTATATATATCCAGTAGTGGCATTGCTGGATCATATGGAAGTTCTATTTTCAGTTTTTTGAGGAATCCCCATCCATACTTTTCTTCTTAGTGGCTGTACTAATCTACATTCCCATCAACAGTGTATTAGGGCTCCCATTTCCCCATATCCTGGCCAGCTCCTGTTATTGTCTGTCTTTTGATACAAGTCATTTTAACCAGGGTGAGATATATCAAATTGTGGTTCTATTTTGCATTGGAAAAGATATTTCTAATTTTCATGCAATAGTTATATGAATTTTAAATGGAAAGATGTTCCTCCCATAGAAACTCTTATCTTTTGTGGTTAAATTTATAGTTTTTAATTGTTTCTGATTGTAATGTCAGGTTTAGAAAGCATATACCAAGTTTAAAGAGATTGTCACAAATTGGATTTAAATTTAAATTTTAAATTCTATATACATTTTAATTAGTCTGAATTCATTTAGTGTATATTTTGAGTTACATATTAAGCATTTTCTATGTGTATGAAGATCTTTACATGTATATATTTTATATATACTCTTTTCATATATTAGCCTGATTCCAATAACATCTACTAAATATGAATGTATTCTATTACCATTTTAATGCCACATTGATCATATACTAAATCCCACGTACATCTTTTGTTCAGTTTTTAATCTACATTCTGTTGAATTAATTAGACAATGTATTTCTTTTCTCAAACTTTCAATAATCAAATATAATACCCTCCTTTTTTAATCCACTAAGAAGAGCCCTTATTTTTTATTACATATTACACTGAATAGTTCAGAAGTTTTATTTCGGAACAAATGCCTGTTTTCATCTTCCTGTCTGTTAATGCTTGTGAAGGAATTTACAGAAAACAAATTCTCCAGTGAGAGTTTGGTGGGAGTGCATTGCACTTACAGATTAATGTTAGTATTGCTAAATTTTATCATTAATTAACCAATGACTCAGCATTTCTATGACTCAATCACCTTGTCTTTAAAACGTGTTTAATGGTGTACCTGCTTCATAGTGATAGTACATACCACATAAGAGCACTTTGAGTATAAAATAAGCAGAGGATTATTAGCATGCAGCACAAGTTAGAAAGAACTGGTAAAAAGGAGGAGTCAAAAATCCAATAGAGAGAGTGGATAACTGATGGAGTAATATTTCAGAGGATGCAACAAGTGACAGGGCTCCAAAGTCCTGTCAGAGGGCCAACGTCTTACTTGTAATGTCAGGTGAGACAGTAAAAAAGATTTAGATTAGAAGTTGGGGATTTAGATAAATTTTAGGATTAGAGGTAGGAGATTGAATTAACCTTTTTTTCAGGGAAATCAAAGAAAGGTCAACTGCAGACACACAGAAAATAGTTTGTATTAGGGGGTGTTAGAAGAGTACAGATGCTTGAAATAGTAGCTGTGGAGAATGAGAAAGAAAGAGATAGGAAAACATAACAATTTCTGACAGTGTTGACATTCCAGTTAAAACTAGGCATTGTGATAGATTACACTATATTTTCCAATTCTTCACTCTGCTTTAACAAGGTTATACTCTCACACCCTTTGGCAGGTAGCATAGCAGTACTCTCCAACAATGGGTGGTGGATACTATCTGGCCCCTCAACATTGGGCCTGGCTGGTGATGTGTTTGTTGGTTTGGCTAATGAAATATTAGGAAATGCGAAGCAAGCAGAGGCCTGGCCACACATTGGCTTGGCTACTGAGCTTCACTGTAAGAAGAACAAAACTAAGGTAACCATGGGTCCAAAGAGGGTGAGCCTTGCAAAGCAGTTCTGAACCAACTCAGAGCCTGAAGCCAGACTTAGCTATCCTGATGTCAGACCAGAGGCAGCCATCCTACTGCCAGCCAAGTCCTCACCTAGAACAGACAAATTGTGGTCAGCTTGCAAACTCATGAGTATTACAAAATGAACAATTACCAAGCAATTGTGTTTTAAGGTGGTTTGTTAGGCCAGATTATTACAGCAATAGCTGACTAATATACAGACCATAACTATGTGCCAGCACTAAAATGTGTAGTAATTTTATTCAACCCTGTTTATGAGGCATAGTGTAGGAATGGGAAAAGAATGGAAAAGAAGAATGGATTCAATCAAGTTCGTGATTTTCTTGAATAAGAGGCATGGGAACAATCGACAAGGTAATGGTTAAAGTTATAAACAAGCCTCTTTCTCTGTTATTAAAGAAAAACATTACTAGCTTACTGCTGTCATACTTTTTTTCTGACTCTGTTACCTAAGATATATGATAGATAGATATAGATAGATAGATAGATAGATAGATAGATAGATAGATAGATAATAGATAGATGATAGGTAGGTAGGTAGGTAGATAGATAGATAGATAGATAGATAGATAGATAGATAGATAGACAGAAAATAGAAAACTTTGGACTTTAAAAAAGTTGTTTGAAATCAATTTACCTTTTATATTTCTATCAGTTATTTTTTTCAAACATAAATGAAATCATGAATTAATCTCTTGTTTTTAGGAATTAATTCCAAAATCTTTCTCATACTTGGCCTCTGCTACCAAGATGGCATGCTATCCCTTTGACCTCCTGTCTAGATATTATTTTGCCCACTCTGTGTGACAGAACCCTACTGAAGGCTGTCATGCTTTTATTTTGCTATTCATTCTGCATGTCAGACCATTTCCCACCTAAACATATAGCTGTAAGCATAGACACACACACACACACACACACAAACCCCTAGAGAAACCCAATTCAAATGTCACCAACTTCTTCAACACACACAACCCAGATACACTGGCTTGGTTTTACTGTTTATTAAGGTACTGAATTACTTCGATGCTGCCTACTAAAGAGTCACTACCTTTAACTCCCTGAGTGCCCTGTCACTCTCATTTTTCTGGCCCCCAATGAGACTCTCTGCCCCTTTCCAGGAATCTAGCAACTACGGGATCAATGCCTGTCACATTTGGGGGTACCCAGGTCCTTTTCCAGCTCTAGGACTAGCATCTTTACTCTTGTTGGTCTGTGTATATGGTAGACTCTGTATTAATATATTTTAATATCACCCTAAATATAACCTGGTGAACACTACTGATGCAGCACTTTCTTACTTGAACATAGGTGTACGTATAAGTCTCTCATAGGAAAACATTTACTCTTAAAGTGAGGTGCGATATCTTTATAGTTATTTTATCCCAAGTGCTTGGTAGAAGTTTATTTTTTTAATATTAAAAATGTATAGAAAAAGAATCAGAGAATCCAAAAGTTATTCTCAACTAACAACATAATAAATAGTGTCCGAAATAAAATTTAGAAATATCTATACATACAAATTAGAAATATTTAAGCCTGATTTTAATTCACTTCTCTAATTTGCATTCCTTTTGCAGGGCTGGTCGGTGATCCATTATTTGGAAACAAATTGGTTTTATCATGTCCTAGTTTTCTTCCAAAGCTGTAAGAGAGTTTCAGAGAGCAACACTTCGAAGATGGCAGAGAGATCATCGATATTTGCTCCATTCTCTTCTGTCTCATGAAAGTTGGAGTTTAGGGCAGGACGGTTTGAATGAATCAAGTACCTCATATCATCTTCATTTTTGAAGTAATATTTTTGAAAGTTGCCTAATTAACAGAAATACATGGAAATCCTCCCATGTCTGAGACTTTTAGAAAAACCATTTGAACAGCCTATTACACAGCGAATTACTAACAATTCCAATTCACCAGTCTCAGGACAAGGCCTATGCTTCAAATTCAAATAAACTTCAGTGTCCTTCAGCTGTCTGAAAATAGCCACTCCAAACGATTGCCTTGTGTATAATTCTGGTTTTATTATCTAGACATATTAAAGAGTTTACAGATTTACATATTGAAGCTTCAGCCTCAGACTTTAGTGACTTATTGCTATGTCATGGCTCATATCTTTTCTTTAATACTGTGTTTCCTAGAGATACAACCGATCAAGTCACAAGCTGTATGTCATGACTGTCATTGTTCAAGGGACTCAGAATCCAGGGGTCAGATTCATTCTTCAAGGACTTCTGCTACAAGTAGATCTTTGCACCATCATCAGTCACTTTTTTCAAATAGACTTTTTTGCTATTATAATTTTCCAACATAAATAACATAATTTTCTGAATCCAGGGTCATTATTCTCTTTAATCTTACTCAGAAAAAAACTAAGATCTGAAGGGAGGGGTGTCCCAGAAACCAGATATTGAACAAACTGTACAAAAAGATTAAAAAATAAATTAGGTCACACACCACAAACACACACACACACACCCCTTTGTCAATGGCACATAATTTTTTAAACTGTACTTGAATTTTCCACCCATTTATTAATAATTATTTTGTTCTGTGAAGCAAGGTGGTAATACCCTTGTGTGTGTGTGTGTGTGTGTGTGTGTGTGTGTGTGTGTGTGTGTGTGTATTAGGGATGTGGTATGTAAACAAGGAAGAAGGAAAGGGTTTCTAAAACTTGAGATTCCAAGACAGAATGAATCCTGGGGATGAATGTTTAGAGAAAACTACAGTTTTAGAAATACAAGCTTAAAATAAGCAATCAAAAAAGGGGAGGCATCTCAACTACAGAAAGCCCATTTTGAAGTAATGGCACATGGAAGAAATGACCATTTTTACAAACAGATATTAAAGATAAAAAAAAAAGCTACTATGCACAGAGAAGTGGATTTGTCAGTGGAGGGGTCTGCTCATGCCCCCCCTTTTTTTTCAGATGGAGTTTGTCTCTTGTTGCCCAGGTTGGAGTGCAATGGTGTCCAGGCTGGAGTGCAGTGGCATGATCCCAGCTCGCTGCAATCTTCGCCTCTGGGGTTCATGTGATTCTCCTGCCTCAGCTTCCCGATTAGCTGGAATTATAGGTGCCCACCACCTCGTCTGGCTAATCTTTGTATTTTTTAGTAGAGACAGGGTTTCTCCACGTTGGCCAGGCTGGTCTCGAACTCCTGACCTCAGGTGATCTGCCCTCTTCGGCCTCCCAAAGTGCTGGGATTACAGGCGTGAGCCACCACACCCAACCAACCATTCTTTTAGAAACCTTCTGTTTCCTAAAAATCTGGTGATCCCTCTCTTCCAAGCCCTCCACTCCTGAGAGTGGCAGCTGATTGAACTTCAAATGGTGGGAATTGTTTGAGTATTGATCTTAGTAGCTGTAATTGGTGGAACTATTTTATACCTTACTATATGCTTAAGAAGAGAAAGTGGGTCAACAAAAAAGAGCAAGAAAGAGCAGACAGAGAGAGAGAAAAGAAAAAAATCAAATGTGCCCATGAAAGATAAAGGACGTCTCTTATTCCAGCTAATTTCTGCATTTTCTGCAATTTTTTGAGGAAAACCCTTTTATTTTTGTAATAAAAGATTGTCCAGTAAGGTGCAGAAGAGTATTATGTTAATATTTTTAGCTAAGAAACAAATATGTGTTCCTCTGCATTTTTTTTTTCCTAAAATAATCACACAAAAAAATGTTAAAGTATATTTACTGTTGAAGAAAAAATACTAAGTGGGAGACAGGCTTTCACTTCTGTTTTCTTATTTTTCTATGTTTCATGTATTTACTTTGTAGGGACAGAAAGGTGTGATACATTTTCTACCCCATCGTAAGGGTCATGGTCACCTCTCCTAGCAAAAGACATGTTAACAGAAGAAAAGCATAACACCCAGTTATTTAATCAAGGTTTACATAAGCCTTCACAAATGAAGACCCGGGGAATCTATTTTTATGCATATTTGGTAAAAAATTGATGGGCGTTTAGAAATGTGATTGGACAGAGGGAATGTTCTAATGGTAATAGAGAGGGGAACTTCAGCAATACCGGTCTTCTTAGATTCTTCTTGGTCTCCCTATGCAGAGGTCTTTCCAGTTCTTTCTCTTCTAGGTATAGAACAGGACCTTTATAGAATTCAGAATCTTCTAGAAAGAAGGGAGAAGAAAGAAAAGGATCTTTCTAGGTTGTATGGCTTGTTTGAGAGAAAGGGGATCTAGTGCCTAGGATTCACCTTGGTGAAAAATAATTCTGATTTTTGTGACTTTCTTCAGGGGAAAAAGAGGGGCAGGAGAGCAGGAGAAGGTCAGAAAGAAACTTCACTTTTAAGGTTCCTTCTTTTTAAAAAATTTTATTGATGCATAATAGATGTGTATAGTTCTAGGGTACATATGATAATTTAATGCATTCATGTAATGAGTGTGCTGGGGATAACAATCACCTTAAATATTGTCTTTTCTTTATGTTGAAAACCATTCAATTTATTCTGATGCCTTCCAATATCCTTTAGATGAAAGTTCTCAGCATGCCAAATCACCATACTCCAGTGTATCATTTTCTGAGCCCCAGCAGCAACAAGGAATATATGTAGCATGAAATTACAGGTTATCTATGTATCTTAAACAACTACTAATACAGGTTTCTATTGTAAATGTGAAATTGATCTCTCTCATAACAATCAATCTCTCACTAGGAAAAGCAGGTGAGTACATATCTATTGAATTTTTTTATTTTATCTATTGAATCTACCTAACACTAATGAAACACTAGCATTCTGATGTGAGAAAACAAATAATTTCCAAAACAAGTGTGAACAAGCTCAGTTTCCAAACTTTGAGAATCCTTCCCATCCAAGTGCAACTCAGGACTCCCATTTTAAAAATACATATTGATCACCCACATTGTTTCCCTCCCCTCTCATCCCTTCATTCCTTCCCTCTCTAGACACTCCCCCCCAGCAATGTATGGTAATGTAATTATGCTCTTGCTTAACAAATTCCATCAGCTAACTTGAAACAAACCAGGCAGAGAGCCCCAGTTGCAGAATTCTCCCACTTAAGGGATTTTGAGAACAATTCGTCCACCACCATCAGGCTGAGGTCAAAATAACACCAACCAGACCTCCAAACAAACATTACCCAGAACAAAGACACACAGACCCTGCCCCCTGTACCATGCCCACGTGTCTCCCATACCAACTCCTTATGGTAAAATTTTAAATTTAAGATGGTCTTTGCAACTGTAGTCCAGCATATTCTTGGCTTGCTGGCTCTCTGAATAAACCTGCTTTTCCTCCCATCAACTCTCATCTCTCGCATCTGACTTTTGAGCATTGAGAGCTGAACCTAGGTTTGCTTATATAAGCAATCTTGATATTGTAAAACAAAAAGTATCTGAGACAACTCTCAGTCAGTTTGGAAGTTTATTTTGGCAAGATTAAGGACATGTCGGTGACACAGCTTCAGGAGGTTGTGAGAACATGTGCCCAAAGTGGTTGGATTACAGCTTTGTTTTATACATTTTTGGGAGACAGAAGTTCCAAAGATATCAAGCGATATATGTAAGGTGGACACTGGTTTGGTCCAGAAATGAAGGACAACTCAACGTGGTCATAGGTGGGGCTTCCATGTCCTAGGTGGGTTTAGAGATTTTCTGATTGGCAATTGCTTGAAAGTGTTAAGTTATTATCCAAAGGCCTGGAATCAATAGAAAGGAATTTCTGGGTTAAGAAATTAACATTGGGTGGAGACCAATGTTCTTGTTATGCAGAAACGAATCCTCCAAGTAGTAGGCTTCAAAGAGATTAGATGATAAATATTTCTTATCAGGCTTACAAAGGTGCCAGAATCTTAGTTAATCTCTCCTGGATCAGGAAAATACTTGGAAAGAGAAAGGAATTCTCTATAGCATATAGATGCAGGGCTATTTTAAAATACATCAAAGAAATACATTTTAGGATAAAATACTTTGATTTCTTCCAGGGCCTGCTGTCTGTCATTTTGTGGTGTACCGTATTGCCACAAAGAGTCTGTGTGGTCAGTCCTGAGACCTCTGTTTTAATTTGAATGCTGGTTAGTTGTGCCTGAACTCCAATGGGGGGAAGATATAATGAGGCATGTCTAATCCCTCATTTCTATCATGGCCTGAACTCGTTTTTCAGGTTTGCTTTGGAATGTCCTTGGCTGAGAGGCGGCATCCATTCAATTGGTTGGGAGTCTTAGAATTTTATTTTTGGTTTACAGTATTGAGAGGCTGCACACAAGTACAAATTTATCACCGTGTTCTCAGCATTTTAAAAAGGTAATTACTCAAGGTGTGTTAAAAAAGCGATGAAGAAATATTGGTTGAATAATTTTAAAATATATTTCTGAAACTGAAAATCACAGACTTCGCTTATACCACACACAGCAATCATCTGAAATAATTTCCTCAAAACTAAAAGGGCAAGACCCAATACTGGTGACTTGGCAATTATCAGAAAGAAGTGCTACATAACATTAACACTAAACAGATCCAGGTTTCAGTTTCCCTCATTCCAATAAGATGATGGCTGTTTGCTTATCTCAGTCATAGATACAGGGTGGTGGCGTGTGTTCCCTCAGGTTCCATTTTTCCCCCACAGCTGATATCATTATGAATCATGACCCTCGGTTTCAGTGAGTACAGGTCTTATCTCAGATTCCTTCTCAACATTCCATGAGAAAAAACTAATTTGTCATAACTACTTACGCTGCAGTTTTTATGAAGCTATAATTTAGAAAGCTATGCAGGAAGTAATAAGGGTTTGACATTAACTCATGATGAATAATAAAGAGTGTTTTTGATCCTTTTTCTCCCGGGCATATATTTCATGAAAATATATAACTTCCATTAATGAATCCAAAAAAAGAGACTAACAACAATGTTGAGATAAAATAGCTACCACTTAATAATTACCCTGTATGTCCCAAACACTGTGATAACTGCTTTACTATTCTTACCTTGTTTAATCTCAATAACAATTCTGTGGGATAAGAAATGATATAGCTGCAATTTCTGAGAAGGGAAACCAAGGCTTAGAGAAGTGAAATAACATGCTCAAGACTACTGAAAAATTAGCTGACAGCCAATATTTGCTAGCCAGCTGTTCTGACTCCAAAGCCTACTATCTTAACAATTACACTAAACTGCCTCTCCACCTCAGCTACAAAGTCCAGTGTTCAGAGACAGACTGCTCTTTGCTGAGAAAGTTGCATTGCAATGACCTCATTGTGTAGCGTTTGAAAGGAGTACTTTCTCATTAATTAAGGAAAATTCTCTTTTGGCAAGAGCAGTCCTCATTGTATTGAAAGCACAGCATTGGTCTTCAATTTAATAGGGATGCTTTCAGCTCTGAGGGCAAGGAAGGAGGCAGCTCTGAGTCATTACTTATTGCCACACTCAGTCAGTGGAACAATCATCAAACACAGAGGGCCACATTCTTTACTCCAGGTTGCCAGAGCAAAAATAGTGCTTCCTGTCACTTTCAACCTCAGCTTATTTGATTATGAATCAGCTGTTACTAACTTTAGAGCAGTGGTTACCGATTGGGGTCTAGTAAGGATGTGATGATGTCTACATGCTGTCATTGTTACTTCCAAAACCTAATGGAAATTGTTCAAATAGCTGTGCTAAGGCTTTATAGATTAATGAAGGCACAAAATACCCCTGATTTTGATAAGGATGTTACCAAATGAATGTGGTTATTGTAAGATGAAACCCCAAAGCTGCATGTATTTCCCTCCAAAAGTCTGGTTGCAGGCACTTTCCAACTGCATTCACATCTCTGCTTTAAAATGTCTCCGTCCCCTTTGATACTATCACTTGTGCTATAGATGTCAGCAGGAAATGAACCAGAAAGGCTTATAATAATGACTTTCATGTGAAGGTCAACATACTGATATATTGTAGTGATTACATTTGGTAGAGCTACACAATGAAACCGAAGATATGGGGCTACTGAATTCTGAGTCTAAAAGCCAACATTTATGTTTATGAAATACTATTTGTTTCTCCCCCCATTTTCACTTGTGGAATAGAAAGTGGCAAGCACAGGATGCCAACATTTAGCATATACTATTAATATGTGGTAGAAACTAGGTAATGTTTATAGTCACACATTTATTCCCTACAACAACACAATAAAGCAGGACCAATTATTGTCCCTGGGCAAAAGAAATGAGTTTCTGAGACACAGGGCCACATAGTTAACAAGCTGCTCAATTGAAGTTCACAGCAGCCTGATATGTCACCCTAAATGTCACAGATAGAGTGGGGCCTTTCTCACAGGTTCCAGATCTGCTGCTTCTTTTCGCTTACTTGGCTCCTTGAGCAAACACTGGTCATGCCATTAATCCTGAGCATCTTCACGTTGTTGGTGTAGTTTCTGTCTCTTGAATTTGGGCTGCGGCTTCCTATAGAAGAACAATCCTCATTTGTTTCACATTAGGAACACTGGATCCCATTCAAATGAAACCACATACTTTATTGATATCTATCCTATCTACCTTATGAGAAAAGATCACTTGGGTATAAAAAATGATCTTGCAGAAGCCCAGAGCACTGCCTGGTATGGACACCTTTCAACAGAGTTTCAATTATTAAAAATAAGCACAAGTATAAGGCTCTAGATCAGAAGATAAAAATAAGAAGAGTAAGTTTCCACTATTAGCCACTACAATAGTCTGAGTTATGTGGTTTTACATCTTCCCAGGGTGACTCTGTAATATAGTACATGAGATTTTAGCTGAATGCTCTTATCTGGTCCTGTCATTCTCTTGATAGTGTGGCACATGAGATAAAAGTTTGAGATCAGAAAAACATGGGTTTGAATCCTAGCTCTATTACTTAAAAACTATGTGAAATCAAAGAAATTACAACTCCCTGGACTGAATGGCAGCCACCCTCCTCAACAAAAAAAACCCCTCTGAAATACTACAAACATATAACCTCCGTAAAGGTGAATCAATACCCTTCTATTTCTGCAACAATGCTCAATAGGTATATGCACCCAACCATCATTTTACATCATAACTTAGTATCCTCTTCTCCCATTCTCCATATACTCTTATGAACAATTAGACCTACTTAATGCCATCTGCTTCTAATTCACTACTATGAAATTATTTTGCATCTGTCTGTCTTTAGACCATGGCCTCTGATTTTGCCTCTCAAAAATCCTTAGTCGATAAAAACGTCAATTAATTATACTAAAATGAAATATTGTTCAAGGGTTGTGAAATCACTAAAGCAAATAGCAAGAAATGACAAGCAGAATAGCAAGAAGATTCTTACAAACATTGCAATTGGACAATTTACTTTCAAATTTCAATTTGAGCGAATCCTACAAGCCACATATCCTTTAGAAGCATACCTACAGCAATAAATATGTAAACATAACATTTCCTGACGGCACCAACAAAAACCTGATCTCAGTTTCATGAAATGCTAGGACAGCCGTATTGAAGATACAGACATAAAATATTAATCATTTTGTCCTGTGTGGAAACTATTCTCGGTGTACCATGAAAGACCTTAAGAAATTAAGATTCATGTAACTGGAGTTGGGAGTCAGGATGGTAACATCTCAATTAGACAGGAAATTCTCCTGATGTTGACGAATAAAATGACATGTCAAATTTTATAAAGCTGGCTTTACTGACTTATGTGTCAGGATTTCTTCTGTTTCAGGGAGTTAATTTAGGACATCTCCTATGAAATGGTGACAGAAAATTTTGTTCTCTGGTATCACAGTATGGAAGAGAAACTTATTCCCATGAATATTCACACTTCTATCCTCACTCTACCAACCCCCCCCAATTCCAAACACTAGAAATCTTAAATGATTTTCAAGGAAATTCTCATTTTTCCTATGTTTTTCTGTGTTTTTGCCTTCTGTTCTACTTGTGAAATTCATGAGTATTTTTATAAAAAAAATTATCATGACGTAATTCTGATAATATGAATGAAACAACCAGTGAAAAACTTCTGATGCAATAGTCAACACACAATTTTTGAAATGGGCAGGAGTGTCCACTTCATGTAGTTGTAGTGAGGATTATATGGTTTATTCAGATTAAAATGTTTACACCTTGCACCTACCAGTCATGCAAAAATTTTTAATATTAGCAATTTTGTTTCTACACAAGTAAAATAACTCTACTTGTGAAGACTAAAACATTAAAGCTTTATTTCTTTTACACTCAATTAAAATAATTTTGTAGGCATAACAAAATGTCATGGGTTCTTTAAAAGATAATGGAAAGAGATCAACTGATCAAATTAGAGGACATTTCTCTCCTGCTCAGAAGTTAGTTATCATGAAGTAAGGGGCAGTTGCCTCTTGTATATTTAGTTCATAATCTAGAGTTGGGATCAAATTGTGGTGTACATTTAAACATTATTTGATCTTGTTTATTATTATTTGATCTTGTCAAGAATGACTCTGCTTTTGTCATCAGAGGGAATATTAATCAATATTATTTTTAATCAAATCATACATCATCAGAAATATTTTATGAACTTTCCGTCAGAATGTGAATATGGTCTTATATTCAGCTCAATATTTTTATCAAGTCAAATTCTAATGAGGATCTTAATTGATAAGACCTATATTTTTCTGTCATGATAACATAGCAGTAGCATATTAAAAAGATGAGGGCGGCCGGGCACGGTGGCTCACGGCTGTAATCCCAGCACTTTGGGAAGCCGAGGCGGGTGGATCACGAGGTCAGGAGATTGAGACCATCCTGGTTCACACGGTGAAACCCCGTCTCTACTAAAAATACAAAAAAAAATTAGCCGGGCGTGGTGGCGGGCGCCTGTAGTCCCAGCTATCTCGGGAGGCTGAGGCAGGAAAATGGTGTGAACCCGGGAGGCGGAGCTTGCAGTGCGCCGAGATCGCGCCACTGCACTCCAGCTTGGATGACAGAGCGAGACTCTGTCTCAAAAATAAGCAAAATTAAATTAAAAAACAAAAGAAAAAAAGATGAGGGATTTGCCTTGTCAGATTTTAAATGCATCTTCTATTATCTTGATTCTATTACCTTTCTATTGCTGCCACAACAAATTATCAAAAATATAGCAGCTTAAAAGAACACAGATTTTCTTCTTTTAACGTTCTGTAGATCAAAATAATACCAGCCTCACTGGGGTAATATCAAGAGGGTAGCGCGGCACTACTCACAATAGCAAAGACTTGGAACCAATCCAAATGTCCATCAATGACAGACTGGATTAAGAAAACGTGGCACATATACACCATGGAATACTATGCAGCCATAAAAAAGGATGAGTTCATGTCCTTTGTAGGGACATGGATGAAGCTGGAAACCATCATTCTCAGCAAACTATTGCAAGAACAGAAAACCAAATACCGCATGTTCTCACTCATAGGTGGGAATTGAACAATGAGATCACTTGGACACAGGAAGGGGATCATCACACACGGGGGCCTGTTGTGGGGTGGGGGCAGGGGGAGATATACCTAATGTAAATGACGAGTTAATGGGTGCAGCACACCAACATGGCACATGTATACGTATGTAACAAACCTGCCTGTTGTGCACATGTACCCTAGAACATAAAGTATAATAAAAAAAAAAAAGAAAGAAAGAAAGAAAAAAAGAGGGTAGCAAAGCTGAGTTTCTTTCTGGAGGCTCTAGAAGAGAATCTGATTCCTTACTCATTCTCGTTGAACTGCCACAGTTCAACTTCTTGTGGCAGCAGAATTTAGATCCCTGTTTTGTTACTGGGTCTCAACTGAGAGCCACATCCAGCCTTAAAAGGCCTTATGCATGCCTTGATTGGTGTCCCCTTTCCTTGTCGGCAAAGCTGGCAATAGCTAATCTAACTCCTTTCATGGTTCAAATCTTGCTGACTCTACCTTCATTTTATCTCACTGACTGACTCATCCGCTTCTGTCTTCCACTTTTAAGGACACACATTACTGCAATGAGCTCATCCAAATAACCTAGGGCAATCTCCCTATTTTAAACTCTGTAAGTTTAACTGCTTCTGCATGCGTGTGTGTGTGTGTGTGTGTGTGTGTGTGTGTGTGTATATATATTTGCCTTATGACATAATCACAAATTCCATTAGATTACATCATGAATATCTCTGGGGGCCCATTGTCCTGCCGACCACACTGATAAAATATCTCTCAGATTCTCTAAACAGAAAGAATCTGTTGTCTAAATACTACACAGACAGTTTCAATTATAAAACCTAAGCAAAGCAATGTATCATGAGAATCTGTGAAAAGCAATTTGTGGATTTTGTCAAGTTTTTAAATCTATATTTAGAGCTCTGTCTGAGTTTGTCAACATTCTAAAATCAGTTAAGCAATGCTCAGAATGCTTCATTGCAAAATGTTTCTTGTGCAATGCAATTAGAGACAGGACTGTCTAATCCATTTAATACCTATTTCAGGGGATGGTTTATATCAAAGAAATAATATTCCTTAAGTGTTCACATTGTACAGATATGGTTCTAAATGCCTTTTTCAATCCATGCTCCCATCCTAGAGGTTAGTTCTACTATTTTTAATAACATTTTTTTAAAAATTGGGTAACTGGGCTGGGCGCGGTGGCTCATGCCTATAATCCCAGCACTTTGGAAGGCCAAGGCGGGTGGATCACTTGAGGTCAGGAGTTCGAGACAAGCCTGGCCAACATGGTGAAACACCAAGTCTACTAAAAATACATCAGCCAGGCCTGGTGGTGCACACCTGTAAACTCAGCTGCTTTGGAGGCTGAGGGAGGAGAATCGCTTGAACCCAGGAGGTGGAGGTTGCGGTGAGCCGAGATCACGCCACTGCACCCCTGTTTGGGCAAAAAAACCAAAACTCCATCTCAAAAAAAATAAAAGGGGAAACTAAATATCAGAAAGTTGATACAGTCAATAATGAGTAGAGCTGGGATTTTAAAACAGGGAGACTCCCTCTGGGTAAGCTCTGGTCAGTAGAAATTTCTGTGATGATAGAAAATTTATATCAGAACTGTTCAATAAAGTAACCATTACCCAAATGTGACAATGTAGCTCAAAATGTAGCTAGTGTGAATGAAGAGATAAAACTTTTAATTGTATTGAATTTTAATGAATTTTAATGTAAAGAGTATTTTGTGGCCAGTGACTACCATGTTGGCTAGCTACGGTCCATCTTCTTAATCACCTCACTTCCCAGCCTCAAGAAAGCACTTTGCTACTTCTTGACTTTACCTTCATAAGCATATGCGCTGCAGCTCAAGTTATGCTTTGCACTTCTGAGTTTGGAAATAAAACAACTTTAGCATTGTAAATAGCTTAATTTAACAGTTTATCTCTTGTTATGATTTGTGGAAACAAAATAGAAAAGAAATCTGCATGGCAGATCATTTTATCCTCTCTTCCACTTCTGTTTAGGTGAGATAAATCACTTATGGTTAAAATACACAGTGTTCTGTAATGCAACGCCATGATGTAAATTAGCCTTGGTTTTTCTATGGGTATGTAAATTGCCTTTTGTAGGGCTTTATTTATAGAAAATTTCAAACATATAAAAATGTAAAGGGAATGGTACATTGAAATGCGACTTTCCCATTATCTAACTTTTGAAATGATCAGTTCATGGCTACTTTTATATCTTCTTTACTCTCACACATAAAATAGAATATCCAACGTATTTCCACTGATTTCAATTATTGTCCTAATTGATTCAAAAACCATTCCAATTTTGGATAGCAGGAAACTGTTCATTGGCTGATAATTCTTTTTATTTGTGTTTTATTCTACCAACTGCATATTCACTTTCATTTGTTTCAACTAACTTCCAATGTTAATGTAAGTTAATTTTATAGTAATATAAAATTTCACAGGGTCTCAAGTAAAACATAAAAAAGTAGACATATTACAAAATAATCTGTATCCTTATCTGCTCTCTACATTTCTTGTTTTTTCCCCTTTAGGTAACAATTTTTATTACTTTATTCATTTTTACTGTCTTTTTTGCCTTATTAATTTTATTACTCTATTACTTTATTTTATTACTTTATTTACTTTATTATCTTTCTACTATGGTATATAAATAAATACATATATCTATTAATTTTCTTCATTCTTGGATAAAAATATGGGCTAACATACAAAGCTTTCTCTTTCGTGCTTTATTTAATAACATTTCCTGCCAATCGTTTGGTATTAGTATATAGAAGTAAATTTTGTTCCTTTTGTTGCAGCTACATGGTTCTTTATTGCATCTATGAGCTATTTTTTTTAAATTTAATACAGTCCCTATGAATAGATATTTGGGTTTATTTTCAGACATTTAATATTACAACTCATTCTTCAATTAATAGTATTCTTCATAATCTTTTCATGTTTTTGCCAGCATAAGACTTTCTTACATACAAAAACAAATGGAAAAACTGTAATGCCTAATTCTTTTAAAAAATAATCTTTTCAGAGTATGGTCATTCTGTGAGAGTCTAATTTTTGCTAGTACATAGAACTATGATAACTAATTTTATGGAGATACACACACCCTGTGCATGCACACAAACCTAAAAGTATAGAGTTAGTGGGTGACTTTTAACCCTCTTGATTTCTTTCCACAGTTGCAAAGCTAGAAATTCATACCAAAAGGCAATATAACTTTTACTTGAAAAGTTCCAGAGTTGTATTACTAATGTGTTACTTTATATACTGTCCACTTGAAGACAAGGAAGCAATCTCTATCACTGTCTCCACCTCCCTCTGTATCATCACCTAAGGACAGAACGTGAGCTTCTGTTATTCAGAGGCCACGTTTGCTGGAAGGTAGGGTCACTCTACTTTTTAAAGGTCTTAAACATGAAAGAAACTATGCCTTTCTCTGTGCTCTCTTCTCTTCACATGTGCTAGGAAAGTAAGCACACCCTTACAGGTTTTCTTTCTTTCTCTTTCTTTCTTTCTTTCTTTCTTTCTTTCTTTCTTTCTTTCTTTCTTTCTTTCTTTCTTTCTTTCTTTCTTTCTTTCTTCCTTCCTTCCTTCCTTCCTTCCTTCCTTCCTTCCTTCCTTCCTTCCTTCCTTCCTTCCTTCCTTCCTTTCTTTCTTTTCTTTCTTTCTTTCTTTCTTTCTTTCTTTCTTTCTTTCTTTCTTTTTCTTTCTTTCTTCTTTCTCTCTCTCTTTCTTTCTTTCCTTCCTTCCTTTCTTTCTCTCTCTCTTTCCTTCTTTCTTTTCTTTCTTTCTTTCTCTTTCTTTCTTTCCCTTCTTTCTTTCTTCCTTCCTTTCCTTCCTTCCTTCTTTTCCTTCCTTTCTCTTTCTTTTTCTTTCTTTCTTTCTTTCTTTCTTTCTTCTTTCCTCTTTTTCTTCCTTCCTTTCTTTCTCTTTCTTTCTCTTTTCCTTCCATCCTTCCTTCCTTTCTCTTTCTTTCTTTTCTTCCTCTTTCTTTTTCTTTCTTCTTTCTTTCCTCTTTTTCTTCCTTCCTTTCTTTCTTTCTCTTCTTTCTCTTTTCCTTCCTTCCTTCATTCCTTCCATCCTTCCTTCCTTTCTCTTTCTTTCTTTCTTTTCTTTCTTTCTTTCTTTCTTTCTTTTCTTTCTTTCTTTCTTTCTTTCTTTCTTTCTTTCTTTCTTTCTTTCTTTCTTTCTTTCTTATATTTATATGTCTCTCTATAGAATTTATCTATCATTTATTCTACATACTGAAAAGTCAAGTTTATTTCTACGTGGACAGAACTTCTCTCTTCTGCCACCTGAGAACCTGCATGTACCCTTGGGAGCAAATGTGACTTCTTTTACATTGTATCTCTCTGATTACATACCCTCTTGGGTTAGCAAATGTTAGGAATTGCTCTTTTATTTGAAGCCACTTAGGGCTAAATAGCTGAAGGAAAATGGTTGCTTCACATGGTTCTGTATAACTTACCAAATGTGTCTGTATCGTCTGGTTCAGGGGCCAAGTCTATCTAGCAATGTATTTATTATTTTACATCTTTAAGCCACTAGTCCTCATGTATTTATCTTTCTCACAAATCTAAATATGTTTATTATTCATGCTTCTGTCATAGAAGCACTTTCAAGAATACTAGAGATTACAGTGAAATTTGGTGTTTCACTATTTGAAAAGGACAATTACTGCTTTTATCACCTTTTGCAAAATGCCATGCAAGGAATTTGGCTGTTAGACATAAGAAAGGCTCTCTTCCCACCGGTAAGGAACAAATGATTGATGTCTAGTAGGTGATTCAACTCTATCGTAAAATAAAGCTGTCAGTAATAAAAATAAGGAGACATAACTTCATTTTGCAAGGAAAGTCTGAAGTGTCTACTTGGCATTTGAGTTATAATTTAGCCCTCTTTATAGGTAAACTCCAGCTATATAACATATTCTTAAAATTTTATAAATCAGAACAGCAATATATCCTAGAGGATCAACCAATACTTTACAATGATTAATTGATGACTAATAAAAATATTTTCCACGCTGTGAAAATTAGTGACTTTATAATTCCTACTGCATTCAGAAGTCTGAATATTAAAGTAAAAAACAGTATATTTTATGATGGCATCCAGGAAAAAGTGTATCAGTGTCAGTCATCAGTTACCTGTTATAGGTAATGAACTAAAGAAGGATCATGCCTAGAATCCCTGACCTAGGCATTGAGATTTTGCTTAGTTTATGTTTTCAACAAGAAGAATATACAAGCAGAGTAGATTAGCCATACTGTAAGATATGGACTTAAAAATCATAGAAATTCTGTAAAATAAAATTCTCTCAGGTATTAAATAAGGGATGAAACAAAAATTTCAAAACTTTGAAATGTTAAATCAGATTAGCTGATACGTATGGAAATTCTTTATGAGCATTATTATCATGGAAGGGTGGTCCAGCAAATGTAGGGTTTCCTATTAGTGAATTGATGACTTCTTTTAACTCCTCTACAGTCTTGACCATATACCTACTAGTAGAAGGATAATAGTGAGAATTTGGGTCTGAGAGTAAGGAAAATCTGGGTTAAACATAGTGATTTTGGTTATATCACTGGTTATTCACTTTGAACAATGCATCGACTCTAGTAAAAAGCAGCAAGGAAACCTCTGTACCATCACCTTGTTTATTTATATACTTTCCAGTAAAAGCTAAAGGTTCACCTCTTATAACAAGCACAGACAATCATAAATAGAAATCATTAATTGAGCATCTACTATGTTCAATCCATGTACCAAAATTAACCCTGAATATAGTATTGCCTACCATGCTTATTGTCCTTATAAGGAACTTTCTGTCCAATATCCCTTTAGGTAGCTACATTTTATACAATATCGTAAATCTATTCTGCCCATCCCCTTAGTAGAAAAGCGAAGTATAGTTACTTTACCCAAATACAGTGAATCAATAGGTTATACACCTAATCTACAACCCTTCTAGGAAACAAAACATGTGGTGGCCACCTGATTACCATTCTCATGGTATATATATTATATTATATAGAAATACAACAGTAGAAACTGAAGTAATTAGTAGGAGAGTTAAAGCTGGAAAGTCATGATGAGAAATGCTACTACAGAGGTCATGATAGAGCATATTTAAGTGTAAGTTTTGAGTGAGCAGAAATAAGCACACAAACATTGTGAGTAAAAATAGAACACATGACGGCGATGTTAACGAAGAAACAGATGGAATTTTAAGTTCATAGGCATTAAGACACATCAGTCAACAAAATAATAGATTATTAGAAATGACTCTTTTATTTTCAAATGACACAAACCCTGTATAAATTGGCTGATACAACGTAGTCTATAGGGAAAGTCTAGCTTAGAACTCAATCTAGGTACTAAAATACTTATATCAGGAAACTTTATTGCACTTTTGCTTTTCTATGTGTTGGCTTCATTTTCAGGCTGGTTCTCAATGAAAAAAACTAAACTTACATTACACAAGATGTCATTTCCCAAGGACAAAAACGTGGTGGTATTACCAAAGAAAGACTGAATGAGTGCTTGGCAGGCAAAAAAGCAAAGGTCTATTACCTTGAACCTGTTAATAGATTTTGGAGTGGCTATTTTCTGCTTTGTTTTATTTTCTAAACCACTGTATTGCGCTATTACTGATACACAAGAAGTTTTACATATTTCATGTATATAACTTGATGAGTTTTGGAGATAAATATACATCCATGAAACCATCACCACATTCTATGTATACACAACCTATCTATTGGTTCCAAAAGTTTCCTTCCCCATCTGTTTATCATGATGATTATTATTTATCTGTGATAACACGTAACATGAGATACAACCTCCTAGCATATTCCAAGTATACAATTCAACATAGATAACCATAAGCACTACGTTGTACAGTAGGTATTTTAGGACCTACTCTTCTTGTAAAACTGAAACTTTATACTATTTGACTAATACTTCTCCATTTTCCCTTCCCCCATCTCATGGCAACCACCATTCCACTCCCTGCTCCTCTGAGTTTGCTTCAGAGTCATCACATAAGTAATATCATGTAGTATTTGCCCTTTTCCATTCCTGCCTTATTTCACTTAGCATTCAAGTTCTTCCATGTTATTGCAGATGGTGAGATTTCTTTTGTTTTGAAATCAGTATTTTGAAGAGATATTTGCAGTCTCTTGTTTTTTTGCAACAATATTTACAACATCCAAGCCCTGAAAGTAACCTAAATGTCTATCAATGGATGAATGAATAAAGCAAATGTGGTACATACATACAATGAAATATTACTAACAGTTAACAAAGAAAAAAGGTGGCTAATTTTTTAAAAGTTATGAAAACCATGTCAGTGAATCAATGTTTTTAACAAATTACTAACAAGACTTATATGCAAGTGGATATATTTATATATCATTATTATTCAATTAATCTACAAATATTGAATAACTATTGTGTGCATAATCCTGGTCTAGACTTTGGAAATAAGTAGTAAACACTCAGACAGAAATACAGATAATGAGTAAGTAAATAAAGAAGCAAGAAAGCTATACAGACAAAATATGGTGGAGGTATGAAAGGACTAGATGATGATTTTTTTTAAGGAAAAATCTCTTCTGAAGATTTGATATTGCAGCTGAAAGCTGTCAAAAAGGAACCATCCAGTGCATTCCAGGCAGAATAAAGAAGATAGCATCTGTTTATTTGTTATATTTGACTGTTATATGGTATTTAATTACTAGACATGGTAAGCGAAAAGGTGCTTGCACAACAGTCTGTATTCATCAGATCATAACACTAACCAAATTTTCATGCAATGACTTATTTAACATCTTTATTCTTCACCAGAAAAATAAGCTCCGTATTGACAGGAACTTTAGTTTTTGTTTGTTCGACTGTGTATCTCCACGGCTAACTCTTGGTATGTACTCAGTGGATGTTTTCAGAATAGCAGGCTGGATGCAAAAGAACTGATGATATTGAAAACCTCTCCTTGCAAACTTTCTAAAAACAAACAATTCAATTATCTTATTTTAAAAAGAAACTACAATCAATGTTTTAAAGGATTGACAATGATTTTGAAAGTCTTTTAGAGTCATTCAAAAGCTTTATGTTTGGGAACTCTTCCAACAGCTTGGTAAAAATCAGTATTTCTTCATTATATATTTCTTCAATATTTCTTCTTCAGTATATATCGTGTGTGTGTACATATATATGTGTGTACATCTATACATACATATACGTATGTGTGTATATATGTATATGTGTGTGTATATGTATATATAATTTCCAGAATGTATAATCCTGTATGCATATACACTCCACAATGTATATATACACATATACACATACACATACATACACACATACATATACGCATATGTATAGATGTGTGTACATCTATACATACATATATGTATATGTATACACACATAGATGCATATGCATATATGTATTTTATGCACACACATATACATATGATACATATCCATATATACATGTATATATACACATACATATATACACATGCACGTTCACACACATATATACATGTATATACACATGAACACATATATACATATGCATACACACATACAGGTATGTATGTATATATGTACATACACATATATATAATGACAGTAATAAAATCTTTCTGGAATCAGAATTGTGCAATTTTTAAAAATGTGCCTTTCTGGTCTGTTTTCATCAGGAAAATTTATAGATCAAATGCATCAATGTGTTGTAGAAGTCTTAGAATGGTGATATTTCTGGCATTCAGTTTTGGTTCTTGATTTTAATTTTGCTGATTTCCATCCTTCCACGCTATTGCTATGTTGATATGATTAGAAACAACCATTGTACAAGAATGACAATGGGTCTGCAATTCCATGAGATTTTTTCCCATTAAAATAAATATTACACATTCTGGAAACTACATGGAAATGGGCTAAAAATACATAGAAGAAAGAATTTAAGAGTTCAAATACATGAAGGTAGAGACAGAAAGAAAATAGATCAGTGAGGGAATGCTTGAGCCTACATCAAGGGCTTAAACAGAAACCATAAGAAATAGCTTTCAGAATGATGCTAGAAGGAATCTAAGTGATTGCAGTTAAAGATCACTTCTGGTGGAGCTCTAAATGGGTTATGGGGAAGAACAATATGGAGCATGATTGAAAGAATAAACAAAGTGTGTGTGTGTGTGTGTGTGTGTGTGTGTGTGTGTGTGTGTGTGTGTGTGTGTGTGTGACAGAGAGAGACAGAGAGATAGAGAGTCAGAGAGAGAGACAGGTTGGATGATCTAGCAGAGTAAAAGGAAATTTGAAAAAGGAGGCAGAACAGACCATCTCACATTCCTCACTGCTGGTCAGATGTGAGCTGGTGAGGCTGGAAAAAGCTTTAAATTCACAAGGAGAATAGAAACTTCATTTTAATAATTGAAAATAAAACGGTAATAACCTGAAAACTGTGGGACTTGTGTCACTACAAAGCTAACAACTATATCTAATGTATTTTCCAGGAAATGGCAAAGAATATCTGACAAGATACATTTGAAGAAAGAGGTGGAAAATACTAAGATTGTTTTCTGATTATACCTGATCATGTTGAGCTTTTTAACAAGACATTTCTGATCTCTAATATTAATATTCTTTACCACAGTATTATTTAAACAAACAAACCAAAAAAAAAAACCCAGAAAAATAAATGGGACTCTATTTTTACTCTCAAAAAGTATATAGTTTAAAAGTAGAAAATATTTTAAGAATAAATTTACTGGGGGAAATGACAGTTTTCAAACTGCTCATAGGATACGGGCATTAAAGATGGAGATTCTAAAATCGTCTTTATTTTGCATGGTCATTAAGTTACCTTCTAGCTCCTCCCAGCTGAAGACAATAATCTTTGTAAGAAAGAGAACAGATGCTCATGCCTGTAATCCCAGCACTTTGGGAGGCCGAGGAGGGCAGATGACTAGGTCAGGCGATCGAGACCATCCTGGCTAACCCAGTGAAACCCCATCTCTACTAAAAATACAAAAAATTAGTGGGGCTTGGTGGTGGGCGTCTGTAGTCCCAGCTACTCCGGAGGCTAAGGCAGGAGAATGGCGAGCGAGCAAGCAAGAGAGAGAGAGAGAGAGAGAGAGAGAGAGAGAGAGAGAGAAGACTGATGAAAGCTGCGGTTAATTTCTTGCTTGTTATAATTCATTTTACTAAGTTGTAAATCTCCTGAGTCTCCAACAAATACATGTCGGGTTGAGTAGCAAGCACCATGGCTGAAATTTGAAATCCAGGCTTAAATGTGCCTCATTCATACTGGCATAACTACTATTAAAGTTAAGAATAATATAAATGGAGAAATCAACTTAAACAAAGGTAGGACAAGAAGAGTGAGTAGTTGCTGGTAAATGGGGGAAAAGGAGAAAAACTACTGGAAAAGTGGACTAGAATATTTTATTAATTTTAAAAGTGTCAATTCATTTCAGCAGTAAACGAGAGGTTGCTGACCAGGCAAAGAATAACAGATCATTGTATGTATTTGATTTAAGCAGTAGACTCAATTTCCAATGAAATATCTAGATATGACTGCTTTTTATCAAGGTTGGAATATTGATGCTATACACATGTGCAATGTCCATTCCATGTCTAATTTGATCAGATAAAGCAGGGACTTAGCCACCATCTTTGCGGGGAAGTAGAGAGAATATCATATATTAAGAATAAATTAAAGTAGGTTAATTTGTTTAAAAAAATAGAAAATTAAGAAACACATTAACAGAGCTATGAAATCAAACTTGCCTGCCAGATCAGTACATATTCAAGTTCAGAATACCCTTCCAAAGAAAGACAAGCAAAGAAATACGGTAATGTGTAAAGAACACTAAGATTTAGCAATATCATCTCTGTTTTTAACTAGCTATGTGACCCCTCTGTGTTCTTCAGTTTCTTTCTGTGAAAAATGAAAGTGGAGGACGAGTTAATCTTGTGGGTCTTCCTGTTCTATCACTCTATGTAGAGAGAAGGCTTTCACATGATGGAATGATAAATGGTATTTATTGTAACATCCAAACTCATTAGAGATGATTCAGCAGCACCAAATATATGTGGGCTCATGAATAATCATAACATTGAAAACCATGCAATCTTTTTTTTTTTTCATCTTTTTAAAAAGTGTTTAGTTCTCTTCTTGGGTACTCATAGGAGAATAATTTATATTAAGCTGTTGGCATCACAGTTAATAAACCTAATGAAGTATAGCCGAGCTCCAGATTTCAGTTTTGATGTGGATAATTCATTTCCTGAAATCTTTAAGCGTATGAATGACAAATGTTTAGAAGTCACTCCTTGATCCCATTTTGTATGTTTTCAGTGACTTCAGTTTGAAAACTCTCAATTGTGATTTTGCCTATTTGTTTCTAACACAGATGTCTAATAACTTTCCCATCTTTTAGCCTAAATACAGCATCACTGATTTTCCCAAGGCAACATGCAAACATGATTGATAGCATTTCAAAATTCCAGAAGAAGCACATAGGGTGCTTCACAGTTTCTGTCATAATTAATTGAGAGTCCAGCAAGAACATATGTTTGTGTGCCGTTACAATGGGAAAGTGTTAAAGGAAATGGAGTTATTTCCACTTGTAGCCAGTGGTCGATGAATGAAAGCAGAATCTGCCCTACAACATTGAGCAAAAGAAAATTAAAAAGTGAATCTATTTCAAATTCAGTCTGTTTGGCAACCTGTAATTCATAATTAACTGGTGTTCCAGGGCAGATTAATTACATAATACGAACCATGCACTTATAAGTAAATTTGTTTATTTCTTATTCCTCAGCATTTTAAAGAAGGGGAGCTCACCATACATGGTCATTACTTTTAGAACCATTCAATGTAATTTCCATATAAAAGGTGGAGACCTGTAATTATCAAGTATTCAGTATTTAACAAGTATATGTTTCTCAGACTAAAGAAACGAGGTACAGTGCAAAGAGCAGGGTTTTAAAGTCAAACTCGTATTTGCATATTTGAATCTTATTTTCCCCACATTATTATGGACTCTTTCTCTCACCAGTAAGAATGGAGTTGCTGTATTGATTAAATATGCAATAACTTAATTTAGCTATACAACACAGGTATAGACACTCAAATCGTTTTTCAAACTGCTCAGATACCTCACAAGGCTTCATGCTTTGACTTTTCTGTTCCTTCTGCTTGATAAAATATTTATACATTTCTAAAGTTGTTTAGTTCCATCTTGTTTTTCAAGATCTAGATAAAGATTCAGCCAAGTATGGCCAGTGGTTCAAATTTACCATCACCCCCACCACAAAGTTTCCTAAATAAAGTTTGATTGGAACACAGCCATGCCTATTCACTTAAGGATTGTTCATGGCTATTTTCGTACTACAACAGCAGAGTTGAATAGTTGTGACCAAAAACTGCATGGCCCACAAAGCTTAAAATATTTTTACTTTAGGTATTT
Organism: Macaca fascicularis; assembly: GCF_037993035.2. Classification (NCBI taxonomy): domain Eukaryota; kingdom Metazoa; phylum Chordata; class Mammalia; order Primates; family Cercopithecidae; genus Macaca; species Macaca fascicularis. The sequence continues at coordinate 28,108,971 of NC_088388.1, forward strand.
CTCCTAACACCTAATGTAAATGATGAGTTAAAGGGTGCAGCAAACCAACATGGCACATGTATACATACGTAACAAAACTGCACGTTGTGCACATGTACCCTAGAACTTAAAGTATAATAAATATACATATATACACACACACATATATATATTTATTCTCTAGCGGATAGTAAAAGTTTGCCAACTCTTGATTCAGAAAATGTTCCATATGCTCTATGCTTCATTTCCTGGCCAACACCCATGTTTGTTTTGATATCATTTGTTTTGTACATTAACTGTATTTCCACATGAGCCCTGAGAAGTGGAGACTGCATTTCAGTGTTCCTTTGTCTCTAGTCTGCTTACCATAGTATCTGACACTCAAACATTTTTGGTTTGAACCTAAAAATAAATTATTAGATTTACATTGTCAGCCCTCTGAATCCATGGGTTCCATATTTGTGGATTCAACCAACCTTAGATTGAAAGTGTAGTTAGGTCTAGGACAGGATGCTGCATCTGTACTAAACATATACGGACTTGTTTTCAGTCATTCTGCCCTAAACACTGCAGTACAGTAACTACTTACATGGCATTTACATTGCATTCAGCATTAAAAGTAATCTAGAAATCATTTAAAGTATATGGGAGAATATGCATAGGTTTTATGAAAATACAATTTTACAGAAGGGACTTGAGCACCCACAGATTTGGGTATCTGTAGGGATTGGGAGTTCCTAAAACCAATCCCCCAAACATGAATACTGAGGGATGACTGTATATAGATTGGATGCCAGTCTAGATAGAATGCAAATTAGTATTTTTAAAGTGTTTACATGGAAAACTGTACATGTACATAGACCCAATACACTGAAGAAGAAGTTCCGAAAGCTAACTATACATGCTCTCAGAACAAGAATGCAGACCTCTGATTATAGGACAAAGGACTCAACAAGCTTTAATATTGATTTCTCCATGGGTTTCGTCTCTTATGTGACCTGTTCTAGATTTGTTACACAGTTGTGTCTGTATGTGTGTATGCATGTCTATGGCTTGAACAGCACAGGAGATTATTTATTTCATTGATATAAAATCTGACACAGAGCGAATGTCTTCCAGACTACAATCCTTCCCATTCTGTACTTTCTGGTCTCTTAGCTTTAATCTCCCCTGCACACAAAAGTGCCATAATTCCAAATATGACTGAATATTACCTGTGTTATCATTCTTAATTTATACCATATGTATTTAAATTATTCCTAGAGGATATTTTTGTATGGAAATTGTCTAAACTAAATTTGAGAGTTATAAAGTTCAGATTATTTAATTTTCTGTCATGTAAAACAGGATCTATTTTCCCCCATTATAGAAAAGAGTATTCTATCTGTTGTTAATTACAAATGCTAAATTATTGTGTTGCATGGAAGATAGATAAAAATATTACCTGTCTGAATTACTGCCTGTATTAGTCCGTTTTCACATTGCTGATAAAGACATACCTGAGACTGGGAAGAAAAACAGGTTTAATTGAACTTACAGTTCCACATGACTGGGGAGGCCTCAGAATCATGGCAGGAGGAGAAAGGCACTTCTTACATGGCTGTGGCAAGTGAAGATTAAGAAGAAGCCAAAGTGGAAACCCCTGATAAATCCATCAGATCTTGTGAGACTTACTCACTCTCGCAAGAATAGTACCAGAAAGACTGGCCCACGTGATTCAATTATCTCCCCCTGGGTCCTTCCCACAACACATGGGAATTCTGGGAGATACAATTCAAGTTGAGATTTTGGTGGGGACACAAGTCAAACCCAACACTGCCTGAATTGTTATTAGTGTGTTTCTTTTTGGTAATCAGCATGATCTGCATAAGAGGTATTTAAAAACTGATTTCAAAGGCAGCTTTTGGTTTGTCAGCTTTACTTGCTTTGATTGGACAATGACAAGGTCATTCCTTTGTGATTACATTGTGATTACAGTGTCATTCCATTGTGATTGATTACATTGGGCCCGCCTCTAAAAGAAGAAACCTTTAGTAAACACTGAGAGTCTCTAGATTACTTACAAAGCCCAATACAAGGAAATGGTATGTAAGTAGTCGCTATACCATAGTGTTAGCTTTAATTTTCCTTTCATCTGTAAGGGTATTGTGACTTCACTCTTCAAGCCTTAAAAATAGTGGCCAACACTTTGTTTAATCTTTGAAGGATTTACAAACTTTGTTCAAGTTTCTACCCTTTTGTATATGTGAGTAAATTAGGCCCCTGTAATTGTCATTATTTTTTGTTTCTTTGTACTCCTTAATATCTTCTGTAAGTGATTTACATCCATTAGAGGTTAACATCATGGTTACCCAGGCTTTGGTTTACCTGCTCTGCTGTATGTTTTCCCAGTATAAAATGTTGCCCTCCCAACATTCCTGGAGCATCACACTAATGTCAGGATGTATTAATGCCTTAATAAACATATTCCTCTAAAGTGAATCATGGCTGTCCAAAATTAATTGTCATAAAAATGGAGATTATAATCAAGATTATCTATTACATATGCACTGAGGCACAACAATTAAAAGGGAGAATGTGTGTAGTTATGGAGGTCATGAACAGCCACTACCCTTATGTTCATGGCTTAATTATTAGCAACTATTTATAATGCATGCCATTTCTTAGGTGCTACCTGGCCCTATTCTGAAGAACTATGAACTGATATCTATAAAATATAAGTGTATAATTGTGTAACTGATCATTCTTAAGAAAGAGGGAGGGTTTCCATAGCACTGACAATAGTATTTTGTATGCATGCACGTGTGTTTATTTATTTGCTGACTTACTTGTGTTGACTGCTGAGCATTCATTCTCATTTTCTTCTAGTAAGAACACCTTCCAGTTCTGTTTGAGGAATTACTTCTCCATCACTGTGCTTTGTGTTTCCTGGGTCCATCAATCAAAGTATCCAGCTTTCTGCTAGCTGAAGAGAAAGCATATGGCTCAAACTAGTTAAATTATGCTCTCTGTATTACTCTTGAGTTTGGAAACTTGAATGTCAAATTTAATGAGAAATGTCACTGCTTTTGTTTTAAATACCCCAGAGCTGACTTATCTCCTGAAGAGATAAACATTTAGCTTAGGCACCTGGATTGATATGGTCTATCCAAAGATAACACTTTATTATTTTATTTAAACTCTGTGAGCCACATCATATCCTACCAATTACTTTTCTTTCTTTTGTTTATTTTTTTCTTTTTTGAGACAGAGTCTCGCTCTGTCACTCAGGCTGTAGTGCAATGGCATGATCTCAGCCCACTGTAACCTCTGCCTGCTGGGTTCAAGCAATTCTCCTGTCTTGGCCTCCTGAGTAGCTGGGACTACAGGTGCACACCACCACACCTGGCTAATTTTTGTATATTTAGTAGAGATGGGGTTTCACTATATTGGTCAGGTTACCTGCCTCAGCCTCCCAAAGTGCTGGGATTACATGCATGAGTCATCATGCCTGGCCAAATTTTCTTTGACCTACTAATACAAAGTTTCTTTCTCTTGAAAACAATGCACTTAATTGCATTGCAATTGCAAGCTAGCTCTGCAAGCTGGAGAACCAGGAAAGCCAATGTCTGAAAATCCGAGACGGGGAAGTGAAAGGTGGGGCATGAGAGCAAGGGATGGGCCGTGGTGTAAGTCTCAGTCTGGTGGAGCACTGAGATCCAAAGTCAGGAGAAGATGGATGTCTTGGCTTAAACACGGAGAAAAAAAAAAATGCCTTTCCTCCAACTTTCCATACTATTTGGGCTTTCCGTTTTCAGTCTTTGCCATTTCATGATGCTGTGACAAAATACCATAAACTGGGTGGCTTCTAAACAACAGAAATTTGTGTCACAGTTACAGAGGCTGGGAAGTCCAAGCAAATTTGGTATCTGGTGATAGTCCACTTATCGGTAGGCCATCTTTTCACTGTACCCTCACAGGGTGGAAAGGGCGAGGGGTCTTTTTCTTGGTCTGTTTTATAAGGGGCACAATTCTCACTCACGTAGTCTCTGACCTCATGAAGTATGCACCTACCAAAGACTCCACCTAATACCATAACTTTGGAAGGTAGTTTTTCAACATATGAATTTTCAGGGGACATAGACATTCAGATCATCAAAGTCTGATTATAAGAACTTTCTATTATAAACCTATTTGGTGCATTTAAGCATATCTTAAACATTTAAACCTTTAATAGGATATAATGTCTTCCAGGAAATTGAAAATAATAATAAAACAAGAAGGTGAATAGAAAAGCAATCCTTATTAATCCCTGAGCTATAACCCTGTAGTAGAAGCTAGCTTTTAAATGTTCTGTAATGCTTGCTGTGTACAGAAAAATGCAACAGATTCCAATTGTGTCATCATTTGCAAGTAGCCTCGGCTTTAATTTTAAAAGAGGTTGAATACTACTTACTACTTGTCCTAGTTTCCTGTTGTTACAATAATAAACTATCACAATACAGTGATGTAAAACAACACAAATATATCCTCTTATGGTTGTGGAGGTCAGAGGTCTTAAGTTATTTTCATTGGGCCAATGTCATGGAGTTGGCAGGGCTGGTTCCTTCTCAGGCTTTGCAGAGAAAACTCATTTTTCTTGCTTTTTTCTTTTCTTTTCTTTTTTTTTTTTTTGAGATGGAGTCTTGCTCTGTCACACAGGCTGGAGTGCAGTTGCGCTCACTGCAACCTCCGCCTCCTGGGTTCAAGCGATTCTCCTGCCTCAACCTCCTGAGTAGCTGGGACTACAGGCACACACGACCACGCCTGGCTAATTTTTGTTATTTTAGTAGAGACGGGGTTTCACCGTGTTGATCAGGATGGTCTTGATCTCCTGACCTCATGATCCACTCGCCTCTGCCTCCCAAAGTGCTGGGATTACAGGTGTGAACCACCACACTCGACCTTCTTGCCTATGTCTAATGGTCATCTGTATCCTTTGGTTCCTAACGTCTTCCTCCATCTTCAAATTGCATCATTCCAGTTATGGCTTCCATCATAACATTGCCTTCTCCTCTGGCTTCTCCTACATTCTTCTGTGAGGATCACTGTGATTACACTGGGCCGATCTCTAAAATCTGGGAGCATCTCCTCATCTCAATATCCTTAATTTAATCAAATCTGCTAAGTCCCTTGGTAGCATTCCCAAATTCCAGAGATGATTATGTGGATATATTTGGGGGTTCATTATTCAGCTTACCATACCATTTAAAATTATCTGTACTTGATCCTAAATGTTATGTTGGACTCATAGCACTTATCAAACCTAATATGTGTTTACAAAATAAAAAAAAAAAAGCAATGTTCTAATTGCTGTGGTCCTGCTTTCCCAAAAGCTCAAAATTTACTGGACAAGTCAGGTACACAGCCAGATGTATTAGGCTGTTGCAAAAGTAATTGTGTTTCCTGCCATTAAAAAAATGGCAAAAATAATGCAATTAATTTTGCACCAGCCTAATAAATCTTAGCAGATTTTTCTTTTTTTAAAATTTGCTATAGAAGCAGAAGTATATGTTTTGATACGCTGAATATTTTCACATAATGTTTTCACAATATTTCAATTGACCCAACAAACCAGTATTCAAAGTCATAATTTTATAGTAGGGCTGCATTCAACTTTTAGTGTGTATGGCATTCAAGAGGTTATGGCTAAGGTACTTTCAGTGTTTTCTGAATTTACAAAACAATCTTCAGTGATTTTATTACCTGAAGCAATAAAAATGTTATACCTCCGAAAGGCAGCTTCTAAATCAGTAGTTTCTAAACATTGATTTTTCATCTCATGCTGCATAATGAAGACTTCACTCGTCGGAGAAGAATGGGGAAAAATATGAAAATGTAAGGAGTTTTTCATAAAGCTAAATGTATTCAGTTTTAAGACTCTCCTTCATGTCCTTTTCACAATTTTTCCTTTATAAAAAATTTTAGAGATCAAAACTAAATCTTTTTAACCTGAAAAATAATAATTTAATGAATGTATGTCAATAGCAAATTAATATACACACATATAAACACACATGCATACATTCTGGCTTATAAAATTTGAAAATATAGAAATCATATCTGTAGCATGTTAATTAGGTTACATTAATAAGTTAGTATTAACACCTATAATTGTATACGGATTCAAAATTTACAAAATACCTTCATATCCATTAGTTCAAGACTCTTCCCCCAAAATAGCCATGAGGAAAAAAGTAAGTGATTATTATCTCCATTTTGTAGAATGAGAAACAAAAGCACAAAATTTTAGTGACTTATCAGAATGATTTCAGTTGATATGCTGTATCTGTCATCTCAAACTTGCCCTATATCTTCAACCAGTTTTCAGAACGTTTCATTTATCACCTTGCACTAACTAAAATGTTGGTTTTCCCTAATTCCTCTGCAGTCAACTCAAGTTCCGTATCCACCACTTGAGCTGTACACATTTCCTTTGGACCAACTGTCCCAGTGTGAGGAGGATAAAGAGAGATACGCTAATGCATCTTCCTTGTTCGTTTTAACCCAGTTTTGTCTTCTTTTTCTTCTTCCTAAACTATAATTTTCATCTCTGAATCTCACGCTTTTAATGGAAAAAAAAAAAGGTCATCTACTTTGAGTGCTTCAGAAAGGTCAAAAAATAATACGATAAGGAAATTGATATGATTAGTGGTTTGGCCACATACAGGTAAGTGAAAAGTATGCATTGTGGAGTGCTGGGTATGAAACATATTTAGAATGGGATAATTGATAATAAAGACAAAGGGCACATAACTCTTTCAAGATTGTTGCTAGAAATAGGTATAGACAAATAAAAAGAATGTTAGAGGATGATAAGATATGAGGTCAACATAATTGATTTTTTAATTATGTGAAACAGAAATTATGCCACAGAAATACATGACTCCTTTATATATAATAACCCAATGTGCTACTCTTTGAAAAATCTGGACAATAATTAGAGGTTAGTAGTGCTTAATCAGTTTAACATAAATCAATTACAGAAAATGCTACAACTCTATTATTCTTTGGTGATATATTGTGGAAACAGCGTTCAGAGAAGGCTCTCTAAATGTTATGGAGGCAGGTGAAAGCACTTCTACTCCATTATTGGAGGGGTTGTAAATTAGTGCAGCCATTATGGAAAACAGCAGTAAGGCTTCACAAAAATAATAACAAATGGAGATGGAATAGTTGGATTTGAAAATTAGGGAAAAATAAACCTTCACCCTTACCTCATTTTATACATAAAAATTAGTTTCTGATGAATGATAGACCTCCATGTAAAACAAAAGCATAAAGCATCTAAAAGAAAATATAGAAGAATATAATTAATTCTTCATTGAGACAAAATTTGCTTACATAAGTCGGAAAAAAAATAGTAATCATGAAAGCAAAAAATTATAAACCGAGTTTCAACAAAATTGAAAAATTTTGTCGGGAAGCATATTTGACAAAATGAATAGGAAAACCACAGACTGGAAAAAATACATATTTAGACATTTAAAAGCCCCTTAGAAGTCAACAATAAAAAGGATAAAACATTTTTAAAAAGGGAAAGAGGGCAATGGTTTTGACTGGTTGGACTGTCTACAACAGAAAACATATTTTTTCATTAAAGAAGTAATAATTTAGTCCTCAATTTGGTAATATTTCACACCCATACAGATAGCTAAAATTTAAAAAACACTGGCAGATTTAAATATTGACAGGATGTATAGCAACTGATACTTTCACATACTGCCAATTGATGTTTACATTGTTATAATCATTTTGGTGAACTGTGACCCAAATTACACTCCTTGGTATTTATCTAAGAGGATTGAAAATAGATATCCACAGACATATACAAAAATATTCATCATAACTTTATTCATAATAACTATGCCTTGAAAAAACCCAAATACCCACCAACTAATAATCAATAAACAAATTTTATGTGTTTATAGTACTTAATAAAAACAATCAAAATAGCAAAAACTGTATATGAATGTATATACAAATTATATGAAATTTGAGAAACATTTATATTATATCGAGTGAAAGAAACTTGTGATAAAGGAGTAAATACTGTACTGTTTCATTTATATGAAGTACCAAAACAAGAAAAACTCATCTATGGTCATTAATATCAAAGATCAGTTGCGTTTTGGGTAGAGGAGAAGGGAGCAAAAAGGGGGACAAGGGAGAACTTTCTGGGGTGATGAGATTCTTGTGGATGTTTGTTTTGTGTGGATTACAGCTGTATAAGCAATTGCTGCAACTCATTAAACTTATCACTTAATATCTCTACATCTTGTTGCATATAAATTATAAATTAAGAAAAGCAAAAGAATCAGTAAAAATGTATTAGTCCAATACTATACAATGTTTCAATCAAAAAAATTCTTGAAATTCTCTGTGAATTAGTCTGCTCAACAGCAGAACAAAATTATATGGTTTTTGTCTTAAGAATAATTTAAAATAGGAAGATTGTTGCAACAGATTTTAAAATTCCTCAACTTCCTTCAAAGGTGATCATCTTTGATGTTTTCTTTTCAGATGCCTGAAAATATTCTTGTGAAAGAGAAGAGGATCTCTTATGCTATGTAAGATTGTATATAATCTTTATGTTTTGGTGTATTTCAACTTTGTTTTGGTGATCCGACATTTATTTTAACCTAAGAAAAACGACAATACTAATCATGTTAGACTAAACTTGAAACAAAACAAATATAAATAATATACACTTTGTCTAACACCAGAGTATGCTAACATCTGTATGTGATGTTTTTTCCATGAAGATGTATTTCCCTTCATGTTTTCCTCATGCATGACTTTAGAAAGGATTAGTGTTTTGAAATGTCCTCACAATAAATGAATGTTTTGAAATATACTGAAAAAATGTGAGGTGTATTGAAATGTGCTTCTTTACATAACAGCCAAGGCGTCAGACATACTCGTATCTTATTATGAGTATTCATCTTGGGTATTGAATGAGTTTAGGTTGCATAACACTTTTAATAAGACAATAATGAAAACATAAAAACAATAGAAAATAAAAACAATTTTCTAGAAAACATATCTACAAAATGAGAACATGTTCTCAAATAATTTCAACGTGTAGCTTGTAATTATTATTCAGTGATCTCCATGCTAGCTCAGTATATTAAACCTATACAATTAAAAGCCCCACCCTAAAACTTAATGCCTTCTCCCAAAACGTGTACCAAAATCATAAAAGCAGATTTCTGCAGTTTCCTGTGAAAAACATGTAAAATGTATTTGCAAAAGAAGTCAGACAAGAAGACTACATACCGTATGGCTTCATTTATAATGAACGTCTAAAAAATTGTAAATCCATAGGGACAAAAGTAGGCTAAGCAGTTGTCTGGACTGGCAGGGAGAGCGCATAGGGAATAACTGTCAGTAAATATGAGTGATCTTACTGGGATTATGGAAATATTCTAAAACTAGATTATGCTGATGATTGCACAGCTTAGTAAATTTACTAAAAATCATTGAATTGTACACATAAAATTGGTGAATTTAAATGTGTTTGAGACCAGGCGCAGTGGCTCACACCTGTAATCCCAGCACTTTGGGAGGCCGAGGTGGGTGGATCACGTGGTCAGGAGATCAAGACCATCCTGGCTAACATGGTGAAACCCCATCTCTATTAAAATACAAAAACATTAGCCGGGTGTAGTGGTGGGCGCCTGTAGTCCCAGCTACTCAGGAGACTAAGGCAGGGGAATCACTTGAACCTGGGAGACGGAGGTTGCGGTTAGCCAAGATTGCCCCACTGCACTCCAGCCTGGGCGACAGAGCAACACTCCGTCTCAATAAATAAATAAATAAATAAATAAATAAATAAAGTGAGTAGTTAAACTAACAAGGTTTTTTTTTTTTTTTTTTTTTTTCTAAATTAGTGTCTAGTTTCTTATACATCCAGATGTTACAATGCAGACAAAAAGCACAGTATTAAGAAGGACCTATTTTATTTCTAGTGGTTGAGTGATTGACACAGCTTGATAGTTAGATTAAAATGGATACTTATAACAAGTTAAATACGAAATGCCAATTTTTTTTTGCTAAAAGCAAGAGAGTGGAAACTTTTTTATACTTCAATGATTATAATGAATGATTATACGTTCTCTACAATATATATGGAGAGGTGTTTGTCAATAATGTTTTCATATACTTTTTCTTCTTTCACAAGTTAGAGATACTGTGTTTCTCCACTTGGGAGAAGTAAGTCAATGTGAAGTGTCTGCTTTTTTCTCTCTAGCAATACATACTTAGGATTTCAATTAAATTAATAAGATAAAATTAAAATATTTACTTTGGGTAATCAGAGTTTCTCAACCTTAGCAGTATTTAGGGATATTTTGACACTAATAATTCCTTGTTTTGGAGGTGGTCCTGTGGTGTATGGGATGTTCAGCACAATCCTTAGCCTCTACCATTAGATAATAATAATTAGAAGGATATATCTAGAAAGATAATGTCAATGAAAAAAATTTAAGAGCTAGTGTATATATTGTTTGTAAGTGTGAGGAATTCATAACAATTTTAGGATAGGATTTATATTCAGGAGATAGGGAAGGGAATTAGATACATAAGGAGTTAAAGGAGGCTTCAGCTTTATCTGTAAGATTATGGCAGCTAATATGAAAAGAGATCCAAAATATAGAATATAAAAGAAAACAAATATCTGCAACCTAAGTGATGGAGACATTTGCTTTGGTGAAATTATTCTCAATAATTTTATACACATAGAATAAACTACATATATAGTAGACAGAGAGAAAAAGAGAAATATAGAGATTAAACTAAGCTTCATGGTCACAAGGCCCTGGGAGATTGGGAGAATGTCTATTTTCCCTCTTTGTTTATAGAATCAGAAAGAAGAACAGTCACAAAATGAAAGTGCATTCCTAGAAACTGTAGGCGTCCTACATATTACAATGCTGCTATTTTGCTCCCTTTATCAACATGATTTAGATCCTAAATAATAGTAATCATTTACAACAAAATTACAATAGAGAAAAGTTACAAATGCATGCTTAAACACAAGCATTTTAAAAATTATACACTCTAATTATTCCTAGTGTTGACACAGAATTATATGATAGCTAAGGTTTAAGAAAATGATTATAAAGTTACTACTTATTAATTATTAATATTTATATGATATTAAATGTAGTAATTATTATTTATGACTATTGCCTAATAAATATTTTTCAACTTCCTAAAAAATACAGAAAACTTCTTTTAGCAGATATGATGATAATCTATTCTGGTCATTATTACTTAGCTTGGTGTTATAGAAATTGAGAAAAATGAGTGTAAAATCATGTCCTCTCAAACAAAAACAATTCCATATGGTAAAATACTGATAAAAGTAGTTCTATAGAGAGTTATTCCTGCTCTCAGAAATTAGCACAATAAAGAGTTTATATGAGAATTGAGATAATAGAATCCCAGATTTTTCTCCTTTTAATTTTACAGTTGAAAGACCCCTTAAAAGTTGTTTAGCTCTTATTTTATAGATGTGGAAAATGAGATTCAGAAAGTTCAGATGATTTCCTTCCCTAAGGTCACCTGGTGAGTTAGTAGCAGAGCTGGATCTGGAACGCATCTTCTTCATCTTTCTATGCTTTTTCCACACTCCCAAAGTGAATTCCTGTCATAGTATCATTTTATTTTCTAACAGAGAGTATTTTATAACACAGCACAATGGTAACTACATACCTAATGTGCATTTCAGAACACATTAAGAATATTAATGTTATTATTAGGAGAAAAGTCTTTTACCGCAGCTTAAACTTTCATTTTCCCCCCATTATCTGTTGCACAACTCCAGTTCTTAAGGGGGGAAAAAAAATCAGACTCGGTCAGCAACTTGTAACCTGTGCAAACTCTGTGACTGTCTCTATGACAGCCTGAAGGTCAAAAGACCAGATCATCTCTACATTAGTCAACTCTCCGAAACTCGAGGATGTCAATCATTGGAAAGGATCAGCTGACCTATCTCCCCACAAGCGCTCTGACAGATTTAATGTTCACAGCATCTATTGTCAACAAAGAAAATAAAGGGAGAAGAAACTCAATTTGTATACTTCCCTCCTAAGGCATTCAAGGTACAGACTAGGATAAATATGTTGTTTATTTTCTGAACTGATGGCATTTCCCTGTTTGCTTTTATCTGCTGTTTTGTTTAGCTCAAAAGATCTAACTTTCTTCTTTATCTCTTCCTTTGAGCTAGCTGGATGAGATTTGCTAAGGACGGGAAAGCTAGCACTGCCATGATAGAATGGCATAAATTGTTCCAGCATACAGTGACTTGAGTAAACAATTTGCTTAAATTCTCCCCTCAAGAGCCATGCATATATTTCCATTGTTACCAAAAGAGATTGTTACTTGTTTTTATTTGCATCTTGCCTGAACAGATCAGGGAGGAAATGCATGGAATTTGGAGCAACACTCTCTTGGGTTTATATATCCTAAATCGAGATCGTTTACCTCTCTGCGCCTAAGTCTGTCATTTACATAAGAAGTATAATACCAATTATATCGTTTAGGATTATATTTAGCTGCTGGTGACAGAAACCCCAAATGTAACAGAGGCTTAAGCAAGATTGACATTTATACTTTTTCTAAAACAAAACTGAACAAGTGGATGAGGATTGATATGGCGGTTAACGCATCAAGGGATCAGAAAGATTCTTTCTTTTATCTTCTTATTCCATCATTTGTGGCCTTTACTTCATAGTTAAGGAAAGCAGAATTTTGATGTAGAGGCAAGAAAGAAGAAAGGAAGGAAAAAAGAGGGAGTGATAAAGGGCACACAGATGATATGTGATATGTCACAAAGAACATGTCTCATTGGCCAGCATTAGTTACATGGCTGTACCTAGCTGCACAGGAGGCTGGAAAATATGGTGTCCATTCTGGATGGACCTAGACCCACTCAAAAAGTCAGGATCTGCCTTTTTTTCAGCTGTCTTCCCCTCTCTGTGGGACTTTGAGGCACCTGCTTTGGTCTCTTCCAAGGAAATTTTCCTTTCCTTCCTGTCCTAAAGTCCTTTTAAATAAACTTCCCCTCCTGCTCTGAAAAAAAAAAAAAATCAGCATCCTATTACCACAGAAAAATATAAGAATATTTTGGGAGACAACTAGCATCTCTACCACACCTAATTTAGGAGACACTGCTAGTTGTTCACAAGTATCTGGGCTGCATTCCCAGGTTCCCTTGCTTTTAGGTCCTATCATTTGACTATGCTCTCCCCATTGGGATATGAGTTAAAGTGATCTGAGCCATTTCCATGCCCAAATCTTTAACATTTTGAGTATTCTCTCTCTATGTTATCTTTGCAGTATGTGTCTTTCCATTGAGCTAGCTAAAAGCTGAACTTCCAGGCAGCTACTTTTCGATGTAAATGAGTACAATAACTTAGGTAATAGAGTAGGGAACATGGAAGGAATCAAGTCTCTGCATGGCTGTGGGGAATGAAAATACCTGCTGATCTGATTTACTTATCCAGTCCTAGAACATTTGTTGGAAATACATGTCCTAGTACATGTATTTTTGTTGCCCTGATGAAATAGCACAAAATTTTACTTATTTTAGATGGAAAAAAGATGGTGTATGGACCAGAGCTACCTTAGTCTTCCATGCATCAATTTCACCTATTTGAGGCCTCCAATGAAGTATAGTACATAAGATAAGGCCAACACCACAATGAAATAGGATCGTTGTTAGTATGTGGACTTCGCCTTCCTTTACAACTAATAAGCTTTTACCTTCTAACCTCAGAATAATTTCCAGTCTGCTGCAAAAATTTATGCAAACAATATTCATCACATGCCAGAAGAAAAGAAGTGATGTAGGTAAAGAGAGACAGCATATGTCCTGATAGCAAGGTATATGTGACTCAAGGCATCATCCACAATCTTACTCTCTGCTCCAATGTTTAGGATTATAATAAGGAACATATGTTGCCTCTTGGTCTAGCATATAACCCTGAACTTCAATTTTCTTTCCCTCAGCTCAGGAAAACTGTCACTGCTTTTCTCTTGTCCTCTATGTTCAGTGCCACAGATCAGCAACTACTCTGAGGAAGAAAGCAGGTAAAAGTAGGTTTCATCTCAAGCATTCCCATTCTTTCAGATATTCTGGCCCCTCAAGTCCTGATTTCCTTGGTCTCTTTCTAATCATACCAAACATGCTTTTTGTATTTTATAAATATTTTTGATGAGTGGATTAGCACAATGTATTATTCCGTAACAAAAAGAAATGAAAATGAGCTTTTGATGGTATAGAAACCAATCTCCAAGATGAATTCTAAGAATCCTCATCTCCTTGTATTCTCACCCCTGGGTAGTCATCTCCCAAAATATATGAGGGTTGGTGTGTTAGAACAATATAATACAATAGAAGTAATGGTAGATTACTTCTCAGGATGTGTTATAATTACATCATAGCTTCTGTCTCACTCTGGAATCTCTTGTTCTAGAGGAAATCAGTGCCAAGCTATGAGTACAGGCAGCCCTGTGAAAAGATCAGCTAGTGAGAAACTAAGTCCTTCCACCAATCATCAGTGAGAAACTGAGGTATCCTGTCAACAGTCACATGAGTGAGTCATTTTCAAATGAATCTTCCATCCCCATTCAAGCATATGGATGACTAAAGTCTGAGCTTATAGCATGACTGCAAACTCTTGAGACCCAAAGCCATAATCATTCAGTTGAGCTGCTTCTGCATTCTTGACCATCACCCACTGTGAGGGATAATAAATGTGTATGTATGTGTGTGTGTGTTTAATTTGTAATTGTGGTAAAATACACATAAACTTTATCATATTAACCATTTTTAAGTGCATGGTTCAGCAGTGTTAATTACATTCACATTGTTGTGTAACCAGTCTCCAGAACCTTTTCATATTGCAAAATTGAAACTTCATACCCATTAAACAACAGCACTCAGCTCTCCCTTCTCTGGAAACCACCCTTGTGAGTTTTACTAATCTAGATAGGTCATGTAAGTGGAATCAGAAACTACTTGCCTTTTTGTGACTGGCTCATTTTACTCAGCATAATGTCCTCAAGGTTCTCCACGTTGTACTATGTGTCAGAATTTACTTCCATGTGAAGGCTGAATAATATATTATTGACTGTGTATACCACATTTTCTTTACCCATTCCTTTGCCAATGAACAGTTGAGTTGTTTCCACCTTTGGGTTATTGTGAATAGTATTGCCATGAACATAGGTATACAGATATTTTTTGAGACCCTGCCTTCAATCTTTGAGGTATAAACCCAGAAGAGGAATTGTCACATCATATGGTAATTATATTTTTTTAATTTTTTGAGGAACTGCCATACTGTTTTCCATAGAAGCTACACCATTTTAAATTTCCACCAACAGTGAACAAGGATTCAGTTAATCTACTTCCTCATCAACACCTGTTAATTTTTGTTTTCTTGATAGGATCCATCCTGCTGGGTATAAGGTGATATCTCATTATGGTTTTGATTTGCTTTTTTCTCTGATGATTTGTGATGTTAAGCATCTTTTCAAATGCCTGTTGACTATTTATATATCCTCTTTAGAGAAATGTCTTTTCAAGATTTTTGTCCATTTGTTATTCAGGTTTTGTTGTTGAAGAAGAAGAGACAATGAAGAAAAGCAATATTTGAGGAGAAAATAATGGCAATTTTCAAACCAAAGAGATGTCATGCCATATGTTCAATGAGTTTTAAGAAAACCAAGCAAGATAAATACAATAAAATGCCACACATAAATATGTTATGTAAAACCAATGAATAAAAATTATCAGTGAGCCAACTATTTTACAACAAAAATATCTATATAATGCATTGAGGGAAATTATAATCGTCTCAATATATGGTATTCAATCAATTGCATATCAATGTAGGAAAATACATTAGTTTGTTTTTTTGAGACAGAGTCTTGCTGTGCTGTCCAGGCTGGAGTGCAGTACTGCAATTCCAGCTCACTGCAGCCTCCACCTCCTGGGTTCAAGTGATTCTTCCAACTTGGCCTCCTGAGTTGCTTGGATTCAAGGTGTGCACCACCATACCCAGCTAATTTTTGTATTTTTAGTAGAGACGAAGTTTCTCTCTGTTGGCCAGGCTAGTCTCAACCTCCTGGCCTCAAGTGATCCTCCCACTTCAGCCTCCCAAAGTGCTAGGATTACAGCATGAGCCACCATGCCCTGCCCACAAATTTTTTTCTCTACTTTGAACTACACAGACTCAATTCCTGATGGATAATAACCAAAATATGAAAGGTAAAATAATACATCTTCAGATAGTAACATAGGATACGTCACAAAATAATACCTAAATGATGAATTCATATATGAAAAGATCCTTAACTTCAATATTCATCAAGGAAACTCAATGTTACAATGGTATATATAAATCAGAATGTCTAAAAATCATTATGGTAATGAAAATATAAAAATCTGACAATATAAATGTTGGCAGGAATGTAGAATAACTAAAACTCTCACACTGGTGGAAATGGAAATGGATGATTCCATTTTGGAGAACTCTTTAGCAATGTCTACTAAAGCTGACCCCATATGTGTCTGATAAGCCAGCAGCTGAACCTCAGAGTGCATGCCTGTATTAGAAATTCTTGGTGCCTCACCAATTTCCCTTAAAAATTCACCATTTCCATTTACTGTAAACTGATGATTTTCTTATCTTCATACCTGTGACATTTTTCTACATTCTTTATCAGCCCAAAACATTCCCTGTAAACGTATTATTTACATCAGAATTGCTGATAAATTGAGTGTTCTAGGAACATCATCAACAATGGCTGAATTGACAGGAATTTGTAGATAATTATCATGGCTTTTCCCCTGTAATTGGGATAACCTGGAATCATTTGGGTAGCAACTACTTTGCTACCCAAAGTAGTTACTGGTTGATGATGCAACCTTTATTGGCTTTCCTCTCCATTCCTCACTTTTCAACCTCTACCAGGGTGTCCTGGGATTACCTCCTGATTAAACTATTTATACTCACATTCTTTTCTTGAGGTCTGTTTCTGAGAGAACTCAAACTAAGACAAAAGTTATCTGGACACTAAATAAACAAATACACCAAAATACATATAGAAATGTTAATGGTTTTATTATTCATGAGAGCTCAAACTGAAAATGACTCTCATGTCTAGTACTGGTGCAATGGATAAGTAGATGGTGTCATGTTAATGCACTGTACTACTATGAAGCAATGAACCATTGGCATGTTCCATAACATGGATACAGCTCACAAACATGTTGTTTAGTAATATAAGGCAGACACAAAATTACACAAGGCAAATGATTTGCAAAGTTCAACATTTGGGGTTGTGATAAAATCAGAATATTAATCTGTGGGAGTAATTGTATTTAGAAGGAGCAATGGGAGATTTTCTGGGCTAATGATAATGTTCTATGTCTTAATCAGGGTAGTGATTATGTAGATGTGTTCACAGTGTAAAATTTAATCTGTGCTCTTTTCCTTCACATAGATTTTACTTAAATACAAAGTTTACCTAACCAAACAAACAAATAAATAAGCAACATGGTAATATCCACCATGCTTAGAAAAGTCCTTTAATGCATGGGTTAATATATAGCCAAACATTACTCTTTGAAAAGTTTCTTAGAATTAATGATATAGAAAAGTAGTGGTTCTCTGACTTTAGTAAGCATTGGGATTACAGGAAAGGATGTTTGGTGCATTTGAGGTGGAGTCTACGTATCTGCATTTTGAGTAAGCTCCCAGGTGATGCTGCTGCTTCTAATCCAGATACAACACTGTGAGAACTCATTAGGCTGTGGGATTCTCCTGTAGTAAGGGATGCAGGTGCCTGCAGCAGCAATTGCAAGGGAAAGCACCACCTGGCTCCAAGCTGAACCCCTCAAGGGAGATGGAGCAACAGAGGCTGGGTGCCTTGATCACACTTCTCTCTCTATGCTGCCATCCTTGGCTCCCATGTTCTACAGGGACCCTGATACTTCCTTGCTGTACTCCAGCACTCTCCCTTAGACATTCTAGTGAAATTTTAGTTTTTTGTTTGTTGCTTTGGTCCTTTTTTGTCTGCGTGACGACAAGTTCTAGGCACCTTTAGTTAGCCATCTTGCTGATGTCACATATTTTTGTACATCATTTTGTTAAAATTTTAAATTCAGGTTTGCTTTCTGATATATCTTGTCATTACAATTTATCAGTCAGGAATATTTGCTTATTTTTAATTGCCGCCTATAGATTTGTAACTTCTTTGTTGCCTAAAGGTATCCATTTGTAACGTCTCAGAAAGATGACTGTTCACATATATAATGCACAATAATCTGGTATTTATTAGTCACAACTGATTATTCATTTCAGACTACTGGTGGAAGACCTTTCCTCTGGAACTACTTTGCAAAACATCAGTGTGGTTAAATAAGGAAAAAAAACCATAAAAAGAGCTTTGTTGGACTTCAGTGCTTATAGAACCAACTCTAATGTGAGAGAGAGACATAGGCAATTAAATAGAAAATCACTATTGCTCTTATTTGAGAGTCAATCAATCTATTCCTACTCTATGTTTTAACCTCTGCTTTATGGCAAGCTAACACTTCTCCATTTTTCTTGCTATCTCCTAGCTGCATTCTCTGCCACAACATGGAGAGTTATCAGAAATAGTGACTAAAATTTATTATATTTTCTTCATCAAGTATACTATTTTAAATGTTAATATTAATTTAGCTGATTCACACTTTAAAACTTAGAAAGTACATTTGTATCCATGTTAATGAGAGGGGGAAAAACATACTTTCTCAGTCCATAGTAATGAAAGCTGTACGATTTTTACAGTTGTAGGAGTGTCGCAGTTCTGACACAAAACGGTAGGCAGATATCTGCAATGAGATCCACATGAAGAAAACACAGCAGAACTTTTAAATTTAAAAATCAAGACATTTTTACAAATAAATAACACTTTCTTGCTTATGTGTGTATGTTTAACACACCATAAATGTGTATAATGAATACACAGGTGACCCTCAAGCTGACATTATTCTTAGATTCTGGATATTCTTTATTTGTCTGGTAGAAACGGGGTAGGATAATGCCTAAAGTTATGCACCAAGGCATTGTCATTGGAACTGTAGAGGGTTGAAAGTATTTATTTTTCCCCCCTTTGAAACTTCATACATTAATAAAAACCACAACAACAGGATATACATGGTATTCAATAATTTAAAATATTCAGAGATATTTCACTTTAAAAGTTTCTTATTTGATCATATAAGAAATAGGGAAGACAAGTAAATGGATGATCATCACTACCTAGTTAAAGATTACCTTGCATGAGATTAGGCAGGAGATCTGGAGTTTACATAACAGAGCTACCGCCTCCATAAAACAAAGTAACTAGAAATATATACTATCACCCACGTATAAAATGAGAAAGATTATCAGTCATCCAGGGAAAAGTAAAGAAAAAAATGTACCCATTGGAAAATGAAAGCTGAATACACTAGATGGCATTATGTAGCCCCACAGAATCACATACTTGCCTTTAAACCAAACCAGCCCTAATGATTACTTGCATTCGTCCCAAGTTCAAAAATCTAGGATACCATGAGATCCTTAGGGTCAAGGTGACCAAAGCCTCTGTACTACTCGCAGTTCCTGGCTACCCAGAGGAGACCTACCTGATCACCTCCTGATCAGGTAATAACTCTCACCTCCTGCCTGCATGCTTCCTGCCTCCTCCTTGGGGCATTTTTGTTAAGCATGAGAAACAACATTGTATAGAATATTTCTAGGCACATATATACACCCCATGGCTTGCACTTTTTTTTTTTTTTTTTTTTTTTTTTTTTTGATTTGGAGTCTCGCTGCAGTCCCAGGCTGGACTGCAGTGGCGCAATCTCGGCTCACTGAAAGCTCTGCCTCCCGGGTTCACGCCATTCTCGTTTCAGCCTCTGGAGTAGCTGGGACTGCAGGCGCCCGCTACCACGCCTGGCTAATTTTTTGTTCTTTAGTAGAGACGGGGTTTCACCGTGTTAGCCAGGATGGTCTCCATCTCCTGACCTCGTGATCCGCCCGTCTCGGCCTCCCAAAGTGCTGGGATTACAGGTTTGAGTTACCGCGCCCCGCCTGCGTTTGCACGTTTAATCACTTTTAATCAAAGGGAAAGATAATCCAGTTGATCCTGTAGGCAAATTCTTTCCCTTTTCTTCTTCCCTCCTTGCCCTGTGGTAGATACACTCACAGCAACACTGCTGATATAATTTAAAAGGTTGCTTAAAGGCGTATTTCCAAGGATGAAGCAATTAGTCACACTTAGCAGGGGGCAGACAGATAACATCTTGCCTTGACTCCTTTTTCTGTACTGCTTCACTATCCTTGTTTCACATTTCTACTCTTGTGATTATACTCGGTATTAAATAATAACATATTAGCCCTCTTCTACGAGCTTTCATTTTTCTAGACATCAGGTAAAAACACAAAGCCAAATGCCACATATGGATGTGAGATAAAAATTCACACTATGAAGTGAGTGAGCATATTGCCAAGAAATTAACAAAAACTAGTATCAAACAGTCAAACAGTTGAAATTTCTATTGATCTGATTGAAATAAGAAGCTGTTCCTATAAAAACACTTCCATATCAGAAGGCTCATAGGATCCCCACAAAGAAAAACACTCCCACCAGCTATGAGCTCAAACTAAAATAATTGTGACCCACATAAATAAAGTAGCATGAGTAAGATTAAGCATTGCAAAAATTCAAGGAAAGAACTTCAAATAATAGAATACTAAGAACAAATCTATTTAACAATCTGATTAAAATAATTGAAGACATACACTGAAGAGGGGAAACAAAATCAAATAACCATGTAGTATTAACAAGAGTAGGTACATTTTCTACAGAAGAATCAAATAAAAATTCCATAAATGTAAAACAGAATACAGTAAATGGCAATAAAAACTCAGTGCATCTATTAAAGAGAAGACTACACAAAGCTGAAGAGAAAATTATTAAACTGAATTTGGTGTCTAAGGAAATCAACCAAAATGGAGCACAGAGAAATGAAAACACTATTACCAATTTTTAAAAAATGATTATTTATCACTGGCAACAGAGTTTAAAAGTTCCATACGTTTCTATTAGGAATTGCAGAATGACAGGAAAAAGAAATGGCAGAATGTATAATGTCTAATCATTGTGCCAATGGCCAAAACATTTTCTAGAATTGAATCACTGCAATCACAAAGTTGTTTGGCTTACCTTTCCATTTAGGACTCAGAAATAATAAGGCATTTAAAAACACTTTTAAATTTATTTTTACTTTTAGTTGACATTTAACTGCATATCATTATGGGGTATAGTGTGATGTTTTGATACAGGTATAAAATGTACAACAATCAAATTAGTGTACTTAGCATGCCCATCACCTCAAACATTTATTACTTCTTTGTGTTAAGACCATTAAAAATCCTCTCTTCTAGCTATTTTGAAACATATACTGTATTATTATTAATTAGAGTCACCCTACTGTGCAATGGAGAACTAGAGCTTATTCTTCCCATCTATCTGTAACTTTGTACCATTGATGAACCTCTCCCCATTACTCTCCTGCTTAGCTTTTCCCTTCTCTGGTAACAACTATTACACTATCTACTTCTATGAGAACAACCTTTCAGACTCCACATATAAGTAAGATCATGCAATATTTGTCTTTGTGTGATTGGCTTACTTCATTTGATACAATGTCCTCCAGGCTCATCCATGTTGCTGCAAATGACAAGACTTCATTCTTTTTTATGACTCAATAATGCTTATGTAAACATACTACATTTTCTTTGTACATTTACTTGTTGATGAACACTAAGGTTGATTCCATATCTTAGCTACTGTGAATAGTACTGCAACAAACATGGGTGTGAAATATTGATTTCATTTTCTTTAGCTACATACCCATTAGTGGGATTGCTGAACATATAGCATATTCTTGATGAACATAGATGCAAAAAAAACCTCAATAAAATAATAGCAAAGCAAATCAACAGCACATCATAAAGATTATTTACCATGATTAAGTGGGATTCATCCCAGTGTTGTTAGGATGATTCAACATACACAAATGAATAAATGTGATACATCACATTAACAGAATAAAGGATGAAAAACATATGATCACCTCAATAGATGCAGAAAAAGCATTTGATAAAAATTAAACATCTCTTTATGATTTAAAAAAACTCTCAACAAATTAAGGATAGAAGAAATGCATTTCAACACAATAAAGTCTGTATATGACAAACCCACAGCTAATGTAATATTGAAAAAGGAAAGGTTGCATTTTTTTACTCTAAAACCTGGAACATAACAATAATGCCCACTTTTACCACTTTAATTCAGCATAGTACTGGAACTCGTAGACAGAGCAATTAAGTAACAAAGAAATAAAGAGCCTCCAAATTGGAAAGGAGAAAGTCAAATTGTCCTTGTTTGAGATAACATGATCTAGTCTGTAGAAAACCCTGAAGACTCCACACACACACACACACACACACACACACACACACACAAATCTATTAGACGTGGTAAGCAAATTCAGTAAAGTTTCCGTGTACAAAATCAACATAAAAAATCAGTAGTGTTCCTATACATTAATAGTAGACTATCTGAAAAAGAAATCAAGAAAGCAATCTTATTTGTAATAGCTACCAAAAAAAATAAAATACATAGGAATAAATTTAACCAAGGAGATGAAAGATCTCTTCAATGAAAACTATGACATGCTGATGAAATAAATTGAAAAGGACACAAATAAATGGTAAAATATCCCATGTCCATGAACTGGAAAAATCAATATTGTTAAAACATCGATAAATTATAAATTTAATTCAGTCTCCATAAAAATATCAATGACATTCTTCACAAAAATATTTTTAAAATCCTAAAATTTGTATAAAACCTTAAAATGTGTATAAAATTTAAAAACCCTAAATAGCCAAAGTAATCTTGAGCAAACAGAAAGAAGCTGGATGCATCACACTACCCAACTTTAAAATATACTACAAAGCAGTATTAACCAAAAAAACCATAGTACTGGCATAAAAATAGACACATAGATCAATGGAGCAGAACAGAGAACCCAGAAGTGAATTCACACATTTACAGCCAACTGATCTTCTACAAAGGTGCAAAGAACACATATTGGGGAAAGGAGAGTCTCTTCAATAATCGGTGCTGAGAAAACTGGATACCCACAAGCAGAAGAATAAAACTAGACCCATCTCTCATCTTATGCAAAAATCAACCCAAAATCCATTAAAGACTTTAAGACCCTGAGCTATGACACCACTCAAAGAAAATGGGGGAAATTCGTCATGATATTGTTTTGGGCAATTTTTTGGATATAATCTCAGAAGCACAGGTAACAAAAGCAAAAATAGACAAATAGGATTATATCAAACTACAATGCTTCTGCACAACAAAAGAAAAAAAATAACAGGATGAATAGACAACTTTCAGAATGGCAGGAAATATTTGCACCTATGCATCAGACAAGAGGTTAATATCCATAATATATAAGGAACTCAAACAACTCAATAGCAATAATCATCATCATCATCAATTTTTAAAGTGGACAAAAAGATCTGAATAGACATTTCTCAAAGGAAAACCTAAAAAGTGGTCAATATGTATATGAAAAAATATTTGACATCACTAATCATCAGGGAGATGTAAATCAAAACCACAGTGAAATATCATCCCACCCCATTTTGAATGGTCATTATCAGAGAGAAAACAAATATCAATGCTAGTGAGGATATGGAGAAAAGGCTACTCTTATATACTGTTGGTGGGAATATAAATTAGTATACTGATTATGAAAAACAGTATGGAGATTCCTTAAAAAAATTTATTTTAAAGCTCTTAACACAATTTCTTCATAGCATTTTTATTTTAAATGTTTGGATTAGTATTTCTCTGGATATAGTATCTTTTGTTCACAAGGCACGACTTTCAATCAGTAGTCAGATATGCCTAACACCAGAGTTTTGTTTTCAACTGACCAGAAAAAAAAACCTTCCTTAACAAACTTGGAATCCCACAGACTTCTTTATGCCATACAGGTCTTACAAAACTATAATTTACAAAGTTGTATTACTTCTTACAGAAAGTGAATTGCTTCCCTCTCGATACCATGTGTAAAAATGAGCAAAGTCAAGGATTTACTTATATTTCTACTGATACTAGAATAAAAAGTGAAGTATTAAAACATTTTGACAGAGTTGAACATTTTTTTTTTTTTTTTTGAGACGGAGTCTCGCGCTGTGTCACCCAGGCTGGAGTGCAGTGGCGCGATCTCGGCTCACTGCAAGCTCCGCCTCCCAGGTTCACGCCATTCTCCTGCCTCAGCCTCCGAGTAGCTGGGACTACAGGCGCCCACCACCACGCCCGGCTAGTTTTTTGTATTTTTAGTAGAGACGGGGTTTCACCATGTTAGCCAGGATGGTCTCGATCTCCTGACCTCGTGATCCAGCCGCCTCGGCCTCCCAAAGTGCTGGGATTACAGGCTTGAGCCACCGCGCCCGGCCAGAGTTGAACATTTTAAAAACATTTTATTTTTATAGGTGCAAGTTTTCTCGTATTTATCCTATTTGGGATTTTCTGGCTCTTTTGACTTTTAGGGTTATTTTCAAGAACTTTAGGACATTTTGGAGCATTCCTTTTTTTTCTGCCTCTTCTCTCTCAACTATCATTCTGTTATACCAATTACCAGCATATCAGATAACATATTTTCCACACATCACTCTTCATTTTCCCCCCAACACTTTTGTAGAACCATTTTACAGATTGAGTAATTTCTAGAGATTTACTTTTAATTTAGTACTATACTATTTTTAATTGATTCTATTTCTTTGCTAAAAATGTGTCTTTATTTATTCTGTACATTTATTTCTAAAAGACCTTGAATATATGTACAATATCTGTTTTATATTACAGAACTCATTCTGGCTGCAACGTAACTCCATTGTTTTCCAGCACTTCCCTATCTCTGGTATCACTGTTCAGTGCTCATCTTGACAGCAGCCATTCTCTGCTAGGCCAATTGTAGTCCTGTCCTGTGTCTAGTAGTCTGGCACCTGGACGACCCTCAGGGAGCTCAGGCAGACTTCTGGACCCTGCTTCCCTGTACAGCTTTCATCCATTCCAAATTCCAACTGCCTCAGCAACCTCAGTTGAATAAAATCCTCAGTTCAGCAAGAGCTTCTTGCTCTGCTGGGTTTTAGCCCTCTACCCGGTATTCTGGAAAGTGCCCTCCAGCATAAAGTATGGGAACTTATAAGCATCATTTATCAAGAATCACCTTCCTATATTGCCTGCCGCCCAATGCCTCAAAAGAGTTGCCTCATATATTGTATTTGATCTTATAGATGCTTATGGTAGAAGGGCAAGTTTGGAAACAGTTACCCTGTCACGGCTGAAAATAAAATTTCTACAGCACTGTAATTAAGAGCAAGATTGTGAACTAAAAATGAGAAATAAACTAAATCTTAATTAATATGTAACTGGTTGAGTAAATTATTATGCATACTTTAAACATCATCCTGCCCTTGAAAATAATAACATTAAACCATGTGTAAGACACGTTGTTAATTTTTTGAGAGTATGTCCAAAGCCATTTTTATATATGTATCTGTGTGTGTGTGTGTGTATGCACATGTATAGATACGCAAAACGTAGAAAGAAAACTGCAAGGATAAACTCAAAACTGCTGATAAGTAATTACTGTGAAGAGTAGGAGTGAAAATATCAGTGTATGCAAACTTCGTGTTTTAGTCTATAGACTTTGTGATGTTTGGCTTTGTGATGTTTGCATCATTCACAATGTGAAAATGTAATAATACTTTCCAAAATAAAATAATTAAATGTACTTTGTATTAGTAAATTGCTTGGGAATCACTGTCTACACTTTTTACTCTTGTTTCTTTGTAGGACCTGCTATAACTTCAGTGTTGGAAGCATCAGTGGTAAGAAATGTAAAACTAGACAGATTTATAAAAATAAAATTATTTTCTTTGCACTGATTGGCTAACTTTTAGTTTTGACACATAATCTGTGCAGCTTTCTGTGCTTTATAATGTTGCATATCTGAAATACTCTTTCTTTGCTATACTGGAAACTGACACGAAGGATCAACCTTCTCCTGCAAATATGACATGCCAATTTTCAGGGAGGATTTGAGCAGTAAACACTTGACACAATTTATTTATTTTCAAATTGCGAGATTCAGAGTCTCCCCCAGGCCCAGGTTTGAATATTTGAAAACTACTTTTATGTCTTTCAAAATCTTGACAGTGGTGGGGATTCAGAGCATGCCAGCAATGTGTCAAACTACATCAGTCCCTCTGTCTCCAGGAATGATTGAGACTATCTTTTATGATGAATTCCCAAAGTGTGATTCAGTCAAAATCAACTCATTCAAACAAGAATTCTATTCCTGAGAGTTCAAAAATTCACAGTAATTGGATCTAAAAATGACATAGGTTAGCCAATCTTTTCTTCGCCTTCCACCTTTCACCTTATAACTGCTATTCTCTAGAAAATTTGTCACACCAATATCAAGATTTCCCCTAATTAAACTGTTGCGAATATAACACCATAATTGGTCAATATTTCTATAAAATGTATTGCATATATTCTAATTGCATTTAAATTGATAAATGTGTTATCAATTTGACACAAATCTCAGTGTCAGAAATTCTAGACTCTGAAGAGAGACTGCCTTCATCCAAGTTCTGGCTCTTTCAGTTAACTGCACAATTTGGGTCAAGTTATTTAACTTCTCTGTGTTTTCTTTCCTCATCATTAAAATGAGGATAATAATGATGCCTATATCAGGATTATTTGAGAGTAAAATTCTTTGTTTCCACAATTACATGGGCATAATAAATGCTCAGTATATGTTAATTATCAGCACCATCATCATCTACATGATTATTATCAGTAGTATCATCTCCCAGGGGCTTAAATTATTTCACTCTATTGCAAACCAGTAATGGTGTTAGTGAATTGATTTACTGTCTGTTTTCTTTAAGAATTTTACCTTCTCCAAGCTGTGCTAAACTAATAATAATTGCTTAATTTTGAAAAACGAATAATGGCTGTAATGTTAGAAGAATGAATCCCAAACTCAAAGCAAATGTTCAATGTGTTTTAGCTGACCTCAATACCACTTGCTTGAATTCATTTACACAACAGCTTACCATTTAACTAATAATAACCTGCCTTAGATGCTACAGACAGATGCTCATTAAATACTAAATTAATGACGACTTTATACAAATATGTATGTGTGTGTATATATATATATATAAAATATTTCCATTTAACATTGAGGAACTAGGATTTATTGAACAGATTAGGCATCTTAAGTCTGACATTTTATATATATATATATATATATATTTTTTTTTTTTCTATGAATGGGTTGCTAAGCAAGGCTTTGGGGTCTGTATATCATTCTCTTTGGAAAGCAACTTTTCTTATGAGAAGGAACTCCAATCACTAGTAACAAAAAGGAAATGCAATTCAGATTCCTCCATGTAGCCACTGTACCCATGCTACCTGTTCTTTGAAATTGGTAGTACTAATGAATCCCCACATAAGCCATACCCTTTCTTACCTTTTATAACTTCTTTTCCACTTGATGCTTACTTTAAACCAACTCCATTCAGAACAAGGTCGAACTTCTGGAGCACAATACAATGTGATTATTTCTTGCCCACACAGTCCCCCTTCCAAGGATGATAAGACTTCAAAGGAGAGAAAGTATTGCCCTAAGGAAACCTGAGGGAAATGCAGTAGAGGCTGAGGCGGAACTATAGCTGGAGTGTTTAAGGAACAACAAGGACCCAATGCAGCTGAAGAGGAAAGAATGGTCCCAAATGAGATTGGAAAAGCAGCCAGAAGTCAGATAACAGTGGACCCTGGAGGTTCTGTTAGAGAGTTAAGTTTTCCTCTCGCTAAGGTGGTAAGCCACTGGAGGGGTCCCAATACTGTAAGGCATTATATTTTTAGTGCCTTAATGCCTCGCTGGCTGTTGTGTGCAGAACAGACTTGAAGTGACCTAAGAGTAGAAGGAAGATAGGAAGGCTGTGTAGGTTATTGATTCTTCATTTTATGGTTATTAATACCCACCTCACTTTTTGCTCCATATTAAAGTAGGCTTGAAGTCAGAAACCATTTCAGGTTCATCTATTTCAATTCTTACCATATTCTCTTTTAATTTTCAAAAAATTATTCATTTCTCTATTTATGTATTTATTTATTTATTCATTCATTTTTAATACTTCCAGCATTTGGAAATCTACTGGAGGAGTACCAAGCAAGTGGCATGGTAATGAGCCGTAACAGACACAGCGAGAAGGGAATACAGACTGCCTGATATCCTGACAATGAAGAGAAGAATGGAGATCTGCAGTATCAAGTGCTACTGAAAGGTTTCCACTGAATTCAACAACCTTAGGATCACTGGAGCCCTAAAAAAATAAATAAATAAATAAAAATAAAACAGTTTCAATGAAGTGGGAAGGCCAGAAGATGCAGTGCAATGAGTTGAGAAACAGTCACAGCCAGAGAATCAGAACACCTCTGATCTCTATTGCCATTGAGCTTTTATGTCTGGAGGATTCCCCACTGCAATTTCAAAGTTACTAACTTGGTGCCAAGTCCTCAAAAATGTTTATTAAAAGAATAGTAGTTATAAAAATAATTAAATTCTCACGGCTTCAAATGTAGTTTAATAAAGCTACAAATAGAGTACATTTTAGTTACTGTTTTATTTTTTATTATAATAATAATTTTTCCATAGCAAAAGTCTCCCAAATTACAGATATCTCATAATCAAAAGACTTGGAAAGGCAACACAATCGCCAAAGCATTGTAATAGTATAAAGAAGAACATATATTAAATGGCCACTTGAATGCATGGTTTTGTGAGAAATACTCTTTTTTTTATCTATGTTGGCAATATTTCATCAGCTCTATATTTACATCAGACTAACAGGATTTTGTGAAGATTCTAATGAGCTAAATTTGCATATATGACATGCATATGCTGTATAAAATCTACACAGTATTTAAATTATTACATAATCTTGCCCAATAGAGATTAGTGACAAGAAACACATGCAACCTCAACTTTCTTTCCTCTGGTCAAAACGCATTTCATTTCTTTGTAAAAAGGAAGGGACCAAGCCTTATCTATCATTTCAGAATTGATATGCATAACTTTGGCTGAACTTAACTCCTGCTTGTAAATCCTCATGTAGCGAGAGAGGGATACAACATAAGCCTGATGATTGAAAACAGTATTAAGTAACTAGGTGCTACACAATTCACAGTGTCATGTAAGAGTAGCGCAGTCAATATTAGATAAAGCATAAAGAACTCCATGGGGAAAGTAAAACAATTTGGAATATTAAAGTCATTATTATGTGACTCACTGTCTTTTTCCTCTTTTTGGTTAAGTTTTAACAACACCACATGTAATTGTGTTCCTCTAAAACCCAGTAATAAAAATGATATGAGAAATTAACCACTTGCATTTTATAATGAGCAATTCTATGAGTTTCTCAAATCCTATAACTTACCTATTCTTTATTTTTCACAGCATTATAAAATAAAGTAAATATCCACTGATAATCTGGTGTTTGATACATTTTTTTTTCTGTTTTTGAGGCAAAGTCCAATAAAACAAATTTTTTAAAGCCTGAAAATTAATGATAGCCTTTTAAACAAATTCTAGGAAGGAAAATTCAGTAAAATTCTTTCTGTTTCTTTGAAAATACTAAATTCACATAAATTTAATTGTGCCAATAATGTCAGAGTTCATCCTGACCCAATCGTATAAAAACTGAAAAAACAAACGGTCTTGACATTCTTGACTATTGTACTGTTTTTCAAATTCCTGTTATGATAAGACAGCATTTCTCATTTAAATTTTGTTGGTACATATTAACTCTCCTCAGTAACCACAACATTTGGGAATCATATTAACTATTACACTTACTATTGCTATATAACAAACCACCACAAAATAACATTTTCAAAAAATTAAGTTCATGCACTCTGTGGGTCTGTAGTGCTTAGAGAATATAGCAAGAAAAACTTTGATCTACCTCACGGTGTCTAAAGCCTTATCTGGAAAGGTGTAAAGGCTGGGGTGACTTGAACAAAGGGAGCTGGAATTATCTAAAGAGCTCCAACGGCCAATGCTGACTGTTGCCTGGGATCACAGTTAAGGCTGTTGACTAGAACCCGCGCATGGCCTCTCTCTGAGGCCTGCACTTTCTCATAGCATGGCACTCTTAAGGTAACTCTCACAGCATGGCTCAGGGATCCAAAGATAAATTTCCTAGGCAGCAAGGCAGAAATTATATGCATTTTATGACTAGGTCTTGGAAGTTATGTTGCATTACTTCTGCTAAATTTAATTGGATACAAATTAATCACAAACCAACCTAGATTCAAGGAAAGGGCAGTTAGGTACCAGACATGGATGACAGAGGAGTCATGTTCAAAAGAACATATGGGATGTGAGCTATTGTATAGCCATATTGGGAAAATACAATCTATTTCATTTACTTTTACATTCCATGTAGCAAGTCAGATGTACTTAAATGAAGGTCTTGGCACAAGCAACTATAATAACCAGAGCAGACAATCTGTGCTTGAGACAAAATATTAAAGTAGGGGCTTTCCTATTTCACTTAATGACTGAATACTGAGACATGAAAACTAAAAATACTTTATGCCAATATATCCTAAAAAGATTTGGGAAATTTCTGAAGATTTGCTAAGGAGTAAATAAAACCCATTTGATATGGTCTGGCTGTGTCCCCAAACAAATCTCATCTTGAATTGTAGCTCCCATAATCTCAGATCACTTGTCATGGGAGAGACCCAGTGGAAGATAATAGAATCATGGTGGCTGGTTTTTCCCCTGTTATTTTTGGGGAAGTGAATAAGTCTCACAAGATCCAATGGTTTTATAAAGGGCAGTTCCTCTACACATGCTCTCCTAACTGCCACCATGTAAGACATGCCTTTGCTTCTCCTTTGCCTTCCACAATGATTGTGAGGTCTCCCCAGTCATGTGGAACTGTGAGTGCATTAAACCTCTTTTTCTTCATAAGTTACTGAGTCTCAGGTATTTCTTCATAGCAGTATGAAAATGTACTAATATACCATTTTTACCACCGTGGCTTCAAAACCCACCTCCAAACTATAAAATGATAAAATGATGTTCAAAGAAAATATTGTAGTTAAAATAAGTTTTTGTTACTCATTGAACTGAATGGACTCCCAGCACTCATGAACTTCTTATAAGAGCATAAATTTATGGAGAATATTTACATGTTCTTAAAACAGAAAATGAGGGCTCCAGACATTTATAAGTTTCTCAGGCAAGTACATCAAGATTTACCACTTAGATTTCCATCTCACCAACTCCTACTTAGTCGAAAATACTTATGGTCACTCACTTATTCCACTTTAAGTCTCCTAACTGGTCTCCTCACATCCATGTGCCTCACTCCAATCCCTTCATCGCAGTTTACAGAACAGTTTTCAACAAATCTAATCAGTTCACTCTTCTGCTTACAATCCCCGGATGTCTACCTAATTGAAGGACCTTCAACAGGAGTCTGCCCCTACCTGGCTCTGGCTTTGTTTCATACTTCCACCTCCTCATGAGTGACTTTCAAATCTCCAGCACCCCTTCCAGTGCTCCCATCACTGGAACTCTCCTTGCTAGCCATTCTGAATTCCCAGACTCTTTGAAACTCTACAATTTTTCTTAGGCCTCACAATTTTCAACATGTCTTTTTTCTCTACCTGATATTCCCTCTGACTTTACCACTTTGAAAGAATAGGTGGTATATTTCAATATCCCTAGGAGTTCCCTTCATATTCTGTATGTCTCTTATTCTAACACTTACCATACCTTATAAAAAATATTTTCTCACATCTCATTCTTTCTCCAGAAGATAAATGTCATGAAAAATAGTGACAAGTATCTATGTTGACTGCCATTCAGCATTTCGTAGAGTGTTAAGCATATAATAACTCACTAAATATCTGTTGAAATAATACACTTTTAAAAACAGTTTTCAAATTATTTTTCAACTTCTTGATAGTGCACTGGCAGAATTTCCAACATATATATTTAAATCATTATATGCTTTTAGAATGTGTTTCTCTTCTTTTTAAAAGCTTTATACAAGGAGAAAAATAAAAATAAAGCACTAGGGAAAACACTGTTGCATTGAGAGTACTCTACATTGTACCAAGATAAATGTTATCACTTGCCCAGGTGTGTAGTTTTCTTATCCATTCTGTACTACAGTCTTATCAGCTGCTTGCTTTGGAAATGCTTTATTTCCATTATAGCTTTCCCTGTTTAGGGCTGTTAGGTTTTTAATATCTAATGTCTTTTTGTACAATCATATACAATCATATGTTTAGGTTATAGCTTACACCCTCTCTCTTTCTCTCTCTCTCTCTCTCTCCCCTTTCTCTGTCTCTCTCTGCTTAGAATCCTTAATATTCTGAATGTGGGCCTATATTTTTTAGCAGGATTGCAAGTGAAACAAGTTGATATTTTAACATGAGGAAAATTTTATGATGTTTCTCAAGGGCACTAAAAACTCTACCTTGAAATTTTCTTAGGGCAAAAGGGCAAATGACAGGAATATAAAAAACACTTAAATATCAAAATATGTACCTTTGAATGTACTTGTGAGTAGGAAGTGGTTCCTGGAATTTAGTAATAAATTTAGCCTAGTAACAGTACAGTCCTTCAGAAGCTGTGATTATGCCAAAGCACATCAGTTTGTTCCCCCACGCACAGAATAAAACAAAACAGAAACAGCTGTAATAGAGGCTTTAAGTACTACCATTTGAAGTAATCAAAACGTTATCCATTTATTAAAAAAAGATTTCCATTTCTTAATGACGCCCCTTTGTATTGTTGAATGATTAGTTCCTTTGGGGAAGCTAGCTGTTAATAAATAAGGTCTCATGTTAAGATCTTTGTTCATAAATTATGTGAGAAACTCTGATTAATTCCCTTTAGTTATAGGGGAGACCATAGTTAATTTATACTCGGTAAAACAGAATGATGAAAATGCTTATATAAACAATTAATTACTTCTTTATGACATAAGCTAAAATATTAATTAATACTTGTGAATACAAAAGCACTTTCAATTTAACTTTCCTTTTATTCTTACAATGCACATGAGACATAAAGCACAGGAATATTTTGGGAATTTTTTATATGTAAAAAGAGAAAAATCCGTTCTTGTTTTCCAACTTTAAGTATTTTTCCAGGACATTTCTTCAATTAAAAAATATTTCTATATGTGTACATAGGGATACTTTTAAAACCTGAGTAGATTTCTGAGTTACACCCCTCTTGTCAAGATTCTACATCCCTCTCATCAAGATGTCTAGCATGCATTTGTGATCTGTTTTTAAAATACCTGCTGGGTGATTCTGGGAATCTTTAGGATTAATAATCCCTGCTCTACTCAATGTAATCTCTTCTCTTCTATGTCAATCACTCCCAAAGTTCTATTTTCTCTCAGTGGGTGATTTCCTCATCTGCATTTATAGTCTTGATATGTCAGCAGAAATTCCAATCAGCAATTCTAACTCCACATTGGATTTTTCCATGTGGATGACCTGTCGAACCCAAGTTTATGTTCAACAATAAATCCACGCGGAGGCTTTAAAAGAGGCACACAGTTTAAAAAGCAGAGGTCTGTGGTCAGTGGATATTTCAGTGTTGTTTCAGCCTTCATTTTACATCAGTTTGCTTCTCTTGATCGTGTTTATAACACCCTCTGGGATCTGGCCTTCATTCTGAGTCTTTAGTAATATGTCACATTTTCTAAATTCAAAGATGTTTTTGAGCATTTTCATTCTAATTCCTGTACATTCAGAAAGCTAGAATTATGTTCTTTCTTTATATTTTCTGGGAAGACTTCAAGTATTGATACTGAATGTTAGAATTTATCTTTCTGAAATTGATCAATATTATTACAAACAAAATGTCAGAGTTTCCAGACCTTGCAAAGGGCTTTCAAATCAAAATCAGTTTGCATGTGTAAAGGCAATAAGTTTGTTACTTGTGACCTCTGAGGAATTCTTTCTCCAAACAAACTGTTAGCAAAGATTTTGATTGCAGACACACATTTTCCCTCAATAATAGTCATGCGGGCTATTATGACACGTGTAATTTTAACAAAGCAAAGTTTTGATGAGGAAGGTCTATAAAATATGCAATAATATGAAAAATAACTTCACTAATAAAAATCTTTGTAGAAGTTTATCATTTGAACTTTATTCAAATGTAAACTTGTCTACAACTGTGACCTTGAAACGTGAACTCGGCATGTTTTCTAACAATCTTGCATCCCAGATATTTCAACTTCTATTCCCCAAAAACCACAAATACCAAGATAAGGATTAGGGATGAGCTCAATACCTTCTCTGTCTATCTGCCTAGACTGTATCCTTATTCTTCAAGACCCATTTCAAACACACTTTCTCCATAATGCCTCACATGATCCCATGTTAGACATGATTTTTCATTCCTTTAAAGCATACCACATATAACTTGGTTTTTATGGAAATTATTTTATGGTGTTCCATATTGTCATTATGTAAACATCTAATTTTCCTATCTTTGAAAACATTATTTCCTCTACTATCTAATGGTCTGTTTCATGCAATAGGTACTCAAACATCTGAGTCACGTAACAGATACTCAGATAGCCAAGTCACATAACAGGTACTCAAACACCCAAGTTAATTGAACCAGTTTCACCAGCACTCAATCTGTGTCTCTTCCAGTTTCTTCAATTTGAAACATGTGAACCTTTGCCAGTTCCAGTAGTAGAAATCAATCTAATTAGTGAAACTAACAAGTGGTGAAAGCAATATTCAGTAGAAGAAAGGTCAGGGAGTAGTGATGAGGAAAAGTCTTGCCACTCTTGGCCCACAATCCACAGACCAACTTCATGTTTCAATATATCCTCTATCTTCTATTGCTACTTGGGCTGTTATCACAGCAGCACCAGAAAGTTACATCAGTTTCTGACTGCCATATAATATTGCCATGTCAAGTATGGAACTGAGTTCTCAGAGATGCTGCCCAATTGCTAGCAAGATCAGGATTCATGGGAATCTTTGTCAGTCTCAATCAAGAAATTAAGAGAAAACACAACTCAGTGATAGAGAAACAAGTAGAATCAGTTGTTCATGCCACCAATTTGTTTCTTCTTATTTCTTCCCCACACCTCCACTTTTGAATTGGTTTCCTGCTATCAAGATGCAGTCTAAACAGTCTTCCTTCCTTTTTACTTTGGTTTATTTTCTAATATGTTATAGCATATAAGAGAGGCATTTTAGAATAACAGATTGAGAGATCTGGGTTGCAGATCCTGATTTTGAGAATGCAATTCAAGAAAAAATAATAGCGTATAATGGCATGATATAACCATTTAGCATATATTAACTCATTTCATGCTTATATTTATATGTTTGATACTAATATTGTCCACATTTTGCAGATGAAGGAATCAAAACATGTGATTACATTAGGACCTTGCCCAGCATCACAAAACTACCAAGTAGAATGCCTCTGAGCAAGACATAGAAGGTCCAAAACATAAATTTTATCTAGGGGCATTTTTTTATGGACCAGGAAAAATCTGACAATGTAAGTCTGAAACTCATTCATTGTTTATTTCTCTTACACCAACATTTAATTCATTAACAAACTATATTACTTTTTCAGAGAAGTCTCAGAGATCAGATTATTAAATTGTTAACCCAATTGCACGCCCAGCCTGGGTATCCTCCATGCTTTTTGTTTTCTACCTAGAATGTATTATTATCTAATACACTATTATATGGGCTTATATACTATATTTGTATGTTCCATCTTCATCTCAGCAGCCTCTTCCACACCTTCCATAGCCCTGATAGAATAGAAGCTCCAAAAACAGTTTTGTTGTGTTAGTTTTTTGTTTGTTTGTTTTTCCTAATTTGTTCGGTTCTCTATATTCAGGCCATGGAGCACTGCCTGGTACAGAAGAGATGATAAGTATTTGTTGAATTAGCAAACTGTTTAGTTACTCGTATTAATTATCGAATAAAGCAGCAGAATCTTTCTTTCAAATGTATGCTTGTATAAAGCATTGTTTAGAATTAAGAAAAACAAAAAAGTGCACCAAGAACATTTCTCTCATAGATTTACAAAATTCTGTCTTTTTTCCCTCTGTAATAGCAAAATGATAATATTTTCTTATTTGGAAATAGGGCAAGAGCATGTCTCAGTAGGAGCCTCTTGCTCTTTTCTTTCATATTGAAACAACCCCACCTTGTGGAATGAAGGGTAAATTTGCCAAAGTCTCAAATACTCGGGCAGTATTTTTGCAACTGCAGATATATAGGGCACTGCGTACTTTTGGCTCCTTCAAATCTGTGTTGATTTCCAAATGTTTCATAACTACTGTGGGTGGAGGTGCTGGAAACACAGGCTGTTTACTGTCCCAATTGAGCCACTCCTTGAGGTGATGTTTGAGCAGCAAACTTTGATTCGCTATTTTTTTTTTTAAGAAATATTCCTGTGCCTCATAGTTGTGCCAGAATATTATTTGTTCTAGTTTGTTTTCCTAGAAGAATACCACATTTTCTCATAAAATGTATGTAAGTTCTAAGGTGGTGTATTTATACAATTATAAGGCAACCAAAGAGTGCTACAACCAACAAAGATGGACAGTTCTGGATTGATTAA
This sequence comes from Macaca fascicularis, assembly GCF_037993035.2. NCBI lineage: Eukaryota > Metazoa > Chordata > Mammalia > Primates > Cercopithecidae > Macaca > Macaca fascicularis. The sequence continues at coordinate 28,145,845 of NC_088388.1, forward strand.
GGAAATCACTGACTATATCCTGAAATAATTCAGACTGAATAGGAGCTTTTGCTAGGAAAAAGATGTTCTAGATTATATTGTACTCTGGGCAGTGAAAATTCCAATTTAAGCTAAAAGTATTGTAAGGAGATAGCTATGTGTTCCTCAGTGCTAATAGCCTTAGAAGTTCCAAGGATAATTTGTTTGATTGATGGACTATGGCAGGTGACACATAAAATATCATATTTTATATTTAAATGAATAAAACCACTGTGTATTGTTTACTTGAAATTACTTTTGGTTTGAAACAATTTCTCTTCCTTTTAGTAAACATAGAAAAGAGTAAATTGCTTTACAAATATTATTGTTTTTAAATAAGTCTTCCTTCACATCTTAATTTTTAAGTAAATTCTTAAAGAAATCAATTTACCCAAAATACCCTTAAATAAAAACTATTCTAATTTTACTGTTATCCTTCTATTTGTGTCACACAAAAGTATTTTATATTGTTCAATGTTCATGTGATTTACATTTTAGACTTTTCCCTTAGTATTTATAGTTAATATGTTTTGATGCTGTGAGCATTTTTCATATCTAAGTAATATTTCTTTAATATTAAGTATCATAATACATATAATAATTCTTCCATTTAAAAATAATGTATAATTTATCTCTACTGTAATCAGAATATGAATTACTACCATTTTATGACTGCAATTTTCTTTAGAAAAGTTATTGAATAAAGTCAAAAGAGAGAATAGAGATAAACATCACATTTAAATTCAATGTTTATGTATAAGAACATCTTGGTAATAGAGGTTAGATTTTTCTCAATAACAATCCAGTTACCTCTTCTCCCTATACATTCTCTGCATGATGTGAAAGACAAAAAGATTTCATTTTCCTTGCTAGTGTTTAAAAGGGCAATTACACATAACCCACTCTGCCCCTTCCTTCAGGATGTTAAGTAGAAATAAAATCCCAAGAATAAGCAGTCCAGCGTGGGTTTCCAATATCCACCAAAACCTGGCATGAGTTATTATATAATTAGATCAGACAGTGTACATAAAGCACTTTGAACAATGCCTGGCATAGAGCAAGAACTCAATAAATGTTAGCTGCTGTTGTTACATTTTTACATTTATGTCTGTTGAAAGGTAGGTCTATTCTCCATGGATCCCATGTTTATTCTCTAAAGTTCCATAATATTGTTAAAATATTTTGGAGCAATAAGAGATTCTGTGAACCAGTAGCTTACCCAATATAGTCATGCATAGCTGGGGCTATAATTCAATCATAGAAATATTGTTTGTTTTTTCTCTTTCCACACATGGTTAAAGAAAACATAAAATAAATTCATTAATCTTTAACTATAATAAGCTCCAAACTGTAGAATCAGAAAGACTACAGTTGGATTTTTACATTTCAGGTAAAATTATAAGATATAATCTTATCGCATAGCAGCCAAAAAAAAAAGATTTTAAAAATCTGAAATAAAGTGATTGCTTATGTAAATGCAGATTTGAGATTATTATAAGAGGAGAAGATCATTATTCTTTTCAGTTTCAAAGGAAATGAATTATAAGGTTTCAGTCAGAAAATGGCATTAGTGTAACACTTAGAATTGATAACTCTTTAAGTGTTATTTAATAGGGTTGAACACTGTTAATTTCAGGGTGATGGTAGGCTCTTCTCCCTGTGGTGAATGAACAAACAAAGATGATAAAAGTCAATCAAGAATTCAGAATCACAACAAGGGTTCTACTAATTTACTTTCATGGTACATTTTAGTTATTTTTAAAGCTCTCTAACATTCAACAATAAGTACATACTACTAGATATCGCTATGGGATGCCAATTGTACCATGACTATGAATTATTTGTAGAAAAGTAGAATGAGTGTTGTAATTTTTTTTAAAGATACAATTGATTAACAGCTTCACATCTAGTATATTCTAGGAAGCCTGAGAGAGAGGGTTTAGATGTGAAAACACAAATTATGTAATTACTAAATCAGTCCCCTCTTGTCACTCATTGAATAGTAAATCCTTTCCACATCAGTTTTTGGCACGATTTTAATGACTAAAAATAAAAGTACTATTTCATTTTCAAATTGCAATTTAAATAGCAACGCAATCATGCCAGAGATTTAATGAAAAAAATTTTTCAGATATATTCTTATATGCAACCTGACCACAGTGTAATGAGACTGCTGTGTCCTATCACAGATTAAGAATCCTCACAATAGGCCTGTGCGGTGGCTCATGCCTGTAATCCCAGCACTTTGGGAGGCCAAGACAGGTGGATCACGAGGTCAGGAGATCGAGACCAACCTGGCTAACATGGTGAAACCCCGTCTCTACCAAAAAATACAAAAAATTAGCCAGGCGTGGTAGCAGGTGCCTGTCGTCCCAGCTTCCTGGGGGGCTGAGGCAGGAGAATAGTGTGAACCTGGGAACCAGAGCTTGCAGTGAGCCGAAATTGCACCACAACACTCTAGCAGCCTGTGCCACAGAGCGAGACTCAGTCTCAAAAAAAAAAAAAAAAAAAAAAGGAATCCTCACAAGGCTTTCTCAAAGGCATTCCATATAGAACAAGTCCCTTTAAATCAAGATTGTTTTTGGATAGTGTTGCTGAGGGGTAGTACAGTGCAGTATTTAAGAGCACAGCTCTGGAACCTGATCATAGGAGTTCAGAAGCTATTTCTGTGATTATTCCATTTTGATCCAGTATTGCCTTTAGATTAGACTGAAAGGGCCTGTGTTCTGGGCTGTATGTCTAGAGGGCCCCTCAAATCACAAAAACTGAAATGCAAAAATCTTTTTTTCGGCCTCCTAAGGACATGTTTTGAAATTTTATAAGTGGAGGGAAGACATGGAAGAAAGAGGTAAAAGCCAAACCGGGTTTCACAAATCAGATACTCTCAGGCTAACAAGAAATGTGGGCAAGGATAGGTAGAGGCAGGGTGAAGAAATCAAAACTGCCGCCCCTAAGAAAATCAAATGAAATATGCTTTATACCAAGGAAACTTATTTAAAGATGGATGTCCCAAATCTTCCTAAGTGGGGCCTAGGCAGCCCAAGTTTCTCTGATAACAATACCACTTCCCATGCTATGCCCATCTGATGTAGTTCTCAGTGGTAAATAGAAAGACCTGGAAATCCTAAGATACAAAAGTGAGGTGCTGGAGAGGAGAGCCTGCTCACCACGAGTTTATCCTGGTCAATTTCTATCCCAGGTGTAGGTGGATCCAATTGCATCCTAAATGCAACATTGGCCAGGGCCAGACTCTGATCCTTGTCTTGCCTTGTCCCAGCAGATTTTTCACCGTACTCAGGCTGCAGAAAGCAAGTATCCATTTGTGTTTGGCTTCTTAGTTGTAAGACTGACCCTAGGGAAGAGAGCTGCTAATCCCTGCATGAGAATATATGGGCCAGTCAGAAGGAGCCACTTCAATTATAAAATTTAAATATCTCCACACTTCTGACATTTTTGTCAACCAATTGTATACATCATTTTCCCTTGTTTTATGACTGAGACAATTTCAGTACAGCACTTAAAATTTCCTGAACTATGTCCATATGGCCACTCCTTCCTTTTAAACAGGATTTAAATAAATATAAATGCAAATTGTATATGAATATATAGTTCATGATACACTGCTATTTTTCTTTTTCTTTTCTTTTTTTTCTTTTTTTTTAGACACAGAATACGAAGGCTATCATTTATATTCTTGCCCTCAGCCACACAAATGTTAGGAGGAAGTCCGGTGTGATCTCAGTTAAGTTACTTAACTTTTCTCTTTGCTTCACTTTTCTTACTTGTGAAACAAGTAGAATAACAATAGAACCTACCACATGGTGCTCATGTAAAGACTATCTCATTGGCTGTGCGCAGTGGCTCACACCTGTAATCCCAGCACTTTGGGAGGCCAAGGCAGGCGGATCATGAGGTCAGGAGATCTAGACCATCCTGGCTAACACGGTGAAACCCCGACTCTATTAGAAATACAAAAAATAAGCCAGGCTTGTTGGCACATGCCTGTAATCCCAGCTACTTGGGAGGCTGAGCCAGAAGAATCACCTGAACCTGAGAGGCAGAGGTTGCAGTGAACCGAGAGTGTGCCACTGCACTCTAGCCTGGGTGACAGAGAGAGACTCGGTCTCAAAATAAAATAAAATAAAGATTATGTGCATTAATAGAGGTAAACTGCTTGAACAGTGTCTGGAACCTGACAAACATTAGGTACATATTTGTTATATTTATAGGTGTGTTAAGTATTTTGTAGATTTTATCTTATTAAATTCTTATTATTTTATAGGGTAGATATTGTTAATTTCTCTAATATGCGTGTTAGAACAGAGGCCCAGACAGGTAATCTTACTCAAAATTACACTAAATGGAATATGCAAAGCTGTGATTTGTATTGGAATATATGTGAATCCAGATCTGGCTCTGTTTATGACTATGGCAGTATCAGCCTCCTACACTGGCAACCCCATGGTTAATTCTTAGATGGAATGTTTTAAGTCAGTAATTTAATCATCTTAAGTCACTAATTTATAACATTGTCCATTATTTCAGAGTCATATATTTAAATTTGTAGCAAATAATATATTAATACCTGACACTAGGGGAAAAAAATCAAAGGTCCCATAAGAGTTTTGACTATGCCAATCATTAGCTATGTGTTCTTGGTTAAGCTCATTCAGTTTTTTCAAAGTAAATTACAGCAGAAAGAATACCAATTCTTGAACTTCTGAGCTATAAGGTTGAAATGAAAATTAATACAATTATTTTAGGGTATATTTTATGCAATCCATAGGAATATGTATTTTTAAAATATAAATTAAATAAGGAAATGATTGACACTTGGCTAGGCGCGGTGGCTCACAACTGTAATCCCAGCACTTTGGGAGGCCAAGGCTGGTGGATCACTTGAAGTCAGGAGTTCAAGACCAGTTTGGCCAATATGGTGAAACCCTGTCTCTACTAAAAAGGCAAAAAATAGCCAGGCCTCCTTGGGAGACTGAGGCACGAGAATAGCTTGAACCCAGGAGGCAGAGGTTGGAGTGAGCCTAGATCGTGCCACTGCACTCCAGCATGGGCGACAGAGCGAGACACTGTCTCAAAAAATAAAAAACAAACAAACAAAAAAATAAAGAATATAAAAATAAAGAATGTAAAAAATAAAGAATATAAAAAATAAAGAAAATAAGAAAATGATCGACCCTTAAGCAAATAACAGTCCAGAAAGGGACACAAAAATCCGTCAAGGCCAGGAAGAAAGGTTTTTGTCTTTCCTGGCATTCTTATCCTTTATCTTCTCCCATCATCATCCCAGAAAAGATAAGTTGTTTGGATTGTTCAAATTTGGAAACACTAATTGGCCTGTGGTCCTTGCTAGACAAGGTTACATACACTGTCTCTGCACAGGATGTGGTTTTCTCTTTTATCTCTCCCTTTCTTAGAGCTAATGATTAAAGGGCTAAACCTCTATCAGTCTCCTATTGCTGCATAACAAACTACCCCTAAATTTAGTGACTTAAAAAAAACTATTTTAGCCAGGTGCAGTGGGTCACACCTGTAAACTCTGGGAGGCTGAGGCGGGTGGATTGCCTGAGCTCAAGAGTCTGAGAGCAGCCTGGGCAACATGGTGAAACTGTCTCTACAAAAAAATACAAAAATTAGCCTGGCATGGTGGCACACACTTGCAGTTCCAGTTACTTGGGGGGCTGAGGTGGGAGAATTGCTTGAGCCCTGTAGGCAGAAGTTGCAGTGAGCCCTGTTTGCTCCATTGCACTTCAGCCTAGGTGACAGAGTGAAACCCTCTCTCAAAACCAACAAACAAAACCCTATTTGCTCACTGTTCTTCAGGTTCAAATTTGGTCTTAACTGTGGTCTCCCTTGCGGTCACTCATGTGATTTTATCTATCTGGTGGTTTAATTGGGACTGAAGGCCTAAGATGGCCTCATTCATAAATCTGCAGATGATTGGTGTCAGCTGTGAATTGGACCATGTATCTGTGGCAGCCCTGCCTGGGACTTTTTATATGACAATGGCATTCCAAGAGAATGAGAGCAGAAGCTGCACGTTCTCTTGAGGAATCATCTTAGAACTCCCTAATTAATCACTTTCTGCTTCATTCTATTAGTCGAAGCAGAAAATAAGACCAGTCCACATTCAGGAAACTCTTGAAAGAAACTTTAACTCTTGATAGCAGGGGATACAAAGAATTGGTACCCATTTTTAACGCATCATATGACTATTTCATAATATTACAAATTGAATGTGTACCCTCAAAATTCATGTTAAAATCTAATTTCCAGTGTGATGATATTTGGAGGTGGAGCTCTTGAAAGGTAATTAGATCGTAGGGTGAACTCTGCATGAATGAGATTGGTGGCCTTATAAGGGGAGGGCAGAGAATTAGCTCATCATCTTTCTACCATGTGACGATGCAAGGAGAAATCAGCTGTCTGCAACATGGAAGAGGACCCTCACTAAAACTCAACCATGCCGGCACCCTGATCTCAGCTTTCCAGCCTCAGAACTGTGAGAAATAAATTTTTTAAGCCACCAGTCTATGGTAATTTGTTATAGCAGTCTGAACTGACTAAACCAGATAATATCGATTGCCTTTTTTCCCTTTGTTGGCACTAAATTTTCTCTTTCCAATATGATTTTAAAATGTAGCATGAAGGCCAAGAGCTTGTGGGATTATGTCAGATTCTCTGGACTCACTCTAGAGAATGGCTAGAGACTTCTCATCTAGATTGGTTCCCTAAAAATAGGCACAGGTGTCAGGCCTCTAAGCCTCACTTTACTCCAAGATAAAATTGAAGGAAGTTACTCCTTTCCAGAGTTGAGAAACTCATTTTCCGAGGCTTATAACCAATCAGGAAAAGTCAAATGCCCGGGAAACAGAAACACCTAACATGAGAGACAGTCGCCTCCCAGTTCTCCCTTGCTCCTCTCTCCATGGACATACAGCAATGACAATCCTTGCCTGGCCCTGTAAGTTCCTGTGTGGTGAGGAACCTAATCATTGGATATTCAGGTCAGTTGCTGTTACACACTTTATTTGCAGGTGACACTATAAAAGAAGCAGACAAAATACAAAATGAAAAGCAAACATAAAAAGAAATGGATCCCAAAATCCTTAACATAAATAAGTAGTAGTAGTCATAGTAGATAATCATAGTAGATATTTATTTATCTAATTAATTGAAATGTTAGTGCTATTGATTCAGTTTGGTCAATCACTCTTTGGATATCTCATTGTTAGACAACAAGGTAAAAGTTGCCTGTTATGTTCTGGGGTGGGGATTTTCATAAAAATGTTTTTTGAGTAGGATAGGTAAATCTGAATGTACAGTTTACAATAGTAGATACACAAGCACAACCTGAACTAATTCTGTAGCAAAGATACCACAAATATGCCTACAAAAAATTTTACCATAGCAACCCGAGGTATGTTCTTGCACTACATATGATGAGTTTCCCCTTCTAATATTTTTAAAAGTTCATCTTTGCTTTTTAAAAAAAGTTTGGGAATTTTTTTAGACTTAATTTTAAAGAGGTCCTTGTTCAATATATTGACATTCAACCAGGCTTCCTTTTTCTTGAAGTATTTTGATACCAAAATCACGTCCAACCGAGATTAGTTCCTTTTTATCTCCCAACCACACATTTCCCAATATAGTTTTAAAAGACTAGATAAAATTCCGAACAAAAACCATATTGTGTGTGTGTGTGTGTGTGTGCATTTATTTTACTAGAACTATTTCAAAAACAAATACCTCATGATATTCTTTATTTGCAGTACTGTTTTCTTGCAATTGCAATTTGGCAAACACTCTTTAATACTCTCACCATAGGGAAAGAAAACCAATCCAGGCTTGTCAGGTCAACTTCAGTGAGACAAATGACCATTTCATTTAACACCTGCAATGCTTTCTGCTAAAAGAAAAGGGTGCTTTTTATTTTGTTTCTGATATAAACAGCCCGAAAACAGCAGAAACAATAATTTAAGGTCAGTATAAGCCAGCTTTGGCATACTGCTGGATCTACTCCACATTTTAAAGGATGATTTAACTGTAGAAAGTAAAATTAATAATCAAAGCTCAGAAGTACTCTTGTCCAGAACACCCAAAATGCCACAGTGTCATTTATTTCAAGGTCTGTGTTAGCTTTATTTGAGGGTGTCACCAAATTTCTTATGTTAAATTACCTGAGGCTGAGATGGTGAGTCTGGAGGAGACATCAAGCCTTCTAAAATGTGAATTATACGTTTAAATAAAGGAATTGGGAATTAATTTTAATATAAAAAGTCAACTGTATCCTTGGACTAGTGACATAATTATTTTTCCTATTCATTTCTCTTGAGTTTGTAAGAAAATGTACTGATTTCAAAACTGATTCTCTCTCTCCCTCAATCAGATATCCTGCAGTGTTTTCTCTGTACCTTCTATTATTAATTTATTAGATATTTATGATTTATAACTTGAATTAGGAGAATATTCTTTTAACTTGTCTCCCTGCTTTCAAGCCATAATCTTTCTAATCTCTACACAGTGTTGCAGAGTTATCTTTATGGGAAAAAACAAAAATACTATGCTGATCCTCTGCTTAAAATTATTTACTATTTTCGCATTTCTTCAGAAAAGATATAGGCTTTTGAGCCCAGAATAGGGGAACCATAATTATATGGTCTTGACCTTTTTGTCTCATCTCTACTCCACAACCAAAATCATTACATGCTCTCGGTGGTAAACTGAACTGATATACCCAGTTTCCCATACTTTCATGCACCAATGCATTTGAAAAAGCTCTCCTACGCTAACTTTGGACTTAGCTGTATGACTTTCTTTGACCAATGGGACAAAAACAAATTATGTAAGGAGAGGCTTGAAAAGATGTTTGCACATTTCTTCTTCCATTCTTGAATTCTGAGACAAATGCCCAGGTCTACCCTATAGGAGGCTGAAAACATAGACTAAAGACTTTTGTCCTAGGAAGGGTATCCTATGTCAGCCCAAAGCAAGAAAACCACAAAATCTGTTAATGTGTCCCAAACTGAGACCAGGAGAAATGCCCAGACAAGCCATACCAAAATCATTTATGGATTTCTGAGCATAAGTAAATCATTATCGCTAAAGAATTTGAGTTTGACATTATTACTAAAGAAGTTGAGTTTGACATGAAGTATTATTGAAGTAGGAGCTCATTGACACAGAAATTGTCATTGGACATAGAGTGCTTTCATAACAAAAACAAATACTACATTGCATTGGCTTTTGGAATGGACATTGAACAAAGACTAGAAAAGCACTGAGGAGGCCAGGCGCGGTGGCTCAAGCCTGTAATCCCAGCACTTTGGGAGGCTGAGACGGGCGGATCACGAGGTCAGGAGATCGAGACCATCCTGGCTAACACGGTGAAACTCCGTCTCTACTAAAAAATACAAAAAACTAGCCAGGTGAGGTGGCGGGCGCCTGTAGTCCCAGCTACTTGGGAGGCTGAGGCAGGAGAATGGCGTGAACCCGGGAGGCGGAACTTGCAGTGAGCTGAGATCCGGCCACTGCGCTCCAGCCCGGGCGACAGAGCAAGACTCCGTCTCAAAAAAAAAAAAAAAAAAAAAAAAAAAGCACTGAGGAAGCTGCTAAAAATGTTGTTATTGTGCTAAAAAAAAAATTGGGATAATTGTCACCTACAGTGAGTTAGATGATATAACAGGCATCTGACAAAATTATGGAATTGAACAAGTTTTTCAGGCAGAAAGTAGAAAGTGTCATCTGGCTTTTATAAAGTTGTATGTGAGACAAAAGGGTCCACAGTTTCCAGGTCGTACCATAAAACTGTTCCTCATCTCCAAATTCTCCACTGGGAAAATATTTCTCAAAGTATTATACTTGGAGGCAAAGGTCAAATCAAGAGTGACACTCCAAACTAGTGAAAAGGACTTCTTAGAATACTAAAGGCATCATCCCACCCACAATATTAATGAATAAGTCTAGAGAGGAGACATGTCTCCAAAAACAAGCCTTGACGTGACACTCTAAGCATGGAAAGGAATCATATCCAACTCACAGGGAACCTATGCAAATTTTGCAATAGCAATATTGGTGAAAATGCCATTAGCCTTGAGTAAAATAAATCTATATATTTCAAAATCTACAAAGGTTTTGGAATCCACACCTTAACATGAATAAGAAACAGCCTGAGAAAGTAGCCACAAAGATGTATTTTCTAATGACCTTTAAAGATGTGCAAAAAAATGTGGGCAATGAACAAGTGTGGAGCCATGAGCTGTGAGGAACATTGGAACAGATAGTTCACTTCCATGGAAGAATAAAGAATAACAGTCTAGGGAGCCACTTCAAACCCCCTCTCAAATCTAGGGTATTGAGAATTTGTAACATGGTTCTAACTGGATGCTAGAATCTTTTTTTAAATTGTACTCTAAGTTCTGGGATACATGTGCAGAACTTGCAGGTTTGCTACATAGGTATACATTTGCCATGGTGGTTTGCTGCACCCCTCAACCTGTCATCTAGGTTTTAAGCCCAGCATGCATTAGGTGTTTCTCTTAATGCAATCCCTCCCCTTGCCCCCCACCACTGACAGGCCCTGGGGTGTGACGTTTCCCTCCCTGTGTCCATGTGTTCTCATTGTTCAACTCCCGCTTATGAGTGAGAACATGCAGTGTTTGGTTTTCTGTTCCTGTGTTAGTGTGCTGAGAATGATCAGAACCTTTATTAAAGATTGTGTGCCTCTCAGCCTTCTACTTTTTAAGTGGGAGGGGCTATTGCAGTTATTTTGTCTTTCTTTCATTATCTTATGAGTGTGTGAAGAGTTGGGAGAATAGTTAACTTGTCTTTTTAGTTTATAGATCTTTGGATAAAGAGAAGCTATATCTGGACTTCCTTTAAATCATGAGTTCCTAAACTCTAAGTCCAGTGCAGTGATCAATGATCATATGGATCATTGAAGGGGAAGAGAATAGCAGTAAAAGCAATTAAGCACATGGAAGAGATGTAATAACTGTGGCCAGAAGAAAGATTATGGAAAAGAGATTTGGTTAGGCTCCAATCTTTCATGTATTCCTCTATTTATGCCTTTTTATTGCCCGCCTACCTGGACTTTGGGTTTGGCCCCGTGAGTTGTTTTAGCCAATAGACCACTAGCAGACTAGCAACAGACCTATGGTTAAAAACTCCTTAATGTTTATGCTTCCTCTACTCTTGGCTTCCCATTAGAATATGCTCAAGCTTGCCAGATAGAGGTTGAGATATATGGAACAGAGATAGTCAACCAAGTTGAGAATATCCCAAATTAGCCCAACACATTTTAAGACCATATAAATACCCCCAAGTAATACCACTGATTATTGCTTGGTCAAAGCCCATTCAACCTGTAAACTTAGGTCAATAGTAACAAATGGGTGTTTTAAGCCACTGAGTTGCCTGTTGGTTGTTACAAAGCATTATTGGAATAGCCAACTGACATACTCTCTCAAAATTGATTTTCCTCCAGCTTTCACATCATTATCATTTGTTACCTAAGCTAGTAATCCCCAAATTATCTTCATGACTATACACTGTCTCCTCTCCAGCCTCCTTGTACATACAAAATCAGTCATAAGTAGTGTCAACTGAATTCTATCTTTAAAATATTTTTGAACTATTTTACTCCATCCACTGTTATTATTATAATTTATAATATTATATTTAACTTATTTCTTGGTAACATTCATTTAATATACACTCCCTTTTTCCTACCATTTATCATTAATATGCCAAGGAGAATGCCCTAAAACATAGATATTTTATTATGTCACTCTCAGGCTTTAATGCCTTTGGCCATGCTTATAACTTGGCTTACCATTGGAAAGTCTTTTACAACTTACCTTAATCTATTGTGCAACTTCATTTTCAGATGTACTCAATCTTCCTCTATACTCTAGCATTTTCAAATTACTGTCTGCTTTCCAAATACACATGCCTCTTTTTTTCTGTACCTATTTCTACCTCTACCTAGACTATATTGTTCAATAAAGTAACCATTAAGCACATGTGGCTATTTAAACTTAAATAAATTGAAATTAAATGCAACTTAAAATTCCCTTCCTTATTCACACTACCCATATATCAAATGTTCCATAGCCACATGTAACAAGTGGCTACCATATTGGGTAGCATAGGTTATGGAACATTTCCACTATTGCTGAAAATTCTATAGCTGGTCTAGAATATTTTCTTCCTCACACTGATGGTGGTTCTATGGGGCTAGGTAGAGAGCTGCAGAGTCCAAGCTGTGTGGGCATTCTTTCATGTATTATTTTCATTGCTAACATATAGATAAAAATAGAAAAAATTAAGGATCATCAGGCTCAGATTGATCCTTTTGCTAGGCTTCAAAATGATTAATGAGAAACGAATTAATATGGAAGTACATAGGAGGTAACTAATGGGTTTTATGTTATGTGGCTCTTTGAATTGGGCTTTAGAGTGATTCAATAGAATCTTAGTATTACTAGTTTTCTCTATTATCTAATTATCTTTCAGGGAATCCTAATAAGCTCTAGTTACCGTTGTGGTCATTTACTGTTGTGATCAATATCCAATGTCATTAGGCCTCCCAAAACTATTGTATCCAGCCCTTATCCTATCTAGAATTAATTCTTATTTATGTAACTATGGTCCTATTTTGTTTCATATATTGTATTAAGATTATATATTGGTTGAATTCAATAGAATTTGAAAGAAATCGAAAATTATTTACTAGTCATAACAAGGTTCTACAGAACAAACGTGGATTAAAAATAACAGAAACAATGCTTGATTTTAGACACACACACACACAGTGTTCATAAAAATATGTAAACTTTCAGTAACAGTTTGCTGACTCTAAATGAGAAGGATTTCAGTTGAGATGTTCTTCAGAAAAATCTTGCATTTTAAAAGATGTTATATTCAAAGGCAATGCTTATTTTATATGGATGAATGTTGTTCAAGGATTTCAGCAACCTAGAGAACTTAGGGACATTTTGTAAGTAGAAAGGTCTTTCCAGAGGCCTTCCAATCACAATATATGAAGTCCACCGGCTAGGATGAAAAGAGATCTCAAAATCAACTTTGACATGGCCTTATCCTTTCAATCATGCAATACAGGCCTCAAAATATGCAAATCAAAAATTCAATTTAAGGAATTTCGAAAACTATAGGTACATTTCAATTCCTTTACTATTCCCAGTGGACTTTGTTTATCCATACAATAAACATTTCTACTGTGGCTACACTTCAAAAAGAAAGGTAAACCAATGGAATTTATTGCATCTCATTATGTGCTGTAGAAGCATTCATCCATGACTCACTAAAAGAAAGACATTCATAATTAGGTAGCCTTTAAACAATATAATCAATAAAATTGGTAACCAGAGTAGCAATCAGGTGGCAAAATTCTGGGAGGAAAACCAAGTGCTCTGTTTAACAACAACAGAACATCATAAAAAATTCACCAATGAAAGGGACTTACATTATACACACACACCCCCATGAAAAATTTCAAACAGAGGTACTTTAGTACATGCTATCTCTGGGTTTACTTTTTTAATTATACAAACTCCTTACTTAAACCTATGCATAGCAGTTTTTTTCCTAAAATCTCACTCTTTTTCCTATGTATCCTATATTTGGCATTCAAAACCATAGTTATATTTGGAGACATCTAATCTCTTGTACTATATAGTCTAGGTTATTTAAAGAAAGGGCATATCTTTTTAAATTCCTTTTTAATATTTGTGGGTACATAGTAGATATATAGTTACAGGGTACATAACATTTTGTTATAGGCATGTAGTATATAATAATCACATCATGAAAATGTTTGATGGGTATCTATCCCATCAAACATTTATCTTTTGTCTTAGACACAATCCAATTATACTTTAGTTATTTTTAAATGTGTGATTCCATTATAATTGACTATAGTCCGCCTGTTATGCTATCAAATACTAGGTCTTATTCATTCTAATTATCTTGTACACTAACCATTCTTACCTCCCCCTACCCACAAAACGGTACTTCCCTTTCTTCTATTCTCTATCTTCATAAATTCAATTGCTTTGGTTTTTTAGATTCCACAAATATGTGATAACATATGATGTTTATCTTCTTTGATCTTGGCTTATTTTACTTAACATAATAACCTTTAGTTCCATCTATATTGTTGCGAATGACAGAATTTCTTTCTGGCTGAATAGAACTCCGCTGTGTATATGTACCACATTTTCTTTATCCATTCATCTGTTAAAGGACACTTACGTTGCTTCCAAATCTCTGCTATTGTAAACAGCACTGCAACAAACATGGGAGTGCAGGTATCTCTTTGATACACCGATTTCCTTTCTTTGGTTACATGCCCAGTAGAGGGATTGCTGGATCATATGATAGCTTTATTTTTAGTTTTTGAGGAACCTCCAACTGTTCTCAATTGTGGTTATATTAATTTACATTCCCGCCAACAGTGTACAAGGGTTCCCTTTTCTCCACATTCTCACCAGCATTTGTTACTGCCTGACTTTTGGATAAAAGCCATTTTAACTAGGGTGAGATGATATCTCATGGTAATTTTGATTTGCATTCCTCTGATGATCAATAACGTTGAGCAGTATGTCATATACTTGTTTTCCATTTGTGTGTCTTCTTTTGAGAAATACCTATTTAAATATTTTGCCCATTTTTTGATCAGATTATTAGAATATTTGCTAGAGTTGTTTGGGCTTCTTATGTATTCTAGTGATTCATCCCTTGTTCAGATGGATACTTTGCAAATAATTTCTCCCATTCTGTGGGTCATCTCATTTCATTGATTGTTTCCTTTGCTGTGCAGAAGCTTTTTATTTTGATGTGATCCCATTTGTCCATCTTTGCTTTGGTTGCATGGGCTTATGGGCTATTATTACTCAAGAAATTTTTTCCAGGACCAATGTCCTGGAGAGTTTCTCCAGAGTTTTCTTGGTATTAGTTTCATATTTTGAGGTCTTTAAGTATGTAATCCATTTTGATTTGATTTTTGTGTTAAGGTGAGAGATATTAATGAATTTTACTTCTTCTGCATATGGATATCCAGTTTTTCCAGGTCTATTTATTAAAGAGACTGTCTTATACTCAATGTGTGATCTTGGCATCTTTGTAGAAAATAAGTTCATTGTAGGAGTGTCAATTTATTTCTGGGTTCTCTATTCTGCTCTAGTGGTCTATGTGTCTCTTGTGTCTGCTTTATGCCATACCATGATGTTTAGTTACTATATCTCTGTAGTATAATTTGAAGTCAGGTAATGTGATTCCTCCAGTTTTGATCTTTTTGCTTAAGAAAGCTTTGCTTATTCTGGGTCTTTTGTGGTTCTATGTAAATTTTAGAACTTTTTTCTTTATTTCTGTGAGGAATGTCATTAGTATTTTGATAGGAATTGCATTAAATCTGTAGATTGCTTTGAGTAGTATGGACATTTTAACATTATTGAACATAGAATATCTCCATTTTTTGTGCCCTTTTTAGTTTCGTTCATTGGTGTTTTCTAGTTTTGTTTGTAGAGATCTTTTATTTCTTTGGTTAATTACCAGGTAATTACTTTTGTCTGTGGTTATTGTAAATAACCACAGATTATTTACTTCTTGATTAATTTACTACTTGGGATTACTTCTTGATTTGTTTTTCAGATTGTTAACTGTTGGCATAAGAAATGCTACTAATTTTTGAATGCTAATTTTGTATCCTATAACTTTACTGATTTGTTAATCAGTTTTTATATTTTTTGGTGGCATCTTTAGGTTTTTCCATATATAAGATTACATCACCTGCAAACAAGGATAATTTGACTTCCAATTTGGATGCACTTTATTTATTTCTCTTGTCTGATTGCTCTAGCTAAGACTTCTGGGACTATATTGCATAACAGTGGTGAAAATGGGTATTCTTGTAGTGTTCTAGATCTTACAGGAAAGGTTTTCAGTTTTTCCCTATTCAGTGTGATATTACCTGTGGGTCTGTCAATATGTGGTAATATGGTTTGGCTATGTCCCCACCCCAAACTCATCTTAAATTGTAGCTCCTACAATTCCTAACTGTTGTGGGAGGGACCTGGTGGGAGGTAATAGAATCATGGAGGTGTGTCTTTCCCATCCTATTCTTTGATAATGAGTAAGTCTCATGAGATCTGATGGTTTTATAAATGGGAGTATCCCTGCCCAAGTTCTCTTGTCTGCTGCCATGAGAGACATGACTTTTGCCTTCCATGATTGGGAGGTTTCTCCATTCACATGGAACTCTGAGTCCATTAAATCTCTTTCTTTTGTAAATTTCCCAGTCTCAGGTATGTGTTTATCAGCAGCATGAAAACTGAGTAATACAGTAAATTGGTATCCGCAGAGTGGGGCATTGCTGAAAAGATATCAGAAAATGTGGAAGCAACTTTGGAACTGGGTCACATGCAGAGGTTGAAACAGTTTGGAGGGCTCAGAAGAAGACAAGAAAATGTGGGGATGTTGGGAACTCCCTAGAGACTTGTTGAATGGCCTTGACCAAAATACTAACAATAATATGGACAATGAAATGCAGGCTGAGGTGGTGTCAGATAGAGATGAGGAACTTGTTGAGAACTGTAGCAAAGGTGACTCTGGTTATGTTTTAGCAAAGAGACTGGCGGCATTTTGCCCCTGCCCTAGAGATCTGTGGAACTTTGAACTTGAGAGAAATTATATAGGGTATCTGACAGAAGAAATTTTTAAGCAGCAAAGCATTCAAGAGGTGACTTGAGTGCTGTTAGAAGCATTCAGTTCTAAAAGGGAAACAGAGCATGAAAGTTCAGAAAATTTGCAGCCTGACAATGTAACAGAAAAGAAAATCCCATTTTTTGAGGAGAAACTCAAGCCTGCTGCAGAAATTTGCATAAGTAAGGAGAAGCTGAATATTAATCACCAAGACAATGGGGAAAATGTCTCCAGGGCATGTCACAGACCTTCACAGCAGCCCCTTACATCACAGGCCTGGAGGCCTAGGAAGAAAAAAATGATTTCATGGGCTGGTCCCAGGGTCCTTCTGCTGCAGTCTAGGGACTTGGTGCCCTGCATCCCTGTCACTCCAGCCATGACTAAAAGGTGTCAAGGTACAGCTTGGTTCATGACTTCAGAGGGTGCAAGGCCCAATCCTTGGCAGCTTCCATGTGGTGTTGAGCCTGCAAGTGCACAGAAGTCAAGAATTGATTAGGAACCTCTGCCTGGATTTCAGAGGGTATACGAAAATGCCTGTATGTCCAGGCAGAAGCTTACTTCAGGGGCAGGGTGCTCATGGAGTACTTCTGCTAGGGCAGTGTGGAAAGGAAATGTGAGGTGTGTTCCCCTACACAGAATTCCCACTGGGATATTGCCTAGTGGAACTGTGAGAAGAGGGTCACCGTCTTCCAGATCCTAGAATGGTAGATCCACCAACAGCTTGCACCATGCACCTGAAAAAGCTGCAGATCCTCAATACCAGCCCATAAAAGCAGCTGAGACAGAGGCTGTACCTTGCAAAGCCACAGGGGTAGAGCTGCCCAAGACCATGGGAACCCACCTCTTGCATCAGCATGAACTGATGTGAGACATGGAGTCAAAGGAGATCATTTTTTGGAACTTTAAGATTTGACTGTCCTGCTGGATTTTGAACTTGCATGGGGGCCTTGTAGCCCCTTTATTTTGGCCAATTTCTCCTATTTGGAATGGGTATATTTATCCAATGCCTGCACCCCCATTGTATCTAGGAAGTAACTAACATGCTTTTGATTTTACAGTCTCATAGGCAGAAGGGACTTTCCTTGTCTCAAATGAGATTTTGGACTATGGACTTTTGAGTTAATGCTGGAATGAGTTGAGACTTAGGGGGACTGTTGGGAAGGCATGACTGGTTTTGAAATGTAAGGCCTTGAGATTTGGGATCAGCCAAAGTGGAATGATACGGATTGGCTATGTCCTCACCAAAATATCATCTTGAATAGTAGGTCCCACAATGCCCATGTGTTGTGGGAGAGACACGGTGCGATGTAATTGAATAATGGGGGCCGGGCTTTCCCATGCTATACTCATGATTGTGAATACATCTCTTGTGATCCAATGGTTTTATAAAGTGAAGTTTTCCTGCACAAGTTTCCTTTTCTTGTCTGCCACCATGTGAGACATGCCTTTCACCCTCCACCATGATTGTGAGGCTCCCTCCAGCCACATGGAACCGTGGGTACATTAAACCTCTTTCTTTTGTAAATTGCCTAGTCTCGGGTATGACTTTATCAGCAGCATGAAAACAAACTAATATATATGGCTTTTATTATATTGAGATGTGTTCCTTCTGTATCCAGTTTTTTAGGTTTTCATCATGAAGGGATGCTGAACTTTATCAAATGCTTTCTCAGCATCAATTAAAATGCTTATATGGTTTTTGTCCTGCAGTCTGTTGATATTATGTATCCCATTTATTGATCTGTGTATGTTGAACCATCCTTGCATAACTAGGATAAACCCTACTTGGTCATGATGAGTAATCTTTTTAACGTATTGCTGAATTTGGTTTGCTAGTATTTTGTTGGGAATTTTTGCATCAATATTCATCAGAGATATTGGTCTATAGTTTTCATTTTTTGATGTCTTTGTCTGGTTTTGGTATCATGGTAATGCTGGCCTTGTACAATGAGTCTCGAGGTATTTCCTCTTCTTCTATTTTTTATAACAGTTTAAATAGGTTGGTGACAAGGGTGTATGTTTAAACCACTATATTCTTTGTGTTCCTGTGCTTCATGCATCTGAAATACTCAATTAATGTTCGTTAAGTTAAACAATTATTTATGTATATATAATGTTAACTTTCATGTTATCAAAGTTAGACTCTCTTCAATAAAATACTATAGGGTAACGATTAAGAACAAACATTGGTGTCAGCCAGACCTCATTTTAAATGTTGGTTTCTTCAGTTTTTAGATTGGGCAAAGCACTTGGCTTCTCTAAACTTTATTCTCATCATCTTTAAAATGAAATCAATAAAGCAATTATTTTTCAAGTTTGTAAAGATTAAATGAGATAATACAGGTAAAGTATTTAAAACTAAGGAATTTTTAACTATTATCAATAATATGGTCTAGGTTAGACTTACCTTTTGTAAGTTTTTCTTTCTTTAAAAGTAAAATAATGCTGTGAAGGTTAAAGTGATTAATCCATAATTGGCAGGTATTTAGTTCAAATTTTAAAAACTTGTGGCTTCGTGGATACGGAAGAATGTGATACTTGCTCATCTTCTGTCTTAAAATACACTTAATAAAAAAAGAATGATGCTTAATATGTAGGCATTAACAACTTGCTAAACAAGACAGTGCCTTGCAATATCAAAGCAGTTTCTGCTTAAAGCAACCAGTTAAATAACCCAACACCTGGCTTAGCTGAGTTACTAATTTCATACCAATTATGAAAGATTATCTATAACTGGCAAAAAAATGTATTTTCCAGAGTGGCAGCATCAGCTTCACCAACCTGCCCTCATCCCACGAAAGCCAAATATTCAACGGATATCTTGTGAGCAGTTAGCTTTCCAAATCTCTTGCGACAAGCTCTTTAATTTGCTTACAGGTGTAACGTGCCACCAATAACTGAACTGGTTTGAATTTTGTAGTGCAGTATATACTGATATCTTCCTCCTAATTACAATTATTAGAGCTCCTTTTGACTTTGTCAATTTTGAATTCCAATGCATTGATTGTTCAAAACTGTTTGAGTAATTGTGATTGTTTTTCTCCAACCATGGATTAGTTATCTCAAGAATGAATTAGTAGATAATTGAGTGACACAATTACCTCACCATAAAAACAAAGATAAGTTTAAGACAGAAAGTAAGTGTTCATATGTGTGGATATATATGTATATGCTCACACACGTGTAACACATAAAAATGATAAATACTTTGATCATAATTATGGATACCCTAATTACCCTGACTTGATCATTACACATTCTACACATGTAATAAATTTCACATGTACCCCACAAATAAGTACATCAACCAATTTAAAAATAGAAAATATATTAAACTTAAAAATATTAATGCACATATACACATCTCTATGTACATATATCTAATTTAATTTGAAAACCTTGATTTGCAATGTCTATGTACTACATCAGCTTCTTCCTGTGAGATGGAGAGAATGTCAACCCAAACACTATAAACGAAATTTGTTTCCCATAACATTATAGTAATTTAATGTATTGCTTACATTTATTTTTGAGGTTATTTTGTCCCTTTGTTCATGTTGTTATATGTTTGTTTGGTGGTGAAGTTATTTTGTTTTCCATTTATTTCTTTTAAGTTAATTGTGCAGTTATTTAAGCAAAGGGTTTACTTATTTTGGGCTCAGTTCAGTCACTTGTTTGTTGCACCACCACAATTTGGCCTCAAACACGTGAGCTGAACTCCTGCAATGTATCTTGATGAAATTATACCAATCATAATGACATGAATTACTGGTTATTAGAATGTGATAGAAGAATCTGTAAGTTCAACTTTAAACTTGTTGCATTTCAAAGTGATTTTCTCATTGTGATCATAAATGTACCAGTTTTACTCATAAATGACTACCCGGGCAGAAGTGTCTCATTTGAAGAGTTCTAGTTTAACGTTGTATAGTGTAGTGCATGTGAGGTTTTGAGCCAAAATAAATCAATCTCAAATTCTTTTATGTGTCATATTGGCCTTAATAATTCAGAAACTCAGTCTCCTCTTCTTTAATGTAGAAGTAATAAAAATATTTTGTAAACATTTTATGAGGAATAGAGTTTGTATATATTGTGTGCCTAGTGGAGAGTAGTAAGCAGGAAAAGGGTGCTAAAGAAATGGTACTCTTTTAGATGCTGAGTAAAGATCTGGAAAACAGTATAACAACCATCAGAAAATTATTTGTATGAAGATCTAGAACTTGATTTTACTCTCTTTGTTCATAAAATATCCCAAAAGTTGAATACATAAGTTATTTGTATAAAGTATGTTCACAGTATACACCAGAAGTTATCCACCTTTTGGTCTTGTACTCAGCTGCACTTCAGCAACCTCAGACTCAGCCATATCCTCAGATGATTCACTAATGAAAACCACCAATGTTAATGAGTACTTGATATGTGCTAAATATATTACATGCACTAACTTAGTTATCCCCTATAAAAATCTATGTAACATTTTGATTATTATATCTATGTTCTAAATGATGTAATGGAGGCTTGACAAGTTAAATAATTAGCATACTTCCATAGGTTATTAGAACTATGATCCAAACTTCAAAACTACAAGTGTAAATTCCAAAGATAGCAAAGAAACAATAGAGTGAGCAACAGAGATACCATGTACTTAACTGTGAGGCAGACTGAACATAGGTGCAGTCCTACAGAAAGGGTGAAGCTTGGGTCAAACTTAGAGACTAGCTTAAGGAAGGTTCTGATAATAAATAAGTAAATAATAAACAATAATGTTCTTGAAGCAGCAAATTTTATTTGTTTAGTACTTAGAATATGCACAAGCAATAATGGAGAGATAAAGCTGGTACTTTAGGTTTAGGTTTGAAACATAGTTGGCCTTATACCAAAAATATAAACTGTTTTACACAATCAAAATTAAGAGCATGGTATCTTTGCTGTGAGCTCTGTTGGTTCTTTGGCTTTTCTGTGGGTTTTTACAATCAATTATTAAATGGTTTGTCTCATGATGAAGATAATATGAATGAAAATAGAGTTTTGTTTAATGTAGATGAACAGTTATTTCAGACTTCTCAAATTGGTGCCATAACCAATGACTAAAGGATCATATATGAATTAATTGCAGGAATACAGGAAGGGTCAGAGAAATTAGAACCTATGACAAGGTTGATATACCAGAGAGATGAAATGTCACACTAAGCAATGAGAACAAGTCTATTAAGGCGAGAAACACATTGTGCTGATTGAGCAAATTCAAGGTTCAAAGTCATATGAAGCCTCTTCCCATTCCATTGCCATGGTAGACACCATTTATCAATTATGATCCTTGTTTCCCCCATAGAGCTTAGGTAACTTCAATTCCTTTGAATCCAGTGAAATAGGTAACTACTACTAATTGATACAGGTTTACTTGAATAAAATCTGGTGGCTATCTTGGCCATATAATACTTAATTCAGTAAATGTTTAGTGAGCACTATTAGTGAGTCCATTTTGGACTCAAACTCAACCAATAAAATATGGCCTTTTTCAAGTTCCAGGGAAACCAAAATAGGATTAAAAACAGATGTTGTTAATAATTTATCAAATAAAAGGACAATGTGACAACTTAAGATTTTTTCCAAAAGCAAATTTTATATTAGATTTACATAACACATATGAACTATTTCTGCAATTGGAAGTAATCTAAAAGAAATCAGAGAAAGATTAAAAAAAAAAAAGGCCAAAATTTATAAGCAGCATCTAGACATTTAAACTCAATAATATCCAACTTCAAACAGTGAAAAAGTATAATGTGTTTTTTTTCCTCAAATTTTCTTGCTTACCTTCATAGTTTATCCCATTGGGCATAAACAAGATATCTCTATAACTTTTTTTTTTTTTTTTTTTTTGAGATGGAGTCTCGCTCTGTCGCCCAGGCTGGAGTGCAGTGGCCGGATCTCAGCTCAGTGCAAGCTCCGCCTCCTGGGTTTACGCCATTCTCCTGCCTCAGCCTCCCGAGTAGCTGGGACTGCAGGCACCCGCCACGTTGCCCGGCTAGTTTTTGTATTTTTTTTTTTTTAGTAGAGATAGGGTTTCACCATGTTAGCCAGGATGCTCTGGATCTCCTGACCTCGTGATCTGCCCATCTCGGCCTCCCAAATTGCTGGGATTACAGGCTTGAGCCACCGCACCCAGCCTCTATAACCTTCATACACATTGCCATGGTAAGACATTAAAACAATCTGAGTATGTTAGTGAGAAAAAGGTTCATGTGCTTTCTTTAAGGGGTAAAATATGTTGTCATTGTCTCAGAAATGACGCAAATACCCAATTTACAAAACTAGACTCCAAAGTCAGACCTGGATCAGCAGCAATCTGCTTTGATTGTAAGTCCTCTGAGTTTTGACTTTGAGAAGTAAAAGAACTAAAAACCCAAGTCCAAATTCTGGCTCTTATAGTGTAAACTTGGAAAAATTGCCTTACCTTTCTGAACTTCAGTTTTCTCATCTGTAAACTACTGTTAGCGTACTTACTCTGTAAAAATATGTTAAGGATTAAATAAGAAAGCATATTTTAAATGCGTCTCAGAGAATCCCTAGCATACGAGTAAACATTAATAAATGCTCAACTCTTTTATACTGCCCAAGGTTATTTATAGATTCAATGCCATCCCCATCAAGCTACCAACGAGTTTCTTCACAGAATTGGAAAAAACTGCTTTAAAGTTCATATGGAACCAAAAAAGAGCCCGCATCTCCAAGACAATCCTAAGTCAAAAGAACAAAGCTGGAGGCATCACGCTACCTGACTTCAAACTATACTACAAGGCTACAGTAACCAAAACAGCATGGTACTGGTACCAAAACACAGATATAGACCAATGGAACAGAACAGAGTCCTCAGAAATAATACCACACATCTACAGCCATCTGATCTTTGACAAACCTGAGAGAAACAAGAAATGGGGAAAGGATTCCCTATTTAATAAATGGTGCTGGGAAAATTGGCTAGCCATAAGTAGAAAGCTGAAACTGGATCCTTTCCTTACTCCTTATACGAAAATTAATTCAAGATGGATTAGAGACTTAAATGTTAGACCTAATACCATAAAAACCCTAGAAGAAAACCTAGGTAGTACCATTCAGGACATATGCATGGGCAAAGACTTCATGTCTAAAACACCAAAAGCAACGGCAGCAAAAGCCAAAATTGACACATGGGATCTCATTAAACTAAAGAGCTTCTGCACAGCAAAAGAAACTACCATCAGAGTGAACAGGCAACCTACAGAATGGGAGAAAATGTTTGCAATCTACTCATCTGACAAAGGGCTAATATCCAGAACCTACAAAGAACTCAAACAAATTTACAAGAAAAAAACAAACAACCCCATCAAAAAGTCGGCAAAGGATATGAACAGACATTTCTCAAAAGAAGACATTCATACAGCCAACAGACACATGAAAAAATGCTCATCATCACTGGCCATCAGAGAAATGCAAATCAAAACCACACTGAGATACCATCTCACACCAGTTAGAATGGCAATCATTAAAAAGTCAGGAAACAACAGGTGCTGGAGAGGATGTGGAGAAATTTACACTATTGGTGGGATTGTAAACTAGTTCAACCATTATGGAAAACAGTATGGCGATTCCTCAAGGATCTAGAACTAGATGTACCATATGACCCAGCCATCCCATTACTGGGTATATACCCAAAGGATTATAAATCATGCTGCTATAAAGACACATGCACACATATGTTTATTGCGGCACTATTCACAATAGCAAAGACTTGGAATCAACCCAAATGTCCATCAGTGACAGATTGGATTAAGAAAATGTGGCACATATACACCATGGAATACTATGCAGCCATCAAAAAGGATGAGTTTGTGTCCTTTGTAGGGACATGGATGCAGCTGGAAACCATCATTCTTAGCAAACTATCACAGGAACAGAAAGCCAAACACCGTATGTTCTCACTCATAGGTGGGAACTGAACAATGAGATCACTTGGACTCAGGAAGGGGAACATCACACACCGGGGCCTATCATGGGGAGGGGGGAGTGGGGAGGGATTGCATTGGGAGTTATACCTGATGTAAATGACGAGTTGATGGGTGCTGACGAGTTGATGGGTGCAGTACAGCAACATGGCACAAGTATACATATGTAACAAACCTGCACATTATGCACATGTACCCTAGAACTTAAAGTATAATAATAAAAAATTAAAAAAAATAAAAAATAAAAATAAAAAAAAATAAATGCTCAACTCTAGTATGGAATTATTCCTTCTCATCCACAAATGTTATCAGGATTGTACAAGAATTTGACATGAAATGGGAGAGAACTGAGCTTCAAGTGGCTCTTTCACTGCGTGAAAATGTGTATAGAAGAAAAGTGATGAAGTATGGACATTTTGACTCAGAAGCCTAGTAAGGGCTTATTTCTCAAAACAAGATTGCTTCGATTTTTGGACCATCTTAGTTCAACAAATGAAAGGATAAAAACAAATATGATCATTAGTAACTTTATCAGAGCAAAGGATAATGTGACATCTCACGTTTCCCACCATAAGCAAATATTAAAGATAAAAATAAATAAGGTGATTGCCTTAATTTCTGCAAGCATGAGTTCAGTTTTGGTGCAACTTCCTGAGCTGACTTTTCCCTCAGTCATATACAGCAGGAGAGTCCACTGGTGGTGTGTGAAAGGCTGTAAGAGGAAAGGCTCCCACATATGGCTCAGCCTCATTACAATCATACCTTCTTGCTGCCATTTCCACAGAATTAAAACTAGGAAGGTTTCGTTTGGGAAAGATATAAATAAAAGAGGCTTCAAGCTCAGTAAAGTAAGTAAAGGAGAGGCAACATGTGAAATTGGCATGCTGTGTGTGTTTTGATATGCCGTTGAGAATAAATGCCAATGTAGTACTTCCTTGCTGCCATAAAGCAGAATATTTAAAACTTCTTCAATCTCTTGGACTACGTATTTTCTACCTGTTTTAGAAAGATGTGTAGGAAGACTTTAAATACATGGGCTTTAGAGAATATCATACATATGCAGTGATGTATCACCTAATGGTGAAGATATATTCTGAGAAATGCATCTTGCTTAGTTGTTGCACAAACATCATAGGGTATACTTAAACCTGGATGATAGAGCCGATTACACACCCAGGCTATATGGTATAGCCTAGTGCTTCTAGGTTACAAACCTGTACAGCATTTTACTGTAGTGAATACTGTAGGCAATTGTAACACAATGGTAAGTACTTGGGTATCTAAACACACCCAAACATAGAAAAGGTACAATAAAAATAGGATATTATAATTATATGGGGCCACCACCATAAATGCAGTCCTTTGTTGACTGAAATACTGGTATGCAGTGCGTGACTGTATTTGTGGGTGTTATATGATATATATATGTAATGTAGCTTTATAAATATATTATATGATCATTGTATTATCAGTGAAAGTCACATAAGAAACAAGCAAGTCTTCAAGCAAATCTTCAGTGTAACCATAGTGCTTCATTACTGAAATAATCCTAACTGCCCACAGTGTGGTATAGGATATCAAACTATACAAAACATTAACTTAGATCTTTTTGGATGTCACTATCCCAATTTTAAGTCTACATGGTTGTTGTAACACCTTTGGTCCAGGCCATGACTCTTTCTGTTTTTCAAAATATGTTACATAGAAGAAGGCAGAGACGAACAAGTCCTGCCTCTTAAATGGTGGAGAAATTTAATAAAATCGTTAATTTTTCCTCAATAACAAGTGGTTATTTCTTTATGTTAATAACTGATCACAAAACTCATACAGTGCTGATTTCTCTCCAATTAGAGACCCTAAAACTGATAAGTATGAGTAAGTTACTGGATTATTCATACACCACTGTGCAAGGTATGTGTATAATGTATTTGTTTTCTGAGAAGACGCTTCCATGGCTTATGTGATATTCTCAAATATGTGATCCTCACGGAATAGAAAAATAGGCAATTACTGCCTTTGTTTGTTCTTCAACTGCATCTCAAAATCAAAATTCATTTCCATCAGAGATAAAAATTATTGGAGGCACAGTTGAATGTGATATAGGGGGATGCAACCTCTTAATTTTCTTCTTATTTTAGTGATGACAGTGACAAAAATGTATGTACTCAAATGTGATAATATGTTTTCTGGGATTTATTCCAAGTAAACAGCCAGGAATACTAATTTAGGCAAAGGATTCTAAAAAGTTGTTGCATATACATATGTTTTATGTTATGTAAGAATACCAATAATGCAAGAGTGTTACCCTTTCAGCTCAATAATCTATACAAATATCCCAAATATCGGTACCCAATATTGTAGATTTTACTTTTACACAAAGAGGCCTACCATTATTTTAAGTCATGTAATCTCAAAAACATCTTACTTTTGGCTATAATAAGTTTTATACCAAGTCTTATATTTAAGTAGATACAGAAATATTCAACTGAGCAAAAAAAAAAAAATTCTCTGAAAAATTCAAAATATTCTCTCACATCTCATATGGTGTGATAACACTGGAGTCTAAATCTCAGTTCTTTTATTTGTTCTCCTGTCTTGCTTTCCCTGATTAAAAGAAGAATGGCTAATCCAATAGCTACCTGTCCCCAGTGCATAGTCCTGGTAGGGTCACTCTTAATGTGCAATCAAGCCTTGTCTCAGGCCCTCCCAGTCCTGTCTGAACATGGGAATTCTGGGTTCTCTCTCAACCAGTATCCAGTATAACATCCAGACATGTTACACTGTCTGGAGCATATATATTGGCCTGTCTATAAACCCAGACCAATCTACACTCTACCTCTTTCAGAATTCCTCCTTGCGATGTGGATCAGCAAAGTCATAAACCCCAAGATCTGGATTGCAGATCTGGATTCTCATGTTCTCCAATCCAATGTGCCAGTAATTAAGCTCATATTTTGCCCCATTGGGTTCACTTCTTTGTAACATTTTCTTATCAGCTAGCACTATGAAACAGGAGAAGGACGAGTGAAACAAACCGTACTTGGAACAAAAAGCTTGAATTCTTTGATATTCATAGAATACTTTTTCTGACAAGCTAAAGGAAAAGAAAAAAAATAGCAAAAATGGAACTGGCTAAGCATGGTGTCTACAGCCTAGATATTAGATTCTGGGTGCAAACCATGAGGGAATAATTGCAAATGTGTTTGCCAAATTTCTCTAGAAAGTTTACATTTGAAGAAACTACTGACTGCAATCCAACCACATCATTAATGTAAAGTTAGGGTATATATAAGCAAGCTCAGTGCACTGGCAAGGCTTGCTAGCTTTACACAGTTAATTGGTATTAAGAACAGTTGACAAATTCATCTGCAGCCCACAACTGGCCAGGCAGATCCTTCTCTCAAATGACAACAGAATTTAGATTAGTTACAATCCTCAGGGCAAAGATTTGAGCCAAAGGTAACTCAGTTTTTACAGGGTCTGTACTCAGCGCCAGAGAAAAATGTCTAACCCAGATTTCCTGTGCTTCGGGGAGGGAAGCTACCCTGGATTTTTTGAGGAAAAAAAAAAGACACACTAATGAGAGTTAAAACCTGCAAACCAGGAGAAAGTTCTGCCTCCTAAGTGGAATATAACTGTAAAAAGCATCTATTTTGAAGAAATTAATGACTCTTCCCATAAAAGTTTGCTAACTAATTGATGCATGCAAATGTTTTAGAGATACATTGCTAGCATATATTATGTGGTGTTTAACATGAAACATAAAGGAATATGGCTAACAAGAGCCCTCCAAACCGATGTTTTGAAACAGTTGATTTGACTTCAATAGATGAAACATTTACAGTAATGTAGGTCACAATATAACCTCAAAACTCTTTAAGACAATTAGTTTTTTCCAGATTACAGTCACTTTTGTTTACATCCTGGAAAAATAATAAGGCCTAAATTTTACAAGGGAAGGAAATAATATTTAAATACTATTGAATTAAAATTGCCTAGATATTGTAGATAATTAATATGTTTAAATTAAAGGATCCTGAATGTTGCTTAAGATGACTAGTGAACCAGAATGAAAGAACTTATATCTGAGATGTGTTTCTTCTTTGAGGACTGTGAAACAGAGTGTGAAAAGAGTACCCAAGGAAATTGATCAAGCAATTAATAGGTACCAAATGGCAATGATGGTACTAGGATGAGACATTGGATGTGACCAGCTGACATCCAAAAATATAGTCAACAAAGTCAAATCCATCAAGCAAATGATGTATTTATCGGAAGTGTGAGGAGTTAAACAGCAGAAAAAAAATTATTTGAGCTGGGTGCGGTGGTTCATACCTATAGTCCCAGTGCTTTGGGAGGCAAGGCTTGAGGCTGGTAGTTCCAGGCTATAGTGAGCTACGATTGTACCACCGCACTCCAGGCCAGGTGACAGAGAGAGACCCTCTCTCTAAGAAGAAAAAATGAAAATAAATTATTTGAGCTAAGATTATGTGATGGAGATGATGGTTACCTAAATACTGACTCAAGCCAGTGGATAGAAGGGAAGTGTATATCTGATTCAGTTGCCTCAGGCAACAGGCCCTAATTTGAAGCTTCTAATAGACAAGCCAGAATGTGCTATAGGGATTCATGATTCTACTCGACATTAAACTGCTAACTGCTTTTCTCTGTGTGGATACATGGCTTTACCGATTTCACCCTGAATTGTATTGTGGCTACTCTTACATCTCTAGATTGTTTGGGTAGGTATCCTTTTCAAACTTTGACTATTGAGTGACCTCTTGTATGCTACTTACTCATTTTTCACATATTGTCCCTAGGAGGACTCCTTGTTGCTGCTATTAATGATGACATCCCACCTAATAGATTGTCAATATTTCCATTCCTTGGACTAGGGGAAGATTGCCTCTTCTGTGAGAGATCTATGACACATTATTTATTTCCATTTATTACTGTAGATCCTCTAGATATTCTGCAATTATTTAGCAAGTAATGCAAAGCAAATTCAGATGAAGGTCCAAAAAGTAAGCAATTTGTAGAGATGTATGGAAGTCTACACAGAAATGGATTCTAAGGCCATATCAAAATTCAATGTGATAAATTCTAAGGCCACATTTAAGTTCTGTGAGAAAACAATGTATCTATTGGTTAACCTTAGCTAACTGTGACTGCAACCATAGGATGCAGAATTTTGTCTTGTCTACAAGTGAAGTTTGACCTATAGCATGCACATTTTTTTTTGTCTAGTTTCCTTTAACTTATAAAACTACCTCTCTCTTTTCATTTGGATGCAGATTCAATCTTGTTACTACGAAATACACCTATTCCCCTCCCTCTTCAACTTCATGAAAGAGAATGAGTTCTAAGCCTTCTAATTATATTACCTGTCCACCTTATTTACTAATTCTTACAAAGTAAGCAAATGTAATTCTTGCAAAGTAAGCAATCACAATCTCTCTGAGAGATTGATTTGAGTTATTCAGGAGGAAGAAGCAATCTTTTCCCTCTGAAATTGCTAGGCGATTATATATTTCTGAAGCTACCAGTAGCCACCTTTCCAACTGCATGGAGAAAGACAAGAGACCAACATACTTACACACACAGAAAAAAAAAAAAAACAGTTCAGCTGAGATACGCACTGTTAATAAATGGACAAAGAGGTACTGTTCTAAAGACATTAATAATTGCTTAGTTCCTGCTACTGAGGAATTAATTTTGTTCATAATTATTTATATAACTACTTATTTCATTACATTAACTGCACTCAGTGCCCTTCTGGCTAAGCTGTAGTGATATTCTTTTTGCTCAAGCCATTTATACATTTATTTTTCAATAAATATTTACTCGGTGCCTATGATTTGTCAAGCTACTCTTTCAGATAATGGAAATATAGCTACAAATAAGAAAGACCAATTCGTGACCTTAAAGATTTCAAATTCTGGTGGCGAGATAAATGATGAACAGGATACAAAAGTAATTATTTAAAGTGGGTTATGTAATGATATGTGCTAACAAGAATAAAACAGGGCAAGAATATCGGTGCTTTGGGGAGTAAAAAGGAGTCCAAATTTTATATAGTGTAGCCCAAGAAAGTATTTTGAAGAAGGCTTCTGTCTCATATTACCGCAAACATTTTACTACAAAGTTCAACATAATTTGGGTCCATAATCCTACTAATTTTATTTATCATGTTTTTAATTTTTAATCTTTGACATTCCCCTCATATTTTCATTGAACAAGTCTATCCCACAAGACTATAAATGTAATCTTATTTTGTAGCATTTATTTCACCTTTTAAATGCTTTCATATTATTTGATTTTTTTTTTTTTTTTTTTTTTTTTGAGACGGAGTCTCGCTGTGTCTCCCAGGCTGGAGTGCAGTGGCGTGATCTCGGCTCACTGCAAGCTCCGCCTCCCGGGTTCACGCCATTCTCCCGCCTCAGCCTCCCAAGTAGCTGGAACTACAGGCGCCCGCCACCACGCCCGGCTAGTTTTTTGTATTTTTAGTAGAGACGGGGTTTCACCATGTTAGCCAGGATAGTCTCGATCTCCTGACCTCGTGATCCACCCGCCTCGGCCTCCCAAAGTGCTGGGATTACAGGCTTGAGCCACCGCGCCTGGCCATTATTTGATTTTTAATTCTATAAGTTTACTTAAAGTTTTATAGTTTTAAGTTGCTTTAAAAACTCAAATCCATACTCTTCGTTTGAAGCCAAAAGAAGTTTTTAGTAGTTTTTAGCAATAACTACAATAGCTGTATTAATTTTTTTGGTGATAATGCTATATAAGAAAGCTCAAAGTCTCAGTGGCTTATTACAATAAACATTTTATCTCCCATACATGGGTTGGCAGTTTTGATCCCTTAATAGTTCACAGGAGCTTGAAAAAGATAAGTGGTGACCTTCTTCTTCTTTTTTTTTTTTTTTTTTATTTTTTTATTTTTTGAGATGGAGTCTCCCTCTGTCGCCCAGGCTAGAATGAGGTGGCGTGATCTCGGCTCACTGCAAGTTCTGCCTCCCAGGTTCATGCCATTCTCCCACCTCAGCCTCCCGAGTAGCTGGGACTACCAGCGTCCGCCACCATGCCCAGCTAATTTTGTTTTTGTATTTTAGTAGAGACGGGATTTCACCATGTTAGCCAGAATGGTCTCTATCTCCTGACAAGTGCCAGCTTTCTTCTTATGGACATGGCTCAGAACTATCACCTTAGAATTTCTTTTCAAATTCTGGTAAGTGCAAGTCAGCAAGGTCAAGTGCACCACAAGTGGGGTGAAGAAGTATATTCTACTTACAGTGAACCATTGCAAAGGTAGAGAGGAAAAGAAGGATTCTAAATAATAATACCATCTGCTACAGTCACTAAATGTAATTTTACACACTGAGCACTATAATATGAAGAAGTGATCTAAATATGGCAGCACAACAGAAACTCTAGAATATTGAGGTCACATAGAAGGAGTGTCAGAAGACAGGCAGGACCTAAAAAAATCCGTGTAAAGTTGATGTCTTAGTCCATTTTCACATTCGTGTAAAGTTACTACCTGAGACTGGGCAATTTATAAAGAAAAGAGATTTAATGTACTCACAGTTCTGCATGGCTAAAGAGGCCTCAAGAAACTTACAATCATGGCAGAAGATGAAGGGGAAGCAAGGCACATCTTACATGGCAGCAGGAGAGAGAGAGAGAGAGAGAGAGAGAGAGAGAGAGAGAGAGAGAGGAGAGGGAAGCATTAGACTCTTATTAAACAACCAGATCTCATGAGAACTCACTATCACAAGAAGAGCATGGGGCAAACTGCCCCCATGATCCAATCACCCCCCCACCAGCTCCCTCCTTCAACATGTGGGGATTATAATTTGAGATGAGATTTGGCTGGGGACACAGAGCCAAACTATATTAGGTGATATGTCCATAAATGAATTATCTCCATACAATTGCCTGAACATATCATGCTGTTCTACGCCTCCCTCCATTTCTACCTGAAATTCTCTGTCATTAACTCTTGAGATTCTCCTCTGCAAAACCCTGCTTGGCATTCTCTCCTCTCTGATCTAACATCATTTCCTGTATTTGCCCTTTATAACAGTATGTGTACATGCTTGTAACACATTTATTATGATTTATCAGAAATTTTCTGTGATTGAATGGCTTATTAGCACCATGGGTTTTCTGGAGGTGAGCATTGTACATTTACATCTGTATATTGATACTTAGTTTAGTTCCCAGCTATAGGAAATTAAAATATCAGACAATCCATTTAGTCTAAATGACCTCTAAAATTTCTTCCCACCCTAATATTAAACACAAAGCCTTGTGTTATCATAGGATTAGGAAGGTTGTTTTAATAAAACGTCAGTGATTCTTCAGTCCCAACAATGATGAAAAAATTTTAGCAACAACAATTGAGAAAGTTACTTTGTTTGCTGCATTTAAATAGCATTTACTCTAACCTTTAGCTCCCCATCTTGGATTTCTTATCCTCAGGGTCCTTTTTTCATTCAGTATTTAGTTGTGCTTAGTCTTTGAATTGCTGTTCATTCTGCCCATCATTTCACAGCAATGATTTTGGCATACAAAGCAACTTCTATGCACAGCCAGGTGTTCACCTTGGCACCCTCACCCCTGGAAAGGGTTGATTCAGATGTTTCCTGCACCTGCGAATTGGCTGCCCAATCTTAGCCAGCTCCCATGAACTTAATTATCATTCTGTATTTCAAAATTCAAAAGCAAAATATTTCAAGAGAACGTGCATAAAAATTCAGATGCTGCTGCTTCCTGCCATCCCATCATGGCCCCCGCCCCCCTGCAAAAAGCATTACTAGAAACAAATTACTGTTTCTCCATAACCATTTTATTTTGATTTGTGGGACGTGTAAATGGAATGCAGCTCATTCGGTCTGAAGAGCTGATTAATTTCAACAGCAAAAGCATCTCTGTTTGCCCGGATTAAGACCAAGATGTTTAACCTACGATCCAGGGGCAAGTCAAGGGTACATGGATAATCTTAAAATTTTAAATATCTTTTTTAAAGCATGTTACACTTAGACATCAAAAGATGAAATTTTATAATAAAATACAATTATAAAATTAGAGACCTAAAATGTCTTCTCATAGGTTTCTCTTTCCTAACTCTTAGTCAAGGACTTACTTTATTTCCTCAAGACAGAATGCTTTTGAATGTGCTAAAAGCTATTCATTTGTTTTAGCTTTTCCTGCTGTTTTATTTGTGTTTTTTAAATTGTACCAACCTCTTGATCATAATTCCATGTGTGTACTCCATAACCATGTGACAGGGACCTGGGGATTGATAAACAATGGCTAGACAATCTGCTGTTTAAAAACACAACATCATTGAACTGCTCACTGTCTACCCAAGAAAAATCAAAATTTATATCTACACTAAGACATACATTCAAACATTTATAGGAATTTGAAACAGCCAAAATTGGAAACAATTCAAATGTCCATCAACAGTGAATAAGTAAAGAAATAATGGGTTATCCATACAATGGAAAATGACCTAGCAATAAAAGTAAATGAGTTCCCCAAATATTCAAAAGAGTCTTTAAAAAGAAGAACAAAATTTGAGAGTTCAGACTTCACAATTTCAAAATTTACTACAGAGATACAATCATCAAGACTATGGTACTGGAATAAGAATAGGCACATAGATCAAAGGAACAGAATTGAGATTTCAGAAATAATCTCATACATTTATAGTTAATTTTTGACAAGGTTATCAAAACAATTTAATGGGAAAAGAATCTTCTTTTTAACAAATGACGCTGAGACAGTTGGATATCCACATGCAAATGAATTAAGTTGGACCCCTACCTCCCACCATATCCATGATTAACTCAAAATAGATAAAAGATCTAAATGTAAGTAATGAAACTTTAAAACCCTTAGAAGAAAAGAGATATAAATACTTGTGACCAATAATTAGGCGATCTCTTGGGTCTAAAACCTAAATCACAAGAAACCAAAACATAGATAAATTGGACTTTATGAAATTTAAAACTTTTTTGCTTCAAAGAATTCTATAAAAGAAGAGAAAGGACAATTTATTAAGTGGGAGAAAATACTATTAAATCATGTATTTGATTAGAGTTTGATATCTAGAATACATAAAACATCCTTACAGGTCTGCAATAAAAGGACTAGCAACCCAATTTAAAAATGATCAAAAGATTTGAATACATATTTTCCCCAAACATACATAACATCTTCAGTAGGCATATGAAAAAAAAATGCTAAATATGATAAGACAGCAGAAAATGCAAGTAAAAATCAAAATGAGATACCTCTTCATTACGAGGACCATAATAAAAAAGACAATGACATGTTTTATTAAGGATGTGGACAAATCAGAATTCTTATGCATTGCTGGTGGGAACATGAAATGGTACAGCCAATTGGGAAAAGAGTCTAACAATTCAAAAAGTTAAGCAAAGTGCTGACATATGACCTAGCAATTCTACCTCTATGTGTATACCCAAGAAAATTGAAAAATGTATTTTCATGCAAAATTGTACAGAAATGTTCACAGCAACATTGTTCATAATAGTCCTAAAGTGAAAACAACCCTAGTGTCTATCAACTAATGAACAGATAAGCAAAA
Organism: Macaca fascicularis; assembly: GCF_037993035.2. NCBI lineage: Eukaryota > Metazoa > Chordata > Mammalia > Primates > Cercopithecidae > Macaca > Macaca fascicularis. Next base: position 28,181,203 of record NC_088388.1, read on the forward strand.
TGTAATATATATAAAAGATAGAACATTATTCAACCATGAAAGGAGTGGTACACTAATACATAGCACAATATGGATGAACCTTGAAAACATTATGCTCAGCAAAAGAAACCACAGGGAAAAGGTCACATATTGAATGATTCATTTATATGAAATGTCCAGAATGGACAAATACATAGAGAAAGAAAGTAGATTAGTGTTTTCCAGGGTCTGGGGAAGGAGCAAATGAGAATGAATGCTAATGTGCGTGATACTTTTTTCTAGACATATGGAACTGTTCTGGAATTAGTGGTGATGATTGCACAATCATGAAAATATAATTAAAACTACTGAATTGTACACTTTAAAAGAGTACATCTTGTGATATATGGCATATATCCCACTAATATTAAAAATGGATAATCCATTGATACATTAAACAACATTGAAACATCTCAAAATAATTAATGCTGAGTGAAAAAAATACCTAGATAATTAAGTATTTACCATGTGATTCCATTTATATATTCTAGAAAATGTGAACTGATTTGTAGTGGCAGGAGGCATACAGATTTATGGTTACTTGACAGAAGCAGTGACAGGAGGAAGGAATTACAAGGGAGCATGAAGAAACTTTTGGGAATGATGCATATATAAATTTTCTTGATTGTTTTAATGATTCTACAATTGTATACATATGCCAAAATTTACCACACTCTTCACTTTATATATCTGCAATTTATTGTATAAGAGGATTTCAAAAAGCTCATGGAAAATAGAATTAAAAGACAAAAATAATAGTAGATACTACTTGTCAACACAACTTTCATCAAGTTCAAGGCATTTAAAAAATTTATTATACTTTAAGTTCTGGGATACATGTGCAGAACGTGTACCTTTGTTACATAGGTATACATGTGCCATGGTGATTTGCTGCACCCATCAACCTGTTATCTTCATTAGGTATTTCTCCTAATGCTGTCCCTCCCCTAGCCCCACCCTCTGACAGATTCCAGCATGTGATGTTCCCCTCCCTGTGTCCATGTGTTCTTATTGTTCAACTCCCACTTATGAATGGGAACATGTGGTGTTTGGTTTTCTGTTCTTGCATTAGTTTGCTGAGAATGATGTTTTCCAGTCACATCCATGTTTATGCAAAGGACATGAACTCATCCCTTTTTTATGGCTGCATAGTATTCCATATATATGCCCCAATTTCTTTATCCAGTCTATCATTGATGGGCATTTGGGTTGGTTCCTAGTCTTTGCTGTTGTGAACAGTGCTGCAATAAACATACGTGTGTGTGTGTCGTTTTAGTACAATTATTTATAATCCTTTGAGTATATACCCAGTAATGGGATTGCTGGGTCAAATGGTATTTCTGGTTCTAGATCCTGGAGGAATTGCCACACTGTCTTCCACAACGGTTGAACTAATTTACACTCCCGCTTACAGTGTAAGCAATCAATGATACCAGCCCTTTAGTCTATTTCTAAATAACTGAGGATGCTGGGAGTTTAACCATGTTAATGCAGTCTTTGTTATATTACTAGCTGAAATAAAAATAGATGTCTTTTATAGGTTTCTTAACATTAGGAAACAAAAAGAAGACAGAAAGAGCTAAATTCGGATTATAAGGTGGATACCTAATGATTTCTGATCAAAACTCTTGTAAAATTGCCACCGTTTGATGAGAGGAATGAGCAAGAGCATTAGCATGATGGAGAAGAACTCTCTGGTGAAGCTTTCCTGGGCATTTTTCTGCTAAAACTTTGGCTGACTTTCTCAAAACATTCTCATAATAAGCAGATGTTATTATTCTTTGGCCCTCCAGAAAGTCTTATCCCAAAAAAACTACTGCCATGACCTTTGCTCTCAATTAGTCTTCATTTCCATCTCTTGGTAGTCATTGCTATGATTGTGTTTTGTCTTCAGGATAATACTGGTGGCGCCATGTTTCATCTTCTATTACAATTCTTTGAAGACATGTTTCAGGATCTTGATCCCACTTATTTATATTTTGCATTGAAAACTCTGCTCTTATCTACAACTGATCTGGGCACAACAGTTTGGGAATCTTTAATTTTTCAGTCAGAATTGTGTAAGTTAAACAAGTTGAAATGTCTACAGTGTTAGTGTTGTTTCTGCTGTTAATCATCAGTCTTGTTCAGTGAAGGCACAGGCAAGATTATTTTTTTCCTTGCAATTTGATATGGATGACCTGACAACATGGGCTTTATCTTCAACACTGTTTCACTTCTTCTTAAAATGAGTTATCAATTTGTAAACTGCTGATTTTTTAAAACTTTTTATAAAGCATCAACAATTAGACCATTCTTCCACCCGAGTTTTACTATAAATTTTATGTTTGTTCTTGCTTCCATTTTAGTAGAATTTATGTTACTTAATAGGGGTATTTTAAAAATTGATGTTTTATCCTTCTTAGTGCCTCAAACTAGATCTTGTTCAAATATGTTGTAACACATTAGTACAAGTTTATTTTGGTGCAAAACATTTTTAAATCCTCACATCATTTTTCATAATATATATTTTCTATAAACTTTTTGAAGACCTCCTCATATGTTCATTATTTCTTTATCAAATGACTTTTTTTTTTTTGAAAAATTCCCAAAACCTCAATACTAAACCTAATAGTGGTGGGTCAATTATGAACTTGAAGACAGGAGAAAATACCATGTTAAGAACATGACTTTTTTTGTTGCATAGGCTGATAGCCAGAAAATATCTTCCATAAAACTGCTGTTAATAATTTATCTTATAGAATTTTTATGATGAGATAAATTCAGCTTGAGAAGTAGCAATCGGTTTGAAAACATGAGCCTGTAATCTGTAATACATGAGCCTCAAAGTAGTTATTTCCAGTATTAAACATAAATATTCAAGTCCTAACTAGTTTTATCTCCACAAATCTTCACCATTTTCATAGAGATAGGGTATAGGGAAAAGCACAATACAAATGGAATTTAATGAAAACTATTTGGAATTCACTGTTTGGCGGCCAGACATAAGAATTTATGCTGGACCTGTTTCTGCACACAGGGGTAAAAAGCTGACATTATTTACTTTAGCCAACTCAAGGGGAGGATATAACTCAGTTGTATTAATTTGAATTTCAGAATATAAAGATGGTAACCCTTTCTTGGCAATCAAAAACAACATAACACAGTAATTCCTCAAAGTCAGAATATATTATTTAGATAACAAAGATTTGTCTCTTTATTAGCATCATTCATGCTTCTGGCAGTGGGCAATTATAAGAAAGTTTGGTCCAAATGAATGACCAAAGAAAACATGGTCACAGGCATTTGTAAAGCCAATTAAAATTACATACTAGACTGAGGTCTATGTGAAGCAGATCTTTGCCTTTGCATATCCCTAGTAACTAAAACAATTAGTAATCAATAACTGACCATTATCTTTAATGAATTAAGTGTTCTAGGCTTCCAATGACAAAATTATGTATTGTTATTAAAGATAACTTTTTTAATAACAAGACCTGCTTTAAAAAGAATGTAAGTATAGAGTGGATCCTGCATGTTTGCTTGTGTGTGTGTGTGTGTGTAATACACTGTGTGCACACACATAATGGAAAGAAGCCATCAATTTAGAGTCTCACATAGGTCTGTGACCTAAATATGGTGAAGATCACATGTTTACACCCAGAAATTACTTTTTTTTTAATGCTCCCTTTTTAAGACTGATAGACAAAAAGATAACTCTTGCTTCACGACTGGCCCCATTTTGAGGAAGTGATGTTAAGATTCTTTAAAAGGAGATCTCAGGAACTGACCCACCATGTCCCAGCTAAACTATCCTACACAGTCTGCCCTCCATACCTGAAGGTTTCGCATCCATGGATTTAACTAATCATGAATGGAAAATATTCTCTCCCCCAAAACCACAATAAAAATAACAATACAACAATAAAAAAATACAAATGAAAGGAATACAGTATAACAACTATTTACATAGTATTTGCATTATATTAGGTATTGTAAGTAATCTAGAGATGATTTAAAGTATAGGAGAGGATGTATTTAGATTATACACAAATGTGCCATTTTATACAAGGGATTTGAACAGCACAGATTTTTGCTTTTCACAGGAAGGACTGGGGAATAAGGAGGTGTCCTGGAACATTGCAATCCCCCTTGGATACTGAGGAACAACTGTATTTGTTCCCTAGACTCAAAAATTCTTTCTCAGCTTAAGTTCTTTGGAATGCTTTTTCTCTGAAACTTTGCATATCAGAATCTATCTCATCTTTCAGCAAAGAGGAATTACTGTTCATCTTTTGTTAGTGCCTCTCCCAACCCAAATTATGCTGTATCTTCTGGTATATTATGCCGTATCTCCCTGTATATTCCTTACAGCACTGAGCACATTCCACTATATGCTTTTATTTTTTTAAAAAAATTTGCTTTGAGTCTCACTTCTCCAATTAGAATATAAGCTCTATGAAGGGATAAACCTTATCTATTTTGTTCTCTCCTAAATGCCCAACACTCAAAACAAAGACTGGCACATAGTAGAAATTTAATAAAAAATTGTCAATGAATGAATGAATGAATGATTTAGGTATAATGGCTTTAAAAGGAAAGCTTGTGTTCCTCAAATACTGTGTAACTCTGGCAGGTGTCACCTACGAAAACAACTTAGAATCATGTCCAGCTCCCAGCTCAGGAATTATGAAGATCCTTTCTCTCCACAATACTGTGACCATCTCACTCCACTCTAACAGTTCAATATTTTTTGAACATCGCCTATGTTCCAAATCTTTTATTAGACCCCGAAGACAGAAAGATGAAACAAGGCCTTCAATTATTTTCCCTGTTTGGAGGACAAGGGACATGAGAAAATATGAAACCTGAATCAGGAGGTATCATCTCTAGGTAGTGCTTCCAGTGGGCTTAGTGCAAGAAGAGAGTGATGTAAATGATTAAGCTCAAGTTTGGGAACAGTCTGTGAATTTTAATTATCTCTCCCATCCCTGTGTCCCATTGCCATGGATAATTGAAAGTTGGCCATATTGCTAGGTAACGCTTCACTCCCTACATAGCTTGGCACTTAGAAAACATTTTGCATGAGAAGCAATTACAGCAATTGTCTCATCCAGGGTGGGTGGAGGTTGGATAGAAATTTACTCCTGATGATATTTTTGGTCTTTAAACATATTTATAAGATAGATTCTTCAACCTACTTCTGAAAACCTTCATATATATATATATATATCTGTATATATATATATATATCTCAGTTGCTATACCTATCAAGCTGTGTGGGGAGAGAAGGCTATTGCAAGAGGTGCATACCATCTCATGCCCCACAATTGCTTTCCAACCTCCTTATAGGTGGGTGCTCTGAACAATATTTTCTGTGGTCCTTGCTTTCCCCCAACACGTTCGTGGGAGAAGGTATGCTCAAACTGCAGTTAATCAAAGATTTGAAGACTAAACAGACAAAATAAAATGTAGCTTCGGGAGAGTGTGTTAGATTGTGTTGGAGTATTTATTTTTGCCTTGCTATCTTGTGTTGCTTTGGTGGAGAGAACCCATAAAATTTTCAAAGTGTTTAAGCACCAAATTTCTCCTTTGTTCATTTCATTGCCTTCCCTAAACTGCCTTTCTTCCTGAATCAATGCTGTATCACTTTGAGACAGTCAGTTTACACTTTCTAAAACATGGCACTTGAGACAATCATTCCATTCTAGAGCTGGGATGCCTGGGTGGATCTGCGGTGATTCCGATTTCCATTCTAGAGGTCATTGCCACTCTTCCAGGAAAGTAGCTGCATAACTTCCCAAATCCCTGTTACCCTCTGTGGCCCAGTCAGAGCAGAGTATTTCTCCAGCAAGAGAGAGAAGCAGCCAGCTTAGTCCTGGGCTGAGAAACATCTATTTGTTGTTATCAATATAACTATCGTTGTTTCCTGATATGTCATTTGGTAGAAGGACCTCAGATTTATATAATGCATGATTCATGAAGTATATCAAATGCAGGTGCCTGGGTCAGAACAATAAAACTTATTGATACCTGGAAAGCTATCAGGATTTCCAATTAAAATTTTAAATACCTTCAGCTACGTGTTTGTATGTGGAGTTATATATATATATGTTTGTTTTGATTATCCTTTTGTTTTGGGTACTAGATCCGTCTTTGCAGGGTAAATTTTTTTTTCTACTTCAAATTATTTCACTTCCTGTTAATTTTTTAAAGGTGAGGGGGATGCTTTTTAAACTTAAAATTTTTATAAATTACAATATTGGCAAGATATGGATTATATAAAGAGCTACTCTCAGGCAATTGATTTCTACATATTTGCATGATATTTTACAATTATTTTTATCAAGAACAGAAAACAGATTTCTAATGTCATTATTGAAATCGTTTTTCCTCCCTATCATAAGAAATTCACAGGGGTCTCATACTAGGTAATTTGTGTAAATGCTGAGGTTGAACTTTCACAGGGTACTGGAAACATTCCTGGCTCTCCCGATTACGGTCAGAGTTTCTGCTGTGTGCTCCCATGGTGTTCTGTAAATCTCCTTTGCAAAACTTTGCACGATGACAATTGGTTATTTGTGTGACTTTTGCTGACTAAGCCCTATATGCATGCCACTATGCTAAGTGCTTTGCAAATGTTACATAATATAATCTTTACAATAACCCTATGAGCTTAATACTTTCATAAGTCAGTATTTTAGACATAAAAATTATGTCTGAGAGATGTTAGGTAACTTGCTTGAGGTCACATAATTTGTAATTGGTAGCAAAGTGATTTACTAAGGGTTATATAATTTCGATGGACATGAACTTAACCACCACGCAAAATTAACTTTCCACTTGATAAACTAATGCTGGATTATTTTCTTACAAGTGCTTTCAATTGCTCTTTAAGGCTAGCTTATTGAAGAGTACAAGACAGCTGTCCACATTTTGGTACCCAAGATTGATAAGGGATAACTTCATGTGCAACTTTGTCATAACCAAAAATGTTCAAGAGAGTGTAGCCACATAAGATAGGAGAAGGCTGCAAAAAGCTTTGTGGGCACCGTGCATGGTAGATATGCAAGAATAACTGCTATTGAATCTGAATCAAGTATCGGAACGTCCATTGGCCAGGGTTTTGAACCATCTTAAGGGACAAAACATTTAAGCAGGATTCAAGAAGCTAAAGCTGTGTTTCAGAGGAAGCTTGAATCTGGATCCATTGCTCAGAAGGTTATTCAAATTTTCACTGCTTTAACTGTAGAGTATTTTTTGCCTTGAAATTTTAGTATTTTAATGATGGATGTCACTGATTACTTGACATTTCCTATATTGTATTATGGTCTTTAAATGATTTTCCACCTTGATTTGCGCCTTTATTTCCTGAGTCCTAACCTAAGGTACAGTTCCGTCCTGATTTTCATAAAATTGTATCTCTCCACCTGAGATAGGAATGAAGGAGGAAAGTCTCATTTCAAATAAGGGTTATAAATCTACTAAGGTAAGGAAGGAAGAATCCCCTTTAGTAGCTATCTGTTGTTTATAGCTGCCCAGAACACCTGTTTCATTTAGGGAACTGCACCATACCTTCTCATGTGGGTTTGGTGAGATTGCCAATTCCAGTAACTCAGCCCCTTGGTCATAATGGTGAGGAAAAGAAACAAAACAAAACAAAACAGTATTTAACTACTCAGAGTACATTCCAATTCCATGGAGGTTATGTCTCATTAGGAGTACATATTAGGCCTAAGGAGAACCAACCAGAGTCCTCCTCCTGATTGAAATAGATACAGGGGGAAGTGAAGCTTGCTTTCTACTATATCTAAGTTGGAAGTATGTTAGCCTGGAGTTCCAGGAGCCATTTTTGTTCAATAATATGGAAGATGCTAACTCCAATATGAATGAATGAAGGCATCAAACAGAAAAAAGTGAAGTTAAAACATGGAAAAAAGTCTCAATAGCATTTAGTTTTCTTAAAGTTAGAATCATTCTTGTACTTTCCAGATACAGAAGCTGGTTAATTCTCTTTGGAGATTAATTCAATCAACATTATAGCACTTAAAAGAAAAATTCCTGAATAATGCCAATAAAATGAAAATGGAGTAATGAGAAAGAAGGAACATTACTACTTCATAACTATTATACTATTGAACCATTATTTATCAAACTAAGTTCTAGATGTTAATCACTGTTCTGTCCTCAAAAAATATGTGCTATGGTCAAGTAGGTTGAGATTAAACCTATTTGTATTTTAACACACACACGCACATAGAATATTTGTCTAAAAGTAATCAGATTTCTTTATTGAAAGATTTTAAAGAGATTTAAAATGTCATGTAATGTGTTATCACAGTATTTATTGCACTTTTACTTGCTATAATAATGTCTTGTAATTATTTAAACCAATAAAACATGAGAGCAAAAATAGTTACTATTTCTACAAAAACTAAGTTAACTTTCTTTGAAAACAATAAAATTAGATATTTTTAAAACACACATAGAAAGACCAGTGTAAAGTATAAGAAAAAATCAAATATCTAAAATGATTTACATATATATGTATATATAATACACATTAAATAATTCACCAACTACAATTTTTGATCAACTAAGGTGTTCATAAATATAAACTTTTACTTAATTTTATTATTATTTCTGGATTTATAAATATATATAATCTTACTTTTTAAAAGTAACAAAGACATAAATGAGTTATCAAACCCCTTCAAATTTTGCCAAGAGGAATAATGACTGGCAATATTAAGTATACTTCACTCAGGAGGCCAAGCTATATATACACACACTGAATATATTTATATACATATATTTATATACTTTATATGTATAGATTTTTACATGTTTAATTTATATATATAAATGATTCATGAGATTATTATTTATAAAAAATATTACTAAAATGGACTCAAGCTCTTTATATTTTAAAAATAAAATATTGAGATTGATTATAAAATTAACTTAAATAACAAAAATGCTGGCTTTTAATTAAATGAAAGTAGTGAATTTAGAGAAATGTTTTTTAATAGTAAAAGGTATTACTATAGTAAGTATCTCAATATAATTTAATTAAAAACCATGATAATATTGAGGTTGAAATAATTATTTTTAACTGCATATTACAAGTTTAATCAAGCTTAAACTGTGTCAATTGACTCTGCTATTAAAGTTGAAGAGGAACTGCATCCCCTTTCCACTTTTCTTAATTATATTGTAATTTTAAACTGTCATTGCTTTTAACATATATATTATCTTCTGCAATCATTATTTTTAATTTGTTTAAAATTGATTAAATGCGTACTACTAGTCTTTTCCACACGTATTCCATTCTAAGTCCTTTATTTTGAATTAATTACTCTGTGAGCTAGATTTCATTGTCAAAATTATTTTCCTCCAAAAAAAATGGGTTGGCGCTATAATTGTTGGATTTTTGCTTGTTTGAAAATGTCTGTCTCTTGGCTTCATTTATGCCAGAAGAGCAATCTGGTATGATGCAATTTTTCTTTTTGTAATACTTTGTCTTTTTCAAGAGACAATGTGCATTGCCCCAAAGTTTTCTGACATCATATACTGTTGTGGGAGAAAACTTAGCTGAATTTTTCCTTACTAGCAACTTGCTTTTTCTTCTTGGACATTGAACTTCCTCTTTTTTCTTGAAGCATCTCCAAAATATGTCTTTTTTTTTTCTTTTTTTTTAGATGGAGTCTGGCTCTGTTGTCCAGGTGGGAGTGCAGTGGCAGGATCTCAGCTCACTGCAACCTCTGCCTGCCTCCTGGGTGTAAGCAATTCTCCTGCCTCAGCCCCTTTGAGTAGCTGGGATTACAGGCGCATGCCACTAGGCCTGGTTAATCTGTATATTTTTAGTAGAGACCAGGTTTTCCCATGTTGGCCAGGCTGGTCTCGAACTCCTTACCTCAGGTGATTCACTTGCCTCGGCCTCCCAAAGAGCTGGGATTACAGGCATGAGCCACTGTGCCCGGCCCCAAGATTTATCTTTATATTGATCTTGCAGTTTTATTTTCACACCACTCAACCAGTAGACTATATATTCTTTTGAAATAGAGAATCAAGATTCATTTCAAGAATATACTTCTGCCACTATTAAATGTAAATCAATATTCTGGTCACTTTTAGGAATTTGCAAGTGTATTATTTTTCTCTTTTTTTTTTTAAGAGACGACATATCACTCTGTTGCCAGGCTGGAGTTTAGTGGCACAATCATGGCTCACTGCAACCTAAAGCTCCTGGGCTCAAGCAATCCTCCTGTCTCAGTCTCCCAGGGATTACAGGCCTCAGCCTCTGTCCCTGGCGCTAGGTGTATTTTTAAAGGGCTGATGTAATTTCACTTTTTGTATTTGTGAAATATCTCAGAATGGCATGCTACTTTTAATTCTTTTCTAGATTTTCTCAGTGAGACTAGAGATAATTTTATTATCAATGACACCATCAACTAAAAGATACATCATCATTTTATGTAACACTACAAATGAAAATGTGAATGTGGCACATATACACCATGGAATACTATGCAGCCATAAAAAAGGATGAGTTTGTGTCCTTTGTAGGGACATGGATGCAGCTGGAAACCCTCATTCTTAGCAAACTATCACAATAACAGAAAACCAAACACCGCATGTTCTCACTCATAGGTGGGAACTGAACAATGAGATCACTTGGACTCGGGAAGGGGGACATCACACACCGGGGCCTATTATGGGGAGGGGGGACGGGGGAGGGATTGCATAGGATTTATACCTGATGTAAATGACGAGTTGATGGGTGCAGCACAGCAACATGGCACAAGTATACATATGTAACAAACGTGCACGTTATGCACATGTACCCTAGAACTTAAAGTATAATTAAAAAAAAAAAGATTAAAAAAAATGTGATGGCAATTAAAATTGTACAATCATATATATTGTTAGATATGCCTCAATTTAAAAAAATATGAAAAAAGGTGGATCTTAGAATTGATGAAATATGAAACTATTCCCATTACACAGGTAAAGAAATATAACCAGAAACATCCTTCCCCACGCGTTCTAATATTTATCCTCATTTTCCTTCTACGTGAATAGCTTTCTCCATTCTAAGTCACATGAAGATATAATGTAGAGCTAGAAACCTAAGCTCACAATAACAGAAATATCAACAATGTCATATTATATTCAAATAAAAATCTGCATTACATATTAACCCCTGCCATTAGATGATTTTAAATAAGCCACATTTAACCCAAAATCCGTATCTTCTCTGATCCAGATGTTGACTAGAAGATTTATGATCTGTTAATTTTCTTTCTTTCATTTGTAGATAAAATGGTACTAATAGTCAATTGATTCTACTACATAACCAAAATTTAGAATGGCCTATTACATTGCAGTTGCACCTTCATATCTGGTATTTTATTTTGCAATTTGTGGTCATTCTAGGATATTTTGAGTAGTGAGTCTTCCTTGACCATCTGTAGATCATTATTACATTATCTAAGAAGTATTCAGTTTAAAACGAATAAGAATATATTCTCTTCACTGAGGGTAGTTCTTGTTTCGTTCAGGAATATTTGAAAGAAAAAAAATGAATATGATTAGTGGCTAAGATTAAAATTCAAAAAAAGGAAAAAGGAAACTGAAGCTAATTTTGAGTCAACCTGTTCTATTCCCAAATGATGTTTTAGAAAACTATTTTACCACCAAATTTTTATTAGAAATTAAGAATATGACTTTATATTTCAACTCCACCAAAAATAACAGTGTAATATGTGATGTGCCAATTAACCTCTTTGAAGCCCAGTTTTATAAATACTGCTAGATGCAAAGTAGATGGAAAAATGGACCCTCTAGCTGGGCAAGTAAAAACTGTGGTAAAACTGAAGTAATGTTATTACCAAAAGAAAGATGAGAAGAATGGATATTGGGGGTATAAGTAGCACTATCTGTCACAGAATGCTACAAAAATATATAGTTAATTAAAAATAAATCTATAAATTTAGGATTTAAAATATAAATGCCTTATCACTACACAGTCTTTTTAGACCTTTTATATATTTTCAAGCAAAAACTAATGACTTTTTTGTTGCTACTTCAGAATTTTAATATTCTAGTTCAAAGAAAAAGTTTAGTGAAACACTTGAGTCAACAAGAATTGTTGCATTGGTTAGATTTAAGAAACTTACGATGCAATTAGTGATGCAGGTGAAGACATTTAAAATGCATGTTAATTTTTATCCTATCCCATTTAAATAAAGAGTTATTTTGTTGAAGTGAGATGATTATCTCTAAGATATTGTTCTTGCATCAGATTTCCCAATTTAACCCACTTCTATGTTCTTGTAGGGTTTTAGTAAAGAGTATGATAATTGAATTGCTTTGGCTAATGATATCCCCTGATGGGGAGACAGGAAAGCAGAGCAAATTTTTGAGCAGCTGAAGATGCAATTTGGCCTGGCATCAGCCTTCTTTCTTACAAGAGATGGATGGGGGAAAAAACAAAAAACAATAAACAATAAATAACTTCTTAAACTAATGTGCTTCGAAAATGAAAAAAAAAATCTCCTTGATGGCAACTACCCTTCAGAATCTATGCATCCACAGTATGTGGTGCAAGCTTTGACCTTTTAGTGTTTTAAACAAGTTATGTATTACATTTGAAAAAAGAATTCAGGAAAACAGTATATCATGCAATCTGGAAGTAAATTGTTTGATCTTCAAACCCATACTGTAACCCTGCTTTTCTTTCATTGATCAAAATAAAATTGCTCTTTTTTTGGAGTAGAGGAAATTATAGCTATAATTGGAGAGACTGTCAAATCTTTTTCCCAAAAACAATTTGATAAAGCCAAACAAATAGGCCAAAACAAGACAAAACAAGAAAATAATTTTTGAGCTGCACAAATCAACCAAAGCCAAACAACAATCTGAAAAGTAATAAAGGTTTAAAAATTGCTGAACATTGAGTAAGAAAGCAGGGATCTGTGGCATTTTGGCCTGGGTATGATCACATTTTCTCTCCTCACCTAGTTCAGCATGATTGTTCTGCCAGAATGGATCAGACCATGAGAACTAACAGATTTTCTGCAGCAGGCAAAATGAATTTGCCTATTTGGATTGGTAGGTGACACCAACGCCCAACAACACTTCTCAGATCTAGGTAAATGGAGGAAGTCAACATATCAAGTCCATGAATCTGATATTGTGTGGTTGAGGAACAAGTATATTTCTGACTAAGACTAATAACATATGCAGAAGAGACCAGAGAAAGTCAATCTATTCACACACTCCTGGTTAATTCTGAGATGCAAGCTTGTGCATAGGGATACTTGAAAGAGTCCGATAGAGAAGACATACAAATGGCTCAGACTTTGAATGCATTTCCTTAGCTACTCGCCCTCCTATTGGTAGAGACTGGAAGCCTTACTGGCTCAAGTAATTTGAACACAACATTAGTCCATTCATTGGCTGACTACGAAACTTGTCAAACACAGGATCAACCACCAAGTAGTGAGACCTAAAAATCAAATTAACAGCACATATATAAATGGAGCAGATACTTGAGTGTCCATATATTATATGAAACACAGATTGCAGAGATTTAGCTGAAGCAAGTTACTAAGGAAAGAGTGAAACCAACAAAAGTAACAACAAACCTTTCAAGGAAAAAATATTATAGTCCAGAATTTTTACAATATATTATCTAAATCACCTAGTTCTCAACAAATCTTAAGTGTTATGTAAAGAAACAACAACAAAAAAGGTATCCCCTACACAGGAAAATGAAGAAACAAACAAACAAACAGTCAATAACATTTTTCTCTGAGTATTAACAGATATTAGATTTAGCAGGGAAAGCCCTCAAAGCCATTTTATAGATACATTCAAAGGACTAAAGGAGACTGTTAAAAGAATTAAAGGAAAATATAAAAGCAATTAACAGAGATCCCCAATAAAGATGTAAAAATTATAGAAATTGAATAAAATAGAGTTTCACAATAATAAAATTGAAATGAAAAAATTATTAAAATAGCTCAAAAGCAGAAGAAAGAATGGTTGGATTTAAAGACTGATCAATAAAAATTATCTAGTGTGAAGAATAGAGGAGGAAAAAGATGAAAAGATAATGTAAAAATGTATTATTGAAGTTTATAACATAATGAATATATGACAATTTTAACAAAAAAAGAGAGGAATGAATGTATCTTGCAAAAAGGTTTAATTATTCAATCAAAGTTCAGTTAATATTAATGTGAAGTACATGATGATTAATTAAGGTATATATTATTATATATAATATAATCCTTAAAACAATTTTTCAAAAAATAACCAAAAAACACATTTAGGAAATCAATAAATGAGTGAATATTCTATGCTAAAAATATATATTTTTTTAGCTCAAAAGAGTGCAGCCATGGAGGAACAGACACAATTTGAAAAAGGACATATCTTTAAAACAAATTACAAAATAACAAAGATAAATTCACCCATTTTGTTAATTATATTGACATATGATAATATTATACCATTTTATAGATACATTGAAAGAACTAAAAAACTGTTAAAACAATTAAAGAAAAATATAAAAGCAATAATCAACAGAAATTCCCAATAAGGATGTAAAAATTATAAAAATCGGAAAATCTAAAATTTCACCGAGTCAGGAAATTAAAGAAATTAAAAAAAATAAAATTTTTAAAAAAGGAAACAACCTTTCTATATTAGGCTGACTCATCCTAAAGGCAGTAACAGGCAAAGCCCAAGCCCAGGCGAAGTCTCAATAACATTATCTAAGAAGCTAAGGCTCAAAGGGATGTGCTCTTGAGACTCTCCCAGTACTTTTTCCGGGAGAAAAAGTACCCTTCCCCTCGAATTCCATCCCCCTCCATGTTATTGTACCTTGCTCTGCAAGTTTTATAAGGTTATAGATTCCTGTTTTCTGTAACTAGTAACTTGAAGCATTCTATTTTATCTAAGCAGCACAGTGAAGGTTATAAGACATGCTTGAGCAGGCCTGGGCTGCAGCCATCTAGGTGCCATAGCGAAGGTTATGAGATAAGCCCGTGAAAGGCTCTTTTGAGCAAGCCTAGATAACAGCCATCTGGGATGCACAGCAAGGGTCATATGTAAAACTGAATTATGAACTTGTCACAATTTGATTAATTGCCTTTGTTCTGCCTCTGTATCCTTGCTTTCATGTCACTATGCTTTGCACCACTGTAAGCTTGTTTCAGGCTAGCCCACTCTCTTTTAGAAGTGTGTATAAGAGTCAAGTGCTGTCTTTGTTCTGGGCTGTTTTTGGATGTTAATCTGCTGGGTCTGAGTGCACTCAATGACATCTTCCTGTTCTACCTACTGATATCACTGATCTCTCCAGTCTCCTGAATTCTGCAACTCACAATGCCAAAACTGAAATGACAAAGTTTTTAAAATAGCTCAAAAGCAGAAAAAACAATATTTGGATTTAAATGATAATAACATATGATAGTAGTAGTGGTAGTAATAATAGCCTTATTACTCCAATCAGAAGTCAAATATTTATCAGATTGGACATATATAATAGGTAAAACAAACTATAAGTTGTCTACAGGATATCTACCTTAAATTAAAATAGATTTTAATGGGAACATAAATTCTACAAATGATAAACAAAAATCATAGAGCTGGAGTGCAATGTAGTATCAGATAAAATAGACTTTAAGGTAAGATGTATTATTATAGACAACCAGTCAATTTCATAATGATAAAATTTTCAGTGCATCAGGAAGATAAAACAACTTAAATATATTGCTATCTAATAAGACAGGCCAAAAATGCATGAAGTAAAATAAGAAGAATGAACAGAATTGAAGAGAGAAATAAGAAATCCAACAATAAAAACTAGAAACTTTCAAACTCTACTTTTAATGATGGATAGAACCAACTGAAAAATCAGAAACAATATAGAGACTTGAACTCAAAGTTTACAATTTAAAAAAATTAGAGAACACAATTTACCAAAAGTAATAATGAAAAGCGGGATATCATTAATGACTCTGAATAAATAAAAATAGATTGTAAGGGATTATTATGAAAAACTATATATCAGCAAATGATATAAGTTAGATGAAATAGAAAAATTCCTAGAAAGACAGACATTATTAAAACTTAAGAAGAAAAAGAAAATCTGAATTTACACGCTCCTTGACTTAGAGTGGAGTTATGTTGCAATAGACCAATGATAAAGTCAAAAAATTGTAAGGTTAATTATTGTAAGTCAGGGACAGTATGTTTACTTATAAAACATGAAGAAATTCAATTAGTAATTGAAAATATTTCCACAAAGGAAAGTTCAGGCCTGGATTAATTCTATCAAATAAAAGAAAGTGTTAGTATAAAATTAAAATTATTGGATTTCAATTTTATGAAATCGAAGATCAAAGACCATTGACCAACTCAATTTTGTGAGGCTGGAATTATTCTGATACTTAATTCAGATAAACATAACCCAAGAAAAAAAAGACCAATACTTCTCACAAACACTCATGGAAAATTCTTGACTAAAATGCTAGTAAACTAAAACCAGCAACATATAACAGTATTTTGCATCATAACAGAGTCATATTTATCTCAGAAAGCAAAGTTGGTTTAACATAAAGATGAAGTAAGCAATATATATGTGTGTGTGTGTGTGTGTGTGTGTGTGTGTGTGTATAAAAATACAAACTCACATGATCATCTTATTAGAAACAGGAAAAACATTGGCAAACACATTCATGATCTAACACAAATTCATTATTTAAAAAAAGAATAACTGTCAGCAAACAACTTCCTCAACCTGACAAATGATTTATATAAAATACCCACAACTAACATAACTTTAGTGATGAAAATTCATGCTTTTCCTCAAAAATCAGGAAGAAGTCAAGAATGCGTATTCTCTTTACTTCTATTCAACCTTCTACAATGGAGTCTTACTATGGCTGTCAAGAAGAATAAATGAAAGACATCCAGATTAGAAAGAAAGAATTAAAATTGTCTTATTTGCAGAAGACGTAATTTTCTACATTGAATATCTTGGGCTGGGTGTGGTGGCTCATGCCTGTAATTCCAGCACTTTGGGAGGTTGAGACAGGTGGATCATGAGGTCAGGAGATTGAGACCACGGTGAAACCCCGTCTTCACTAAAAATACAAAAATTACCCAGGTGTGATGGTGGGTGCCTATAGTCCCAGCTACTCAGGAGGCTGAGGCAGGAGAATGGCATGAACCCAGGAGGCAGAGCTTGCAGTGAGCCAAGATCATGCCACTGCACTCCAGCCTGGGCAACAGAGTGAGACTCTGTATCAAAAATAAATAAATAAATAAAAATTAAAATAAAAAAGAATATCTTGTAAAATCTACTAAACTACTGTTAGAATTAACAGACAAGTTTATCAAGATTACAGGATACAAAATAAATATATAAAAATAATTGTATTTCTATGAACCAGTAGTGAACAGTAAAAATATAAAGAAAATACAATTAATCATCACAACAAAATAAAGTACTTTGAATGTAATTAACATTTACATAAGTTCGTAACTTGTACCCTGAAAACTAAAACATTGTCAAAAGAAATTTTGAAACATTTAAATAAATGGAAGGACAATCATGTTCTTGGACCAGTTTTCTCATAGATTTTAATGTAAGATTTAAAACTATAAAATGTATAGAAAACTAATTGATATAAGGATAAAAAATAATTGTAACCTTGGGTTGGGCAAATAATTCTTAGACATCAAATACAATTTACTTTTAAAAATTGATAAATTGTACTGCATCAAAATTAAAAATTATTGTACTTCAAAGACAGCATTATAAAATAAACAGAGGGTACATGTGACATTCTTTTTTCTTCTTGTCTACAGGTTCACTTTCTGAAAACTTAGAATCTTTCCTTTTCCAATCTTGGAATTAATAATTTTCTTCAAAGGCAGGGACATCATCTTTGACAGTAAATGATCAAACTACAGACTAGGAGAAAACATTTTTAAATTATACGTCTAATAGAAGACTTGTATCCAGTTATAAAATCACCCCTACAATTCAATGATAGTAAGACAAATAACACAATTTAAAAACAATAAAAAATTTAAACAGGCACTTCAGCAAAGAACACATGGGAATGATCAACAAGCACATAGAAAGTTGCTTACATTATTATTAGCAAAATGATACTGAAATCACAGAAACACAACTACATACCTACTACAATCACTATAAGGAAAAATTCAGACAACCTCAAGTATCAGAAAGAATACAGAAAAACAAGAACCATCATGCATTACTAGTGGGTTGATAAAAATAGTACAGCTGGCCAGGCACAGTGGCTTATGCCTGTAATCCCAGCACTCTGGGAGGCTGCAGTGGATGGATCACCTGAGGTCAGGAGTTTGGGACCAGCCGAACTGGTGAAACCCCATCTCTACTAAAAACACAAAAATTAGCTTGACGGAGTGGTGGGCACCTGTAATCCCAGCTACTTGGGGGGTCTGGTGAGAGAATCACTTGAACCTGGAAGGCAGAGATTGCAGTGAGCAGAGATCACGCCACTGCACTCCAGCCTGGGTGACAGAGCGAGACTCCATCTTAAAAAAAAAAAAAAAAAAAGTACAGCTACATTGAAAAACATTTCTCAAAAAATATAAACATGCCTTTACTATATAACCCAAGATTTTCACTCCTAGGAATCTATCAAAAAACAAAAACAAAAAAGATAGGTCCACATCAATGTCCCCAACACCATTATTCCTAATAGACAGAAACTGGAAGCAACTCAAATATCTATCAACTGGCTAATTGATACATGTGTTTTATCAATACAATAGATTATTCAGATATACAAAAGAGTGAACTACCAACACATGCTAGAACTTAGATGACCTCAAACACAGCCTGCTACGTGATAAATCCCATATTTGTCTGTTTTAAGGCTGCTAATAAAGACATAACCAAGACTGAGTAATTTATACAAGAAAGAGGTTTAACGGACTCACAGTTCCACATGACTGAAGAGGCCTCGTAATCATGATAGAAGACAAAGAGGAGCAAGTCAC
Source organism: Macaca fascicularis (assembly GCF_037993035.2). Classification (NCBI taxonomy): domain Eukaryota; kingdom Metazoa; phylum Chordata; class Mammalia; order Primates; family Cercopithecidae; genus Macaca; species Macaca fascicularis. The sequence goes on from NC_088388.1 coordinate 28,200,274, forward strand.
ATCTTAGGTGGATGGTAGCAGGCAAAGATATGTGCATAAATACTCCCCCTTACAAAACCATCAGATTTCATAAGACTTATTCACTATCATGAGAACAACACAGAAAAGACATACCCTCATGTCTCAGTTATCTCTCACTGGATCTCTCCCACAGCATGTGGTGAGCCACAATTCAAGAGGAGATTTGGATGGGGACATAACCAAACCATATCATTCCATCCTTGGCCACTCCCAAATCTCATGTCCTCACATTTCAAAACCAATATTGCCTTCCTAACAGTCCCCCAAAGTCTTAATTCATTTCAGCATTAACTCGAAATAGTCCACAGTCCAAAATCTCATCTGAGACAAGGAAAATCCCTTCCACCTATGAGCCTGTAAAATTAAAAGCAAGTTAGTTACTTTCTAGATACAATGGGGGTACAGGCAATGAGTAAATATCGTCATTCCAAATGGGAGAAATTGGCCAAAACAAAAGGGCTACAGGTCCCATGCAAGTCCAAAATCCAGGGGGCCACTAAAATCTTAAACCTCCAAAATGATCTCTTTTCACTCCATGTTTCACATCCAGGACACACTGATGCAAGAGGTGAGTTCCCATGGTCTTGGGCATCTCTGTCTCTGTGACTTTGCAGGGTACAGCCTCCATCCCAGCTGCTTTCATTTGCTGGCATTGAGTGTCTGCAGCTTTTCTAGGCACACAGTACAAGCTGTCGGTGAACCTACCATTCTGGGATCTGAAGGACAGTGGTCCTCTTCTCACAGCTCCACTAGGCAGCACCCCAGTATAGACCCTGTGTGGGGGCCTTTTTTCCTTCCAAACTGCCCTAGAAGAGTTTCTCCATGAGGGCCCCACCCCTGAAGCAAACTTCTGCCTGGGCATCCAAGCCTTTCCATATATCCTCTGAAATCTAGTTAGAGGTTCCCAAACCCCAATTGTTGACTTCTGGCACTCCCAGGCTCAACACCACATGGATGCTGCCAGGGCTTGGGGCTTACACCGTCTGAAGCCAGGGCCAAGTTCTATGTTGGCCCATTTCAGCCACAGTTGAAGTAGCTGGAATGCAGTTCACCAAGTCCTTGGGCTACACACAGCATGAGGACCCTATGCCAAGCCCATGAAACCATTTTTTCCTTTCTGTGTTGGGAAGGGTTGCTGTGAAGACCTCTGACATGCCCTAGAGATACTTTCCCCATTGTCTGGGGGATTAACATTCATCTCGTCCTTACTTATGCAAATTTCTTTAGCCTGCTTGAACTTCTCCTAAGAAAATGAGTTTTTCTTTTCTAGCACACTGTCAAACTCCAAATTTTCTGAACTTTTATGCTCTGCTTCCCTTATAAACCTGAATGCCTTTAACAGCACCCAAGTCACACCTTGAATGCTTTGCTGATTAAAAATTTCTTCCATCAGATTCCACAAATCTCTAGGGCAGGGCAAAATGCCACCAGTCTCTTTGCTAAAACATAACAAGAGTCACCTTTGCTCCAGTTCCCGACAAGTTTCTCATTTCCACCTGAAATCTCCTCAGCCTGAACTTTATTGTCCATATCACTATCAGCATTTTTGGCAAAGCCATTCAACCAGTTTCCAGGAAGTTCCAAATTTTCCCACATTTTCCTGTCTTCTTCTGAGCCTTCCTAACTGTTCCAACCCCTGCCTAATACCCAGTTCCAAAGTCACTTCCACATTTTTGGGTATCTTTACACCAGCACCCCATTCTACTGGTACCAGTTTACTGTATTAGTCTATTTTCATACTGCTAATGAAAACGTACCCTAGACCAGGTAATTTATACAGGAAGGAGGTTTAATGGACTCGCAGTTCCACATGGCTGGGAGGCCTCACAATCATGGTGGAAGGCAAGGAGGAGCAAGTCACGTCTTACAGGGATGGCAGCAAGCAAAGAGAGAGCTTGTGCAGGAAAATTCCCCCTTATAAATCCATCAGATCTCATGGAACTTATTCACTATCATGAGAACAGCACAGGAAAGACCCCCTCCCCATGACTCAATTACCTTCCACTGGGTCCCTCCCACTATATGTGGGAATTGTGAGAGCTACAATTCAAGATGATATTTGGGTGAGGAAGGACACAGCCAAACCATTTCAAAGGCCAAATGTATAAGACTGACTCTCTCTCTCTCTCTCTCTTTCTCTCTCTCTCTCCCTCTGTGTGTGTGTGTGTTTGTGTGTGTGTGTGTTTATTTATGGAAATTTTTTAGAAAAGGCAGTTTTATAGAGAATCCTGAAAACAGTGGGTTCTTAGGGCAGGGTGTGGGAACCAGTATTAACTTTGGGGGATGATGGAATGTTCTAAATCTGAATTATGATGCAGGTTACACACTCTAAGTGTGTTTAAATTGCAAAGTTGTTTTCTAAGTTGTTTGCTATAAACCTTTATTAAATTTTTACATTTACAAATTGATCATAACTGAAATAATTCACTGAGGAAATAAACCAAAATTTTCAACCAAAAAGAATAAATAAAACCTAATTACTACTTGTTCCTATAATTATGTGTTGGTATGGAGGTGTATGTGACATTCTTTTTTTTTCTTTGTCTACATACTCACTGTCTGAATTCTTCTCCTCCAGTCGTGCAACTAATACTTTTATTCCAAGGTGGTTCAGGAGATCCACATTTGATATCAGCAACAAAAGGTCAATTTAACAGAAAAGAAAAGTTGTATTTTATTACAACTGTAGCTAACATTTTGAGTCAATTTTCCCCTTGTTATCCTATTGTTAATGGCCTAATTTGTAGATGAGGTTAAATAAAAGGCAAAGTTTTACTGTGAATAAACACTCAAGTAATGGAAATAGACAAAAGAGGTTTAATAATTTTTAATTTTATCATTTACTAGTACAGGAATATTGAAAAAGTTACTTGACATTTTCCAGCAACAAATTTCTCATGTAGAAATGGATATGATAGTATCTGTCTTCCTCATCCAGTCTTATTAAATAAGATATTACATATAAAGGCTTTAGCATAGTTTTTGACAAGCAAAATATATTTGAAATATAACCACTTTTCACTTTATCCCTTGTAATCTCCACAGGCCATGAGAGTATGATTCTTTCCTACAAATAAAGTAACTGATGAATGATCTCTCTGCTTCTGCCTTTGTCCTCCCATAGGCTATTATTCACAGAAGAGATATTTCCAAATTGCAAATCAGATTGTATCACTCCCATGCTATAAGCTTCAGTGACTTCCTTCAAGTCCTAATGTGATTTGACTCCCTACTACCTCTCTAGCCTCTTTCCTATCAATTTCCTCCATGGTCACAGAGCAAATCTGACCTTGCAATTCCTCAAACTCATAACAAATTGCATCTTAAAGCATTTGCCCCTCTTGTTTATTTTTCTGGAATATTCTTCCCCCAGATAGTCAAATAACTTATTCCCTAACTTCACTCAAGACAAATAAACCGTCTCAAAGAGACCTTTCCTGAGTCTTCTACCTATGATAGCAAACTCTATCACTCTATCTATGCCCCCTAAACTTACTGTGTTTCTACTACTGAATAATACTTTTTTCTGTGCATAATTTTTCTCTTCTAGATTACAAGCAACTTGAAGGTAGTCTCTTTGTATTTTTGTTTCACTGTTGTTTTATTAAATCAGTATCTACAACAGTGACAGACACATAATATACTCTCAACAAATATTTGCCTACTACATGAGTGAGTGACAAAAAGTATCCACTCAATATACTTAAACAGCAGTATAATTGAATAGGATCCTATGTAATTTGACTCACTATTGGTTAAAAAACAAAGCATTGGAATGGATTTCCTAATTAAAACGAAGTGAAAAAAGTAAAATCCTCACGTCTCCTAATAGTCATTTAAAAAATCAAAACAAACAAAACAAAACAAAACAAAAAACCAACCCCACTTTCCATTCAAAGTAGATAACATGTTCAAAGATCACATATTTCTCTGAAAATTAAATGGAAAATAAATTCAATATTTTTCTATATAAATTCATTATTGATTTACTACTGTCCTTCTATTTCTGTTTCAGTGTTAAAGTCAGTATAATTTATCTTCCTTAGGGAGCCTCATGGATATGTAAGACCTCTGAACATAATACTGCTCTCATAAGAGAACAGGGATTTATTTCTGTGAACAATTAATCATGGCTTCCTGGAAATGCTTTGCAGACCCAGTCCTCCCAAAGCTATTTATCTCCTTCCTTATAAATTGCCTTATTATGTGATTTAACTCTTTGTTGCCTGGATGCTCTATTATGCCTCATATTTACTTTGCAACTACACTAAACCATTTCATAAAACAATGTGTGCTACAAAAAAGTTGAAAGTTGTAAAATGCTATAAAAGCATGCTTGTAAAGTAAATGCAATGACTGGGGAAACAAGCTCTTTGTTTGTAGTGATCCAGTTTCTGGCTACAGGATTTAAATCCTTCTAAGATCCAGTTGACTTTGGAGCCATTTAGTGAGGGCTGGTAGCTTAAATATCCATGATGATAAGTTATTTTTATGGTTAGACAGAATCTCTTGGAACCTGCTCATCTTTTTTATTGGCCTTATCCCAGGAGAATTAGCTGGGCGAATAGAGAGCATTTTCGGCCATGTTCTGCCTGTATTCCCCTAGATGGGGCTGCTTCCCTATTCCCACCTAACCTTGCCCTTCCCTCCTCCTCCCTTTTCTCACTCATCTCCACCTGCCTTAAGAAACTTGCTTAAAGAGTAGAATGAGAGGCAATCACTAACTGAACTATGTCTGAATTTATATCAGAGTAGAATTTTGCTTAAATCTTTTTCAATCTAAACTTTTTTGGAGGTGGAATTAGAGTTTGTGGAGAAGTTAAATGAATTAACTTTGTCTCTATACCTGTCATTTTACCTCCCACCAGCAAGTACTTCATTAACAAATTGAGGTAGAAAGACACTAACAAAATAAAAGAACTTCACCAAAATCAGGCAAGAGAAAGAAATAAAGGGTATTCAGTTAGGAAAAGAAGAAGTCAAATTGCCCCTGTTTGCAGATGACAAGATTGTATATTTAGAAAACCTCACTGTCTCAGGCCAAAATCTCCTTAAGCTGATAAGCAATTTCAGCAAAGTCTCAGGATACAAAATTAATGTGCAAAAATCACACGCATTCTTATACACCAGTAACAGACAAACACAGAGCCAAATCATGAATGAACTCCCATTCACAATAGCTTCAAAGGAATAAAATACCTAGAAATCCAACTTACAAGGGATGTAAAAGACCTCTTCAAGGAGAACTACAAACCACTGCTCAGTGAAATAAAAGAGGACACAAACAAATGGAAGAACATACTATGCTCATGGATAGGAAGAATCAATATTGTGAAAATGGCCATACTGCCCAAGGTAATTTATAGATTCAATGCCATCCCCATCAAGCTACCAATGAGTTTCTTCACAGAATTGGAAAAAACTGCTTTAAAGTTCATATGGAACCAAAAAAGAGCCCTTATTGCCAAGACAATCCTAAGCCAAAAGAACAAAGCTGTAGACATCATGCTACCTGACTTCAAACTATACTACAAGGCTACAGTAACCAAAACAGCATGGTACTGGTACCAAAACAGAGATATAGACCAATGGTACAGAACAGAGCCCTCAGAAATAATACCTCACATACACAGCCATCTGATCTTTCACAAACCTGACAAAAACAAGAAATGGGGAAAGGATTCCCTATTTAATAAATGGTGCTGGGAAAATTGGCTAGCATAAGTAGAAAGCTGAAACTGGATCCTTTCCTTACTCCTTATATGAAAATTAATTCAAGATGGATTAGAGACTTAAATGTTAGACCTAAAACCATAAAAACCCTAGAAGAAAACCTAGGTAATACGATTCAGGACACAGGCATGGGCAAGGACTTCATGTCTAAAACACCAAAAGCAACGGCAACAAAAGCCAAAATTGACAAATGGGATCTAATTAAACTAAAGAGCTTCTGCACAGCAAAAGAAACTACCATCAGAGTGAACAGGCAGCCTACAGAATGGGAGAAAATTTTTGCAATCTACTCATCTGACAAAGGGCTAATATCCAGAACCTACAAAGAACTCAAACAAATTTACAAGAAAAAAAACAAACAACCCCATCAAAAAGTGGGCAAAGGATATGAACAGACACTTCTCAAAAGAAGACATTCATACAGCCAACAGACACATGAAAAAATGCTCATCATCACTGGCCATCAGAGAAATGCAAATCAAAACCACAATGAGATACCATGTCACACCAGTTAGAATGGCAATCATTAAAAAGGAAACAACAGGTGCTGGAGAGGATGTAGAGAAATAGGAAAACGTTTACACTGTTGGTGGGATTGTAAACTAGTTCAACCATTGTGGAAAACAGTATGGCGATTCCTCAAGGATCTAGAATTAGAAATACCATATGACCCAGCCATCCCATTACTGGGTATATACCCAAAGGATTATAAATCATGCTGCTATAAAGACACATGCACACGTATGTTCACTGCGGCACTATTCACAATAGCAAGACTTGGAATCAACCCAAATGTCCATCAGTGACAGACTGGATTAAGAAAATGTGGCACATATACACCATGGAATACTATGCAGCCATAAAAAAGGATGAGTCCGTGTCTTTGGAGGGACATGGATGCAGCTGGAAACCATCATTCTCAGCAAACTATCGCAAGAACAGAAAACCAAACACCGCATATTCTCACTCATAGGTGGGAATTGAACAAAAGATCACTTGGACACGGGAAAGGGAACATCACACACTGGGGCCTATTGTGGGGAGCAGGGAAGGGGGAGGGATTGCATTGGGAGTTATACCTGATGTAAATGACGAGTTGATGGGTGCTGATGAGTTGATGGGTGCAGCTCACCAACATGGCACATGTATACATATGTAACAAACCTGCATGTTTTGCACATGTACCCTACAACTTAAAGTATAATAAAAAAAAATGCTCTTAATAATGGTATAAATAAAGCATTGGGGGATTTTGTCACATCCCCCAATCACGACTATTCTACATAGAGGAAAAAAGTCACAAAGGTCATACAAAAATAACAATATTGTATGCCGCAGCACAGGAAAGGAGAAAGAGCAAAACAAAATCTCAAGAAATAAATTCCCACTTCTTCTATGTGGGTCTGTGTTTTCTCTTTTATAAAATGTGAGGGATAAACTTTTCCTTGAGGGTCGCTTCTTGCTCTAAAGTGAAAACATCTGTCACATCCAGATTACCCAAGTTGAATATTATGAACCCAGAAATATATTTTGGGAAAATCTTCTTCCTCTGTTCAGGAATTCATGGTTACCTGTTGTGTCTCTGGATGGATGCAAATGTTTAGATCTCCATTTCCTACTCCATATTAGGTATCTCAAGAGAATGGCATTGAAACAAGTGTATGATCCTGACTGGTGGCCTAACAGGGAAGTAAGCAAACTTTTCAGTTAAGGTTTACAAATGAATGTGCCTTAAATTCTAAATAAATTGCTTTTTTTTAAATTTTAACTGTATGAATTACCAGATGCATTTGATAGAAAATGAGGGGCATGCACTGAGTATAAGAATGAGTTTTACATTGGTAGCAACATAGCAAGTAATCACAACTGATTAACACAATTTTATTAGCTAGTACCTCATAGATTCAAAACTGTAAGTCCTTATGTAGTATCTCATTTGAAAATTATGGTTGAAATGATTCAAGAACTATAGTTACTTTTGTTTGCGTGTTTAAACAAATTATTGAAGATTAAATGAAAACAACATGGCAGGACTGTTGTGTTACCAAGCAAAGAGATGTCTAAAGCTGTGAAAATAGATCTGTGAGATAATATGTCATAGGGAGTAAGAGCTTGGGGTATGGATTCTAACACACTTGTGACTGAATCTTACCATTTACTTTCGAAGTGATTTTTTGTAATTTCTTAAACCTCAGTCTTTTCCTCTGAATAAGTAAGATTATATAATTTATCAGGCTGTTATTATAAAGAATAGACAGTACAGATTAATCATGGTATTGTCTATATAATAAGCAAATAATGAAGGATAATTTTCTCATCATCATTATTCTCATCCTTATGTTTACCATTATATTCAGTAGCACCTTGGAAAATTTACCAAAGCCCAGAGTTTGGCTCTCAAATTTTCAGACTTAAGGACCCAATTTTGTCACCATACCAAGATCTGTTGTGTCTTTTAGGAGTGAACTTAAGTTAACTGAAGTCAATGAGAGACTGATATGTAATATAAGCCTGAATGCCAGTTGGTTGATTTTCAATAATAACTACAATTCTTATACAAAGAATTGCTAAAACACTATTATCTCTCTATAGGAATGGAGGCATAGAAAGTCAGATTACAATCCTATAGTTTATGGATAAACATAGTGTTAGGAAAGAAATGTCAGTTACATATTCCCTGTATGTAGTGGCAACGGGATATGGTGGTATGATGCAGCTATCCCTGCAATGAAGATATATTGCTCTCACAAGGATTGGTCTGTAGGAAAGGCACTATTTTTACTGTCTGGTGTTAAACATCAGTTAGCAAATTCTAGATCTTGAGGGATTTTTGTCGTTGTTTTTTCTGGTCTGTAGGCTGACAATATTCACATAGCCTTTCTTCATCAGGGAAATAATACAATGAGCTATTTTTCTCTTCCTATACTGCTATATAATTCTTAGATTTCTTCAGGCATTTAGCTTCACTTCACAATGATTAGAGTATTGGTGTTCCAAATCTGTTGTCTCACAATGTCAGATACTTTGTTTCCTCTAATAAGTGACTAATCTCATGTATTGTGTGAAAATTCTCTTAGAGAGTCATATTGTTTCAAATGTATTGGCAGCTACCTATTATTTGGCTAAAATATTGCCCTAGTAATTTACCACATTAATCAGATTCTAAAAGGAATATAGAATATTCAGCAAACAAAATATTCAACAAAATTATTGGATTTATATTAATTATTTCATAGCTATTTCTTATCCTCCATGAAGCTGGCTATGTTTAGGTGCTGAGGATTATGTGGAAAACAGGCTCAGTCCTTGTCCTTCAGGAGCTTACTTTTTAGAGGGTAAGACTGAAAAGTAAGTATTGGGAAGTTTGATTATACTTGTAATAGAATAATAATGATATGCTGGGAGACTCGACAGTGTCTAGGTCTAAACTCAGAGCAATATTTGACATACTTAGGCGCTAAACATTCAGAATGGAAAAATGTCAGCCTTAAATAATCAGTTTAGACATCCCACAGGACACCAGCTAAATATCACTCATATGTTTTTCTGATATTCAAGTAAATCCTTCCTAGGGAAGTGTTTCTTAGACAAAATTACAACAGAGGACCAGATTTTCAACAAATGAAAAATACGGCATGGGGTGTTTCAGACATAGAAAATGGCAGGCTTAAAGGTGTGAAGGTCAAGTATATAGCATAGCCTGGATGAGTGAATCAGTCAAGATACACACCATGAAGATCTTATAAATTAGTGAATAACTTTAAGCAAAGGATAGGAGATGGAGTCAAAGTTTTGGAAGTAAAGGTGACCCATTGTGTGTTGTCATTAGATGACTTAGACAGTGGCAGTTAGAGAAAACTGATGGATCTGGGAAATGCATTAGGGTATAAAATAAACAGGATTTTAGTGAGGTAGATTGTGGAGGTGCTCATAGATGAAGATGAGACATTAATTCCTACTTTTTAAGTTGTACTATACACATAGCATCAAAGGAGGAGCAGCTTTGGATGGGTGAGACAGTAATTCAGATGCTGACAGCAAATTTGAGATATTTGCCAGCCATTTAAGGGAGATTCTTCAGTAGAGAGTTGAATATGTATGTCAGGAATTCATGATGTCATTTGGAAACAAAGTTTAGAGGTAAAGATGGCTGAGCTACATGCTTTAATTCAAGTGGGAATAGAAAGACCCTGTCACAATTAGTGCATTTTATTCAGAGGTAGAAGTACATATGTAGAATTCGAAATTGCTGAGAGTTTTAGACTGTTTTAATGAGAGAAAAGCCAGAAAGGTTTTCCATAATCTATGACTACAACAGAGAGGAGGAGATAAAGAGAGTAACACTAATCAGAAATTCATGTGCTTCAGGTACTGTGGAATGATAAATAGAACTCTAAATACAGTTCATTTCTTCTAATTGCCTGCTTGCCCTCTCAGGCAATTACTATTATCCTTATTTTACAGATGGGAAAATTGAAGCTCACGGAGGTTAACTTGTCCCATGTAATATAGTAGGTGCTTTTGAACAAGACAGAATTGTGAAATATAATTAAAATGCATGTTTATTCTTGTCCCTCACTGTCTCTCTATATTTAGTCAGTAGAGGTAGTTTTTCTCCTGTCATGGAATAAAAATGTGGTCAAGCCTTATGAACTCTGTTTACTCAGATTTAATGGAACACCCTACAGTTACTGAAATCACACAGTCTTAATTCAACGCATCAAACATGAATATTGAGTGAAATTAAAATCTCATTTCTTCAGTGTGAGGAGTAGGAATTCTCAGCTTGAAAACTAAAATTTCTATTTAGTTCCTGACTGAGGTGCAAAATGGGTACATTGATGGAGACAGATAAAGGTGAAATGAAGTTCTTGTTAAACAGGCATTGCTGTCAGAAGACTTGAAATCCCTTCACCCATCAGATAATCAGAGCGAATGCTTCTTTGCCTCATCACATTGGCATGTTATCAGAATCCATACTCTGCCTTCCTGACTTTGCCCCAGACAGAAGATGGCACATTTCCAGATATGAAAAAGGATCTTCTTTGGTATGTCATTCCTCCTTCAAACCCTGGCTGTTAGAAGTTTATTCCACTCAGAATTTCTCCGTTGAGGGTCCATCATGCTTGTAGGTATTCTCCTAGTCAGTCTTGTAATTTACTTTAGGCTAGTTCTTTCTCCAAGTCAAATTACACACATCTAGTGCTGATGACATATTTCCACCTTCTTGTCCTTGGCGTAACTTTATCTACTGCTCAGTGTGGACATGGGACATGGAAATCTCTCTCTCTCTCTGTCTCTCTCTCTCTGAAATTTCTGGAAATAAAGGTGACCCATTGCATGTTTTTGCTAGGTGACTGAGATGTTAGCAGTTAGAATAGAGAAAACTAACTAATGGATATAGGAAACGCGTTAGGGTATAAAATGAACAGGATTTAAATTCCTTTGATGTAAACAGTGAGGTAAGTTGTGGATGTGCTCACAGATGAAGAAATTAATTCCTACTTTTTTAGTTTTGCCATTGTAGCATATAGTACCCAAGAAGGAGCAACATTGGATGTTCTCTTTCTTTCTTTCTCTCCTGCTCTCACCTCTTTGCCCTGTTGCCTCAAACTGACATCTATAGACTTTATATTCCTCAATAAGAATTCACTCTGCTACTTTCTTACAATTATAGGAAGCATATACCAAATACTCCAAGGGATCTTATCAAAGCATCTTTCATTAGAATTGAGGTTGGGGGTAAGTGCCCTCTGCTTTGGGGTGATGGAGAATCATAGCACACATGCAACTCTCTCTAAAGAAAGAGCCCTCGTACATCCTCGGCCACCCTCCTCTTTCTCAACTCTTTTATGTCCTTAGGGGCTTTCAGTAAATCTGTACTTGTTTTTAAATATTTCCTTTGCAAACTTCATATTGTTCTTCCAAATCACTTCAGAATTTTGTATTTGATTTGGCTTGGCCTTGGTTTAAAATTGACCTGCTATTGTAGTCACATCAGTGTGTTCACTCTAGGATTTAAACCCAGGTCAATCTGACTCCAAACTCCTGTCTGTTAACATTTGGGGGCCAACTTTAAATAACAATGTTTTAAAGTTGCCCAAATGTGTCAACTGTTTCCACCCACTTCCAATATCCATTGACACTATCTTGCCTTTTTGGGTTATTTGAATGATCTGATAGTGATTAATATTCATGTCACACTCTCTTGTGATGCTCTGTAGGAGATTTCCCAGAAGGACAATCTATTTTGGCTCTCTTTCAGCTCTTACGTGATAACTTTGAAGAATCCACCAATATTATGCCTCTTCTCTTTCATTTCAGGTCCTATATCTAGGGAGCTTCTTGGTGAATACATCTCTTTGGCAAATGATCTTTCCACACACCATCTTGGCAATGACACTTGTTTTCCTCCTCAGTTAGACCGTGTGTAATCAGCAACTATGTTAATATCAGAAATGTTTTTTCTGTAAATATATTTGTCTGCTGAGTAGCATAATTTATTCTGCTTTCCCTTTAAAGTATATTTCATCACAAAACAGAGGTCACATTGGCTTATACTTACAGATGGTTTGATAATTATGATGATTCTAGATTCTAAATGTATTTGGTTATATTACAAAACCCAAAAGAATGGTAGTTTAGTGCATACAATAAAATGTATCTGGGAATGAGATGACTAATGCCACCTCAGGCGCCTACATAGATTGTTTATAAAAATATCTAATAGCACTTCGTAAAACATAATGGGATTTTAATACTGTTACCAACCTCCACTCCTTATTTTATAATGCACAGAAAAGCTTTGGTTACATTCACCAAGAAGATGCACATATTCTAAAGACATGTAGTTGAAACAACACTTTATTATTGAAAGTTCTATATTTATCAGCATTAAAATTTTCATTTATAAAGTGAGCGAGAGTTCCTTGAAGGGAAGAGTGCTATTATTTTGATTCACTATTTTTTTTGTAATTACAAAATACTCTGAACAATTCTTCAACATGTTGGTAATATATCTGAAACGTGACAGGTTTTGAGGGTACAAAACATGCAGACCTCATCTTCATATTTTATCTTAATTGTATTTGCCATTTTATTTATCTTTCATATTCTCACATTTCACTTGATGCATTCAATCTAAATAATATACAAAAAGATCAAACCACAGGAAGTCCATATGCTCAGTCTATGCTAGCCAGTGAATAGGTTCTCTTTCAACTTTATTTAAATAACAACTCCTGTATCTTAGTATTATGACAAGAGCTTGGCATACAGAGATTGTTCCTTTACATAAAAACCTCCTCCACACAGATTTCAGTAAAGCTTGTATCCCTAAATCATTCCTTTGATAATTATTGAATAAAACCCAATTTCTAATCACATAAAAGAAAAATCATATAACTTAAATGCAGGTTAAGTCAATAATAGATTCAGTTAAAAAACAGGTCAGAGGTGGAGATAACCTTTTTGGGGCAGAGTTGTCATGTTTTATAGTGCAGAAATTAAAGGGAAAAAGAAATGCATATAAATAAAGAAAATAGCCTGTGTAAGCCATAAATATAATTGATAATTATCAAATTTAAGAAAATGGAATGTTTAACTGTTTTCTGCAATCTCATTATATTGCTCAAAGTTTCTAAATATTAATTCTTTATCCTCTAAATGCATGAACACTATTGTCTTTGTTAAAAGTTATATTGGTAAAATGATGGTCAAAGGAACACTTAACACAGCTTAAAATCATAAACTTTAGGTACGTGATGTGAACTATGTTTGCTCCATATTCATATTTACTTCAATTAAAACTTCATCCAAAACAGTTAGTTATATAGATAAAATTCATAGGTCTTATAGAAAGCAGATAAAGAAAATTCCTTTTTTAATGTGATTCATAATGCACACAGATATAGCCTGCCTGCTATCCTCATGTATACTACTCATGATAGATACATGGATAATATACCTATGGTTTGGTTTTTACACCTATTTCTCCTATTTGACTGTAAATTCTGAGGACCTAAAGAGACAGTTATTATCAACTCATACATACCGAGTGATATAGTGTAAACATTATGAACACTTTGTAAACATTTCTTCAACAAACAGTAGATGAATTAGTTTCAAGATGCCTATCACTAGGAAATTCCAACGTTTTTAATGCTTGGTTCCAAAAAGTCAATATTTTCATTATATATAAAATGTATATTTGCCGGGTGCAGTGGCTCACGCCTGTAATCTCAGCACCTTGGGAGGCCGAGTTGGGTGGATCGCCTGAGGTTAGGAGAGACCAGTCTGGGTAACATGGTGAAACCCCGTCTCTACTAAAAATAAAAAAAATTAGCTGGGCATGGTGGCAGGAGCCTATAATCCCAGTTACTCAGGAGGCTGAGGCAGGAGAATCACTTGAACCTGGGAGGCGGAGGTTGTAGTGAACTGAGATCGTGCCATTGCACTCCAACCTGGGAGACAAGAGTGAGACTTCATCTCAAAAATGAATAAATACAATACAATACAATAAAATGTATATGACACGTAAAATGTGAAAGTGTGTGTGTGTGTGTGTGTGTGGGTGTGTGTGGTTTCAAGGAGCGGAGAGTTTAATAGGCAAGAAAGAAGGAAGAAGGCAGAAGAAAGAAAATCCCCCATACAGAGACTGGGGGCAGGGAGGGCTGCAAAAAGTCAATATTTTCATTATATATAAAATGAATATGACACGTAAAATGTGAGGGTTTTTTTGTTTTTCTTTGTTTTGTTTTCTTGAGACGGAGTTTCACTCTTGTTGCCTATGCTGAAGTGCAATGGCGTGATCTTGGCTCACTGCAACCTCTGCCTCCCAGGTTCAAGTGATTCTCCTGTCTCAGCCTCCCAAGTGGCTGGGATTACAGGCGCCTGCCATCATGCCCAGCTAAGTTTTGTATTTTTAGTAGAGACAGGGTTTCACCATGTTGGCCAGGCTGATCTTGAACTCACAGGAAGTCATTCACATGAATTTAATGTATGTTTCTCTGACCCACCTCCCATACATTTATTTCTGCATAAGTATTTCCAGGAAATACTACATGTGCTATAATAAAAAATGAGGTTTTTTTAAAAACCTTTGTCTTATATTCTTTCTTCTAAGGACTTCTGTAATATGACACTGTATCAAAGAGTTTTATTTTATAAATAATATACTGTTTGTAGAAGAAACATTGCCTTTAGCTCAATGTAGAATGGACCACAGAGAAATTATTGTAATAGTTGACAAGAAAAGCATTCTGTAAGAAAAAAGAGTTGTTGGCCACTTCAGTGTCTATTATATATATGGAATACCCTATAGTAGTAAGAAACAATCAATATGATATCTAGTTTACATCTTGGGTAAATCCTAAAACAATTTTTGGAGTTAAAAAGTGAAACACTACTCTCCCTCACTCTAGACAGACATATGTCTAGCTCTCTCTCTATCTGCATATATGCAGAGAGACATATCAATATATATTTATATAGATAGCAATATCTATCTACTTATCTTTCTAAAATTAGAGACAGAGTAGAGAGAATGGAGAAAAAAAGGAGAAAAACTAAGCTAAAACAAGAGGTTTAAGAGCGTACACATGAAAAAATAGAGGATAAATTAAAATATTTTTCCTTTTAGCTAAATTGCATAAAATGTAAAAAGTGGTCTCTCTAAAACACGTTTAAGAAACACAAAATTACTGTGTTCTGAAAACTGTTGGTAGATGAATCTAAAAGTGGTTCCTGTGTTGACAAATATCTGAGGTTATAGATGCAATGGAAGAGTTAGAACAAAGTTCTTTCATGAATTATAATAATGGAGATCACAGAGGTTTTGCTACATTTTTCCATTATCATATAGTTGTTACTTTCAGATTTAGGTCTTTAAATAAACTGAAGTTATTTTGTAACTAGGATAAAATGTTAAAACAATTTTTCTAACATCACTTTAAAGAAGTTATTTTATAATACCATATGTACAACTCTAATTTATATATAGATAGAATACATTATAAACCATATATGTTTATATATAAAATATATATGTGTATATATAATGAAAAAAATAAAACCCTAAAAATTGTATATAACTATATAATATAATGGTTGTTTGGTTAAGTTAATTTGAGCTGAGTTTCTTTCACTTGATCTGAAACAGCCTTGAATAACAGAGGTGTTATGAAATATTTCTGAGCTAGTACAAAAATAAAATATATTTTGTCTGTCATTGCTTCACAAGACCAATAAGAAGAAATTGTGAGAGTAATTAAAAATCTACAGTATTAGTCTTAGACTTTAAATAAAATAAATTTCATTAAGGACTTGACTACTGTCATTGCAACGTTACAAATGAGAAAACTGAGGTTCATTAGTGTTAACTAACTCCCTGAAATCCCTCTTAGGAAAAAATATCTAAAATTTATATTTAGCTCCATCTGTCTACTTATAAACTCATGCTTCATCCACTGAAACTGGAGTCAATAGGCTTGTTCTCTAAACGACCAGATACTAAATATTTTAAGCTTTGCAGCCCACATTGTCTCTGACACAGCTACTCAACTCTGTCATTATAGGTCAAAAGAAGCATTAGACAACACGTAAAGCAATAGGCACCACTGCGTTCCATTAAAACGTTATTTATGAATACAATTTGATTTTTATAAAATGTTCATGTCATGAAATATTATTCTCCTTTCATTTTTTCAAGCATTTGAAATATAACAAACATTATTTGCACACTGTATAAAAACAGGTGGCAGCCTGGATTTGATCCATGGTCCATAATTTTTCAACCTCTACACTAAATTGTGCTAACTTAGAAAGAAATTGAAGGTTTTATTTCAGTAGTAAGAAGGTGGAATGCAATAATTTTACTTAAGAATGTAGACACAGATGATTTTATGACATCAAAAATAGATACCCAGCAGACAGACTGAAATGCAGAATCAGAATTCAGGATATGAGTTGGTAATGGTAAATATTTTTCTGAGAGCTTGGGATGAGAGAGAAGTTAAAAATAGAGAGAAAAGAGCAAGAGAAAGTGACATATGTACAGAAATGTCAGTGAAAAGGACGGAACCAAGGTAAACAAATTCAAGGGAGATTGGGAAGGAGACAGTTTCAAGATAGAAAAGGAGAAGCACTACTACAAAACCCAGGAGAACAAAGATAAATCCAGGGCTAAATTCAGCAACTAAATAGGTCATCAATGACTTTTGAAAGAATAGTCACTGTAGAAAGTTAAGTGTGGGAGGCAGTTTACAGGTGCTTAAGGAGGAGGCATAATCCGAATTACACGCAAACTTTTGGAAGATAGACACCATACTTAAGTTATCTAAGAATTTTGTGTTTAATAAATGTTTATATCACTGAAAATCTTAAATTACAAAAATAAGCATTGCTAGTAATAAATAACTGAAAGAGAGAAAATAGAGTTTCCACACAGACTTGAAATCTCTACAAACATTTAAAAACTACTAAGGTTGGGTTATCATATTTGGGAGGTTCCTTAAGCTTTTACCTATTCAGTATTTTTTTTTCTCATGAAATTACAGCTTTTATTTTAGTGTATTTTAATATATACATATATATATATATATCTCGTTTCTACAATTTAAAGTTTGTGGCAAATCTACAACTCTTCTGACTTTAAGTGACTCGCTGATTCAAATTCTGGCTTTTATGTCTCTTTTTACAAGAGATGCAATTGGGTTAAAAGTAGTTTCCAGGGCCGGGAGCGGTGGCTCATGCCTGTAATCCCAGCACTTTGAGAGGCCAAGGTGGGTGGATCACGAGATCAGGAGATCGAGACCATCCTGGGTAACACGGTGAAACCCCATCTCTACTAAAAATACAAAAAAAGATTAGCTGGACGTAGTGGCGGGCACCTGTGGTCCCAGCTGCTCCGGAGGCTGAGGCAGGAGAATGGCGTGAAACCGGAGGGTGGAGCCTGCAGTGAGCCGAGATCGCGCCACTGCACTCCAGCCTGGGCGACAGAGTGAGACTCTGTCACTAAATAAATAAATAAATAAGAAGTATTTTCCAGGTTGACATCTTCAAGTAAAGAGAAGTTAAAGAGATAGAAAAAAGGGATGTGGAAATCAACCCCTCCAGAATCCAAAACGTCCTTCAACAGGAAATGTAATGTATGAATGTGGAGATAAATTGCTTCTAATATAGTGTCCTAGAAAGAAACAAGGCATACATTGGATAGACATTAATTTAAGGAATATTACGGTGATTTGGGAAGCCATGGTTAGCAAAAGCAAGAAGGTGCTAATCCTGTGGACAGGGGCAAGCGGAGGAAAGAGTTTTCAGAGTTCAGTGAGACCTTAGGCTACACAGGAGGTTCAGGGAAGCTTCAGTCATGGAGGGGACACAGCTACTGCTAAAGATCCAGCTGTCTAGAAAAAGGTTTTGTAATCTGAGAAGAATTACCAGTTCTTAGATATTTAACAAAAAATGAGATCTTTGCCTGCAGAAAAATGGACTGATGTTGCATTTTTAGATAGCTGAAAATATTTCAACCCAATGGTTGATTTCATTTGCTTAGAGTTCATTTGAACATATTGTGGTAAATATGCATTCAATTTGCAATTTTCTGCATTAAAACACATCCCAGATTTACTATTTCATGAAATATTCATTTCTTCTTCTGCAATCTTCAATAACCAAAATTCTCTGCCAGCTATATCACATATTTATAGCCAATTTTAATATTTTAATTAACTCTTTAAAGATACTTACTCCAACATTGACATACTGTTTGCAAAGAAAAATAAAACTGTACTTTATTAAGCTAATTATATTTGTTTTTCTTCTTATATATTGCCTCAATGTAACTATATTGGATAAGATTAATTCATCAAGCCACTGAATACCTTTCTACATGCATATGGAATTTTGCTAGCCATCATGGATAATAAAAATTAGAAAACATTTCTGGCATATGATGTCCACAATCAGTTTATAAAGAAAAGTAATCTCCAAAAAATATATTGGAGTTAAAAAGAGAGGCAGACTGAAGGAAAAGTGACAAAGTGACAGCTTCATGAAAGATGTGACATCTGAGCTCAGTGTTTAAGAATGGGAGAGTTTGGAAATGCAGAGTGAAAAGATATTTTACAATTACAGGGAGCCAAGAGGATCCCCACCCCCTCCCTCACACCCCACCCCCCTCCTGCCACCAACTATGTTGAAGATATTAAGATGTTAAGATGTTAAGATGAAATAAACAGGCCTTGGGTACAACTAAAACTACTGTAAATGGAAATAAACCAGCAATGATGCAGTCTTCAGTATTAATTACTCTCTAGGGAAATACCAGTCTATCTACCAGATCCTGTAATAATGGGCAAAGTGACAATATTGAACTTTCAATAATGCTGAGTAAGCAGTTTGCCCTAGTATGCTGTAACCACGGAATTTACAGCAAATCATAAAACACACTGTGTGATTATCTCCCCATAAATCCCTTCTAAACCTTTTGAACTCAACACATTTTATCCAGTTTGGAGTGGCAACAGCAGCATGTTTTATTCTCCTGGAGTCGAGATAAATGGAATAAGAAAATTTATATTGAAAATGAGGATGCAAGTTCTTCTAAACAGCTGCAAACCTAGGTGTCACTAGTCAGTTCTTAAATTTCAAAAAGGAGGACTTATGTCTGAAAAAAAGAATAAAATAGAAGCTTGAAACAGATACTCATCACAAACTTGGTTAAGTGATGCTTATTCTTTGAGAGTACCCTTATTTTCTCATCAATGCAGAAGAAAAGGTTTTATAAAATGCTTACAAATGTGCACTCTGTATTCATCAGTCCTAGTTTGCATTATTTTGTTTCTTATTTATTATTCTCACAACTTCATTATTGTTTGTTTGGCAATAACATGAACCTAGCATGATGTGGGGCCTATTGCAGGCAGATTCTGAAAGTTCATTCCAGCTCCAGAGTTCCCCCACACAATTGACAGAGGCTTTTGTTAGAGATTGATATGGTTTGGCTATGCCTGCACCCAAATCTCACCTTGAATAGTAATAATCCCCAAGTGTCAAGGGTGAGACTAGGTGGAGATAATTGAATCACAGGGTCAGTTTCCACCATACTCTTCTTGTGGTAGTGAATAAGTCTAACGAGATCTGATGGTTTCATAAATGGTCATTCTCCTGCACAAGCTTTCTTGCCTCCCACCATGTAAGACATGACTTTGCTCCTCCTTCACCTTCCGCCTCCCCAGCCATGTGGAACTATGAGTCCAGTAAATCTCCTTTCCTTTATAAATTTCCCAGTCTTGGGTATATCTTTATTAGCAGAGTGAGAACAGACTAATACAGTAAATTGGTACTGGTAGAGAGGGGTGCTGCTGTAAAGATATCTGAAAATGTGGAAGCAACTTTTGAGCTGGGTAACAGGCAGAAGTTAGAATAGTTTGGAGGGCTCAAAAAAATACAGGAACATGTGGGAACCTTTGGAACTTCCTAGAGATTTGTTGAATGGCTTTGACCAAAATGCTGATAGCGATATGGACAATAAAGTCCAGGCTTAGATGATCTCCGATGGAGATGAGGAATTTGTTGGAAGAAATGGAATAAAGGTCACTCTTGCTATATTTTAGGAAAGAGACTGGCAGGATTTTCCCCTGCCGTAGAGATTTGTGGAACTTTGAACTTGAGAGAGATGATTTAGGGCATCTGGTAGACGAAATTTCTAAGCAGCAAAGTGTTCAAGATGTAACCTGGGTGCTTTTGAAAGCATTCAGTTTTATGTATTCACAAAGATATGGTTTGGAATTGGAAATTATGTTTAAAAGGGAAGAAGAGGATAAAAGTTCACAATGTTTGCAGCCTGATGATGTGAGAGAAAAGAAAAATCCATTTTTGAGGAGACATTCAAGCAGCCTTCAGAAATTTGCATAAACAATGAGGAGCCAAATGTTAATTGACAAGACAATGGAGAAAATGTCTCCAGGGCACATGAGAGGCCTTCATAGCAGCCTCTCTCATCACATGCCTGGAAGCCTAGTAGGAAAAAATGGTTTCATTGGCCAGGCCCAGGGTCTTACTGCTTTGTGCAGTCTTGTGTCCAGCTGTGTCCCAGCTATGGCTAAAAGGGGCCAACATACAGCTCAGGCCATTGCTTCAGAGAGTGCAAGCCCCAAACCTTAGCAGCTTCCACATAGTGGTTGAGCCTGGGGGTGCACAGAAGTCAAAAATTGAGGTTAGGGAATCTCTGCCTAGATTTTGGAGGATGTATGGAAATGCCTGAGTGTTCAGGCAGAAGTCTGCTGCAGAGGTTGAGCCTTCATGGTAAACCTCTGCTAGGGCAGTGCAGAAGGAAAATATTCGGCCAGAACTCCCACCCCCTGACACAGAGTCCCTACTGGGGAACTGCCTAGTGGGGCTGTGAAAAGAGGACCATCATCCTTGGTGGATGATAGATCCACCAAGAGCTTGCATTGTGTACCTGGAAAAGCTGCAGACACTCAACACCAGCCTGTGAAAGTAGCTAGGAGGGAGCTGTACCCTGCAAAACCACAGGGGTAGAGCTGCCCAAGGCCATAGGATCTCACTGCTTGCATCAGTGTGACCTGGATATGAGAAATGAAGTCAAAGTAGATCATTTTGGAACTTCAAGGTTTAATGACTGCCCTATTGGATTTCAGACTTCCATGGGGCCTGTAGCCCCTTCATTTTGGCCAATTTATCTCATTTTGAATGAGTGTGTTTACCCAATGCCTGTAGCCCCATTGTATATAGGAAGTTACTCACTTGCTTGTGATTTTACAGGTTCATAGGCAGAAGTAACTTGCCTTGTCTCAGATAAGACTTTGCACTGTGGACATTTGAGTAAATGCCAAAATAAGTTAAGACTTTGAGGTCCTGTTCAGAAGGCATAATTGGTTTTGAAATGTGAGGACGTTGAATTTGAGAGGGGCCAGGAGCAAAATGATATGGTTTGGCTGTGTCCCCACCCAAATCTCACCTTGAGTTTTAATAATCTCCATGTGTCAAAGGTCAGCCCAGGTGGAGATAATTGAATCATGTCAGTGATTTCCTCCATATTGTCCTCATGGTAGTGAACAACCTCACAAGAATAAGTCAAGAAGTCTCATAAGATCTGATAGTTTTATAAATGGGAGTTCCACTGTACAAGCTTTCTTGCCTGTCACCATGTAAGACATGACGTTGGTCCTCCTTTGCTTTCTGCTATGATTATGAGGCTTCCCCAGTCATCTGGAACTGAGAGTCCATTAAGCCTCCTTTCCTTTATAAATTGCCCAGTCTCTGATATGTCTTTATTAACAGCATGAGAACAGACTAATATAGAGATACAGCAAAGACCAACTGATTTATTTGTCCAGACCTGCTTCTCTACCCCTGAAGACTTGTTCTCAATAACACTCACCAAGAATTCTCGTGGGTGTGTGTATCAAAGTCTCAGAGACTATAGTACAGAAAAACTAACCTAAGACAGATGTCCATTCTCTCCAAGTTAATCTGTAGACTCAATGCAATCTTAACACAATCTAAGGTAATTTTTGGCTGAAACCAACCAGTTAATTTTAAAAGTTTGTATGACAATGCATAAGATCTAGAATAGTCAATTTGGGAGAGAAAATGATGGATAAATTACTTGTACTCCATGATTTCAAGTGTTACTCCATAAGCCACAGTAACCAAGATAAGGTGGTATTGATGCAAAGATAAACACACAGATAAATTGAATCTAATTGAGAGACTAAAAATAGAACTACATATGAAGAGAATTAATTTTTGACCAAAGCAGTTCAAAGAAAGAAAGGATATCTTGTCAAGAAAGGGAGTCAAGACCCAAAGAGGAGGCTAGATTCATAGAAACATGAAGTACACATTTTCCAAACACACAACAGAGTAATGACTAGGGGGATTACTATTGCTTCCACTTCTTGGTTGCTGAACCCATGTACTCTGTTTATTTGAGAAATACCATCATAAAATGGCTATTTTATTAGGGTATACACTGAATCCTGGTTGGATAGAGTACAATTCTTATAAAATCTCCAAGTGGGAACATCAACTGTGTCTTCAAAAGACCATTTTATCAGTTCATCAATGTATATCTATGCTTCTGTGAAGTACTATAAGTGATAAGACTGGTGAATCCCATGGCTAGCTACCCACTGCCTCACTATCTTGGCTCTTATAAAGGCCAGCCTCCAAGATCATGTCCATTCATTTTTATTCTCATTTATTCATGCTTTTGTGCAGTTTCCTCTAACACTGAATGGGGCTAATGCATATAACCAATACAATATTACGGAAATGACAGTGTGTGATTTCAAGTGCTAGTCGGCCATACAATATGCTTCCTTCACCTTACTCCCTATTAAATTAACTGTGTAACAAAATAAATGTTTATTGTTTAAAGTCACCAAGTTTTGGGGCATCTTTAAGCAGCAATAGATAATCAAGGCAGCCACAAGTGGATCTCTTAGTCCAATGCAATTTTATGTGTAATCCACTTGTAAACTAAACTCTCTGTAAATTATCAGAAAATTCTGCTGGATAAGGCCCTATAAGAAGGAAATAAAACCCCAAGCCCAAAATATATATTTATTCCAATTAAAGTAAATCACTGTCCTATAGAAAGGAATCAAATGACCATCTCACAAAGGATAGTACATTCTTGGGAACTCTGCTTCTGTTGCTGGTAGCTGGACATTGGCAGTGGCAATAGCTAATTCAGCCTTGGAGCCCATGCTATTGGGCCTATGTATAGCAACCATTTCTGCCCCCATAGCTATTCTTTTCATGTGCCTGCTGTACCAGCACTGAGCTGACCAATGTAAAAAGCTGGATTATGCTAACCGTCCAGGCCATTTTGCTTAGTGGTGGACTTGACCCCTATTCAGTGGTGCATGTTCTCTGGGGTATACATGCAATAAAGATTTTCACTGTTTCTGCTCTTCCAATATAACTAGCTGCATGCCTCTCTCCCATATTTCTTTGTCCCAGATTTTTCAGTCCTGTTCATGACAATTAGCTAAATACTTTGCAGTTCCACAAACATATATATTCCAATCTCAGGCTGCTGTTTTTCAAACACATACACTGACTTGAAGCTCTGCCCACTGGGAGAATTTACCCTTACGACTATCTCTCAGGGTTGCCCCTGAGTGGGCTGTAATGTGGCAGCAGTCCATTTTCACTTGAATTCACATATCAAGTTCATCCAAGAACAATACTCATGTTTTTTTCCTCCATCATTTGATTTTAAAAGACTCCCCTCTCCCCCAGTCTTATGGTATAGGTATGCACTGAGAAAGGTGATGATGCAAGATTCAAGAATAGCACGGTATCTGGTTCACTTGATCATGCAACTCACTTGTGGCCTCTGGCTCCGCTGGTCCTGGGTCCTATATGCCTCACTGACATAACACAAAAGAATGTCACTGGAACTGCCAAACATTATAATGTGATGGTCTGACAGAACCAAAGATAAAAGACACTCTGGTCCCATGGTCTCTTGATGTCAGAGGATCTTTCTCTACCATAATCCAATAGCATGACAGTATTTGATTTTAAACAGATGTATCTCCTGTAGGTGGTATGGCTTAACTCAGTTATCCTAGGTAAATAGTTGTCTCTATTGTCACTTTCCTATTTAGATTTGCATAAACCCATATGGAAACTTTTCTCAACACAGATACCTCTGATATCTTAGAATCTCTTGGAATCATAGCTCAAGTGAAAGAGCTGATTTTATTTCAGTCTCAACCTCCTGCAGAGGCTTTTCTGGATCCTACATAAAATTGGTAGGCATCCTTGATACTGAGTAAGTGAAACAGTGGAGAATTCCCAAGGGTGGGATATGATGTATTCATAATCTAAATAAGTATTGTAGTTTTGTACTTCCTCTTTTAGCGATGCGAAGTGAAAGGTACACCTTCACTTTGGAGGTGTCTCAGTATGTTCCATACCATTGGACCCCTAAACAAATGCACTGTGGTAACCCCTTTAACCTTCATATGGTATGCCTTCTATTCTGAAGACTGCACAAGTCTTACCAAGGCCTCTTACATACTTGCCACTTTCTTCTCATTCAGTCAGTTTAATCTGATATATTTGTATAGTGGACCCGTGTGATTTTCATGGAAACATCCAGCCAGACCAGACACATTTAGACTATATTTTGACACATGTTAAGGCCCATTACCTGGTCCATTTTGGTGTATACTGCAGGTGTACTTGAAAGGAGCTTGTATTTTACTGTTTTTAGGTTTAATATAATAAAGTAAATTTTAATCAAGTTATATGATTACATGCTCAATACTTCTACATTACTATTGGTCTGTTGTTATTGTTTGTGTAGGTACTCTATGTATTGTAAAAAACTGGGTGTTAATATCTACAAAGGTGAATGTAGATTTGTCTATTTTCCCTTTAATTTGTCAATGGTTTCTTAATGTATTCTGTAAAACTGCAATTAGATTCATTGACATTTTGAATTTACATATATTCTTGAAGATTAACCATTTTATGATTCCCATTAATCTTATAATATTCTGTATCTTTAAGTCAACTTTGTCTGATATTTATATAAGCCTACCATATTTCTTATAATTAGTGTTTGCTTAATATGTGTTTCCATCCTTTTACATTCAGCCTAGTTGTATCTACTTAAGTTGCTTACTTTTTAAATAGAGACAACAAAATAGTTGGGTCTTGCCGTTTTAGACAGTCTCATCATCTCTGTTCTTTAATCAGAATGCTTAGTACACATATATTTAATGTCATTAATTACATAGTTTCACTTAATTTGATTATTTTCTGTTTTTTAATAGTGCTACCTGTTTTCGGTTCTCTTCGGCTTCTTTGGCATTAAATGTAATTTCTTATTCTGTCTTCTCTATAGACTTTTTAGCTTTATCTGTTTACATTATTTTAGTAGTTTCTACAGATATAATGATTTGCATCTTATCTCACCAAATTTACCTAGATTCAATATTGTGCAATTTTTAGTAGAATCATGGTAAAATTCCATTTTTATTTTTGGTGCTATCATTTTCAGATATTTTACATTTGTAAAACAAATCCTACAATACAATGTTATGATTTTTACTTTAGTCACTTGTTTTTTGAAAAATTATAAGAAAATTGTATATTTATACACATATTTATTACTTCCTGAGCATTTCATTTCTTCTGGGAGAACCTAAGATTCTATCTTCTGCTATCTCTCTTCAGCATAAAAAATTGCTTCAATGTTTCATGAAATGTAAGTGAGCTGGTGATGATTTTTCTTAACTGTAATTTATCTGATATATCTTAATTCTCTCCTATTTTTAAAGATTTTTGCATTACTTATAGAGTTTTAAGTTGACAGTTGCCTTACATTCAGACCTTTTATGATGTCAGTTCATGGTCTTTTACCTCTCTCATCTCTGATAGGAAGTCAGCAATCCTTCATAATATTATTCTATATCTAACGATCTAATGTGTCTTTATCTCTGTCTACTTTTAAGATTTTCTTTGTATTTTCCATTTTCAGCAGTTTACTGTGAATTATATCATAGTGGTGTGATTTTTTTTGTGTTTAGCCTTCTTGAGATTAGAAATCAATAAATACTGGTATATAAATTGATGGAGTTATTCGAATTTAGACAAATTTCAGTGATTATATTTTCAAATACTTTCACTGACCATTCCCTCTCTCCTCTCCTTCTGGGATTTAAATTACACTGTTACATTGTTTGAAGTTAACCACAAGATACTGAGGCTCTGTTCCAATATTTGCTTTTTTGTTTGTTTTGTTTCAACATTTTTTCTTGTGTGCTTCAGATTAGATAATTTCTGCTGTCTCTATCTCAAGCTTAATATCTCTTTTTTTTACTCTGTTTACAATGAATTTAACTGGCAGCTTCTTTTACATATTATATTATTTGAGTCTACAATTTCTATTTGGATCTTCAAATAGCTTCTATAACTATTCTGGGATTCTGTTCACTTTTTATGACTCATCACTTTTTTTCCTTTAGGTCTTTGAACATATTGATAGTAACTGATTGTAGAGCCTTTGTATGCTAATTCCAATATCCATTTTTATTATTTTACTTAAAAAATTGGGTTATGGATCACATCTTCCTACTTATTTGCTTTTTTTAAACTAGATTCAATATTGTGCAATTTTTAGTAGAATCATGGTAAAATTCCATTTTTATTTTTGGTGCTATCATTTTCAGATATTTTATATTTGTAAAACAAATCCTACAATACAATGTTATGGTTTTTAGTCACTTGCTTTTTGAAATTTTATGATTTCACATTTTGTCATTTATCAAAAGGAACCTCGTTTATGCCATATTTTAAAAACTACTTGAATCTTTTAGCATGCAGTTAAATTGCTAACAGGTCGTTTTGCTCTCGCCAAGCTTACCTTTATTAGGACAGATCTACTTCAGTTTAGAACTTGGCTGTAGATTTAGTGAGGGGTCCTCACTACACAGTTGTGTCCCTTTGGGGGCCTACATTGAATGATTAAGTTATTCTGTGAAGTCTTTCTATTCTGGTTGGATTGGAACACCAACATCTCTCAGAACTGCACAATCCAGGTTCCAGCAGCGCATAACCTCTGCTATCACATTTGACTTTTAGTTTCACAGTGAGTGGTCAGTGGAGTTCTCTGCTAGCCTCAGGGAATGTCACCTTATGTATGTGCGGCCTAGCTCTTGGCCAGGGAACAATAATACATGATTCTACAGACTTCTAAGTGCTCCCTCTGTGCAGCTCTCTCTTTTTCAATGTTTGTCTAACACATTCCAGTTGGTTAAGCAGATTACAACTCTGTTTTTCTTTTTCATCTTGGGAAAATAGGTTTGCTTGACCTTCACCTTATTGTTTGATGGCAGGAAAATGCTGCTAGTTGATCTTAAAGTTATATATATATATCTCTATCCTTCAAGGCTTATTTTATTTAGTTTTTGCTTTATTGTATCAACTTTTTAATTTCAATAGCTTTTGAGGTATAAGTGGTTTTCTGTTACATGGATGAAACGTATAGTGGAAAAGTCTGAAATTGTTTAGTGCACCTGTCACCCAAGTAGTGTACATTGTACCCAATATGTAGTTTTTCATCCCTCACCCTCTTCCCACCATCCTTTGTTCTGAGATTCCAAAGTTCATTATACCACTCTGAATGCCTTTGCATACCCATAGCTTAGCTCCCACTCATATGTGAGTACATACCATATTTGTTTTTCTATTCCTAAGTTACCTCACTCAGAATAATGGCCTCCAGCACCATCCAAGTTGCTGCCAAAGATATTATTTTGTTCTCTTTTATGATTGAGTAGTATTTTTTATGATTGAGTAGCACACCAGAAAAAAATGTTGAAAAGAAACAAATAAAAAAGCAAATATTGGAACAGAGCCTCAGCATCTTGTGATTAACCTCAAACAATGTAACAGTGTTATATATATATATATCTCCACTCATAATTTCTTTATCCACTCATCAGTTGATGGACACTTAGGTTGGTTTCATAGCTTTACACTGTGAATTGTACTGCAATAAACATATATATGCAAGTGTCTTCGATAGAATTGTGTCTTTTTCTTGGGGTTGATACTAAGTAGTGAAATAGCTGGATTGAAGGGTAGATCTACTTCCAGTTCTTTAAGAAATTTTTATGATGTTTTACATAGAGATTGCAATAATTTATATTAACACTAGCAAAGTCTAAGCATTTCCTTTTCATCATATACATGCCACCCCTATTTTTTTCTGACTTTTTAATAATGGCCATTCTGATTGGAGGGGAAGTTGGTGTCTCAGTGTGATTTTAATTTGCATTTCCCTAATGATTAGTGATGTTGAGCATTTTTTTTCATAAGTTTGTTGACCATCTGTATATCTTCTTCTTCTGAAAAATGTCTACATATATCATTTACCCACAGTTAGATGGGATTGGTTTTTATTTGCTGATTTGTTTGAGTTCCTTGTAAATTCTAGATACTTGTCCCTTGTCAGATGCATAGTTTGCAAATATTTTCTCCCATTTTGTGGATTGTATATTAACTCTGATGATTTTTTTCTATGCAAAAGCATTTTAGTTTAATTAGGCTTTATTTGTTTATTTTTGTTCTTGTTGTATTTGTTTTGTCATAAATTCTTTGCATAGGGCAATGCCCAAAATAGTTTTTTCTAGGTTTTCTTCTAGAATTTTTATGGTGTCAGGTCTTAGATTTAACTCTTTTATCCATCTTGAGTTGATCTTTGTATATAGTAAGAGACAGGGATCCAGTTCCATTCTATATGTGGCTATCCTGTTTTCCTAGTACCGTTTGTGGAACAGGATATACCTTCCTCAATTCATATTTTGTATGCTCTATTGAAGATCAGTTGGTTGTAAGTATTTGGCTTTATATCTAGATTCTCTATTCTGTTCCATTAATCTATGTGTCTACTTTTATATAAGTGCCATGCTGTTTTGGTTACTATAGCCTTGTAGTATAATTTGAAGTCAGGTAATGCAATGCCGCCAGATTTGTTCTTTTTAACTGAGATTGGTTTGGTTATTCAGGCATTTTTTTTTTCTTTTTGTTCCATATGAATTTTAGAATTTTTTTCTAATTCTGTGAAAAATTGTATTGGTATTTTGATAAGAATTTCATTAAATCTATAGATTGTTGTTGGCAATATAGTCATTTTAATGATATTGATTCTTCTATTCCATGAGAATGGGATGTATTTCCATTTGTTTGTGTCATCTATGATTTCTTTCAGCAGTGTTTTCCAGTTCTCCTTGTAGAGACCTTTCACCTCCTTGGCTAAGTATATTCCTAGATATCTTTTTATGTTGCATTTATTATAAAAGGATTATATTCTTGATTTGATTCTCACCTTAGTCATTGTTGGTGTATAGCAGTGCTACTGATTTGTATACATTCAATTTGTAACTTGAGACTTTACTGAATTTATTTATTAAACCTGGAAATCTTTTGGAAGAGTCTTTAGGGTTTTCTAAGTATACAATCATATCATCAGCAAACAGAGATAGCCTAACTTTCTCTTTTCCTATCTGGATGCCCCTTTCTTTCTTTTCCTTGCCTGATTGCCCTGGCTAGGACTTCCAGTATTATGTGGAATAGAAGTTGTGAAAATGGTCATTCTTATCTTGTTCCAGTTCATAAGCTTTCAGCTTTTCCCCATTCAGTGTAATGTTGTCTATGGTTTTATCATAAATGGCTTTTATTCTTTTGAGGTATGTTCCTTCTATACCTAGTTTGTTGAGGGTTTTTATAATAAAAGAACTCTAGATTTAACTGAATGCTTTTTCTGCATCTATTTAGAGAAACATCTGGTTTTTGCTTTTAATTCTGTTTGTATAATGTAATAAACTTACGGACTTGCTTATGTTAAAACATCCCTGCAGGTCTGGGGA
The DNA here is from genome assembly GCF_037993035.2 of Macaca fascicularis. NCBI lineage: Eukaryota > Metazoa > Chordata > Mammalia > Primates > Cercopithecidae > Macaca > Macaca fascicularis. The sequence continues at coordinate 28,230,450 of NC_088388.1, forward strand.
TACTTTCCTCTTAGTGCTGCTTTTGCTTTATCCCGGAGATTCTGATAACTTTTATCACTATTATTTTTCACTTCAAAGAAATTTTTAATTTCCATCTTGATTTCATTATAGTTCAAGTTAAGTGTTTCTTTGTTGAATTTCTGCCTTTATGATCTGCCTAGTGCTGTCAGTGGAGTGTGGAAGTCCCCTCCCCCACCCCCACCATTATAGTGTTGCAGTTTATCTCTTTTCTCAGGTCTAGCAGAAAATGTTTTATGAACCTGGGAGCTGTGGAGTTAGGTGCGTATACGTATTCAGGATTGTAATATCTGCTTGTTGGATTAATCCTTTTTATCATTATATAATGACTTTGTCTATTTTTACTGTTATTCCTTTAAAGTATGTTTTATTTAATATAAGAACAACTACTCCATCTCACTTTGGGATTCTATTTGAATAAGATATATTTTTCTACCTTTACCTTAAATCTGTAAGCATCCTTATGTGTTAGTTGTGTCTCTTGAAGACAGCAGATATTTGGTTTGTCATTTTTTTATTCATTCTGCCAATCTGTGTCTTTTAAGTGGAGCATTTAGACCATTTACATTCAACATTAATATTGATATGTGAGGTACTGTTCCAGACATTATGTTGATTTTTATCTACATACTTTTTTCTTCATTGTGTTATTGTTTTATAGGCCCTGCAAGTTTGATAAATACCTCTTATTATTATGTACTGATAAAATGTCTCCCCTGGCAATATTTAACTATACACAAAATTTCTGACCCTGAAGAGTGATTGTTACTAAAATAAATTTTATTTTTTAAAAATAAAGATATAAATTAGAGATATCAACTGATATAAGGTCACATTTTACTTTTCTACAGTGAGGAACCTGAACAAACAGATATTGCTAAGTTTCCCCAGTTTATTGCATTTAATGTAAATGCTGTGATTTCTCCATGACTCTCCACTCTTCAGAAAACCTAGCATAAAAACACTAAGGTTCAAGTGCTTCTTCAGGTCTTTATTTCCTGATGAAGGCTCCTGTATTAAGCTGTTCTCATACTGACATAAAGAAATACTTGAGACTGGGTAATTTAAAAGAAAACAGGCTTAACTGGCTTACTGTTCTGCAAGCTCTGCAGGAAGCATAGCAGCTTCTGCTTCTGGGGAGTCCTTAGGACACTTACAATCAAGGTGGAAGGTGAAGGGGAAGCAGGCATGTCTTACATGACTCTCTTCTACAGTGATTCTCACATACAAGAGCAATAAACGATAGCAAATTTGACTTTTTTTGAATCTCTGTCATGAAATAGATTTTTTTTGTATTAATATAAACCCTTCCCTCACAACCTTCTATGAATAATAAGATTACCCTGTAGTATGCTTGTAATATCTGGAGTCTCACAGCAATGTAATTCCAGTGAAATTGAAAACCTTTGAACTAGCCAAAGTGAGGAAAGGAAGGTATCATAAGCAAATTTATTCCTTTCTTAATGTATTAAAGAACAAGGGTACTTCTTCAATTCCTTACTGGAGGGCTTTTTAGAGAGTTTGCTCCACACAGTAATAAAAAACAAAAAAGTTTAAAAGTTCACATATTTTAGTTTCAATAGCACCTCTCATATGGTTACATTTATATAATGAGTTTTCATCACAACAACATAATAGAGCACAGCTACATTGGAGAAGAAAAGTGAATGCAATTGATTGTTATATGGCAGAAACATTTTCTAAAAGTAAATATGAGATGTCCACAGGTTTAGTAAACACACTGAATTTGGTAAGTAAGATACAGTCAGAAAACAATTTTGTTTTTTTACCATCTGGAGCTTCAAATATACTCTGTGAAATCTTTCCCTTTCTCTAGATGGTGTCTTTGGCAGATAAATTACTTTTCCCTGAATTCTGGGTATTAGAAGAGTGTCATTTTTCAGCATTAAGAAGTCTAGTATAATACAAATCAACACTGATCTCTCATACAATTCAAACATTTTTTTCCCTATTTCAGTTCAAATTGACCAAATGCTTGGAAATCAGCAAGGGGAAGAAGAATTTTAGCATGATCTCTCTCCACTCAAGTCTTTGCCAGGGAAAGGAGAGGAGAGAGAAAAGGATGAGAAGAAAATGAGCAAAATATTTTTGCTTAGTTAATGTTGCTGATAATTTTCTACTGATTGCTGAGTCAAAGATTCAAATGTTGGGAATTTTATAGATATATATCGGAAGGTTCTTGGAGGCTACTCAGTGTAACCTTCATTCTACACCATACTGACATGGGTGATGCATTCTATGGCTGATCTCATTCAAATGCCCAGTCTCCTTTTCTCCCAAGTTTTCCTCACCTCGATGACTAGCTTCCCTTCAATATGACTCATATGGAACCTACATGGGAAAGACACACACACACACACACACACACACACACACACACACACACACACCATCCTGATCCTTCCAAAATCTACAAGGGCAGACATGTCTCCTGTTGCACTCTCTCTTTTCTCTCCCATCATCAGATGTGACAATTCGCTTTAATTCTCTTAGGCATTTTCAGGTAAGGAGGAAGCATTCTTATGTGTGCCCCCAAGAATTTTCTTGCACTTAGCTATAGGAGAAGCAGTCCTAGTAATTTCTTCAGTCATAGTGTGTTTACTAGTTACTAGTCTACCGAGTATAGACAACCTTATCTCTGTGAGTGTTTTTCTTTTGGCCCTAATCACTTAGTCTGAGACAAAGAAAAGCATATCCCTTTATGCTTTTCTCTGGAGGGAGGAAAGTGCACGAAGCCCCAGTCTCTCATGTATTATCTTCCAGAAAATGTTTCGATCAAACCCCTCTATTTTACTATGCTATGTGTGGAGAGTGGGTGTTTTCCAGGGAGTAAATTTTGCCTCTTCTCCACTAGCCCTACAGAAATGTTTCTAGCCACCTTTGTTAAAATGTGGGAAAATTCTTAACAATTTGCTCAATGTCTCCTTCTATTATACATGTATATGCAAGTTACAATTTGTGTTTCTAGTTTGCTAGAATCAAAGACAGATTTACCATAAAGCTAGGGATGCTGAAGCTTTTGGTTTCTTTATTTGCATACCCTTCCCTCCATCAATGTCCTATTATAATTATATTTTCGTAATGTTGTATTCATCTTCTTAAACCTGTTCCCCAAACTGTATACAATTGAGGTCTGTAAAGTCTTATTTTGTCTTTTTTGTGGGATGTATTTGTAATGTGCTTAGAGCAAAATTAAAATTACTTACACTGCTCAAGTGTTGATACCAATCTTTATCTCTTCAACCCCATCTTAAAACCTCTACCCATATTGCATGTTTAAGTCTTTCTAGACTCTAGAGTATAAACTAATGTAATAATCAGGTGTGGGAGTTGAATTAAACATAGGCTAATTTACTCTGCTACAAATTCAGGTAGATGTATCAACACAGTAAGATCTTAGGCACCTGAGGATGGCATCCCAAACATGAAGTTATTCCCATTGAATAATTTAATGCAGAAATAAACCAAATTTGGAGGTTTATTGTCGAGTATATTGGCAGGTATTCTATTGGCACATCTAATATTGTAGGCTCTCAATAAAGCTATTAAATAAACTAGATAATATTGGAAAATTGATTACAATGTCTCAAAATGAGCAGATGTAAATATTAGTTCTATGGATTCTAAATGTATGTGTACCCTTGACACTGAGGAAATTCTGAGTGTGGATCCATTGCTGCCCGACCTCTGTCACTGCTGCAGGTCTCTGCACCCCTTTGCATCCTCCGGATTTGTGGGTGAGATACAGCAAAGAAGTTTGACTTTGTCAATGTATTTGGTAGAGATTGCATGGACACTGTATTAAGAAGGCATTCTTCCACTCCAGCTGCCTCTGAATTCAGTCTAAAAGCATGTCATGGTCAATTAGTGATGCTGCCATAGTTGCTGGAATGAAAAGTGATGACATGTTTGCTATCAATCTGCCACTCATGGCTGAGGATAAGCAGATGTGCTGCTGCCTGGTAAGTATTCTCATCATTATATTGTCCTACATCAATGTATTAAGACATATCCCACAGTCTATCTTAAAATTTTTATGAATGCGTTTTGTACAATCATCTCAAAGAAAGACAAAATCCCCACATTTTGTGTATTCATTTTAAAACATATACAACACTCAGCAGCACCTGGTAAGAAGCAATGACTAGAATGGAACTAACTGAATATAGCTTTTTCTTTCCCCATTTCTAATTCCACTGCCTCAGTATATAAAATGTAATATGATGTATTATTTATCAATACCAGCGCAGTGCTGCTTTGCAAATGTCACTCAATGAGATTACCCTATATATTTGGCTGTACATAAAAATGTTTTTATGTGCTTTGTGATTATCCAACATTATGGAAATGTAGCAATGAGAGTTAAAGCAAATAAGAAAACTTTAGGAAGGAGAATTTTTTCCCATAATAAATATGTGCAAAAATCTCAGGTAGGGAAAAAAGACCTCCTGCTGTCCCACGATTGCAGACAGAGATGGCAGCAGTTCAAGCTGGCATACGAGTTTCACAGCCAAACTCTGCAGAAGCTACTGCCTCTTTTCCCAATATCAGCACAGCAGCGCACAGCTGCTTCATGGTGTCAAGGTGGGGACGTGACAGACTCATAAGGTACAGTCCACAGAGAGAGACTGGTGTTTTCCCGTTCACAGTTAATGGAATTTTTCTTTACCTTGATTTAGTATTTTAGTGTCTAAAGTACTTAAAAGGGGCCGGGCGCGGTGGCTCAAGCCTGTAATCCCAGCACTTTGGGAGGCCGAGACAGGCGGATCACGAGGTCAGGAGATCGAGACCATCCTGGCTAACACGGTGAAACCCCGTCTCTACTAAAAAATACAAAAAACTAGCCGGGCGAGGTGGCGGGCGCCTGTAGTCCCAGCTACTCGGGAGGCTGAGGCAGGAGAATGGTCTAAACCTGGGAGGCGGAGCTTGCAGTGAGCTGAGATCCGGCCACTGCACCCCAGCCTGGGCGACAGAGCAAGACTCTGTCTCAAAAAAAATAAATAAATAAATAAAATAAAGTACTTAAAAGGGATGAAAAAAATTCATGTATTTAAGGCATACTATGTTTCAGGCACTGGGCTCAGTTCTGTATATGTATACAAACCCATATCATCATATATCTACTCTCTGAAGACATTTATATAGATGAATATGTATATTCATGTATATATGTGTATGTATAAAATACATCGTATACATTGTATACATTTTTATATGTTGATATAAAAATAGATATGAAATATCTATATTTATATATAGTTAATAATATATTTACATATAAATCTATGTTATATATTATTTATATTTATATAAAATATTATGTATATGAGTTATATGTATCAACATATTTACATGTATAAATATTATATATGAATATATAAATGTATTTTATCCATACATATATAAATTATGTAAAAATTTACATTTTACAGAAAAAGAAGCCACAGATCAGAAAGCTGAAGTAACTTGCCTAATGTTACCCAGAATTTATACCTAGAGTTATCTGACTTGTGCTATTCTGTGATACAACTCCATCTCATGATACACAGTTGCATTTTTCTCAATTATTTGTTGTGTTTTATCTTCCCAAAGCCCCTCAACTGTCTACTTCCCACTACCTTCTAGATGGTCAGACCATTTTTTCAATATCTTCCAGAAATTTTGTCAGCTTTTAAAAGAAATACAAATTAAATAAATTTATATAATTTGGCCATACTTTATATTAAATATTTTCTAAATATTTTCATCTTTACAATTTTTTTAAGATGATGTGGAGTCTGGCTATGCTGCCCAGCTGGCCTTAAACCCCTGGGCTCAAGGGATTCTCTCACCTTAGCTTCCCAAGTAGCTGGGAATACAAGTGCACACCACTGCACCTAGAGCTTTTTAGCTACGTTTTTCATGTATTTCCATTCTAGTCATTGCTTCCTACAAGTTGCTGCCGAGTACTGCATATGTTTTAAAATGAATACACAAAATATGGGGATTTTGTCTTTCTTTGAGATGATTGTACAGAATGTATTCATAAAAGTTTCAAGGTAGACTGTGGGATATCTTATTACATTGATGTAGGACAACATAATGATGAGAATACTTACCAGGCATCAGCACACGGCACCCACTCTTCATACTTCTAAGATAATTAGAGATAATAATACTTAGAAATTGGTTGACCTACTTGCTCACTCACATAAGGCTTTATTCTCTATGTTATAGAATAGTAGCAATCATTCTCTGTGACTATCTGAGAAATACAAACCCTAGAAACCCAACTTATCCTTGCAGGAGCTTAATAGTAACAAAATCTCTTACTATGCTAGACATATCATTCTCATCAAAGATCTTCCTCCACTTGTTGCTTTTTATTTCTAGAGGCTGACCTACACACACAGTTAGATTCTGACCAAAGTCTTTATCCTTACAAATCACCCTTTGTCTTCACTCCTTGACTCATGCTTAGTGAACCACTATTTCACAAAGAGGTAATTACATATTATTAGGCTCTGACATAGCACCAGATATGTATCTAACTCTGACAACGTGGTTGCAAATGCATTGTTTTGATAAAAATCACCTATATCTATTGCATACTTACTACATGCCAGTTTTGTTTTGTTTTGTTTTGTTTTTAAGTTCTCTGCATGGACATTTCAGCCACTTCTGCATGTAACTTACTTATACCTTCAGGACCTTTTTGAGCCCAGTCATGTATATACCACTTCCATTTGATGATGAAATGCTGCTTTGCATGATCCTCTTTATGGTTAGATGGATCAGAAAGCACCCAATTCATGAGAGGCAGTTCAGGTCACAAGGTGACTTGATGAACCATAGTCAAAAGTTCAGTTTCCATGAAAGCCCAGTAACAGGCCAAGAGCTGTCTCTCAAAAGGAGAGTAGTTATCTGCAGAAGATGGCAGGGCCTGGCTTCAAAATCCAGGAGGACTCCACTGTGATTCACCTATGGGGTCCTTCCAGAGGCTCTAAACAGCATCCCTATCTACCACTGACACCTCAAGCACCATTGGACCTGCTGGGTCATATGGCCCAAGTGGCAGAGCAGCTTGCACAGCCACCTGGATTTGTTGCAGAGCCTTTTCCTGTTCTGGACTCCACTCAAAACTGGCAGCCTTTCTGGTCACTCAATTGACTGAGGAGCCATGATTCTCTTTTACAATTCAAATTAGTCTTTTGTCCATTCTACCTAGAAGCTTTCTGCTTATATAAATTAAATAGGAATGAAGTAGGCTTCCCATCAATTTCACTTGTAGGAACACCGTGGTTAATTAGTCAATGCTAGAGCTCTACATGAGTCAGCTATTTTGATTGCTTCTTTGCCTCTGCCATCCATTACAGTAGCTACACCCACCTTCCCTTTGACAGTTAAGTGCTGCCTCTTGGCCCTTGCCACCTTGGGATCCAATTATTCCCATTGCATTTACATTTTGAAGTTGAATGTGGTTCCCACTGTTAGACTTCACCTACAGAGATGAGCCATTACAGGGCTCTTTAAAATGCAGGTGCCACTCTCACAAATCTGTTTTGCAAAGCATTGGTTAAGGGCCCTCCCAGCTGGGATGAGTATGTCTAAAGTGACTAACCACTCCACTCTCCCAATCTCCCTTCCTCTACATTAATCCAAGGGAGATCAAGAATTTCCAGCTCACTCACAATGGGCAATCTTTTTATCCCTATTTCAGCTAACCAAGCAAATAAACTATCTAGAACCTTTTTTTTTTAACTACCCTATCTGCAACATTAAGTGCAGAATCCCTACTTAATGGGCCCAAATCAATAAATTTAGCCTGATCCAACTCTATGTTCCTTCCACCATTTTCCCACACCCTTAATATACATTCCCATGCCTGCTCTCCAGATTTTTGTTTATATAAATTTAAAAACTCAAGCAGTTCTTTTCGAGTGTAGGGAACTTCCTCATGGGTCGCACTCTGAACCTCACCTCTAGGGGCCCACCAGGACTTTAGTCTAGTTATAGGTCTAGAGGCAAACAGGGGTGTTGCGGGTGACTTCTGAGGAGAAACAACATTATCTCCACTGACCACTGTCTCAAAAGAGGCCATGACTGTTGCCTCAGGAAGTACAGGGTTTATCTCCTCAGACAAAGGTGGAAATAAAATATATATATATAGACACACACACACACATATTTTTTATATATATATATATACACACACACACACAGACACACATACAGTATACCACTTCCATTTGATGATGGAATGATGCTTTGCATGATCCACTTTATGGTTAGATGTATCAGAAAGCACCTAGTTCATGAGATGCAGTTCAGGTCACACGGTGACTTGAACTGTATATAGTAACTATTTTATATATATACATACACACACACACACACACACACACACAGTATATATATAGTAGTTTATTAAGAAGTATTAACTCACACGATCACAGGGTCCCACAATAGGCTATCTTCAAGCTGAGGAGCAAGGAAGCCAGTCAGAGTCCCAAAGCTGAAGAGCTTGGAATCCAATGTTTGAGGGCAGGAAGAATCCAGCATGGGAGAAAAATGTAGGCATGAAAGGCTAAGCCAGTCTAGCCTTTTCACATTTTTCTGCTTGCTTTATATTCACTGGCAGCTGATTAGATGGTGCCCATCCAGATTAAGCGGGGGTCTGCCTTCCCCAGTCCACTGACTCAAATGTTAATCTCCTTTAGCAACATCCTCACAGACACACCCAGGACTAATACTTTGCATCCTTCAATCCAATCAAGTTGACACTCAGTATTAACCATCACATCACTATTACAAGGTAAGAAAGTATTTTCAATGAACTTACAATTCCAGAGTGCTAAGTAGTTTATTTTAAGTTTATATTTTCTAAATTTATAAAACAGAACAAAACAATGACAACAGCAACAACAACAACAGCAAAAAAAAACCCACGTAGGTAGTGCTTTCTTATTGTTTAGTATTTGGGGAAAAAAGGACTTTTAACTTACCAAAATATTTGGTTATTTGGTTAAATTTACATGTGTTCATATTCCTCAGCGGAAAACAAAATAAGGCAAAATATTTTGGGGGAACAAGATAGAGATTAGAAACTTTTCTTTTTAGACCTCTAAATTGCTTTTATATATGCTTGTTAAATGGTTTTATTGTTATACTTTTTAAATCAGGAGATGCATATTATATAATGTTATTTATTGCTAAAGATCCTTATTGTAGCATTTTACATACACTGAGTTTTGTTAACTCTCAGGTCACTCAAATGACCTTACCTTATTCATTTCAGTGCATCATCTTGTATGTGGTATAATGATTTTTTTTCTGTGTCTTAAAGTAGTGATGAAAGTGAGATTTGATGTCACAAACACTTGTGTTCCTATCATCTATAGAAGCTTGATCTTAGGCAAGTTACACATTCTCAATCCCAATTTCCTTACCATCAAACTATGAGTAACAATGCCTGTAGTATTTGAGGGCTGTTTTAGGATTAAGTGAAGTACTTAGCAATTATTTTTTAGTTTCCTTCTCTTCTTCCTACATCGGTATCATAGTCAAGGTTATTTTATGCCAAAGCACAGAAACTCACTTCAAAGTTTAAGCATAAAATAAAAGCTATTGAAAAGATATTCTGCAAACTCAGAATATCCAAATAAAAGATAAACAATTAGGTCTCAAGACAGGTGGGAAAGAGTACCCAGCCAGCTACCAGAAACCTGAGCAAATAGTTAAAAATTCTTCCTCTCTACTGCCAGATGAGTTCTCAACCTGCTTCTCTCTGTGGGACTATCTCATTTTTCTTTCATCTATTGAGCTGATTTATCTATTTTTCTGTGTAAATGGCTGGCTCAATTTTTTAAATTAATTTTACCTCAAAATCCACACATTGAATCTAATTTCAGATTTTAGAGGAGAGAATCTGATTGGCTTCAGTTGGATCAGTTGTTTGGCACTGATCCAACGGTCCACTGGAGGAACATAACTTCATGTGAAGTACTATACATGCCAGGAGTCTACCTCTGTTTATCAATACAAAATGCCAAGTATAAAGCAGGAACTATGTTTGATATAATGTTTCATATGTAAGTGTTCACCATCTTTTATTTTTATATTTTCTACTTCACATAGAGTAGAACTATGCTCATAACAGTTTTTCTAATGCTGTTAGGCAGAATAAGAAGTCAATCAATATTTACTGAGCACCTACTAGGTAATTCACACCTTGTCATTTAATCCATAGAAAATACTCATGAAGCAAGTCTTACCATTCTAACAGTTTACATATTTATATAACAAATCACAGAAATTTTAAGTGACTCTCCTACAGTCAAGGCACAGCAGAAGTAGGTAATAGAGGGGCCTCCTCTGTCTTACCCCCAAAACACATGCAATCACCTCCTACTCTTAATCACTGCCCACATCATCAATAACCCACTAGGGAACCTTGAGAAAGATAAGGAATGTGTTTAAAAAAACTTATGGTTTCCTTCAGCTCTACATTCAGAGTAACGGCTAAGTATATGAAAACCATAATGCTGCTGCCTGTGTGATTCTGGACTGCTGACCTAACCTCTCTGTGTTTCCATTTTCTCCTTTGTATAAAGGAGATAATAATAATCTGTACTGAGAATTCAATGACATAATCGAGTGGCACATATTAATACTAACAGCTAACAATGACTGAACATCTGTGACAGCTATGGTTTAATCGCTATTTTTGGTTAACACTCAATATTCATAATGACTTCATGTTATCCATTTTACACATAAGGAAAATCAACATAGGGCTTTCTTTCTCAACTCCACACAGCTAGAGAGCGATAGGGCTAGAATTCAAACCCAGGTGTATTAGTCTGCTCTAATAAATACATAATAAAGACATAATAATAAAGACACTGCTAATAAAGATATACTCGAGGCTGATTATTAAAAAAAAAAAAGAAGTTTAATGGAATCCCAATTCCACATGACTGGGGAGGCCTCACAATCATTGTGGAATGTGAAGGAGGAGCAAAGGCACGTCTTACAGGATGGCAGGCAAGAGAGCGTGTGAGGGGAACTCCCCTTTATGAGACCATCAGATCTCCTGAGACTTATTCACTATTGTGAAAACAGCACAGGGAAAACCTGCCCCCATGATTCAACTGCCTCCCACCAGGTCCCTCCCATGACATGTGAGAGTTATGGCAGCTACAATTCAAGATAAGATTAGGGTGGGGACACAGCAAAACCATATAATCATGCAATATGTTTTTTCAAAACCATGGCTTTTAAGTATGGCATTATACAGCCAACCAATAACCACAGAATAGTAAGAACTCAGTAACATTGGCTGGTCTTCTGATTTGTTCTCTGATGACTCATATTATGTAATCCATATCTTAAATGGTCCTTCATAATTATGCACTGCACAACATCATTTTGGTCAATGACAAACCACATATATGATGGTGGTCCCATAAGATTATACCATATTTATACTGTACCTTTTCTATGTTTAGGTATGTTTAGATATGCAATTACTTGTCATTGTGTTATAGTTGCCTACTTTATTCAGTACAGTAAGATGCGATACAGGTTTGTAGCATAGAAGCAATAGGCTATTGAAATCATAAAGACTAGGTGTGTAGTAGGCTAAACAATCTAAGTGTGTAAGTACACTCTATGATGTTCACACAAAAACAAAATCGCCTGACTCTGCATTTCTCAGAACATATCCTCAGCATTAAGCAACACATGACTATAACTGTATATTTTGGCACTATAATGTAGATTGATAATTTATAACTGTCCCTTCAAATATACATCAGAATGATCTTTGCATTTGTTTTTCACACACAAGTGCCTATGCCTACTGTGTCTAGTGACCCTTCAAAGGTAGGTCCAAAACAGGTGTAATTTTAGTAAGCATCATGGTTGAATTCATATATAAGAATCAATAAATTAGTTATTGGGGGTGGTGTTTACTGCAGAGGAGCCCTCTTACTACCTTTTTGAGACTCAACTTTGGTGCCTAGAAATTGGAAAGCCCAAGGGTAGGGCCTGGGAAATTTAACAAATTCCCCAGAAAGAAAATTGTGTACAACAGAAATTGAGACGTATTGGCTCAGAGTTAAGATTTAAATGGTGAGAAAAATGTATTTCCCAATTAGGCAGTAGAAAAGTCATGGAATAGAGATGCTGATAAAATCTCCCCATTCACTAACCACCATGAGATGGAGCTACCAGGCCTTCATCTTACCCACATAGCAGACTGGTTGCTTTAGAATCTTTCAGGTTAAATGAAAGGCCACCTAAGCACAATAAATTGTTTTGCATTTGGCTTGTCTTTGGGCATGACAGCCCCTTCAATGTTTCTTCAATCAACTAATAGTTAGAAAACTTAGACTAGGGGATATTAAAGAATGCTTCTGTCAGCCACGAGGTTTGCAGATTTAATTTGATGTGATTTATAAATTGCTGCTGTTATTGATTCTGTTGTTGCTGGTAAACCCTGCTGCTATATAAAGCAGCTGCCTTCTGTAGTTGAGGTGTGCCTGCATCCATTAACGGATGTCTTGGGCACAGACACAATTTCATAACAGATGTCATTTACCTAGACTGACACCGCATATGGAAATCCCCTGCTGCTTTCCCTTTGCACGCAGTGAGAGGAAGCTGTTTTCTTGCTACATTCAAAGTTGTATTGCTGTCAGCTAATGATTCAGAACGCAATAGCTACCTTTTAAAAAAAAATCCACCAGGAGACATTTCTCAGTATGGCAAAAATAACTATCCTTGCAACACATTTCTTGTGAAACAGACAAAAAAAATTTGATATAATATCAAGAAGTGATTGAACACAAATAGTTATACATCTGAAGTCCTATTCCTATGCAGGTTTAACATTTCATATGAATGATTGTGCTAAACAGTCTTTCATTTATTTTTGTATTATACAGATTTTTTAAACTCACATTTTTATCTTACGTCTAGAACATCAAAAATTTTAGCAAACAACAATCATTTATTAGCAGCTTTTCAGAAACAAAAATGTTTAAATGACAAATTGTTTATCGGGGGTGTGTGTGTGTGTGTTTCATTATAAAATACAATACTTACTGAGAAATATTTATATGTTAAAATTAAAGAGTACCTTTGCATTATGATACATACATTATGACATTCATCAGGCCTTTCTAAAAACTTTCTCCTCAGATGCCAAGAATCAATTCATAATTGTGTTAATAGTAGACCTGGGGATGATGCTTCCAATTAGAAATTAGATTTCATCTACCTGGGCTCTGATTTCATATGTGTGTGTAATGTGCTGTATTACAACTTCCCTATTTAAGGAAAAAAAAAAAAGAAAAACCTTTTGAGAAAATAGGGCTGCTTATTGCCATCATTAATAGCTAACACTTGCTATGTGATTGGTACTTTCTAGGCATGATCTCATTAAATACACACAGAAACTCTATGGCATGGATGCTATCATTATCCCCTGGGGTAGTAATTAGTATCATTCACCAAATGTTACTTACTATCCACCTCCTGAATATTTACCATGAATGCACCCCTCTAACTTTCTGCCTCCTTTGAAATTAGGTAAGTGTCTGCTTGAATCCTGAGTGACTATAAGGAACTGAGCACACTATCAATTGCCTTCGACATGAGAGAGAAATAAACTTTTGTTCCATTAAGTCACTGAAATATGGGCACTGTGTTACCAGCACATAACCTAGTGTATCCTTCCTGATTTATCTTCATTTCTATTAAGAATCCTGATGTAAATCTCAGAAGGGTAAAAGCCACTGAAGCTATGGTGCTTTCTCCACTCTCCTTACTATTTTCTACTTTTCATTTCCTCCTGAAAACACTGTTATTAACTGCTCTGCTTGTTTCTAAATTTTGTTAAAATTCCCATTCACTCCTCAATTTCACAGCATAATTTTCTCAGCTCCTTTAACTACCTCTTTTCCAGCTCTCTAAAGTTTTTAATGTTGCTTAGAAATCATCACCCTAAAGTGGGGATCGGATGGGAAGGAGTTAAATGTTATGGGGAAAATTTATTCTATCACCTATCTATTGAGATACAATTACCAATTACCAATTTCAGGGCTGGTCCTCAAAGTCATTGTGTGGGGCTTCATTTTCCTCCCTGACTTGGGAAGTTTGAGTATGCTCACTGCCGTCAAATATTATGGTCAATTTTTAATGTTTATTAAGTTTTTCACTCTGGGTAACCATTTTAAATATTCCTAAAGGACTTCTTACCTGACAACACAGTCATTATTGTCACTGAGGGTTAACAAACAATTAAGCAACTTGACCCTAGAGTTTGCTTAGATTTAAAAATCTAAACCATTTTTTTAAATTATTGACCTTAAGCAATTTATGTAACCACTGTGTATCTTTTTTTCATATGTAAAATGGGGATTATAATAGAACATATTTGTTAAGATGCTTGGAAATATTAAATTATTTAAAACATCTATAAGGTTTAGGACGGCTCCTGAACACAACCCACAGGCACGACAAAAGTTATAATCACTAATTGCTCAAAGCGTAGCAGACCGTATAGCAGCCCTAGGTAAATAAAGCATAGTCTTTGATCTCAGGATGCTCATGGGGGAGGAAGATTGCACTGATTAATGCAATGCGGTGTGCTAATTTTTCTAATGGCTCTAGATAGAAAAATATGTTAACATGGAGGAGAGAGAATTTAATCTTGGCTGAGGCACACAGAGGAAGCAAGACATGAGCAAAAACCAAAACATAAGTTTAATAGGTGGACAAGGAAATTCCTAGCAAAGGGAACAGCAAAAGCATGGAAACAGAGCAGGGACTTAAAAAGTACTAGCGAATGGGAACATGCAAAGGAGCTGGAGAATGAGCCTACAGTTTGACTTCTTTGCATTTGTGCTTCAGCTGTTTCTGTCTTGTGTTTTTGGTTTTTGTCATAAGCCACGGCAAATCCTTTTGTGCAAGGATGTGAAGTACAAAAACAGATAATTTACGACAGCAGTGCTTAGCACTTAATACTTTTGTGAGAGCTGACAGCCAGCTGAGATGTCTAAAGGAAAGGTGGTCCTGGCAGTGAGACATAAGGAAAGAGGAAGGGCATAACCAGAATAAGAATGGGACCTAGGACTAGGCCAGGCCTTTTCCACCTTTTACTTGTTTCTTATAACACTTCCACATTTTTTGCAATGTCCCTGTGTCATTTCTACAAATATTTCTTAGGCATTTTCTTTAAATGTCTTATTTTTTATATTTTCTCTGATTTTAAGTAATGTCAGTGACCATTAAAGGTATGTGCTAGTTATAATTTTCTAATACATATTAAGATAAATATGGAAATAAATTTAAAAACTATTCCATTGCCATCAAAATCATATTATTTACTCCACATGGTACATGTACTATATTTTAGAGAAAAATCTTCTTAACCAATCATGTGAGAAGACACTGGCTTGAAGATAATAATATGTGCACTGGCCTGACTATTTTCATTCATAAAGCTTTTTAGAACCAGCAGATTGCTGAAAAGTAGTTAAGCATACTGAGGAAGTTACAAGAAAAGAAGAAAGCAAGCATCAACAGGAATGAGAATAAAGGGAAACCTCAACTGTTGTGTATTGCCACGTTTTGTGTTGGAATCTGTGCTTAGCATTATGATTAATTAGAGGGTGTACTCACCATTCTGTGGAATGAGGTGGGGAGGTATGTGGGGGCATCTGTGAATAGGCACCTAGCTTTACTAAAAAGAGGCAGGATGAGTGCTTCAGGGGAAGTTCAAAGACAATGTTGTATGGAATTGGAAGGGGACAAAAATCACATTTGGTTGGGAACGTTGGGGAACAAGTATCATAAAGCTGCCATTTCAGCTGGGCATTAAAGGGCCAGTGTAAATTTTACATGAATAAAGCACAAAAGGAATAGAAGGAAGTTTCTGTCTTACATGAATAAAGCAAGAAAAGGAGTAGAAGGAAGTTTCTATCTTCCACTGCATGAAGCTACATACCTGGTCATATACATAAGAAATATCTCTGATGCTAGGAAACCAAGCAGACAAGAGGTATTGGGCCTCCAAAGTACGTAAGATATCTTCCATTTGTACTTATAGATCCATGTCCTACTCTTCTGTACCCACGCTGCTGTGTGCCTTGATAGGGTGACCTAAATGGCTGCACCAACAAGCTCTCTGGTCTTTTGATACCTGGTTGGGTTTGACCAACAGCAACCAGTGTCAAGTGATTCAGTGGAAGTTAATTTCTTATTAATTTCCTGTATAGCCATATTCCTCTACAGAAGGTTTGAACTTATGACAACCTTCTCCACATAGTTACCTTCTCTTGGGAAAGGCTTTTCTTTCTCTTGTTCCTTCAGATAGGCATGTTAGCTGCTGATACCCTCAAGATTTCCATAAACTCTTCCAGCTTATTTTTTAAACTCTCCTCACTGACCCCGCTGAAAAATGGCAATCTTTTCTTCTGGAACTGTGACCAATATGATGAACACAAATTATACAAAGAACACAAGTTGAATACAGTAATATTAATTGGATATTCTACATTTATATAAAGTGTCACACACCTAGTCCTTTTGAATGGCATTCTGCATACCAGAAATACTTATTTGATTTTGAATAAAGAAAGAAATACTTATTTGATTTTGCTCACCCAGAGCATCTGGGTCAGTGTGATGGAGCCAAAGTATTTCAGATTTCTACACACCTGAGAGGCACTATGGCACAGATATTAACACCATAAAATCTAGCAGCTACTGCCTGGATTCAAATTCTCTCTCTGCTACTTGCTAACTATATAATTTTGTCAAAATTCCTTATAGTCTTTGTGCCTCAGTTTCCCCATCTTTAAAATGAGGCTGATTCGAATACTATCAGGTTTTCATGAGAATTAAATGAACTGATGTTTGCAAAGTATCTGAAATGTTGCCAAATAAGTGTTATATAAATGTTAGGGATCATTATTATTATTTGATATAATAATACCTTAATGAATCCTCTTCTTTGGGGATATTTGAACCCTACAAGGAATTTTTAAAACCTACTCAATTGACTCAATAAAATAAAACCAAATGTTCAGTTTGGTCTGTATATGACTGGACCATGACGTATTATACAAAACAATAGAGTTCAGATATAATAGTGCAGTCAGGATGATGAAAGGAAAACAGGTTTTCTGAGATCTTTTTCTTCCAGGTTCTGATCTTCTCCTGTGTCCCAAACCAGGATAATCCTACACCTATACATGGAGAACGGTGCTATGTGATTCTTGTCTCACAGTACTACTGCTAAGTTTAGTACTTCCTTATTTTAGAGTGATAAACTATTTGCAGAAAATTTAATTTAAATACTCACAATGACTCAAAGTTAACTTCATAAGCTACTTTAATTAATTTCCTTCAGATGTCTGCAATATTTTCTCAGTCTCCTTTGCTTTGTATCTTAACAATAATTATGTTTAAATTTTTTGGACTTAAACTTCTTGGCAATATTACACTATACCTCAAGTCCTGCTTCTCCGTCTCGATCAACATTCTTTGATACTTGGCAGATGTTAATTCATAGTTTTTCTTGCAGCACATTTATTTTACTTTTGGGCATCAATCCCCTTACTCAAAAAAGAAAAGATATGACATTGACTGAAAGCTTGGAAGTCATCACAATGCTTGAGTAATACAACTAAACCTACTCTTTAGGTGCTGCCTGTGGTGGTTCTATTTATCTGTATCATGTCTCATGTGACTGCAGTATGATAACTTTCTACAACTAAACTTTGTTTCCTTCCATCACGTGAATTTGTCTGAATATGGTCAGAGATCCTAGTCTGTGGTGTAAGTGACAGATCATCACCCATGATAACCATGAAAATTTTCAGAAGGCACATAAATAATGCCTTTGAGAAGAAAGTCTCAGAAGCTACTTTCACCAATGGTGCTATGGTGTGAATGTTTGTGTCCCCTCAAAATTCTTATGTCAAAACCTGAATTCCCAAGGTGATTGTATTAGGGGGTGGGGTATTTGGGAGGAAATTAGGTCATAGGGACAGAGCCCTAAGAAATGGAATAAAGTCACTTATAAAATAAGTCCAAGAAATACCCCTGACCACTTTTGCCATGGGAGCACACGGTTAGAAGATGTCTTCTATGAACCAGAAAGTGAGCCCTTAACAGACACTGACTGCCGGTATTTAGATATTGGACTTCCCAGACTCTGTAACTATAAGAAATAAATTTCTGTTGTTTATTACCTACCCTGTTTATGGTGTTTTATAATAGCAGTTTAAATGGACCAAGATAATGGGGTACCCCATAGGCCAGAATCCATACTGAAAATGCAGTATGATTCCTTGTACAGGTAAGGATGTACTTCAGTGATTGGGAAAAGTGAAGGATGTCAAAAAAGTAAGATCAATCCTAAGGTAATAAAACCTACATGTAATTGTTAGCCAACACAGATCATTTCTTGAATTAAGAGGAACCTTGTTGAGCACAGAAGAATTACATAGTGAAAATTAGTCAGGAGTCCTCATTCCAAGGATTGTAAAACTAATTATCCTCGTTAAGCTTCTTGTTATATTTTGCTCTGGGTCAGCTGCCAGGCTGATTTTTGGTATTAACTTCTGTACTTCTGGTTTCTGAGAGATCTGTACAATAAACTTCTTCCAAAGTTCCAATAAATTTATTCTATTTCTTACAAATAGAAAAAATATATTTTAATTAAATAATAATGAAGTTCTTATTAAGGAAAGAACAAATTTCTAATTGCTTCTTAAGGAAATATCTGGAAAATATCTCACTGTATTTTTGCAAAATGAATATTTTCCTCTATTTTTTCTATTAACTCAAGGAGAAATTTCACAGTATACTTCTATCCTTTGACACATTCTTCTCAGTTTTTAAACCATGTTTCTGTCATTTTCTAGGGCCCACATCAAAACAGCTCTATTATAAATGTCTGCACCTCATCTATTCTCCCCTTTGCTCTTCTGCAGACTCAGTGACTGACAATTTTGATGAGTTTTTTACCACACCGAGATGTCTTTGCACCATTGTTTTCAATGGCTTTTATAACTCAAACCATCTGCTCTTTTTTTCTCCTTTTCCTGTTGTGTAAAACATTTTTGAAATACAGTGAAGGAAAGAAATGCAATCACAAACTGCTGTTTTGTGTTGTGCCGCGCATTAATTTTCAAGCTGCTTTGCTCTGCAGCATTCATTTCTCCAGTAGTATAGCAAAGTATGAATGCCTTGAGGGCCTGAATTTGCTTTTTTCTTAATCAGAAGTAATTAGAGAAACTGACACATGTTGTTTTGGATAGTGTTTAAGTGCAGAAATGCTTTGAAAATGGTATATATACAGCCAGACTAAAGATATCCAAAGGCAAATTGGTACCTTCCAAAGCTCAAATGGGTTGATTTGTTACTTCAACACTCTACAACACCTAGCTCTGTATAAAAGTGAAGACTCAGCTAAAGAAAAAAATACGTAATGTGGCATCAAAAGGAAATCATGGTTCAGTCTCATTCTTTGTTGTAGAATTAACCTACTAGACAGGAAGATGGCTATACATGGGATGAGGCCTACCATTAAAGGCTCTCCATAAAGTCTCTCTCTCTGTGTTTCACAAAACTCTTAGTTCCTCTGTAGGAATTTTTCTTTGGTGTCTTGAAAGCATCTTAGTCACAAAACTTCACTTTTAAATTATAAGTTTCTTCCTTAAATGATACTTCTGCAAGGATAAAGTTCACTTAATTATCTCAATGTCCACTAGCCAGGAGTAAAACTGTGTTGAAAAATCAGCTTAAATAAGTTTTGGGATTGAGACAGCAGAGGCAGAAATCTAAAGGAAAGGAGAGCTGAGGGGATAATAGTGAGTCACCAAAAACCCAAGGTAAGCTCTTAGGATCTCTCCGGGGAATAAAAAGTAAAGATGAGCTGATTCGATTGCTTATACATACAGCAGGTAGCTACCTGGCTTCCAGTTTGTCCTAATGCAGTTAATTACAATGAAACTCTTGAAACAAGTGTATTACTCCATTCTCACATTGCTAATAAAGACATACCCAAGACTGGATAATTTATAAAGTAAAGAGGTTTAACTGACTCACAGTTCTGCAGGTCTGGGGTGGCCTCGGGAAACTTACGATCATGGCAGAAGGGGAAGCAAGCATGTCTTCTTCACGTGGTAGCAGGAAGAAGTGCAGAGTGAAGGAGCGGAGAAGCCTATCATCAAACCATCAGATCTCATGAGAACTCACTCACTATCATGAGAACAGCATGAGGGTAACTGCCCCCATGATTCAATTACCTCCCACTGAGTCCCTCCCACAACACATGGGGATTATGGGAACTACAATTCAAGATGAGATTTGGGTGGGGACACAGACAAACCATATCAGCAAGCTTTTACTCTCCTACCCAACACTAACCACTATTAAATGTTAAGTGTAACAAAAAGCCTCTTAATATTTCCATTTAATGAATAATATCTCCACTACTCCCAGTTAAGCACTAAAACATTCTAGGGGAGTTCTGACCATCATCTCATCTGGGTAACATGTTTAAAGGGAAGAGAAACAAAGAATAAAAAAGAGGCTGAAGCAATAGCCAGTAAACTCAGAAATGCTCCTGTTCATGTCAGCCTCTTCCATACCTTCCTGACCTCAATCAATGTAGGATGCTGTAGCTAGATTGCCAGGACTATAGAAGCTGCTAGTTCATGGATTACTTCTGGGTAAAATGTTAATGAAGGAAACTAGATACCTTCCTAATCCTTAAGAAGATAATTTAAAATGCTAATAAAGATACATCATGTTGTAATTCGGCATTTATCTTCAATATAAATAGGTTATTACCATGTGTTTCATTCTAAAAGGAGTTGTTAACATCTAAATGTCTCCTAGACTATGCAATTGCAACTTTTGGCTCTTAAATGAAATTCTTAAAAATTAAATGTCAAGACACTTCATGACTCTGAAAACACACAATTTTGGGCACTTCAAATGATAATAACAATGGCAATAAGTATAATAGTGATCAAGAATACATAGACATTGTAATAGACACCTGCTGGTCTGCTAATGTCCATGAAATCTAATGAACTCTGTTTTTCTTAAGGAACTGGTAATTACAAGAAAAACTGAGACTATATCCAGGAAAAGCAAATCACTATGGTATGAAGTAATCAGGAGAAAATGCCTTGAAGCAGTTTACAGCTACCGATCCATAGTTGAGTGCTATGAAGCAAAATCTCAAGAATAGATTGTTGTATGATCTTGCTCAAGTTATTCATGAACTCCAAGCCATGGTTCCTTCAGTTGTGAAATGTGAGAGATGGACTCAAAAAAAAAGAAAAAGAACTTTTAAATCCTGTCTGTGGAACCCTCTGGTTTCTGTAAAGTCACCCCAGGAGTCACTACAGGGTTGTGTAGAGAGAAAATTGGGTGATGCTCCCATTACAAATGTCATTTCCTCTTCTAATTCTGTCTTTACCCAGCAAAGGGCCCTGTTACCAGAACAATCTCCCCAAAGCCCATCTTTAACTATCAATATCCTGTCAGAATGGACCCACGCTGTCCTTAAAGTAGACCTTTAAGTCTGCAAATTGTGGCCTATATTTATTTTCTCTAATTTTTTATGTTATCAGGCTTCTGCCTTTGTTCATACCACTCTCATGCCTGGAATAACTTCTTTTTAAATTTCGGCCTTTGAAATATTTTTTCATGCCTCCAATACCAGGTCAAGTAATATGTGTTACTAGAAAACCTTTCCTTCTCACAGTTCCCCTGCAACGCTTTTCTCAATCTCCCCTACCCTCACCCCTCTGCCCATTCTATAGCTCCCTTTTATTTATAAATTCAAGGAGCATTGTGGGGTGCATGTGCATGCATGTGTGTGTGTGTGCACATACATGTCTGTTTGACAGAGTGAGAGAAAGATGCCTTTATTAAACAGAATCATTTCCTAAGATAAGCACTGTATTTTATTCATATCTGTATTTACATATGTATATGTGCTCAGTAAATGTATACTGAGTAGAAAAGCATCTTCACTAAAAAGTTTTACAGTCAAACTTTGTGTGAAAATCACCTGGATTGGATGATCTAAAGCTTCTTTCTATTTCTCAAGCTGTGGTGTTCTTTCAAAAATGTCAGTCCTATATGAACTCGTGCATGCATGCAGATGAGCTTGTCACAATACACCAGAAGGCAATGCTCTCCTTGTAGGGACTGCCTCATGTGGCAGTTGCTGATGGCTTTTGGTGATAACCTGTGGGCAAAACAAAAGACATAAAATTAGCTCTTATCACTGGAAGTGACTTCAAGGGAGTCTATAGCTAGAAGGGCATCACAAATTAGCCCAGCTCAGTTCTGGCTCTCATTTTCTCACCCAAAATGCCTGACTGCAAAAATAATCCGCCCTATCAAATATTTCCTATAGTCCCTGGAGGATTTCGCATGTGTGGTCATGATGAATCTATGCCATCTGGTTACTACACTGTTTTGCCAGGTCTCCACTAGAAATCCGCTGTGCCCACTGGGCATTTCAGTGCTCACTGAGTAGCTTCAGTTTTCTACCACAGTTGTGCTGAGTTGGCCACCCCAGTTAATTGCCTGGGAAAGCAATGCTCTGCCTGAGGTGGTGATTCCTAGTGATTCTAAGGGCACTAGAATAGCACTGTTTCTTACATTTCTCACAAAATTTTGTATAAGACCAATTTCTTCAGTTTCTGCCTCCACTCTTCTTGTGGAAGGACTGAAAGGTAGAGGCAGAAACTGAAGGACCTGGAGCCAGGTAAGGGAAACAAGAAGAATTCTTCCACCCTCCTAGTCTCAAAGAAACAATATAACAACAAAGAAACAATACAGCAACAAAAACTGCTTCCCTTGGTCAAAATAAATAAATAAACAAGCAACTATACAACGACAATAGCCCTACCACAATGAAGCCAGAAAAAGATACACACATACAAAAATCATGCTTATCTACTGATACCACTAAATGCCCAGATACTCAAGAAGTAACCATTTAGCAGGAAACCCAAGTTATGAGTCGTAGGTTTGAATTAGCAGGGACTCCTATCTACAGACTCTATCCCCATCACCAAGGACATCTTCATTTTGTACACTTTCTCAAGTTTCGTGTTTGGGTTTGTTTTACTGTCATTTGTTGAACAATCATTTTGTTCTAGACTCCTTCATATAACACCAAAAACAGTTCTTGGAGGTTGGTGTTATTATCCTAACACCTCTCTCTTTTAAAGTTGGCTCTGAGAGTAGCTCTAGTTTGATTTTGCTTATTTTAATTGCAAACAGAGTAGATAGCCAATGTGCATGTGCAGGAGTCATACACTTCCACAGAAATAAATTTTCATGTGTTCGTATACTGTCTCTGTATTATAAACTCCAAATCCAAAATTAAAAGAATAAAGACATACATTTTTATTTTTTTCCACCTCTGTTTATTTTGCTTAACTTGACCTGATTTTTACTTTGGCAGGAGGAAGAAAAAAAAGCATTATTTGTGAGTGTGATGAATAATGTAAGTAACACAAACAAAATTAGAAATGGGGTGACTGATTAGACTATTGATTTTTTCCATTGCTTGAACTAGCACATCAGACAGTTTAAGCCACAGAAACCACATTCAGGTAATTAAGCAGAGAATCTGATCTACACTCAGAGGGACACAAAAGTATAAAGACCGGTAGAGTCCACTGAGGTAACCTGCACAGCAAAGGTTACCCAATCGGACTGAATTCCCCTAGGAATTAGCTGAAGAATGAGGGCACAAACAAGGCCAAGTGCATTTGGAGTAGAAGAATGTCCTTTTCTGAACTAATTCCTGAGTTGATATGAGTATATTTTATTAGAATAAATTATGAGGATAGATGAGTTCTATTAAAACCACTTCAGAAACTGGAGTCATAATCTAGGTCAGAGAGGAGAAAATTAAACAAAACAAAACAACAAAAGCAAGTTCCATCCAAAGTGGCAGTTATAAAGTATCTGCTGAAGACAGAAGCACTAGCTGAAATGGAAAATAAAGCATTCCTAACTGTGTGGAGCCTGGAAAGGAAAAGAGAATTACCAGAGGAAAGCAGATATGACTGAATTGAACCGACGAGGGTGTGTGAGTGCCAACTTGGGAATTTCTTTCCTAGACACTCAGAGGGAAGAAGTATACCCAGTGTCACCTGCTTTATTAACTCCCAAGTCTTTCCTCCAATGTTCCCTGCCTTTATCACACCATGAATTCGTTTATTTCTTTAAAACAATATCTTTTATGCTTTTTCCCTATGTCTCTGAAACTCACCAAGTCCTAACCTTCTCTCTTCATCTCTCCTGCAAATTCTCTGTTGGTAAATTTCCTTTTCAAAGTTAAATGTCAAATCAAATAGCTTCTGAGACCTTTTATCCATTATTGGCTCTAACTAATGAACACGAAAGACCCCATATTACACTCGCCTCAGTATTTAGATAGCTTTCCTCTCATGCATAAGGTTAAAAGTAAATCTATATCTCATTTCCTATTTGTCAATGAGGTAGAGTATTTTTCTCCTTCAGTTTGCTAATTAAATTTATACCAATATCTCTAGTTTAAAAGTAAAATGAAAGCACAACCAGCAGTTCTGACTTCTTCTCCATTCTTGACAATTTCTCCTCATGTTACTTCACGTATGACAAAAAGATGTAATGTTTCATCTTTCCTCAGACATCTTCATTCCTTATGGTATGTCTTGTATAGACCAAATTCTTCCAAATTGTCTCATCCTCTTATATTCAAATACAACAAATTTCAGTGTGAACGTTACATACCTAAAACACTTTATATTATGACTATCATTTATTCATGTAACGAAGTTTCATGGAGCATCTACTAAGAGGCAGGCATTATTCTACAGTGCCAAAATGAAGACCTTTCCCTAAACAAACATCCTTTTGTTACTCGCAATTGAGACTACTAAAGAATGAAGTTCAGAGAAGTGAGTGACCTCACAAAGTTTAAAAATAAAGAGTAAAACAACTTTGGATACTCCCGGAGCCTTCATCCAACAACTTTAATAACAAACATTGAAAGCAGGAGTTTATAGCATCAGTTTCTTTAAGTTGTCTTCTGATTTGTCTTCTTCCACCAATAAATTTCAATGGAAAGTTGAATAATATATGAATGCATGTAATTCAAAGGTGCCACATTTTTCTACATGTCTAAAACAACCCAGATATCCAATGCAGACTACAGCCTCACTAATGGTGGTTGTCATAATAGCAGTGCCACTGGTCTTGATTTGCAATGATCTGAATGTGTACGTTCCCCGAACATTCATAGGTTGAAACATAAACACAAACGTGGTAATGTTAGGAATCAAGGCCTTTGGGAGGTGATTAGATCATGAGGGTGGTGCCCTGGTAGATGTGATTAGTGCTCTTATAAAAGAGGCCCTACTATTATTAAAAAGTTAAAAAATAACAGATGCTGTTTAGATTACAGAGAAAAGGGAACACTTCTACACTGTTGGTGGGAGTGTAAATTAATGGGGTCAGCCATTGTGGAAAGCAGTATAGCAATCCCTCAAAGAACTAAAAGCAGAACTATCATTCCACCCAGCAATCCCGTTGCTGGGTGCATACCCAGAGGAATATGAATCGTTCTATCATAAAGACACATGTAAATGAATGGTCATTGCAGCACTATTCACAATAGAAAAGACATGGAAGAAACCCAAATGCCCATCAATGACAGATCGGATAAAGAAAATCTGCTACATATACACTACGGAAACTATGCATCCATAAAAAAGAACAAGATCAAGTCTTTTGGAGGAACATGGGTGGAGCTGGAGGCAATTATCATTAGCAAACTAAAGCAGGAACAGACTAAATGCCACATGTTCTCAATTATAAGTACGTGCTAAATGATGATAACTCATGAACACAGAGAAGGAAACTCTGGGGTCCACTTGAAGCTGGAGGATGCAAGGAGGGAGAGGATCAGAAAAGATAACTATTGGTTACTGGGATTATGAAATAACCTGTGCAACAAACCCCTGTGCCATGAGTTTACCTATGTAATAAAACTTCACATGGGCCCCGAACCTGAAATAAAAGGAGTTTTTTTGTTTTTTTTAAAGAGGCCTGAGAGAAGTTGGCTGTTCCTTTCACCATGTGAGGAAGCAGCAAGAATGCACTATCTGTGAACTAGAAAGTAGACCTTCACCAGACACAGAATCTATCTTGATCTTGGACTTCTCAGACTCCAGAATTGTAAGAAATAAATTTGTTATTTACAAGCCACCCAATCCGTGGTGTGTTGTTATAGCCACTTGAATGAACTACGACATTACGATTCCAGTCATGAACAGAAACTTTTTTACTGAATAATGAAGTTAGATGGAATCAAACAACCAGTAAGAGTGGACGTCATCCTGGATCGAGATTTTAGGCACAGTTTACAGTGAAAAGTGGTTTATCAGCTGCTTACTGACAATATGAACAAGGAATTTGAGAACTCTGAATATGAAATGCTTGCAAACTGACACTCAGCTACCATATCTCTCCTTCTGCCATCGAACAACCTCACCAAAAACAAGTTCATATTTTGTTATACTCTGCCCCACTCCTATGCTTCCTCATTAACAGTGTGGTAGAATTGATGTCTCCTCACATTTGTAAAGGGAGATACACACATTTAGAGTTCTTCAACATATGGCACCTTGCCCTTCCGCTCCTCCATTGCTATCTCTACTTGTTCTTCTGCGTTCCAATTCCTCATTAAGTCTTACTAATGAGGAAGTACGCTGGAATTTATCCTTTCATTTTTGTCACCACTGTCACCTCCATAATTCAAGTTTTCCCAGTTTCTCTGTTGAATTATTACAAGTGTATCCCAAATGGTCTCTCACCTTGTCCCTATCCATCATCTACCTTGGAGCTAGAATGTTGTCTTTTCAATAACAAAATGAATGTTGTTATTTTCAGGGCCTGAAATACTTGAAATTCATTTGTTAAAGTCTGAAGATCTTAACATAATATATGAAGTTGACCATCATATGTCCCTGGCCTACCTCTAAAAGCTTACCTTTTTCTATGTATAGAAAGTCAGATTTAGACATACCAAAACATGTGTAAATCATCAAAATCACCACTCTTTCTGGCCTCCAGAGCTTTGCACATTTAAGCTCTCTGCCCGGAATTCCAGCTTTTCTTTCACTAATCCCAGGCCTACATGGTAAACAACTAATATCCAATCTCATCTAAAATGTCAGTCTATCTCTGAAGTTGTTCTCTATAGTTAGCTTAGGCTATGCATTCCTGTGGTACCGAATAACCCCAGATTATAGAGGCTTGCAACAAAACTTTATTTTGTACTCACGTTTGTGTCTGTCACAAATCAACTGTGCATGAGTGATGGAACAGACTCAGTATCTGAGACCAACACTGAAGAAGTACCCTTTATCGGGTTCAAGGCAGTCTCATGAAAAAGTGAGAACAGACATGATGGAACCATATTTTAGAGCTTATGGGCTTCTGCTGACACAGAAACATACCACTTCCACTGATATTTCTCTTTACAAAGCCAGTCATATAGCCAAGCACGACAACAATGAGAAATATAAACTTGCTGCAGGGAAGGACTGATAGAGAAAAATCTAGTAAGAAGATGTAAATATTTGGGTATCTGCCATACCTCCCTATGGAATACTACCTTTATCTAAGTCATGTTTTTTAATAGACTATTATATATATTATATATATATAGCACAAAGATTATCACATTGCTATAAGTATTTACATATCAGCTTTGAAGAAGAGAGACAGTGAGGCCTTCACTCTTATAATGTTTGCTGTATAAATGAAGAAATGTGGAGCAGGGATTAAAATTGCCATTTTTTTTTTTTAGAGCAGGTGTTCACATATGTCAATTGAGTTGATCAAAAGTTAAAGAACCTGAGGTTTAGAGATATTTAAGAACTGGCTGAGTGACACAGGGTTAAGTACATTCAGGGCCCAGGAATAGAATTCAAATTTTTTAACATCTAGTCCATTGCTCTGCGTGAGGGATGGAAAAAAAGGATTAAAAAAACACAAACACACACACACACAGAATAGTGGTAGCAGCCCCAAAGACTGGCATTACACTATTAGAAAGTTGAAAGGTTTGTATAGAGTTTATTATTATGTAGCAGTAGTAAAATTATATAATTTAAAATAGTAAAATTACTGTTATTATGTTATAAATATTAAAACATGCACATATTCACATGTATTTGAGAAATAGCTTATATCATCCAAAGCTTTGCATCTATTATCCTTCCTTGGTTCTGTTAGTTGATAGTAAAATATAATCATCATCAGAGCATAGAATATTTTCCTCCTGTATCTCAAGTTTATGTAACAGTAGAAACCCTTACTCATAAAAATGCTTGGTAAAAGCTCCTGCAAGAATTTTAAAATAAAATACACTTTGGGAAACACTACTGATAGTTCAAAGCTAGTTTGTTAAAAGGAGGAAAATTTTTTTCATATTAATGATTTCTGTGGTATTAAAACTCTCCAGTCGGCTGTGTTTTCGTGTCTAGATACTCATTAGCTTTCTAGGTAACATTAGCAAGAGAGAGGCAATTTCCCTTCTCTCGGTGTATTTCTTCTAGCCTTATCTGCCATAATCCATACTATCATTGGTACACTCAGATGGGAATTTTAAAGTAATTGGTACTGTCATATTTTGTGTATTTATGTACATAAAATTTATATGTTAACTATTTATTTAATGAATATTAAACATGTACTATATATCAAGTGTTGTTTTAGATGCTGTGAATAAAACAGTTAAAGAAAAAAGGAAGACAAAATATATCTGACTTATGGATTATAAATTCTAATACAAGGGAGACCAACAATCAACAAAGAATAAAATACATAGTTTGTCAGATAGTGAATCGATGAGGTGCAATAAGAAAAATAAAAGCACAGAAAGGAGGTACAGAGTGGTATGGCAAAGGGATTGTAATTTGAACACGGTAATTAGAAAATCCTTCACCGATGTGAAGATACCTGTGCAAAGACCTGAAAAAAGTGAGAGAAAAAGCACTAAGACTACGTGGGGGAATAGCATTTCAAGCTGAGGGAACAGCAGGTGCAAGGGACCTGAGGAATAAACCTACATACCTAGTGGAAAATCATCAGGAGTGTCCAGGTGGCTAGAATGGATCATCCAGGGGAAGTGTGGATCAAG
This sequence comes from Macaca fascicularis, assembly GCF_037993035.2. Classification (NCBI taxonomy): domain Eukaryota; kingdom Metazoa; phylum Chordata; class Mammalia; order Primates; family Cercopithecidae; genus Macaca; species Macaca fascicularis. The sequence continues at coordinate 28,259,722 of NC_088388.1, forward strand.
AAGAGATCGGGGGGCAGGATAAGTCCAGGTCATGCCAGTCCTGGTAGGCCATGTAACAACTATAGTTTATTTACTGAATGCTATATGAAACCAAGAGAAGATTTTGAGCATGGGGATTAAATGAACTAACCTACATTTTACAAATATTATTTTGGTACCTGTATAGACTGGAATATGTGTGTGTGTGTGTGTGTAAAATATAAATATATAAAATATATAAATATATATAAATATATAAAGTATATATAATATAAAATAAATATATATTTAAATATATTTATATGCTATTTATGCATATACATACATATTATATGGTATGGTGTGTATGTATATATATAAATAAAACATATATATGTATGGTAGATATTGCAACTTGTTTAGAAACTAGAATCCCTATTTTCTAGTTTAAGGAAAAGATTAATCACATGAGAAACAGATTTATTCCTGGATCTAGAGTCTTGAATAGTTGAGAAAGAAAAGGAAACAGAGCCCCAGTAAAGGGGCTGCCTTAGGGGTACATGGTTCATTCCCAGTAATAAGTGGGTAGGCAAGGATTTCAGGAACAGATGCAGAAAGATACATAGATGTGACAGTCAGAGCCAAAAGAAGGTGTTTTTATTGTCTTTTTTTTTTTTCAGTGAAATACAAAGAAAAATTCTAAGTCTAGAAGGAGGAAATTATAGGAAAATTTGGAGGTTTGAGAAGGGAAGAGAAAGCATGAAGTAGTTATCTCCGGTAATGGAAGAGTGAATGGAGCAGGAAAATAAAACAGGGACCATTTCTTGTCAGTATCAGAAATTTAAAATGAAACCTGTCAGTATGTTTGTGGGTCTTTCATCTGCAACAATCAGCTTCTTGAATGCAGGTGTGTATAAATAGAGATTTTCATTAGTGTTGAAATTTTCCAGGTAAGTATGTTAAAAGGGATGAGTGTGATGATGATCATGGGCCATAGGGTCTAAACTGGTTTAATAATAAAGTTGTTATGGGGAAGGAAAAGTGAAACATAGCAACAATGGATAGCAAATACTGCATCCATTTAAAAAAAAAAATGTGAGAATTAGAATTCTTGAAGGATTGAAGTGGAGAAATAGGAAATGGTGTCTGATATAACGTATTTGAAATTGAGATTGTAAAGGAAATCAAGTTGTATCAATGAAAAATGAATAGCTGAAGTGGAGTTAGCAAAAGATAATCAAAGGGAAGAGAGTTAAAGAACTGGTAAGTCATGGTGTTGAAAGGATCATCTACATGGTTATTGAAAACACTTGAATTATCACAAAAATACTATTGAAGAAAATGGCAACAAGCCTGGACCCAAAATCTCTGAGGAATGAAGGTGAGTAATCCAAGAATCTGAAAGTGACCGCAGCAAGGAAGGTAGTTGCTAGTACTATCTGAAGACATGAAATTATGAGATTCAGAAACTCACTCATAGGTGAGAATTGAACAATGAGATAACTTGGACTTGGGAAGGGGAACATCACACACCGGGGCCTATTATGGGCAGGGGGGGAGCGGGGAGGGATTGCATTGGGAGTTATACCTGATGTAAATGACGAGTTGATGGGTGCTGACGAGTTGATGGGTGCAGCACACCAACATGGCACAAGTATACATATGTAACAAACCTGCACGTTGTGCACATGTGCCCTAGAACTTAAAGTATAATAATAAAAATAAATAAATGAATAAATAAATAACTAGGGGGTTTGAGAAAGAGGAAAAGTGACAGATCTATAACAACACTGGGGACCCAAATGACATATATCTTAATTCCAGATAAGGGGGGTATGTCTGTTCAATAATCACATCTTGAGAGGGATGAAAAGAAAATAGTATCCTCAGGAAGGAGTCAGATTCTCATTAGAGCAAGAAGATGCAGAGAGCTGTCAGAGAAGAACTTGATGATACAAGTAGTTTAGACAATGGGTTTTCTAAGCCACAGTGGAAAGGTTTCAGGAGTTGGAATGCGCCAGGATGTGGACTGATAACAGGCAATGTACAGAATATAAGAGTCTAGGGCTGTAGGATGACATTGGAGTTTTACACTGATGTAGGCAGGAAAGAAGGCAGAATGGAATTTGCACTTGTATTGCCAAGATATAAGGTAGTAATAAGGCTGTGATGGCCGTAGGTAGTAAAAGGAAGAGTGAGTCTGGCCAGGAACACAAAGTTCTGGGGCTGTTAACTCCACATAGACATGATCTTTACATACTAGTACATGTGTGTAATAAACTTACATCTCTGAGTATTGTTAAAGCAGCAGCAATGCGTTCTTCATAGTTTTATCTTGTTTTCTTCTATTTTTCAAAGAATAAATTCCAGCTTCATAATCTGACACGGTGATTTTCATATCTGATTCTAGAATATTTTTCCTTTTATATTTTTCTTCTCAAATTCAAGTTCTTGCGCTTTCTTATGAAGATGCATTTCATCATTTCACACAATGACCTGTTTTTGGAATACAAAGAACAAAAGTTATTGATTAATTTGTAGTTATAAAAAATATTTCCTTCATAACGTGTTTTCATTTTTTTTTCTTTTTTTTTAAGCAGTGGAGTGTGGTGGCTAAAAGCATTAGCTTGGAATAAAGATAGGCCTAAATTTGAATCCAACCTTGGATGTGCATTGTCTCTTTGACCTTAGACCAGTTATGCAACTGCTCTCTGCTTCAGTTGCCTCATTTTTAAAATGGGGAAATTTTCAAAGCTAAATCAGGCAATGATTATACAGCACCAAAATACTGCCTGATACAAACAAAGCATAATAAATATCTGATATAAGTACAGCTACATTTTAGCATTCATTATTACCATAACTACTAATCATTATTTAAAAATGTAGGATATCTTGAGTAGTGATTAGCTAATAATATCAAATTTTCCTTAAAAATTAAAAGTTATTAAATGAGCAATTAATTCAGTGCACCTGTATAATGTGTATATTTTCCAAAATATCAAGTGTAAATCACCACGAGATAGAGGATCTTGTTCTATTCCTGCAACATGAAAGTTGCACGATTTTATGAACAAGATTAAAATTAAAATTTAAGCCCTAGAACAGTGACCTTCCCTTGGTAGACATGCAAAATATGTTTATAATTTTAAATGCATTATTATTTCAACATCATAACCTTAAAAAATCAATATCTTATAGCAGCATTTTGTTGAATTTCTGATATCACAAATATGTAAAATTAGAATTATCTGGGAAAAGGATGCAAAGAAAGAGGAATTCCAGGAAATACAAAAACTCATCTAGTATTTATAGACACATTTTCTATAAAATATATTAAAAAGGCAAGAAAACTGTTTTTTTTTTTTTTTTTTGACACGGAGTCTTGCTCTGTGCCCCAGGCTGGAGTGCAGTGGCGCGATCTCGGCTCACTGCAAGCTCCGCTCCCCCGGGTTCACGCCATTCTCCTGCCTCAGCCTCCCGAGTAGCTGGGACTACAGGCGCCCGCCACCTCGCCCGGCTAATTTTCTTGTATTTTTAGTAGAGACGGGGTTTCACCGTGTTAGCCAGGATGGTCTCGATCTCCTGACCTCATGATCCGCCCGTCTCGGCCTCCCAAAGTGCTGGGATTACAGGCTTGAGCCACCGCGCCCGGCCAAGAAAACTGTTTTGAATTTACACGTATTTTCTTTCACTCAGGGTTTTAAAACTTTCTCCTATATCTTCTTTCTTTCATAACTTCCAGCCACACAACCAATTTGGATGCCACCCCTACACAACTGTTCCTTTACATTCTATGCTGCTGTCATGAGATGTATTTTATTAAATGACACGAAGATCTGGTATTTTGTGAAATGATGCTAATTAGCTGAGACTCTCTATTAGGGCTCTAAAAGCAGGTAGAAACTTGTCACATGAAAATGATCCTCACCTCTATGAATATGCTTTTTAATTAATGTTTTATTAACCAGCTGACAATAACTCAAATGAGCTTAGTGAACAGATCTGAATGTAATTAAACATTTATTAAGTGGCCCAGATCCCTGTTACAATTATAGCTTATCTACCCTTCACATAGGTTGGAGCAGGAAAGGGAGAGGGAAAAAGAAAACAAAATTATAGTTGCCTCCATAATCCACCTCTCATTTCATTCAACTGGTCCTTACTTTAATTAACACAGAGTTAAAAGACTGCAGTCAAAGTCTGTTTATTGGATTTTTAAAGCACAGAGTCCAGAGACTGCTTGTTCATTATAATGGCACTTATTAAAGTGCCTTGACACTTTCACTTTTGGTAGCAAAGACTCGGCAGAGGACTGATTCAGGCAAAGCACCAGTGAACCAAGGAGCAGCTTTGCGTATCAGAAATGGAAAATCAGGTCAGGAAATCAAACTAATAGTTTCCTGTGAAGATGATTCAGCTCTTTTATTATGTATTTTAAAACAACAGAAAGTCTCCTCATTTTTCACTTATTGATACTGATTTATAAAAATGTGGTATTAGTCATGATGTAGACAGCAGGGAAATCTGGGGTCTGAAGCACTGCACTGTTAAGGAATGGTCTAACACTTAGAATAAAAGACATTATATTCAACTATATGGAACCACATACATTTTTTTTCCTCAGATACTAGTGTTTCTATTCTAGTAGAAACCTTCATTTTCTGTTTCTTCAGTCTCTTTTTTATTTCTTTTAGGGAATACAGCTGAAAGTATCAAATATACCTACACATAACTATGAAGTTCCACATTATTTTGTCTCACACACTGAGAATATGATTACATTAGAATGATGAAATGCAAAGTTATACATTCTGAAATTGTTCTATTTCTAAGGCTATGTCAATATTCTATTTTTTATATATTAGTTTGAAAACTGGCCGACTATGTGATTAGATGAATGTTGGCAGTTGTTACTAATGATAATTTGAATATAAGTAGGTACAGAATATACGCCGTCATGAACCACATAATGGTGGAACGCATATACAACTGTGGTCTCATGAGATTTTCCTGGAGCTGAAAAATTCCTACCACCTGGTAATGCCATAGCCAATATCATGTCAATACACAACATATTACTCAGATGTTTGTGATGATGCTGGTGTAAACAAGCCTGTTATATAAAAGTATATGATATGCAATTATGTATCGTGCCTAATATTTGATAATAATAAATAAATATGTTACTGGTTTATATATTGACTATACTACACTTTTTATTGTTGCTTTATAGTGTACTCCTTCTACTTATATTTTAAAAGTTAAATATGGGCCGGGCGCGGTGGCTCAAGCCTGTAATCCCAGCACTTTGGGAGGCCGAGACGGGCGGATCACGAGGTCAGGAGATCGAGACCATCCTGGCTAACACGGTGAAACCCCGTCTCTACTAAAAAATACAAAAAACTAGCCGGGCGCGGTGGCGGGCGCCTGTAGTCCCAACTACTCGGGAGGCTGAGGCAGGAGAATGGCCTGGACCCGGGAGGCGGAGCTTGCAGTGAGCTGAGATCCGGCCACTGCACTCCAGCCTGGGTGGCAGAGCGAGACTCCGTCTCAAAAAAAAAAAAATAAAAATAAAAAAATAAAAGTTAAATATGAAACAGCCTCAGGCCGGTCCTTCAGGGGGTAGTGTAGAAGAAGGTATTGTTATTATAGAAGATGACAGCATCACACATGTTATTGCCTCTGAAGATCTTCCAGTGGGACAAAATGTGGAGTTGGAAGACAGTGATATTGATCATCCTGACCCTGTGGAGGCCTATGCTAATGTGTGTGCTTGTGTCTTAGTTTTTAACAAGAAAGTTTAAAAAGTAAAAAAGAAAAAATTAAAGCAAAAATAGAAAAAGCTTATAGAATACATATATAAAGAAATAAAATGTTTTTGTACAGGTATACAATACGTTTTGAGCTGTTTTTGTACAGCTATACAATACGTTTTGAGCTGTTATTACAAAAGAATCAAAAAGTTTAAAAAATAACATTTATAAGATAATAGTTACAGTAAGCTAAAGTTAATTTACTGAATAAAAATATTTTTTATAAATTCATTGTAGGGTAAGTTTACAGTATTTTTAAAGTCTACAGTCACGCACAACAATGTCCTAGGCCTTCAAATTCACTCAAATCTCACTTACTGACTCACCCAGAGTAAATTCTAGTTCCCCAAGCTCCATTCACAGTAAGTGGCCAATATGGGTATACCATTGTTTAATTTTAAAACCATACTTTTACTCTGCATTTTACATGAGTAAATCAATTTAGATATATAATACTTACCATTGTGTTACAATTGCCTGCAGTGTTCCTTACAGTAACATGTTGTACAGGTTTGTTCATGCAATGATGAAATCACCTCATAATGCATTTCTTAGGACATATTTCCATTGAAGCAACACAGATATCTGTATCTTATTTTGACTTCTCCTTATTATCAATAAATTATTGATTTACTCATTTTCAGAAACTAAGTCATTAAATAAATTCTTGAGAATATGGCTCTTTATATTTAAAATGAGTCTGGTACGTGAAAAAGCCTTAAATTTTGAAAAAATACTTTACATGAACTTTGAATTTCTATTTGAAAGAAAAAAATGCATGTACAATAACTCAAGTACTGTTAAAAAAAATTCTAACAAATGAGAACAAAAGTTCCAGCCTAACTTTAACCTGGATTAACCTCCTTGTTCAGTCCTATAGCCATCTCTTAATGATGAGTCAGTCAATGTTCACTGGACTTAGTTATGAGTCACTCTTGCTTCTTTGCCATTTAAATGTTTAAAAAATAACTGAATAAGTGAAAACTCAGGAGTCATATAAAATGGAGGAGGTGGTTCTGTACACAGAAGGTTGGAAGTTCAGTTCCTAGGGTTAGAATTAGTAAACACATGTGACTGACTGCAAAAAGTCAACCTAATAGACTAGAGCAAAAAAGCATCAACCAGGGAGAATGACTTACAATACCATTTATAAGCTAACAATTCCCAACTTTGTCTTTAGCCTAGGTTTTGTACTCAGCCCCTCATGTATCCAACAATCTGCTTGATATATCCACTTTTGTGTTTCACCAATATTTCATATCAACATGTTCACAAGTCAACTCTTGAATTGCAACTCCAAAAAATCGAAGTTTCTCCTACTTCAATAAATTATGCTAAATCTATCCAAATTCTCAAACCAAGTCTGAAAGATATTTTTTTAAAACTCCTGGGTACCTCGCCACCCATATTCATTCCCAGACTATTATAAAATTTGATATAAAATATGCATATCTCAAATGGATAAACTTCTCCCTCCTGCCACCATTATAGTCTAAGCCACCATTATCTCTAGTCTGGATTAGGGCTATACAAATTCAGACAGTAGAAATTAAGTTAGAAATTCCAGCTAGGTAAAAATTGCTATTATAAGTTGTGAGACACACCGCTTCTCTAAACAGAGATAGATAAACTACAAATAAAGTATAAAATTTATTTTAAAGACATAGATGGGGAAAAACATAAACATTTACATGGATCAACATGCAGAAGAAACTCCAAGTGTGAGCAAGGCTTAAGCCACATACATACTGGTCTCTGTGTTCAAAATCAGGCAGAGTACGTGGGAGTTCAGGTTTATCAGGTAATAGAAACTAAGGATTCCAAGTGAGATAGAATCCTTAGATTCTATCTATGGTAAACTCAATGTGTGAAGCCAGAAGCTATAGTAGGACTCTCAGTCACAGAAAAGAAGGGCCACAGAAGCCGATGCAGACCCCTTCCCAGGGCTACAAAAGGTTTCAAGTCTGCTGCTGGGATTTCTAATATATATAACCACTACAACTATGAAAATGGGATAAGTAAAAATGTGAATTAGAAAGAAAGCTAGATATTAAAAAATGAACAGAATAGGTAGGACAAATAAGTTACAAAATAATACGTCAGATATAAACATAAGTCAGCAATGATATAAAATAAAAATGGGCTTAATGTAGTTAAAAGATAAAGTTCATAATACTGGGTTTTTAAAAATCAGGGGTCTACTTTCTGTCAATGGACTACATCCAGGGATAAAAGTAAGGCTCTCAAATATGACCTGATAAAGATATTTACAAAGTACTACAGCAGACATCACTCTTAATGGTAAAATATTATCTTCTTCCAGAGATCAGTGTCTGTCAGACAAGAATTTTTGTTAGCAACACTGTGACATTAATCTTAGCTACATCAGTAACACAAAAAATAGGAGAAACAACAAAATAAAAGTAATAAATGTTGGAAAAGAATACCTACAGCCTCCTCCAGTTATAGATTACATGAATTTGTATATAGAAAATAGAGCAAGATATTTAGAGAAAACCTAATGGAATTGACAAACAAATTTAGCAAGGTTACTGAATATAAGGTAAGTAAACAAATGTCTGTTTTTTTTCCATAAACTAGTAACAAACAATTTAGAAAACATAACTGATTTATGATACAATTAGAATAGCACAAATAATATAAAATATACAGAAATAAGTTTAATTAAAAATAAGCAAAAATCATCACAAAGCAAGAAAGCACTTTTAAAAGCAATTTTAAAAGAACTGAATAAATGGAAAAATGTACAATAGTCATGAGTAAATTATTAAATGTGCTAAGGGTGCCAATTTTATAAAAGTTGATTAATATAATCAAAATAATCCCAATCAAAATATAGTCAATAGTTGCGCAGAAATTATCAAGGTTATTCCAAAACTTATTTGGAAATTCAAAGGCATATGAACACCTAAGTTAATACTGAAGTAGAAGTACAAACTTAGAGAATATGCAGTAGCAGATATAAATACATACTATTAATTTTTTTCAATAGTATGATATTGATTTAAGATTCATGATGGGATAATAAAACAAATTAGAAACCCCAGAAACAGACTCATACATCTCTAAGATAAAGTAAGGAAAATGGTTTTATATATGCATAGAAATACTCCTGATCAATGAAAATATACCAACAACTATATAAAGATATTAATCAAAGAAGCAATACATAAAAGATTATATAAAGTATGATATCATTTATATAATGTAGCAAATAAATAAAATTTAAAAATATGTAGTTATGCATAAATAGATTGAAAAAACATAATGAAAAACTGGGGTATCATTGCCACAACAGCCAGTGACAACCTCTAGATAGGATGGAGAAGGTTGTGATAAAAGATAGGCATAATGTTATTAAAGGAACAAAAAATACATATATTGAACATAAAGGGAAAAACAAATTTGCTTTAAAATTTGTTTTACTGTTAATAATTAAAAATCAATCTATAGAGTGAGACAAGGTATTGAAACACATATAACAAAATAATTTATATCCAAAGAATATAGTCATACAAATCAATTGCAAAAAGACAGAAGCCCCAATTAAAAAGCCCAAAATAGTTAAAAAGGAAACCGAAAAAGGAAAAATTCCAAATGACGTAAAAACAAACGAAAAGATGCTCAACTTCATTAGTGATCAGTGAAAGAAAATTAAATCCGAAATGAGATTTATAGACACAGTGATTGAATAATTTGCCTAAAAATAGAAACTGATAATACATAGTGTTAGTAATGATGCAAGGCAGTTGGAACTTTCATACACTTACGATGGGAGTGTAAATTGAAATGAATGCTTTGGATCTCAGTGGTTTTCTACTACTGTGGAACATAAGCAAACATTATGATCAATTAAACTTCTAAATATATTTATTTTAGAAAGGTGTCCACACACACCAAGAGTCACATAGAATAATGTTCATAACACTGTTAATTATAATAATCCAAGACTAGAAAAAATACGTGTCTTTTAACCAACATTTAAAAAATAAATTGGTGGTATAGTCACACAACAGAATACAATACAGCAAGAACAACAAATGAAATGTAACTAAATGCAACATCAGAGATGGACATTACAAATACAATGATGAGTAAAAAATTGTGGAACATATAACAGCATTCTAGTGATATAAAATTTTAAAACAAGCAAAAATTAATTACAAAACTTAGAGATAAATGTTTCGGTAGTAAAAAATAAAAATGTAGCAAGAAAGAAATAAAATCAAGACAATGTTTACCTTTGGAGAGGATGAAGGATGGAGGATACATGGATTATGCAGGGCCATCAGAGGGCTTTGAAAATGTCACCATATGACACCATTTCTTAACTTTGGCATTATTTGCATAAGTATTCTTATATAATAAATAATGAGGTCTTTATTCACTTCTATAAAGCTACTATATACAATTAAAAATATAATATGTCCCTCTTGGAAGTATCCAACTGAACAAGACCATGTCCTAGGTTCATACTCTAAACTGAACAAACCAAAATAAGGGAAGAGAACTTCCTAGCCCTTTCCTGATACAATGACAGATGCCTCATAATTACGAAGGATCTGAAGATGCCAGATTATAGGTAATGAAATCAATGCAGTGGTCCACAAACATTATTTTAAAAAACAGATATAAGATGCAGTACATATAATAAAAGTAAAGTTATTTTATGAAACATGTTTTATTTTTTATGTGTACATGTGTACATATAGACATGTGTTGAGTAACAAGGGACTATATATTTCTCAGCATAGTATAGGGGAAAATATTGATAAATACTACTATACTGGGTGAGGAGAGTACTATCAATTAAGCTCACATTCCCTTTGGATAGTAACTTTTAATTAATTTTTTTAGACAAAGAGAATATAAACTATTCTGTAAAAAAGAATACACATCTAAAAATAGTAGAGCATAGTGATGTGTGCCTGTAGTCCTAGCTACTGAGAGGATTATTTGAGTCCAGGAAGTTGAGGCTGCAGTGAGCTGTGATCATTGCACTGCACTCCAGCCTGGGTGACAGAGTAAGACCTTGTCTTAAAAAAAAAAAAAAAAAAAGGGATATATACATATTATTTCTTATATTTATTTATACATGTAAACATGTTTTATTTATATGTATATATACATATAATGCATATTTGAGGGGAGAAAACATGAAACTTGCAGAATGGAAGCTTATTAATAATTACCATTTATAACTGTCTAAGCTTGAAAATGTTCAAAAGCCTTATGGGGGGGAGTTGACAATTTTGAAACACATGATAATGAGCAAGAATCTTTAGGATGATGTAGAAATAACATTATTTCTAGCAATTAATTACAACACAGCAAAGGTAGACATGTTTGAAAATAATGAGTTCACAGGTTATCAGTAATTATCACTTCCAACATAAATTCTGCGTTAAGAATTTAGTGAGTTTTGAAACATTCTACATGAAATTAGATTCTGGAGTTGGGTTATTTTTTAAAAGTGAGTTAAGCAACTTATTTCACTAGTAGTGATGATTTTTTGGTGTTATATAATGGCTTGTGAAATTACAGAGCTGGAAAAATCTATTTAGTGCTTTTCGATATCTGGATATCATGACTAACTGGAAAGAAATACAAGTGGAGCCTGGAAACTTTTCCTTACATACTCAAGTGAAAGAGTGACTGATTTAAAGAGTGAATTATAATTCTTAGAGACTACGCTACCTTTTAAATAGAGAGGAACTTTTAAATAGAGAGGAACTCCCCAGTTCTCAAATGTCTAGGGAGAGGTATCTTTGTCAGGTCTATATGAGAATATTGCCAAAAATTACTTAATCATGTTCATGAGAACACTAAGAAGCAGAAAGGAGTGGAGCCTTCCCAGAATCTCCATTAAAGCGGTCCATCATTTATTAACGAATACCTGAAATGATTCTGTTAATTGACATGGATTAAAGGACAGACTATACCATTCATTACCTGTGTGAGGTTGCACAAGACACCATCCAAACTAAATTAGCCCTAGCCTAACAAATTTGATGCATAGCAATGAAAGATAAAGCACATGACAATGAGTGTTAAACTATACAAAACTCATACATGGATCATGTTTTGTTTAATTTGTTTCTTTTTCTCTTTCCCTTCTAAAATTTGTGCTTAATGAAAACATTATATCCAAATATTTAACTCAATTATCTACAAATACCAAATATTTTCATATACATTGTGTCTTTAGATTTATTCTCAAACAATGCTGCAAGAAAGACAAGTGTTTTATTCACATCGTGCAGAAGAGAAAGCAAAGTTTTAAAATGCAAAATCTATCTTTAAAAAAATCCTCAGGCAACTATACCTGAGAGTAGATTGAGAATATATGTTTTACTTCTATCCCTGCTAAATCCTCATAAAATGGAAATGAAGAGACATAAAATACAATAAATTAATAAATCTATAGCAATATTAAGAATGAGAGAGGAAACTTCAATAGACCAAATATTCTAAAATTTTCCTAGAATACATAGATAACATGGAGGAATTTTAGCCTACAACAAAAGAGAGCTTTTTATTGAACTTGGGAGTCATTCATTTTAGTGATAAAAAATGGGAATCTCTAAACTCAAAGCTATCAAGATTACAGAATAGGAATGGTGGTTGTGCAGAAATCAAGAGGAATAATTGATTTTTTTCTAACAGGATAGCTGCTTAAATTACCCTCCTATCTCTTCTCAAGTTTGAGTCAGCAAAGTGTTTTTCCTCAGGCCAAAACACAAGTACTGTTCCCTAAAGAAATGTGGGGGAGGGGGCGGGGAAGGAAGAAAGAAAGAAAGAAAAAAAAATCTGCTTTGGAAAAACTAGAGCTGCTGATGTGAATCTTGCTGCAGAAAAATGCTCTTTTTAATCATAGTGTGAATGTCACTTAAAAGTAGTCTTATTTCCAAATTTCTGCTTATATAACATCAGGGAAGTGCAGCCATCACACTTAAAAAGGTCCATTGGAGAAATAGGTCTGAA